>NC_057926.1:26183945-26798945 GCF_018873765.1 Telopea speciosissima | reverse complement strand
AGGTCTTTTGGGTGAAAGAAAATTGCGCTGGACGAAGTAAAGGAAGAAGATTGAAAATCAAAATTGCTTACTTGCAGTCTGTGTCCGATTGGAGTCGGTACAACTTGTGCAATCCGACATTGATGAGGCTTACAACTTGGTATTTACACTACAACTATTCTTCGACCAAATCGCATAATCTCCCAAAAATGAACTCGATGAAGCTTCCACAACTCTACCAACCATGGATTGATGGAGCTTGCAACTTGATGTTAATGGTCGTCTTCTGAAATACGGACCAAAAGACAAGATTGTTGGGGTTGTTCTCCAAGCATCTCCCAAAAATGGTTTTGATGAAGCTTCCACAATTAGGCCAGCCACGGACTGATGAAGTTTGCAACTTGATGATGATGGTTGCCTTCTGAAACACGGGCCAAAAGACAAGATTGTTGGAATTATTCTCCAAGCAAAACCTACATGAATGCCCCTTGAAACACAAGCCAATGAGGCATTGGTGGCTGGAAGCCAACTCCAGCAAAAATTACAGGGACAGATGAAAGACTACATCTTGAAAGATAAAAAAAAAAAGGAATAAAGATAATAGAGTGTGGTGTTGTTGATTGTGGTGTGTGTTCCTTTTGTTGTGAAAGCTCATTCTCTTTTATAGATGGAGCCCACGAAAGACTCCTATAGGTGGTTGCCATAACCGTCATCTCTTCCCACAATCCTTGATCCAATTCTCCTGTCGCCATGTGTCCTACATGGCCCTTAGTGGAGCATCTCGATCAACACAAAGCACGTTTCTTCAGTTGCACAAATCCTTAGCATGGTGGGTCCCAGCCTAACTATGTACTTTTAGAAAGCTCGTATTCTATCCAGGTTCTTCCTCCCTTTCTCCATGTGGCCACCTTTCCTGGCTCACCTCTTGGCTGAGAAATAGGAACTTAAAACCTTAAACCATTGCACCCATGAGATTCTGGGTCAATGCTGCCACATGTCCTTGATCCTGGTGCGATCTCATCCCATCATGCTCCACTATGTGGCTTCATCTCCTAGCCCCTCTTTAGCCAAAAATGGGGAACCAACACTTCCACCTCTTTACATTGAGGCCACTTTCATTCCAATGTCCTGCGCCACGTGGCCATGTGGGGTTTGTAACCTCCCACCATATATAGTCATGGCGGGTCCCACCTTTCCACTTTGTCATTCAAAATAGGAAACCTCTTTGATGGCAATGTGCAATGCACAGCCTTAAGGAATTTATAACCGAAACAATATTTTGTAAGCAGAGATGGGGTGTAACAATGCCCCTCACAATCCCGTTTGAACGAGGCCACACAAGTGCGAATGGGATTGTGGATATGCTTTTGTAGTCTTAAGTTCGGTCTATTTGACCAAAATGCGGTGCCACTGTCCCTACTCTCTCGGTCCCCTTTTGCCGATTCTGGCTTAAGACCTATTCAAACATCATCGGATCTCCATAGAAATAATACCCAAATCAGCAACCAGGTACCCAAAACCGTCGACCCGTCTCACAAGGATTTTTTCTAAATGACTTAAACGTAACCATCTTCCTTGATAATCGTATCGATTAATGACACTTATAGATGACGGATCCCACCCCATATCACTATATGCATCGATGGTATCCACAAAGTCAGAGAGAATTGAAGGGAATTCTAATTGAGTGAGAGAAATGAGAGGAGACATATGTCTCTTACTCTCTTTCCAATGATGGCAAGAAGAGAGAGAAACTGTTTTATCTTAACTACCCATTTTGTAGCAATTAGTTTGAATGGGTTCCTACCAAAGAGGGAGAGATATTAGGGAAGAGGGAGTTTAGGAGAGATGGGAGTAGTGGATGGCACATGGAGGGAATTAGAGAGATAACTTAGGGAGAGAGGTGGTGGAAAGCATGTGGGAGAAGAGAGAAAGATAATGGGGGAGATGAGAGAGAAAATATGGAACATAACACGGAAATAAACTCAGAGAAATACTGAAACACGGTAACAAGCACCGATGATCCCCGCAAGAGAAAACGCTAATCAGAAAAACACCCAAAATAATAACGGGTTTTTTCCAAAAATTTCGCGACTCACCCATATCCCCATCGAAGTGGTTAGCGAAAAAAACTGGCACGTGGCAGGGCCACTTCCATGATCATGTCAACCACCAAAACTACTAAGTAGTCGTTGGGCAATTCCAGCAATCTCTCACGTAGCTCACGCACAGGCACTTGCCCCTTGAACACATCCAATGACAAAGATGAATTCGGCAAGAAATCATGCTGGTAACACCACTTAGTGGAACAGAAACAACATGTAAGTAGTTGGCCTCACTGTGTCTCATACTCCACCACGTATGACAGCCATGGTCGAGCATGTACTCAAACACCTTGTTACCGCAAAAATTTAGCCGTGAAGAATGACGACTTTAATTTCTTCATTGCCAAAGACCCTTCTTCACCGAACAAATAAGCATTTTGCTCCGAGTGTATTTCATACTTCTCTCTTTTTCCCTTTTCTTCTTTTTTTTTTTTTTTAGTTAGCACACAGCCCATTGTCTTCAAGAAGAAAGTGGTTTTACAGCAATTGTCTGCCGCCCTTTGCCCCTTGCTTGGTGTCGAGTAATGACCAAAGAATAAACTGTTGGCCATTCAAAATACCAATGACAAGACTAGTAAATAAACCGTGCCCCTGGCTTGGTCAATATTGATCAATATCCGGTGAGTTACGGCTTCTCAATGCTTGTTTACAATGGGATTTGCCCCTTGTTGAGCACCTGCGATGCACGATTTGCAAAATTTGCTTCTTGTTGAGCATTTGCATTGTCGGCATGCTTTCTTCTTCCTTGAACCATCGCAATTTCCCTTTTTGGAGTCCAACCGGGCGTGCCAAAATGTGTTGGTGAAAAATCCAACACCTACACACAGGGGCACAACGCAAGTGGTGGAGGTAACGCGGGCATGCCAGAGCCTTTGACGCAGGCCCAAACGGAATTGGAAACGACCTGTTCCAACTTTCGACCAGGACAAAACGGCCTGGTCAGCCAGGCCGAGACGGCCTATTCTAACTTCTTGCCAGGCCAAAACGGCCTGTTCTGACTGGCAAAACAGCCTGTTCTGACTTCTAACCAGGACGAAAAGGGGATCTTTTCATGCCTGAGTAGCTCTAAGGTCTTTTGGGTGAAAGAAAATTGCGATGGACGAAGCAAAGGAAGAAGATTGAAAATCAAAGTTGCTTACTTGCAGTCTATGTCCGATTGGAGTCGGTACAACTTGTGAAATCCGACATTGATGAGGCTTACAACTTGGTATTTACACTACAACTATTCTACGACCAAATCGCATAATCTCCCAGAAACGGACTCGATAAAGCTTCCACAACTCTACCAGCCATAGATTGATGGAGCTTGCAACTTGATGTTAATGATCATCTTCTGAAACACGGGCCAAAAGACAAGATTGCTGGGGTTGTTCTTTAAGCATCTCCCAAAAACGGTTTTGATGAAGCTTCCACAATTCGACCAGCCACGGACTGATGAAGTTTGCAACTTGATGATGATGGTTGTCTTCTGAAGCACGGGCAACAAGACAAGATTGCTGGAGTTATTCTTCAAGCAAGACCTACATGAATGCCCCTTAAAACACAAGCCAATGAGGCATTGGTGGCTGGAAGCCAACTCTAGCAAAACTTACAGGGAAAGATGAAAGACTACATCTTGAAAGATAAAAAAAAAAAAGGAATAAAGATAATAGAGTGTTGTGTTGTTGATTGTGGTGTATGTTCCTTTTGCTGTGAAAGCTCATTCTCTTTTATAGATGGAGCCCACGAAGGACTCCTATAGGTGGTTGCCATAACCGTCATCTCTTCCCACAATCCTTGATCCAATTCTCCTGTCGCCACGTGTTCTACATGGCCCTTAGTGGAGCATCCCAACACAAAGCACGTTTCTTCAGTTGCACAAATCCTTTGCATGGTGGGTCCCAGCCTAACTATGTACTTTTAGAAAGCTCGTATTCTGTCCAAGTTCTTCCTCCCTTTCTCCACGTGCCCACCTTTTTTGGCTCACCTCTTAGCTGAGAAATAAGAACCTAAAACCTTGAACCGTTGCACCTATGAGATTCTGGGTCAATGCTGCCACATGTCCTTGATCCTGGTGCGATCTCATCCCATCATGCTCCACCATGTGGCTTCATCTCCTAGCCCCTCTTTAGCCGAAAATGGGGAACCAACACTTCCACCTCTTTGCATTGAGGCCACTTTCATTCCAATGTCCTGCTACTTGGCCATGTGGGGTTTCTAACCTCCCACCATCTATAGTCATGGCGGGTCCCACCTTTCCACTTTGTCGTTCAAAATAGGAAACCTCTTTGATGGCAACGTGCAATGCAAGGCCTTAAGGAATCTATAACCGAAACAATTTTTTGTAAGCAGAGATGGGGTGTAATACCACAAAGGTCGAAACAGATACAAAAGAAAAGGTGAAAAACCCAATTTTCTTGGGCTCTAAAGGTTTCCATTCCTGGGTTTTTTTTTTTTTTTCAAAAAACAAAACCTCAGTTTATCTTGGATATGGATTGAAATGGGAAGACAAGAAATTTCAAAAGCACAAGAAGAAAGTGCATAACAGATTGGAAAAGAAGATAAACCAAAATGCATACAAGCCTAGAAGTTTCCTCTCTCTCAAGAAAGATGGGGTTGAGGTCAGGGATGTAGCAGGAGAAGCAATGAGAATCTGATCTCTAGTATTCACTATAACTCCTAGCAACGTACCTTGATTTCATCCTAAACAAGCTAAAAAATGAGAGCTCAAAAAACTAGTGGAAGAAGAGATTGATGTCTCCAATGAGAGCAGTTTGAACCATGATTCTAGTCTAAGTTTTGCAGTTCAGTTAACATAAATGGTCAGTAAGGGTGATAAAATGCAGTTGCCTAAGGAAATTTTCTTCTTCCCCACGACAAGGAAAACAATTAACAATTAAGTGAACTTAGAGCACAAACCAATTTGAAGATTGAAAGTTCTATTAACGGTTAGGTTGCTCCATTGTGACCAAATGGTCACGGGTTTGAGTCTCTGGAAATAGTCTCTCTGCAAAACAGGGGTAAGACTGCGTACATTATGATCCTCCCCAAACCGCGCAATAGCGGAAGCCTTGTGCACTAGGTGCGCCCTTAGGTTGAGGTCTATTATCATATAATTTCAGTGACAATGCAGAGCAATAATCAAAGAAAGAGAAAATCCGGCATAATGAGAAACTAAACTAATAATAAGCCCATTTAATTTATTTGTACAAGATACAGTTGAAGTAGTTAGATGCTTTTGGTGGTTGATAGATTGCTGGATTTAGTATTTAAATCGAAACAGCATACACACACTCCTAGCCATTAGGTTATTAAATTTTTTTCTGGTCTTTCTGGGGTTTTAGGAAGGTATTCAATTATGGATACTTTTATTCTGTTTGATAATTGCTGGGGTGGGTTTTTTTTTTCTTCTATTGATTTTCAATCCAACATTCTAATTTTAATCAGAAATATAGAGAATTGCACTTGGGGCAAGGGGTGGGTTTCACTGACCATCTACATAGTGTTATGAGAATCTCATTGATTGTCTCAGAAGTCCTTGATTCAAATTATTGTTTGTTCAATATGGTCCCTGGGATTAGAGGTGCCAATGGGCTGAGCTAGGCCGGGTTAGGCCATAAATAACCCTAGTCCAATCCTAGGAGCCTTAACCTAAACCCAAGCCCAGCCCGACCCTGTCATGGCCAAGCATACCCTCAACCCGGTTCGACCTTGGTAAGATTTTCCCAAGCCCGGCCCAACCCTGATTGGACCTGATTGACCTTGAATATCATGATTTATGGCCCATTGAGAAGTGGAATTAACAAAGCCCATCACAGCCCACTTTGATACACTATTAAGCCCACTTATTATATCCACCACTTTGATTTATTGTTAAGCTACTCAATAAAATACAGGGTTGGGTTGGCCCTGCCAGGGCCAAGGCCTCAACCCAGGCCTGGCCCAATCCTGCAAGAGCCAAGAAAACATTAAACCCAGCCGGACCCTGGTAGAAACACAGGCCCAGCCATGGCTTGTTCGGGCTGGCCAGGTTTTTTGACACCCCTACCTGGGATTCACCACTTCTATTCACTTCCTATTACTAATTTCGATTAAGTTCTCTAGGGTTTAAGACTGTCACATACATGCTACCAATTAGAATTTTATAAGTTTCCAATGCCTTTCTGAAAACAAGTTGGTGAGGTATTGAGCTTGTCACAAGCTGAATTGATAGTTCATGAATGTTCAGGGAGCGTTAACACATCAAGATTTTGGAGGGCACTAAGGGCACAATCAAAACTGGTGATGTACATCTGTTGATTCTTATTTTACTACTAATCAGTGCTTTTATCAACATTTTGGAGCAAATCCAATATCCTGTACTTCCCGGATGGAAATTTAAAAGCCAAAGCAACATGATTGAGGTTAGATACCAAACGTTACTCGAGGAGAATATCAAGAGGGTAGAGAAAGATGGGGTTAAGGTAAGGTTGTAGTAGGAGAAGCAATGGGAATTCTAAAGTCCTGGAATTCCATTGTGTGGGTAAACGTTTGTTTGGCTGGTGATCCTGTTAAAACCTCTATTGCTTTACCAATTGGATTTTATATTTTAGTCACTAATGATGCCAATTATCTCAATTTCATTAAGGATCGTGTAGCTGTTAATTGATCCCATGTTTGGTCCGATCATATTTCTCGGAGTTTTTTTTTTTTTTTTTTCATTTGCTTTAATTAAAGGATCAGGGCATGTTTTTTATTGTTACTCATGCTCGGTATAACCTTTACACCTATAAATTTAGAAGGGAAAATTACACTGTCATCCCCTGAGGTTTATTTTAAATACAGAGCGACCCCTGTATTTTTAAATTATACAATCACTCCCCCTGAGGTTTGGTTTGTTGTTACAGTTAGCCCCATTCCGTTATATCATTCCGTTAAGTTGTACGGTGTTTGATAATTCATGACTTAAAATGACTAATATTCCCCTAGTATTGTAGTCGGCAGTGTAAATCCAAAAGTGTGACAGCCCATAATAGAGATGATGTCGTCGGAAAACGGTCCTTTTTTGCCGATTCTGCCGCTGCATTGATCTCCTTCACTGTCTCTTGCATCTAGAAATCAACCAAACAGGAAGGTTCTTTTCCCTTCATTATCTTCGCTTTGCTCTGACCTGCACAAATAGCTAGGGTTTCACAAAGCCTCTTGACGGTGAATCTCGCCTTGTAGAACCGAAATCTAGGGAGATCGATCCGTAGTTTCTTCAACCTCGAATTGAATAGACTGTAATCCCTATTGAAACCCACCCTGGCATTGAAGTAAATACCCACGAAGACAATCTGAGAAGTCTCGAGATTCATCTCATGATAGAGGAGACGAAGAGCTATGGGCTCAGAAGGAATACTGAGAGAGAGAGACTGCAAGCGTTTTAGGTGTTCAAAAATGATCTTCTGCTGCAAGTAGATGTAGGTTGAGAGGGCTTTGGGGTGAAATTTGGGACAATCCGACGGCAATCCTGAAGCAGAGGAAGTCTCCATTTCTGTCGTGCTTTGCAACTCCGGCGTCTACCATTCTCCTCGATTCTTCTTCATTTTCCCATCTTCTTCTTCTAGAATTAGCACAAGCTTTTCTCTCTATTGTCATACTATGCAACTCCAGCATCTACCGTTCTCCACCCCCTTTAAGTCCTGAATCCTGATGAAGTCTTCTTTTTCCCCTTTTCTCTGGGTTAACTTTTCTTTTCCACTTCTTTTTTATTTGATTCCATCTCTTTACTTTCTTTTTTTTGTTCTTTCTTTTCTTTCCATCACATAAATGGATGGATTTTGCAGATTTTATTTACAGGTTATAAGGCTGTTAAATAAACCCTGCTCCTGTAGCCTTAGTTGAAGAAAGTGTGCAACTTAATCTTCTTCTTGTTCTACTCTCCTTCAGTCTTTCCCGTTCAAGACCCATTTTTCCATTATTTTAGCAACCGATAAAGCTCTTGTTTGTCCATATCAAACAAATTTCACCAGATCTGAATATCGCTGCAATTAATCAACGGCAAAATAGTTTAGCAAATAAAAATCAAAATTTAATCTTGAGAGAAAAAGAGGGGGTAGTTACCAGGACGAAGGTGTTCAGTTTCGGCATTAATGAGATTCATGAGCCCAGCACGGCCATAAAACTTGGCGAGGAAGACAATGGCATGTGCTTGGGATTATGGGTTTTTGATCCATTGCAAGCAAGGTCTGATGCTGCAATTCTCGCTACAAGCTTTGCGGAGAACTCAACGAAGACCATGTTAGGTCGAGATTCAAAGTTTGGGTTTCCAGATTTTTTAGGGTTAATAGCGAATTAATGAGAGCAGGAAAAAAAATCCAAGAGAGAATAAGGGGAGAAGACATGAGGGAGAGAAGAAATAGATGTATCAATGAATACATGTGCAGTGGAGTTGCAAGTCAGCGACGGAGGCAACTTCAAATTTGAGGAAAAAGACAACGGTAAAAAGGATTTGTCAATTTTGGTTTATAATCTTAGAAGAGGGCAAAGTTGGAATTTCTCACTGAGTATTAACAGGATATTAGAAGAGGGCAAAGTTGGTATTTAAAATGTATTATTTAACACCATCCACTCACTGTCCACTCAAGGGGTGTGGTTGTATAATTTAAAAACACAGGGGGTCGCTCTATATTTAATACAAATCTCAGGGGGTGGCATTGTAATTTTTCCAATTTAGAATAACTAAAGCTTAACTTGACACTAACCTAATAAGTAGGGCCACAATCAGGACTGGTTATGCTAGGTTTAGAAAACCCAATTTCAGCCCAGCGCAATGTTCTCAGGGCCCAGCTGTGAAGCTAACAAATAAGACCTTTCATAATTTTCCCAATTGTGAAACTTACAAATAAGACATTTACGTTAAGTTTAAACGATTAGGTGTAGTTAAACATTTAAAGATGACCATATTACCCTTCAAAGAGGTAATGTTGTTGGGCTGACTTTCCTGAGAGCCTTGAAGTCAAGTGTGAAAGGTCCAACTCCTCTGAGATTGCAAATAATGCATTGACTAGGCAACGTCGTTGTCAAAGCTATTCTTTGAATGTTCTCAAATGGGCTTTGAGTCTACTAATCAAAGAAAACAGAAGCCAGGAAGAAGAATGAGTGAAAAAAAGTACTAGAGATGAAAATATCCAGAAAAAGTACACTTTAATACAATAGACGTATTACATATTAGCAAACTAATTTAAGATTTACACAATGCAACTTTCAAAACAAAAGAGAATTGGGGATTAGCTAATTAGCTAGTTTTGATGCTTGTTGGACTAAGACTCAACATGACCCACCCCATCCACCAAGTAGAGTGGGGCTAGGGTTTGATATACCACTTTGGAAAAGATAGAATTTTTTAGGATCTATGCACTAAGAAAAAAAAATTCTCTTGAAAAAAAAATTCTCTTAAATAAAGGTGTTCGTGTTTGGATGATAGCTTCGAATCATCCTCATGAAAACCTTATATCCCTTGAGGAAGTTCTACATCGTGGAAATGCTCTTTAATGAAACTTTAGTTTTAAGGGAAAAGTCCATTAAAGATCAGAAATTATTTATACTAGATCTTTGAATTAAGAAAAATCAAGAATTCTCACTATTTCTTAGACTCATGAATCAAATTTAATTCAATGGGATTTTTCACTTGCACTTTTTTTTCCCCATCAAGGTGTACATTATCCTTTGCCTACAACAGATTCTTTGGACTCATCTACTCTTTCATCTGTGACTACGGTCGAACCAAAACATCAGTTCAAAGTTGGGTGTGACCATACTCGGGTTGGCTGGAGTTTTCGAAAACCTGACCCAGCTTGGCTGATTTTGCCCCTGGGATATGGTTGGGTCTCAACTTGAGTGTTTTTAAATTCCATATTGGACCCTTAGCCGATAAAAGTGATGTCATACCCCAGCCACTAGGGATGAGACAGGGTGGGTATTTGTTTTATCAAGTTCTATTGCCATCCATGGCTTGAGGAGTCAGGTCGGATCGGTGAAGTCGGCCATGGACAATTCGTAATGTTTTTTTTTTTTTTTTTTTTTTGTTGGGTTGTCAATTCCAGGGTTGTTTTTGGTCTTTGCCCAAATCTCGACCCAATGGCACATATGACAATCCCTAATGACTAGGGATGGAAATGGATCGGATTCAGTTTGGATACGGATTGGATGTGATCAGATCCAGATATTTCCTGGCCAAATATGGATACCTCTAAACGGATTTGAATGCAGATCGCGTTCGGATTTTCGATCATTCGTTTACATCTCTGCCTTGTATAACCCAAACCTTCCTTCACCTAGTGGATACAATTCACTCTCAATCCATATCTCTTAGATCATGATTCTCTTTTTCTCATATTCTAGAACCTATATTGAATCTTCAAAAACACAAAAAATCATTATTTACTTAAGTTTTTTATTCATTTACATTCCTACGATCGGATTCAGATTTTTGATCATCCATTTACATCCCTGCTAATGACTTGCTGGTTTTGACCGCCAAATTCAGCAAAAAGAAATGGTAATGGTGTATATCTTTTTATTGGGCTTACTTGGGTCCAGGTAGCCCAACCTATTTATTAATTAGGCTACTTGGCCAATCCCAATAACGTCAGATATATTAGCCAGACTGACCGAGAATTGCCACTCTTAACAAAAAGCTCCCAAGTACTGGAAGTCTAAAACCATTGGAAGAATGCCCACCAAACGTACCCTATTGCAATAGCAGTTCAGCCCCTAATACTTTCTGAAACATTTCATGATTGGAAGGTATTTGAGCATTTGACTGCTACTGATTTTTCAAATTATTTTTTCTGTTTGATGCACGGGATGACACTACTTATCATCTTAGCCATCGTCCTTACTAGTTCTAGTAGCTTAATAGGTATGTTTATGTATTGTTATTTGTTAGGATCAGTTCTATCTCCTAATTCTTAACCATACAAGATATTTAGTGTATCTTCTACCAATAATACATGAAACATACAGGAGGACAACCGTTGAAACGTACCTAGCAAAAATTTAACAAGGATGAACAAAAACAAATATAATACAATTACTACAATTGTTAGTAATTTTACAATATAATACAACTACCAACCATACAAGATATTCATTGTTTGCTCTAAGTTGATTTTAGGCTAAAAAATTAACAGGATTGAGAAAAACAAATAATCATATGTTAGTAGTTATTAGCTATCATTCATTTTTTGTTTCATGAAAAACCCGTGAAATGAACCATATTGACAAATATAATATAATTACTACAATTGAAGTTAATCGGCAAAACCTATAATACATAACTAATAATTAGTAGTCAATTATGCTTACCTTCTTATTGGTTTCCTCCCATGTCTCAATGTCATTCTGCATAACCCTACATCCATAGACTTCCATGATGTGTAAATGATAATATTAGGGTATTTATAAGCAATCTCATATTAAATGAAGTGAACAAGGATAAGTTCTAAGAATGCTTATTTTGTGATGAAAATAAATCATCATTTTGATATGCTTCTCAATCTCATGCTTGGTAAATGTCTAGCTAGGAGGAGCTGTTTGACTCTTCCTTCCTTCCTTCACTGAAGGGTTGAAAGCCTGAAATAGTGAATTCTTTCTATGTAAGGATGTAAATGGATAGTCAAAAACCCGAATTTGATCCACATCTGTATCTGTTTAGAGGTATTTGTATCTGGTAAAAGGGTATCCGAATCCAAATTCAGATTATCTGGAAAATAATCTATCCGATTCGAATAGATATCCAACTATTAATAAAATAGAAAATTACACGTACATCCCCTGAGGTAAGGCCTAATTATAGATCCACCTGTGAGTTTTGGATATTTATGCATATCTCCTCTACTTTCCAAAAAAATGAGAAACTAAACTAATAATAAGCCCATTTTATTTAATTGTACAAAATACATTTGAAGTAGTTAGATGCCTTTGGTGGTTGATAGATTGCTGGATTTTGTATTTAAATCGAAACAGCATACGCACACCACTATTTTGGTCCTCTTTCATGCTTAACACTAGCCATTAGGTTATTAATTTTTTTTCTGGCCTTTGTGGGGTTTTTAGCAAGGGATTCAATTATGAATACTTTTATTCTGTTTGATGAGTTTTGTGCCGGGTAGGAATGTTAAATAGATATTCAAAAATCTGTATTCAATTTGCGTTCGTATCCGTTTAGGAGAATCCGAATCCGTTCGAAACTAATCGGATACGAATACGATAATCCCCCTATCCGATTGATTATTATCCGATTCATTTAGCCATCCGACAGTAATAAAATATCTGAAATATATTTCCATGTTCGTCTATCCTTTCAAGTTACCTTATTGGATTTTGTTATCTTATTTTTATAAATTTATAAATTAAGATAATGTGATTCTTTTTCTAGATATGCTATTGGTCTATATATATTGTTTTATGCAATGTGATACATGGAATCACATATCTATTAAAATAAATAAAAGATAAAATTAAAAGTAAAAATGGTAAGAAAATCAAAGACTAAGAAGAGTAGAAGAAAAGGTAGTTGTTGAACTCTCAAATCTCAACCCTAACCCTCATCATAAAAACAGTAAAGATGTCAACGGATAGTCGAAAATTCGTATTCGATCCATATTCATATCCATTTAGGAGAATCTGTATTCAAAAAATCACTGTTTGGAAAGGGGAATTATTAATATTACAAGGGTCTGTTATTTATCCAAATATAACAAGACATCAATTACCCTTGTAAAACTACAGTAAGGGATCCGATTGGAAATAAATTTACGGGACAAGGGAGTAAAATCACATTCATTGCTGGAAATAGAAATAAAATTGAAGAAAACTAATAACTTTAAACGAAATTTCTTAATAAAGGGTTAAATGGTAATTGAACAACCCATATTCCTCGAAATCATCTCCATCACGTCTCTCTCGCCTCCAACCTCGCCTCCAACCAAGTGACCGGCGAATACTACAAAGCGCTTGGGCTGCATTCTAGGTCGTTGACCGGCGATTCCTCGAAGTTAGCAATTGAACACCGTATTCTCTCTCTCTCTCTTCACACAGTGGATTTTTTCTTCCTCTCTGGCTCCAACCGTTGTTCCTCATAGTCTCACCGGCTCCCTGGGCAGATCTCAGAGGAGATGCCTTTCCTCCGATTGATGCTTTGTGAGGTTTAGTTGCGGATCGAAGTCCTGGAATGGAGCATTTATTCTACGAAATGCTTTGTGAGGTACAGTTCGGATCCCATTGCTCATTCCTTCTCTCAAGTGCCTTCCTCTATTTCTTTTCTAATCTGAAACATAATCGCCCTCTATGATGCCTTAATCACAGAGTAGAGCTTTCCACCTTGGATCCTTCTCTTTCATAGTTAAAGCATTTATCTCAATTTTCATAATGTTTTTTGATTGATTAGCATCCAGTTATCTGATTGCCTAGCATCAAAATACGTAATTACTCTAAATTTTCATAGTGATTTAAAACCTCTTCAGAATAGGCTAGTTGCAAAGCTCCGAAGTGGATGCTACAAAGACTTGTTTTGAAACTGGTTTTATATTGTGATCAATTACAATTGGGGGCACAACTTCATGCAGTGGTTTCTTTTTTTGAATTGAAGGTCTTGTGGGTCTGGTTTGGTTTTGAGATGACAAATCTTCAAATTCATATCTTCAGTAGAATATCTATTTGGTCTAACGAGATTCATTTGGTTTTTTTCTATCCAATTTCTTATCTTGCTTTGAAAATTTAAATAAGGCAGTTTTCCAATTCACTTTGCTGTAGAAAGTTGAAGTGGTGGTGAAAGAAAATTCAAACTTTGGTGTCGTAATGCCTCTACTTAAACTTTTAAATAAGTTGTCTAATGGATCAATTATGTGTTGGTTGTATTCTTCTCCTTCTGTTCGTTCAGTCACATGGTGTGCTCAATGAAACTAGAATTGGAGGACAAATTTTCAACTAGTCTCTGTATATACTTGAATTAAAAACATATTTTAGTATATTATTGAGTAACAGTTACTTATTTTTCAGTACATACCAGTCACAAATAGTCTTGCAGTCACCAGAGTCTTCTTATACCAAGGCTCTTGAGGCGCGGCCTCACCCAGGCGCGGCCTCCTCACCAGGGGCGCGGCCTCACCCAGGCGCGGCCTCCTCACCAGGGCGCGGCCTCACCCAGGCGCAGCATCATGGGCACCTGAGGTGGGGGCCACCCATCTACGACCCCGATCGTATCGCTAAGACTCATGTCACTACCAGGACTCTAGACCCTTAGAGGTCACGTCATCCAGACGGATTCAATCACCAAGGACGTTATCACCACACGCGGATATCTATCCACCCAACGGCACAATCGTCAATCAAACGGGGACTCTCCACACCGCCATATGCTACTATAAAAGGCAAAGGTACACAACCCCATAGGGGACATCTAAACTCATACTGAATAATCACTATTCATCTATTTGCGCCAGGAGATCTAACTTTGGCATCGGAGAGCCCTAGGCCGGGACCACACCGGTTCTCTCTGTTGACCCCTTTGGTCCACTTGCAGGTGACGGCACTCGCAGGGACCGTTCGACGATTTCTTGACGCAATGATTGGCGCCGTCTGTGGGAACGACTCTAGCCATTACAGCTACTAGCTCGCTTCCATACTCATTCAATGGCACGAAGGAAGACTACCACCACCAACAACGGAGCAAGGAATGGATCACCACCCCGAGGGCTCTCGCCGCAGAGCCAACGACCAGGACCATGTCCCTCCTGGAGGAGGAGATCCCCCTTAATGACCAGTTCGTGATCGCCGAGCCCAACAATGACGAGGCCAACGATGTGGTGGTGGAGGTGACACCTGACCCCAATGCTCCAGCCACTGTGGGTCAGATCAACGACCTGCAACGACAGATCCTCGATGAACAACGACTCTTTCGAGAATACCTGACGCAGCGCGGCGACATCTCACCGCCGGAGGACTTCACCAAAGAGCAAGGGTGGAGTCCATACCTCAACAAGAGCCAAACCCTAGGAGATCATCTCCCGGGCGCGAGATCGAGAGACTTGCGCGACAGGCAACCCCACTCCGCAGCGGGGAGCCTTCCCAAAGATCCCAGGAGAACAAGAGACCTCTCACCACGGTCCAGACGTGGGAGGACGCCAACACCCAGGGCGAGGTGCCTAGCCCGCAGAGATCGGTCCGGAGGTCTGTGTTCGACGGACGACTGGAAGAAAGTCACATACCACGACGAAGCCGGACCTACAGAGAAGAAAGCCCCTCACCTTCACGGCAGGATTCATCACGGCGTGACCATTCCCCATCCCACCAACACTCAAGGCGGGAGGGGACATCCCGGAGAGAGCGTGAACGAGGTCGCAGCGAACGTTCGGCCAGGCGTGGGGGGCAGACACGGGACGAGGAGCTCGATCAAAGACTCCGCGACCTGGATGAGAAGCTGGAAGGGTTGAAGAAGTAAACCAAAGGCGAGACACATTCCATACCTGGACAACACCCCTTCTCGGCAGAGATCATGTCAACCACACTACCTTCCAGGTTTCGACTACCCACCTTTGAACTCTACAGGTGGTACCACCGACCCTAATGACCACATCAACTACTTTAATGGCATGATGACGCTGTATGGGGTCGGACGTGGTATCTGTCGGGCATTCCTGCGTCCCTTAAGGGAGCAGCCACATCATGGTTCTCCAGTGCTACGACCGAGATCTATATGCTCGTTTGCGAGCTATGTGAACAGATTCGTCACCTGTTTCCAAAGCAGCGTCAAGCGTAAGAAGACCACCGTCAATCTACTAAACGCGGTACAGAACCCTGGGGAATCTCTCGGAATACGCACCAGGTTCACCAAGGAGTCCCTGGAGGTTCGAGACTTGGATGACCGTGACCACGACATGCAGCCCTAGCAGGAGGTATTAGGGACCTGGACTTGATCAAGGACCTGGCACGTCATGAGACCAGGACTATGAAAGAGCTCCTGGAGCGGTGCAACGAGTTTGCAAATATGGCCGAGGTACTACAAGCTAGAACAAAAATAATCGAGGCCAAGCCACAGGACAACAAGAGGCCAGCACCTGATGACCGCAAAGAGGGTAAGAGGTCTAGGACAGAGCGCCGACAAGAGCAGAGCAACCGCCCATCTAGGAGGACAGACCGCCGCCCGAGAGAAGTGAGAGGGCAAGCACCCCCGAGTTCACACCATCGAACACCACCAGGTCCCGGATACTCATGCAGATCCAGGGACCGTGACCTACTCCATTGGCCACGACCCATGCTAGCGCGCCAGAGAAGCGAAACCCTAACAAATATTGTCTCTTCCACAAAGAGAATGGGCACGACACAGAGGAGTGCTATCAATTGAAGAGAGAGATAGAACAACTGGTAAAAGCAGGAAGCTTGAACAAGTATGTGAAGGGGAGACGTGACAACCGCTCAGGCCAAGGAGATAGAGGTCGCGACGGAGACAGAGCGGAGCCGAGACGAGAAGAAAGAAGAACAGATCGAGAGAGAGACCGCCCAGAAGAGCGGAGAGATGCCACAGAACCTAGTGGCACCAAGGGACCTCCTATCCTCACCATACTTGGAGGACCAGGGCAAGAGTCCACCAGAAAAGCTAAAGCTCATGCCAGGTTCGTGGGAGTAGCAGAGAAGCCCAGCAAGATAGCCAAGACTGAGGCGGTGATCTCCTTCTCGGATGAAGACTTGGAAGGACTAAACTTCCCGTATGAAGATGCCCTGGTAGTACAGTGGAGGTAGCCAATCGACCATGTACACGGTATTGATAGACACAGGGGCGTCCGTTGACGTACTCTCCTTGGACGCCTATCGACGAGCCTCGAGTTCGGGGACGACCAGCTCAAACAGAGCCCACTTATCTCCATGGATTCTCAGGTGCCACCGCCTCCATCGAGGTACCATAGAGCTACCCGTCACCTTCGGGGTACACCCTCAACAAGTAACCATCATGGTGAACTTCATGGTAGTCAAGTCCGTGGTGTCCTTCAACGGCCTCTTAGGGCGACCATCACTGACAGCCCTTAGAGGAGTCATATCACCACTTCACCTGAAGATGAAGTTCCCCACCGAGAATGGGGTAGGCGAAGTCCGAGGAGATCAGAAGAAAGCAAGGGAGTGCTACGCCACCTTCATGAAAAAGAATAATGGCAACACCCGTGGAATGGCACTCTGCCTAGAGAGCATGGTCAGTGACCAGAGAGATGAACTGACAGAGAGAAGGGGAAGGCCAGTGGAAGACCTCATCCCATGGCCCCTCAGCCAGGACGACCCCTCCAAGGTCGTTGAGGTCGGCTCATTGCTAAGCAAAGAACAGAAAAGAAGAGCTTGGACACCTCCTCCAAGCGAACATAGATGTCTTCGCATGGTCGACCTCCGACATGCCAGGAATACCACGTTCCATAGCGGAACACCGACTACATGTCGACCCAACCAGGAAGCCCGTTCAACGAAGCGGCGTAACTCGCCCTCGAATGCAAGCGCAATCAAGGAGGAGGTCGAGAAGTTAAGCCGATCGGGTTCATCGAGAAAGGAGAAGTACCCAACCTGGCTCGCCAACGTGGTCATGGTACCAAAGCCAAGTGGGAAGTGGAGGATGTGTGTCGACTACACCGACCTAAACAAGGCATGCCCAAAAGATGAATACCCACCCCGGATCGACCTCTCGATTGACGCCACCGCCGCCATGAGATGCTTGAGTTTCATGGACGCCTACTCCGAATACAACCAGATCCTCATGTATGAGGATGATGAGTCTTACACCGCATTTCGGACGGACAAAGAGAACTACCGCTACAACGTCATGCCGTTCGGGTTAAAGAATGCAGGGGCCACCTATCAGAGAATGGTCAACAAGATGTTCGAGGAGCAGATCGGGCGCAACATGGAAGTATATGTGGATGACATGCTCGTGAAAAGCGTCCGCACCAACCAACACCTGACCGACCTAGAGGAAGCATTCACAGTACTGAGGAGGAACCAGATGAAGCTAAACCCTGCAAAGTGCGCCTTCGGTGTAACGTTAGGAAAATTCCTGGGGTTCATGGTCTCAGTCCGTGGAATAGAAGCCAACCTGTCCAAGATCAAGGCCATCCAAGAGATGGCACCTCCTCGAACGGTCAGGGAAGTGCAGAGGTTGAATGGAAGGGTTGCCGCCCTTTCCAGGTTCGTGTCACGATCAGGTGATAAGTGCTTACCATTCTTCAAAACATTGAAGAACCACCGAAGCCCTAAGGACTTCACATGGATGGAAGAGTGCCAAAAGGCGTTCGGAGAATTGAAGGAGTACCTAGAGAGCCCACCCTTGCTTGGGCGACCGGAACCTAACGAAGAGTTGCGGCTCTACCTGGCCGCCACCTGTCGCGGTCGGCAAGATCGCTAAAGGAAGAAGACAAAGTCCAGAGGCCGATCTACTACGTCGGCCATGTCCTGATCGATCAGAGACCAGGTACACTAGGATCGAGAAGGTAGCCTATGCATTGGTAATGGCAGCCAGGAAGCTACGACCATACTTCCAAGCCCATACCATCACAGTCCTCACAGACCTACCCTTGAAGAAGATATTGCACAAGCCGGACGTCTCCGGACGATTGATAGCATGGGCGGTGGAGTTAAGTGAGCATGACATCAACCAACCAAGGACAGCCATCAAAGGCCAGGCTCTTGCAGATTTCATTGCAGAGTGTACCCAGTCTGAGATCGAGTCACAAACAGGGGAGCCCGAAGAGAAGGATCACGGATCGTGGGACATGTTCGTGGACGGGTCGAGCAATGCGGCAGGAAGCGGCGCTGGGCTCATATTAACCAGCCCCAAGGGATTTCGTATCCAATATGCTCTTCGGTTCACCTTCCAAGCATCCAATAATGAAGCAGAGTACAAGGCATTACTAGCTGGACTCCGGGTGGCCAAAGCCATCCAAGTCACACACCTATCCACCCGGAGCGACTCCCAGCTCGTGGTGAATCAGGTGAATGGAGAGTATGAGGCAAAAGATGAGAGGATGGCATCATACCTAGCACACGCTCAAGCATTGATCGAGGGTTTCGAGAAGTTTGAGATGGTTCGAGTTCCCAGGGAGGAGAACGCCGCCGCTGATGCCCTATCCAGGCTAGCCAATGAAGAACTCTGAAATTTGGCTAGCGCAGTCTATGTGGAGATCCTGCATGAGCCCACGTACAAGGAAAAGCAGGTTAACGAGATCACGGAGGGACCTAGCTGGATGGACCCTCTACTCAACTACCTCCAGAACGATGTCTTACCAGAAGACAAGGCCGAAGCAAGGAAGATCGGGATGAGAGCTGCAAAGTACACCGTCCTAGACGGCAGTGCGTACAAGCGGGGCAACAAAGACACCACTACTCCGTTGCCTAGGACCCAAGGGGACAGAGTACGCCCTAGCCGAAGTCCATGAGGGGATATGTGGAAGCCACATGGGGGACGAGCCCTAGCCTACAAAATCCTCCGCCGGGACTATACGGCCACGAATGCAAGAGGAGGCCATCCAATATGCCAAGAAGTGCGAGCAATGTCGGTTGTTTGCCCCAGTACCCCATCTACCCGCCACCAAGCTGACATCAATCCTCAACCCCATACCTTTTGCCATGTGGGGACTAGACATCTTAGGCAACTTCACCGCAGCACCGGGAAACATAAAGTACCTGGTCGTCGCGATCGACTACTTCACCAAGTGGGTTGAAGCTAAACCCTTGGCCAAGATAACAGAGACAGAGATGGAGAAGTGCGTCCGCGACTACGTCATCTACAGGTTCGGGGTACCACGGATCCTCGTCTCAGACAATAAAACAATTCAACAACCCTAAATTTCAAGCATTCTGTCACAGCTACAACATCGACTATCGGCCTGTGTCGGTAGCATACCCACAGGCCAATGGTCAGGTGGAGGTCACCAACAGAACGCTACTGGAAGGAGTCAAGAAAAGGCTAGAAGGAGCCAAAGGCAAGTGGGTAGAAGAGCTACCAAGCGTCCTGTGGGCATACCAAACTACAGTACGGACGCCCACAGGAGAGAGCCCATTCCGCTTAGCATATGGTACTGAAACATTGGCGCCGGTAGAAGTCTACTCCATGTCCCATAGGGTTCTGCACTTCAATGAACGCACCTATGTCGACGGACTGCGGGCGAACCTAGACTTTATAGATGAGGTCCGCGAAAGAGCACTACTAAGGAACGTCGCCTACCAGCAACGTACTGCCAGGTACCATGACGCAACAGGGTCAAGGAAAGGCTATTCCACCAGGGAGATTTAGTACTACGGAGGGCAAGTGCATCACGACCACAGCATGCGGAAGTGTCACCCAACCGGGAAGGACCCTACATAGTCTCCAAGCAAATACGCCCAGGGACCTACCGCTGAAGACTCCAGGGGGCAAGAAGGTAGACCGTACCTGGAACTCACTATACTTGAAGAAGTACTATCGGAAAGTAACAACGAGTTTGGCACCACCAACAGATGCGGAGATGGCATTACGCTTCAAGGATGAATTGAAAAAAATTCGGGAATACTCGGCTTCTTCTACTACTCAACTGAGGCTTCACGCCTAAGGCGATATGCCAACATTGAGGCTTCGTGCCTAAGGCGATATGCCAACACTGAGGCTTCGTGCCTAAGGCGATATGCCAACACTGAGGCTTTATGCCTAAGGCGATATGCCAACACTGAGGCTTCGTGCCTAAGGCGATATGCCAACACTGAGGCTTCGTGCCTAAGGCGATATGCCAACACTGAGGCTTTATGCCTAAGGCGATATGCCAACACTGAGGCTTCGTGCCTAAGGCGATATGCCAACACTGAGGCTTCGTGCCTAAGGTGATATGCCAACACTGAGGCTTTATGCCTAAGGCGATATGCCAACACTGAGGCTTTATGCCTAAGGCGATATGCCAACACTGAGGCTTTATGCCTAAGGCGACATGCCAACACTGAGGCTTCGTGCCTAAGGCGATATGCCAACACTGAGGCTTCGTGCCTAAGGCGATATGCCAACACTGAGGCTTCGTGCCTAAGGCGATATGCCAACACTGAGGCTTCGTGCCTAAGGCGACATGCCAACACTGAGGCTTTATGCCTAAGGCAACATGCCAACACTGAGGCTTCATGCCTAAGGCGACATGCCAACACCAAGGCTTCATGCCTAAGGCGACGTGCCACCACTGAGGCTGTATGCCTAAGGCGACATGCCAACACCAAGGCTTCATGCCTAAGGCGACGTGCCACCACTGAGGCTGTATGCCTAAGGCGTCATGCCAACACTGAGGCTCTACGCCTAAGGCGTTAACCCACCAAGGTCCAAGGATCACCAAGGCACGACGCCACTACCAAAATCCTATGACTATCAAGGGTCAGAAAGCATCAACGCGCAAACGATCACCAGGAGACAATGCAATCAATATCAAAGCGACAAGGATCAAATCATATCAACAACTAAAGAAAGTGTCAAGTACATACAAAAGCAAGCATCACAATCCAAAAGTTATCATCAAAAAAGTCAACATCTAGAAAGAACATCTATAAAATCAGGGGGCGTCTAGTGGAGGAGCAGCCTCTGATCCAGAAGGAGACATCATATCAGCCTCAGCCGGACAAGCAACACTCTCCTCTCGTAAGACCGCACCTTCCTCTCGTCACCACAACATCATCCTCGGGAGAGACACGAGCCACTATAGCAGTCTCGGGTAGCGGCGTAGTGACCTCGGGGAACCTTGAGAAGTCATAATCACGGGTCTTCTCCAAGATGCGAACCGCCAAGTCCGAAGAAGTCAAGACGCTAGGAATGAAAGCCAACTTACTCCTAAGGTCACCAACAGAAATAGAAGCTCTGGAGGCCCTACGACCCCTACTAGGGGTGGAATCTCCAGAAACCTCCTCCTCCCCTTCACTACCAACGGGGAAGGCAAAGAAGAAAAAGTATCCATGGGGAAGAAGACTCCTCAAGGGATCCAACCACGACCTGCATGATCGAGATCGTAGTCATTAGGTGATGACATGGATAAAATAATGAAGCAGACTAGCTACTTGCTCAGAGCAACGATCTCCCAGACAAGAAGCCAGCAAGAAAAATGAAATGAAGACCACCTGCAAAGTATAAACAGCAGATCCATCACAAACAAGAAGAACAGGGAAGAAGAGCGAGGGTCCATCACACCCACGCCACGGCCACCATAGGTGGGGCATCACCAGCAAGGCGCAGCCACACCTAGGCGCGGCCAGCTGGGTGCGGCCACCCCTGCGCGGCCACATCCGCAGGGCGCGGCCTCACCGTGGCCACACCCGCAGGGCTCGGCCTCACCGCGGCCACACCAGCAGGCGCGGCCACACCAACAGGCGCGGCCTCACCGCGGCTACATCCACAGGGCGCGGCCTCACCGCGGCCACACCCCGCAGGCGCGGCCTCACCGAGACCGAGGAGACACCATACAAAAAAAAAAAAAAAAGGTGGGGATCGATTTACCTCAGAAAAAAGGTGACCGCGCGGAAGGGCAAGCACACGGCGATGGCGTAGCCACACCACGAGGCACAATCAAGGGATAGAGGTCACAAGAGGCAAGGCACTCAAGCCAAGCACCACTCAAGCTTTCCAAGCAAACCAAGGCACCAAGGGCACCAAGAGAACACAACCCAAACACAAGGACCCAAAATCAAGCAAAGTGGATACTAGTGGAGGTGACCCAAAAACAAGCACATGGTGGGCACCAAAAAGAGGACAAAAGACAAAAAAGGGGAATTAAAGGAGAACAAAAGGGGAGACAAAAAGTAAGAAAGAGAAATGAGAAGTGAAAGAAGAAGGGAGAGGAAGGAACATATACCCACAAAAAACAAAAAGAAAAAGTGTAGGAGGTAAGGTTTGAACCCCCAACCTCTCCTACCTCATTAGTGGATTTACGGACAAACCCCACAGGAAAGTTTATTCGCAGCAGACCCCTCACTATGCAAAGACACCTACTCTCTTGGACATCCTATCCCAAGAGAGTGGGGGACAAATGATACATCCAATATTCACAGGGCCAATCAACGACCGCCACGTGTCATAGACGACCCGCCCCATAGCCAAGGGGAACGAACCGGAGTCCCAGCACCATTCGGGGGCGGCCACTACTCGGGCGCGGCCACACATCCGGGGCGCGGCCTCCTCACAGCCTCACCCAGGCGCGGCCTCACCCAGGCGCGGCCTCCTCACGGCCTCACCTAGGCGCGGCCTCACCCAGGCGCGGCCTCCTCACCAGGGGCGCGGCCTCCTCACAGCCTCACCAGGGGCGCGGCCTCACCCAGGCGCGGCCTCCTCACGGCCTCACCTAGGCACGGCCTCACCCAGGCGCGGCCTCCTCACAGCCTCACCAGGGCGCGGCCTCCTCACAGCCTCACCCAGGCGCGGCCTCCTCACCAGGGGCGCGGCCTCACCCAGGCGCCTCCTCACAGCCTCACCAGGGGCGCGGCCTCACCCAGCGCGGCCTCCTCACGGCCTCACCTAGGCGCGGCCTCACCCGAGCGCGGCCTCCTCACGCCTCACCAGGCGCGGCCTCCTCACGCCTCACCCGGGCGCGGCCTCCTCACGGCCTCACCTAGGCGCGGCCTCACCCGGGCGCGACCTCCTCACCGGGGCGCGGCCTCACCCAGGCGCGGCCTCCTCACCGGGCGCGGCCTCACCCAGCAACATCATGGGCACCGAGGTGGGGGCCACCCATCTACGACCCGATCGTATCGCTAAGACTCATGTCACTACCAGGACTCTAGACCCTTAGAGGTCACGTCATCCAGACGGATTCAAGCACCAAGGACGTTATCACCACACGCGGATATCTATCCACCAAGGATCCTGATGCCACCAGGACACTCCCTCCCGCGGGGAGATGGCCAATCAGGATAGAGCCCCGTTACCCAGGGCCTCTATCCACTCAACGGCACAATCGTCAATCAAACGGGGACTCTCCACACCGCCATATGCTACTATAAAAGGCAAAGGTACACAACCCCATGGGGGACATCTAAACTCATACTGAATAATCACTATTCATCTGTTTGCGCCAGGAGATCTAACTTTGGCATCGGAGAGCCCTAGGCCGGGACCACACCGGTTCTCTCTGTTGACCCCTTTGGTCCACTTGCAGGTGACGGCACTCGCAGGACCGCTCGACGATTTCTTGACGCAACAGGTTTCTTTTCTATCACGTTTCTTATCTTGCTTTGAAAATTTAAATAAGGCAGTTTTCCAATTCACTTTGCTGTAGAAAGTTGAAGTGGTGGTGAAAGAAAACTTCAAACTTTGGTGTCAGTAATGCCTCTACTTAAACTTTTTAAATAAGTTGTCTAATGGATCAATTCTGTGTTGGTTGTATTCTTCTCCTTCTGTTCTGTTAGTCACATGGTGTGCTCAATGAAACTAGAATTGGAGGACAAATTTTCAACTAGTCTCTGTATATACTTGAATTAAAAAACATATTTTAGTATATTATTGAGTAACAGTTACTTATTTTTCAGTACATACCAGTCACAAATAGTCTTGCAGTGAGTCTTCTTATATCAAGGCTCTTGATCAATGGCAGCAAAGATTGATTGACCTCTTTGATGCAGAAATATTTGACATAGTCTCCAAGTACCCTGTTGATATTCAGGTACCATGAAACTATAGAAACCCCGATTAATTCCAAACCAATTCATTCGATCCCTTTGGCAGATTTTTTTACTTCGGTCATGGACTTATGGGTCATGATGGAAGGATACATTGCTTATGATCTTTCGTGCTAGTTGTTGTCGTTCTGAACTTTTTCATTTTTACCTTCTACCAGTACAAGCTTTTCTCTTATTCTCTTGGGTGTCAAGACTTGTAGCTGTACATTATCTTGCAATGCAGAGGTTTATGCTCTTCATCTGTGCTAACTTGGAATGCAAGAATGATACTTAACAATTTTCTTCTTCTCCTATTTGTCTTTCTAACTAATTAATATGGAAAAGAGGTTATATCTCCTCTGTTTATGTCCCATCTTCTCTGGCTCTGCTTCTGATTTTGAATTTTGTATCCTGTGAAAGCAAACAGTGGAGTTTGAAAGGTGCTCACTTTTTCAGCTACACACACATCCATCAATTTTTGGCACGAATGTTTTATATAATCTATTTCCTGATGTGCTTGGAATAGATGGTCAAGTTGTATTCAATTTTAAACTATCAGCTTTTTGAATGTAGGCTTCGATGAGGTATAATTCATGACTTCTTGTATCTTTACTAGGGCAAAAAATAAAGTTATGATTTGTTTCAAACAACATTCCACCATGATTCAGTGTTCCCCACTTGTCCTAACCAAGGACTATTGATTGAAATCATTTTGATCAAATTGGTAGAGTTGTACACCACAATTTCAATATCTACTTTATGCGTTTTTAGCTCGAATTGGTAGAGCACTTAGAGCATGAGTATGTCTCAAACACGTTTCAAAAGGATGGTGGTTCGAATCCATCAAGATCTTTTTAATTCAATTATCTATAATATAGTCAATTAAAGGAACTGTTCATTAGTAAGTTTTTTTTTTTTTTTTTACCCGAATATTATCTGGGACCCAAGGCAGCCCCTAAGCTTTATGAAAATAAAACAATATGAATCCAAAATGCAAAGGGAGAGACATAACCTGCCTTACCCCTACCCAAGGGAAACAAAACACTTGCTCTCACGGAACTAAAAACTAAACCCCAAACAGAAACTAAACTAAAAGATAAAAATTACATTCTAAAGACTGGTAATCCAACTGTCTTCCCATAAATGCGACCTAATTCTTGAAGTAACTCGTGATCAATGGCATCATTCCTAACATGATCAATGATAGCAGCTAATTCTTAACAGTTAACACCTTAACTTGGTCCAAATGGGGCCCAAAGAGATCCAAAGTCATCAATTCTTGTGTGGTAAAAGGGACTGTAGAATGTAAGCCTTGTCCTTGGTGTAACTACTGTGAATTTGAAAGTAGTAGTCTTGAAACCACCCTTCCCATGGGATTTGTAGGGGACTTTCAAGGTCTCTTTCCCTGCAAAACCTTCAACCATCATGGATCCATGGCAGCCATTTTTTGCATCTCCAACAGTGAAAGTGATATTGTAGAGCTTGCCCGGATTTGTTCTCAAGATTTGGGCAATCGCAATTTCCATTCGTAAAGAGTGCTTTAAGATGTTGCTACTACTTTGGAACACCAGATTACAAGTAAGAAATTTAATGACATTGCCAATTGCATTGATGGTAGGAATTTAATGGCATTGCCATTGTTCTAAGTGCACTGAACCTCTTATGTAAACACCAGATTGCTGGACAGGCAAAACCACAAAGGGCTTATCTACATGCGTGACCTTGATGCTTTAGGTGACCTAACCAGTGCTTGATCACCACCAATCAGATGTACATGATATGGAGCTGGACATCGAGCTATACAGAATATGTATAATAACACACGCAAATAGATGTTTGCCAATCAATACAGAAAATCAAGGAGCCAGCTGGTATAATTTCTCCGAGGTAGAACCAGCCATGCCATGTAGCCGGAGAGCATTCAGATCCATTCAGTGAAACCATATAAGACTATAAAATCATCAAATAGATGATCTGCCACAAGAACAGGAACAACTTCTTTGCTTCTCTCAAGCATCTGTTTTTCTCATCTAGTTACCAATGTTGCCTTGCTTCCAGGAGCTTCTCAAAAACCTACACACGACAAACAAAGAGACCAGCCTGTGAATCTTACCACCCATATAATTTTATGAGAGAATATTTCTCAGGAACTATTAAATATCACTTAAAGTTTTCATAACAAGGAAAAATGATTCATGTACTGGCATAACATAATATGTACTATCACAACAAAGCTAAGCAAACAAGGTGGAGAGTTGAAAGGAGTTCAACTTGACAACATCCAACTATATATGTCTAATTTATACATTCTAAATTTGCATATACTGACACACGGAGCTATTGATTGTACTGGAATTAGTTCATTATTGTACTCACTTCTCACTGAATTGTTCAATGGTTATAAATAAGTGAATAAATGTTCACTAGTAGTAAAGTCTGTAAATAGCAATTTTCATTTTAGGATATGTTCATGTACCTTTAACATGAGGTCCAAAGCCAATTTAGCTGCATCACACAACCTAAGAACCTAGAATCAGAATATCTGACTCCTTGTGAAATACATTCCTGTACCAAATTTCTGAAATTTCTTTTATGAATCTAGCCAAAATGCAAGAACATTGATGTTGTTCCTTTCAGTGTTAGTAACCAACTCCCATTGCTACAAGTGCATGCACCAACTTGTCATGCATAAAGTCCAAATAAAATACCCCATAAAAAGTGAGATAAACTTGAATTTGGGGAAAAGTAGAAATTAGGTAAAAACCAGTTCTTAAATCTTCCCAAATTTGATAGTTTGATCCAAAAAAGGCTCAAGCCTCAAGCTGATCTAAAAAACCAACTCAATTGAGATGAACAAGGTCAAGCACTGGAATCATTCACTCAAGCTGATTTTTGGAACACATAATACTAGGGAGAAATGGTATCATTCTGAAGTAGGTACGGTTAACAATTCATCATCAGGGTCAAAGAGATACATAGCTTAATGCATTGTTTTGTGAAGGACAGTACTGATTACATCACCAACTAATTGATGGACCATTAACAACTCTTCTTCCTTCATCTGCAATCATCAGCTAGCACATCTTAATATAACTCCTTGAATATATATAGATCAGGCAACATGAATATAATTTTTGTACCTTCAAATCTTGAAAAGGACATCCCACACTCGCATGGTTGTGTCTAGCATAATAGAAATAATTAGTCAAAGAATAAGGTTTTATACAAACATGAAGCATTCTGTAGTAGACAAAAACCAGAGAGGAGGATGATGATTATTGACCTCTGGAAGCAAGCTTTTATAGAAGAGATATAAAGGAACCACTCAGTGGCAACAAGGGAGACATCAAAATCCAAAGCATCCAAAGGTGCAGCTATCCTGCATATAAACAAAGAAATTGACAAAAAGTCACTCTCCTAGTTGAATTAAGCTTTTAATGTGATATATGATTGCTTCATTGTTCAAGAAATCTTTAAATTAAGAACAAACATCAATTGTTTAAACAATGTATCTAATAGTAATTTCTCTTGTTCACCTGGTTTGCAACTCCCACACTACCAGTGGAAACAATGCCTCTAACAGACTCACACTAGTAGTGAGAGTTGTTACAATTGAAGTGAAGGCTATATATGTTGAGTCTGATATCAACCCCTGTAACCAGAAAAACATAGCTGCTGAATTGAAGTCAATATTGTAACCAAAAATTGATTTCACCAGAATTTTTGAATTTGAAGTTATCTACAACTAAAATTAATTGACCAGAATCAATAAACATTAAACTCACTTACTATTGACATTCCTTGCTTCCTAATCATATACACTGTTGATGTGCCATGCGTGGAGTTCTCTAGCAAACACAAACATTCCCTACAAAATCATAAAATCGCCAGTATCAAATTATTGTATGAAGTAATTGCACACTACAGGGAAGTATCTGACTCCGTATATTTTTCTTTTATGGTAGTGAATTTTCTAGTTTTCAATAAAGGAGAGGGGGTGGAGTGCATGAAAGCAAATTAAAAGACGATGGAAAATGGACAACGCATCCATAATTGGAGGAAAAAAGCATCGCTTGTCAAATAAAAATGCAATATAAAATGCTAATTTTCCAACTCAGGCTCGCAGTGCTCAAGGTCATACGAACTCCAGAGCTTGCACAAATCAGGGATAGTTCATGGAATCCACACATCCAATGCCAACCAGGAGAAAGAGAAATAAAATTAAGAAAGTGATTACAAATTATCGTAGAATAGGAAAATCGAACTTTAAGCATAATTATCCAAGCAGAACAAGATCTGCCAAGCATTTACCTTCAAGGAGCCTCTCAAATCTCCAAAGTCCCAAACAACAAAAAGAGCACTTTATGTAGACAAGTTTTGAAGCCCTAACTAATTGGAGCTCCCAATTTGTGAAACATATAAGATAAATCAAGCTCTTCAATACTAAGACTAGGAATCCACGGAAAACCGAATTGAAACTTAACTGCAGGCTTCATGGTTCTTCTACTTTTTCGCCATTGAAGTTCTAGTACATTACAGCTCCTTAGCTTTCTCTTCACATAATGTGACTATATTTAAATCAAATTAAACGGGAGAAGAATGAAGATTCTATATCTGAAATCATGATACTAAAATTGCCAAATGTTATAGGGTTTGGCTTTTATCACACAAATCAATGGCATAATCACAATTATTTCCAGGCTTTTAGCAACGTCCATCTGAGGAAACAAAGACGGGAAGAAGAGGGAGAGAGAGAGAGAGAGAGATTACCTCCTCCGGCACCAGTGCTGCAAGCCTAAAACTCTTATCATACCGTCATCGGAAGGGAAGGGGCGAGGGTAACCGGTGACTTGGCGTTCAGGCGAGCAGTCGAAGAATTTTTTTTTTTTTTTTTTGGGTGAAGAGCAGTCGAAGAATGGAGATTGATGAAATGAGGTTTGCCAAGCTCATTTACTCCTTTTCCACCATTTTGGCGGGATAATCCGATTTTTCTCTAAATCTGTGTTCTGATTTTGAATCTCAAATATGAAAATGAGTTCGACTCCATGACATTGGCCTATAGACTTTATTGTGATTTTGGACCGTGTGATCTACAAATTTTGTTAATATCAGGAATCAAATGGTTAACACAGGAATAAAATGATCGATCTATATCATCTATCATATATAGATATACATCATCACATGCATAGATGTGCTGACATGACCATGTACTCATCATTACATGCGTGAATTTAGCTCGTCTCCAGGGAGCCCAACACACCCAAGGTGGTGCCAGCCGTTGGGCTGTGCGGCACATATCCCTACATGTGCATTGAGATGTGTGTAGCACAGCTCAACCGTGGGATGCCCCCTGGCAGCACCCTGGGCCCTGGGCTCCCTAGAGATGATCCTGATCCTTACATGCGTCGATTAAGGTGGCAAAACCAAATCGAAACCATTTATTGAAATCGAACCGAACTCTATACATTGAAACCTAAAAAGGCGTTTAATAAATGGTGAGGTTTTGGTTTTAAAAAAAACCGTTTATTTAAACGGCTTGATTCAGTTTGAACCAAGTGCTCTACCAATTTGAGGTGAAGACTCACATATCATCCACTTCAGGACTGATGTAGCCACATTCAACACACAAATGCTTAATATCTTAATGACAGCAAAATGAGCACTCTACGGGTGGTGTCGTGCTGCCAAACAGACTTTTAATAAATCAATTGATTCATCATGGTAGAGAAGAAAAATTATGAATGGACTATACTTGAGCTTCGGATCAATGTCACCTGAAGCAAGGAAATTCTGAAAGGAGAAAGTCAGATACCAAGGGCAAGGAACACCCACATGAAGGCCCTTTTAACGTGGGTCAACCCCGGAATCAGGGGAAGAATTGGTTCCTAAGATCCTATTCTCAGAAGTTGCATAAGCACAATTGAGATGTCGTCTACACTAGGGATGCAAGTTTGGCCTGATGGTCAGAGCCCGCCCTAAGCCCGAATAGGGCCTGGGTTGAGATATACTGGCCCTGAGGGTGGCGGGTCAGGGTTGGAAATTTCTTGCCCTGAGTCAGGGTCGAGCCGCACCAGGATTGAGACCTTGGGCAGAGCACAGCCTAGCCCAACCCGACCTTGTCTTCTTCTTCATGTTCTTTTTTTTTTTTTTTTTTCTTTTCCATCTTCTTCTTCCCAGCCTAGCCAGCCTATGCATCTCCCTTCCCCCCACGGCTAGGGCTGATCAGGGTCATCCCCGTCTAACCCTAAGGGTGGATCAGGGTTAGATTTTTTAGGCCCTGAGCCCAGCTAAGGGGACTCAGGGTTAGGTTGGGGTTTTAAAAGGCCTGGCCCAACCCGATCCTGTTGCAGCCCTAGTATGAACAGAACATTCTATGACTAGAGCTTAATGGGGTTATAAACATGAACTAGGGGTTATTGATCTGTACTTCCGATCCTAATGGGCCATGGTTTTAGACATTAGATATTGGTGGATCGATATCAATTGGATATGGATATAGTATCGGTCAGTATTGAACATATCAAACCGTTTTACCCTCAAAGATATCGATACCATAGGGTATTTTGACCATTATACCTTGTGTCCGTACAATGCTCTGGTATTAGATAGTTATCGGTATCAGTTTCGGCCGATACTGATACAGATTGCCAGATACGGCCCATTTGAGGCCAATACCTAAAACCATGTAATGAGCTCATTTGATTAAAGTGTAGGGTTTTGACAAATTTGACAAAATTCTGCTAATTTCATCAAAATCTTTACTAATTGACCTAATTTGCACGACTTTGACCAAGATGTCAAAACTTTACCTAAATATGCCTAATTTTCTTCAATTTGGCCAAAGTTGACAACATATTGCAAGGTTGAAAAAAACAAAACACAGGTTTGATCAAGATCACCAAATATTATAAATTTGATCAAATCATCCTTATTCATAATAGAAAATCATTTGCTCAAATGATGAAGGGAGATCAGTTGTCATCTTGTCGACTGGTCCCATTAATGCAAATCTGGTCTCTCAAGTCCCAACTCTTAAAAAAAAATGCACAAAGGATTGGAGCGGCAAAATAGATGAGAATAATAGAGTAAGTAGAAACTTGCAGAATAAAATCAAAGAATAATAAGAAAAATTCAGAACGGAACTATGGATCAATAATTAAAAGAGGAATATACTGATGGTCCTCATATTCAGGTCGAATGATCATATCACTCTAGGTTATCAGCTGGAAAAATCTGACAGAATTTCAAAGTTGAAATCGGGAGGCAATGGTACAGACTTGCTTCTACTAGGAAAGGAGGACAAAGAGATAATAATAGAAATTAAGAGAATGTTATAACAGAAGTTACTCCACAAAATTTCAGATCACTTTGAGCAGATTTGAGAGAGTTATTATTATGAACTAGAATGGAGAACGTAGCTCTAAAACAGGGTATTACCTATATGAGTTAAGAACTAGAATTCAAGACCGTTAAATGTCAGGTTGGAAGACCCAAGTTTAGAACTCACAATGTTCATTTCCTATGGGATGGAAAAAAATAGCCTGTATAACAGCGTGATTTTTTTTTGGGTAGAATGTATAACAGCATGATTTAAAACAAATTTAAAAGCATCTGGCTAAAACAAACAACAAAATATTAATTGCCAGGTCCACTGGCCAACATATGGGAAGATCCCTTGATCAAAATTGTTAACATTACAACATAAGGAAATGAAATTGTTAAATCAAATAAAGATCAAATTCCAAAATATTCAATGCCCATTTTTATTTATTTTGCCACTTATCACATGCATTGACATTTCCACAAGGGGAATGATCCAAACGCCCGACCCAAATGAAATACAAATTTAGACATAATCCGACCCGAATGGATAAAAAAAAAGTTGAACATAAGAAAATTCAATGAGTCTTGGTGGATTCAAACCACCATCTCTTGGGGAATCCCCAAGTGCTCTACCTATTTAAGCTAAAGATTCACATAGAAGAAAGTACATGAGTGCGGTTTTGATTGAGTAAGAACAAAATGATTAATATGGTCTTGCCTATCTGAATGCTCCTTGAGCCTTCTTTACAAAAAGCATGTAAAGATGAACATATAACCAGTCATAATAATAATCTATCACTAATATGGTTTCCATATACTATTTGCTCAGATTAAAATTGGCAGCAAGAAATGGGTAATTCCTTAGCTGCTGTATTAAGACAATCCCAAGGTTGTTAGCCCAAAATTATGGTTTTATTCAAAAAATTCATTTTGAGAATCAACTTCCCACACAAGACCTTACCTGCCCTTGATATATGAACAACAAGCCCGTCCATAAGATTAGAGGCTAACCCACCAACTAGATGCAGACCAACTGTCTTTAGATGGAGACTCCATAATGTAGAAAGGATTCAGCTAAGAATCACTCTACAGTAGGATCGATAAAAGTTGCAGCAGATCATCACTAATGGAAGCAAATCAGAACTAGAAGGTAAACAAAGAAAACAATAACTTGCAAAACAACACTGTGTTTGGGCTCCAAGGAGGATCAAGTGTAGACCTGGGTGGGATGAAGCTTTGCTGCAAGTTTGGTTCAGTTCTGATGGACAGCAAAGAAGATCTCTGAGTTGGTGATGAAATAACAAGGTTAAGGCTGTGGAACAATCTAGCCAGCAGACTGGGCTGGAACTGGGATCAAGTGGGCTCCTTGGTGTAATTCAATACCCCAAAGCTCTGCTGGAACAAGGCTCAGACCTTCGAGAGAAACTGGTTCGATTGCTGCAGGCAGCAGGGTACAAAACAGATCTGCAGGAGTGTGGTTCGATCCTTCTCTGGTGATGATCAACAACAGCAGTTAACGCTTCCTTAGAGAACAACTTCTAGGCTTCAGTAGTGATCAGTTGCAGCAGTCGCAATCATGAACACAGCAAGGGAAAGCCAGTAGGACAGGAAGAGAAGATTGGATAAGAAGAGGGAAAGGGATAGGAGGATTCAGCTCTCACAGCCAGGCTCCTATTAGCCCTAGGATTTTGGCTCTCTCAGCCAGGCCTCCCAGCCCTTCATGTCACAGCCATTGGACAAGAGAATCTTTTGCTTCCAAGAATTTTTTTTTTCATGTATCTATTCAAATCGTGGGGATGCTTCTAAAAAGCCTTTACAATATATAGAGGGGTATGCTTGCACCTCAAGTTAAAAGAAAATAGAAACTAAGCTTGGAAATAGAAACTAAGAAAATAGTAACTAGGATTCACTCAAAGAATTTGAAAGTATTGTGAAGGGATATTACCTTGAGATATCCATCTAGAAGTCCATTCAAGCTTAGAAAGTGAGAAACATGAGATCCAAATCCTCCAATGGAACCTTCCTCCGTTGTAATCATTAGCTAGATTTCTTATTAGCTCTGTATCATGAGGTTTGCAGAACCTAGCATCAGCAACTGTGACGGTTACGTCGTGGGAGATGAGTGCATTTGCAGCTTCAATACATCCCTAGACTATGGAACCAAATCCTAGAAGAGCCATTCTGTTGCCTTCCATTAGTATTCTACCTTTCCCAATTTGTTAAAAAAATCCAAATAAAGATGATTTTTTTCTCCATTGTTTTCTTGCCCATTTGTTGGAAATTTTACAATTGTTGCTTCCAATACTTACCTCAAGTGGAGTGCCTTTGTTATTAGGAGGGAGTGCTACTCCAACTCCATTAAATCAAGATAGAAGTAAATTACAAGGGGGATTTCAGAATTGGTGTACAGTTAGTTGTTCCTTGTTCTTTGGCTTTTGCAAGTTCGTCCGACACTGAATCACCACCAACAATGCAATGTTCATGACAAATGCTATTGATCAAATACATCTGATTAAGTTTATCAAATGCAAAGAAATTCTTGCTACCTCATCCATCCACTTTACCCCCATACCAAAATCACGGCTCAAAATAAGTGGTTATACATTCTCTTTGGAAGTTCTGGTATGTTTACCCATTCTTTTAAGTTATGCTTCAGTTGAGTCTGCTAGCCCCTGCATTCGCCCTGAATAGCATAACATTACTTGGCTTCAATGGTTCTGATATACCTCTTATTCCAGCCTCACCTGGATTGAGGAAAGGACAACATCCATATCTTCCTATGGGACATTGCATCTATTCGCTCACAAGTACGTGTATCATCATCCTTGAATGGATGCCATTGCTCCATTTGCCGATTATGACATCCTATGAAAATCAAGCTACTTAAGCTGACATTGCTTCCACCACCTATAGAAAATCCTATTAGACATTGCTGAAATTTCTGTCCTCTAAATTTCTCTCTCTTCCAAAATAGCATAGCTCTTTCACTGAGATGGAAGGGTATATTCTGAAAGCACAAAATGCCTATAAGGAGAAAATTAAGTGAAGAGATTTGGAAAGAAACTGCAAATTTTCAAGCAAACATACAATGAGTAGAAAGGGGGGAGGGGAGATCAATGCTGTCAATTCACAGGATTGATATTCATTGTCTCAAGCAGGAGAATTGGCAATGATAAATTTAATGAATACCATTCAAGCTCCATACCAAGGAGTTCAGAAATATTTCGAGTTTGTTGAGTCCATGTTTTTGGTAAATTACAATACAACCAAGAAAAGTTGCAAAAGAAAGAAAATCAATGCCTTCATAAATTGATAAGAACTTTGTTTTGAGCATATAAATCTCCGCAAATACTAAACACCAGTAGACATCTTTTTTTTCTCCCCAATGGAGTGGCATAGTTGTTACAATTGTGTCTTTGCTGAGAATTTTTTCCATTACAGCTCTCCTGAAAGTTTATGTAGGTACATTGTTGTGCTTCAAACATGCTAATTTGAGCTATAGAAATCCTCAAAACTTCAAATTCAACCAGAAAAAACATATAAAAAAAATACAAAAGTCTAGTATATGTAGAAATTGTAAGTACAAGCCCACCAATTCATACTCAATTCGTAGTAGCACCAGAAGCAAAAATTACAATACCAGTATCACCAGGCTTAACATACGAACAAGGAATATCCACCCTGTATATCGTGATACTGGATAGACCAAAATGGACATTTCCAACCAACAGGATTTACATCTTTCAACTTCGGGCGAGTTAATTAATGGGCGTTAGAGAGGAAATCACCTTCCCTGTCAACTATATCCTTGGCAAACTCGAGATCCCTCTAAGAGATAACTGTAGAAATAAACCCCTCTTCAGTGAATTGCAAATGTGTACTTGCAGGAACCAAGAAGAAGGCATAAGAAAAGGAACCCATTTAGAGCACTGCGATTAGGACATCATCGAGGACGATTAAGTTTCAGATTAGAGAAGAAATAGAGGAACGAAATCGGAAGGGGCTTATCTGCTGCTATAGTGTAGGGTTGGGCACCAAGCAAGAGAGAAGACGATGGTTGCAAAGGCGATTTAGATGGTAGACGATTATGTGTCCGTTGAGAGAGATGGAGTATGCTGTGAAAAGACAGAAATGCCTTTTAAATGTCAATTTAGAATATAATAAAGAGATTTCAATAATAAAAAATGTAATGTCTAAATTGCCCCCACCCAATTGATCCTTCAAAGTCTCATTACTTATTACATACCAGTCTTTTCACCTTTTTGTTACATTTGGAAAAGTAACCCACCCTTGTTACGTTAATAACATCCCATTTGGAAATTATCCGAATCTCCCTGAAGATCGATAGGATATTATCCGAATCCATCCGAATATAATCGGATATGAATATGATAACGCAACCATCCGAAAGAATTCGATCCGTTTACATCCCTAGTGGTGGGTTTTTTCTTCTTTTGATTTTCAATCCAACATATTCATTTTAATCAGAAATGTATGCTATGTTTGGTTGCTAGGGGAATTAAAGGGAAGGCAAGTGATACATTATTAAGACCACTTTTATATTCACCACTTTGATACATTATTAAGTAGGACTACTTAAGTCTCACAAAAAAAATTAGGCCTACTTAACCCAAACCCAGCCCAATCTTGCCAGGGCCAGGAAAACATTATGCCCAGCCCGATCCTGGCAGAAACACAGGCCCGCCCCTGTCCTGTTCGGGCTCAAGGCGGGCTCAGGCTGGCCGGGTTTTCTTTGACACCCCTACCTGGGATTCACCACTTCTATTCACTTCCTATAACTAATTTAGATTATGTTCTCTCGGGTTTTAAGACTGTCACATACATGCTACCAATTAGAATTTTATAAGTTTCCAATGCCTTTCTGAAAACAAGTTCGTGAGGTATTGAGCATCTCACAAACTGAATTGATAGTTCATGAATTTCAGGGAGCTTTAACACATCAAGATTTTGTAGGACACTAAGGGCACAATCAAAGCTGGTGATGTACATGTATTGATTCTTATTTCACTACTAATCAGTGCTTTCATTTTGGATCGCATTCTTCAGTGTTTTCGTGTTTTGTTGTTAAGTGTGTGACTGTTGATCTGGGAATAGTTGAGAAGTTTAGGAGATAGAACCAATAAGGGCCTGTGACTTTGGTTCAATTTGTCATCCAAAGAAAAAACGTAAGAATCCTATTGACAAAGATCAATCTATAAGTTCTCTTTTATCAACATTTTGGAGCAAATCCAATATCTTATACTTCCCAGATGGAAATTTAAAAGCCAAAGCAACATGATTGAGGTTAGACACCAAGGTTACTCGAGGAGAATATCAAGAGGGTAGAGAATGATGGGGTCAAGCCGTTAAGGTCAAGGAGAAAATTATCTCTTCCAGTTCCCTGCCTAGTTCAATTCCCCAGTAACTCTAATAGGTGGGTGGTGGACCTCACCCGGGCAAGTGTTTGGGCAGGAGTAGTGTGGTCATTCCAGTCCCCCATGTTAGAGAAACTGGGGAACTGGGCCAGGCAGGGAATTGAAAGAGATAAAGATTTGTAGCAAAAGAAGCAATGGGAATCTGATCTCTAGTATAGTAGTATTCACTATAACTCCAGCAGTGTACCTTGATTTCATCAAACTAAATGGTTCCAAAGTATTCTCAAGTCCTGGAATTTCTTGTGTGGCTAAACTTTTGTTTGGCTTGTGATCCTGTTAAAACTTCTATTGCTTTACCAGTTGGATTTTATATTTTAGTTACTAATGATGCAAATTACCACAATTTCATTAAGGATGGTGTAGCTGTTAATTGATCCCATGTCTGGTCCAATCATATTTTTCGGGTTTGTATTTTTGGGATTTTTCATTTGCTTTTATTAAAGGAACAGGGCATGCTTTTATTGTTACTCATGCTCACTATAACCTTTTACACCTAATTTGAGAGTATAAACAGATAAATTTAGAATAACTAAACTAATAAGTTAGGACGCAATTGGGGCGGGTTTGGCTAGGTTTTGAAAACCCAATTTCAGCCCAATGTTCTCAAGGCCCAGCTGAGGCCCGATCCTTCTCGAGATTGGGCTGGGATATCTCAACCTATGTTGATCTCAGGGTGGGCCAAGCTTGGTCCTATTTTTGCCATTTTCATGTTAATTTTGATAAAAATAAACAAAAAATAAATTTTAACATAAATATGTATATGTTTAATAATATATAAAAGAGCAAATTTCATGCACTTTTTTCCCGATGTAATATTTGAAATTAACCACCAAAAACTTCTATCTTGTACATCGTGTTCCAAACGTAGAGAATATCCAAAAAGACATGAAAACCGTACAATTTTTGTATGATTTTCTTTTCTTCTTCTCTTTTGTATTGTTCCAAACACACTAACACAACAAGCAATCTACAATCTTATGCTCTCTAAATTTCAGACCTTAAGATTGTTGTAAACAAGTACCCAGTTTGAGAAATAAGACTGAGATGTTGATAGCCACGAACTCGCTGTTGTAGCCACGAATCAATCACAAACTAACCATTGTGGTTGAGTCGCATCAATGAATACACTCTCCTTAAGTTCTATAACGCCCCATGTCCTAGTGCAACTCAGAGGAGGTAAGTGACACAAATTTCATCACAAAGGATCCAGAGGAGGAAGACAATCGAAGTGGGTTCGAAAGGACTCATAGGAGGAAGAAAAAAAATCTCGGGTTCGCTGGGAAGAAGAATGGAGGGTTTCAGATTTGAAATGAGGACGACGGGGTATGGCCTCCCCTTCGTCTTCTTCTTCCTCCTCTTTTTCTCGTCGGATTCTTAATGTGGATCTTCCTCCCCCAACTATTGCGTTAGCTTCTGCCAACCAGTTACTATATCCTAGTGGGTTTAATGCCTTGCAGAGACCGAGACTCAGATCCCTGAGTTTAGGGATGTGCCGTCCACAAGTACTAATAATTCACAAGCAGGTATTACAAGTCAAACCAATAGTATCATCTCTCCCTCTGGCGCCATCTGTGGGAAAATTTATATAAAAGCGATCAACCATGGTTACTGATAGTTCAAACAATTATAAAAAAAAACCAATTTAATACTAATATTTAATTAAAAACACAATTACTCTATTAAAAACACTAATGTATTAAAAAATGTATTATTTTATCAAAACAACATTAGTTTTTAATTAAATAAAACGGTAATGTTTTATTAAAAAAACACTAAATTTTAATTAAATAAAATAAATATATTTTATTTTAAAAGAGGTAATATTTTTTGGTTCGCTTTTTGCATGGACCTCCCTTAGGTGATTATGAGGCTTACAAATAAGCCCTTTCCGTTAAGTTTAAACCGTTAGGTGTAGTTAAATATTTGAAAATGACATATTACCCTTCAAAGAAGTAAGGGTGTTCAGTTGACCCTCCCCCTGCGAGAGCCTTGAAGTAAAGTGTGAAAGGTCCAACTACTCTGAGATCCGACTTTGCAAATAATGCATTGAATAAGCAACTTTGTCGAATCTGCTATTCTTTGAATGTTCTCAAAATTGTCTTCGAGTCTACCAATCAAAGAAAACAGAAGTCAAGAAGAAGAATGAACGAAAAAAAGTACTGGAGATGAAAATATCCAAAAAAGGTACACTTTAATACAATAGATGCATTACATATTAACAAACTAATTTTAGATTTATGCAATGCAACTACTCAAAACAAAAGGGAATTGGGGATTAGCTAATTAGCTAGTTTTGATGCTTGCTGAACTAAGACTCAACATGACTCACCCCATCCACCAAGCCTAGTGGGGCTAGGGTTAGATTGATACCACATTGGAAAAGTTAGAATTTTGTACTTTGTGTAAGGATGTATGGATTAAGGAACAGTCTCAAATAGCCTTTTTTTGCTTAAAAATATTCTCTTAAATAAAGGTATTCATGTTTGGATGACAGCTTCAGATCATCCTCATGTAAACCTCAAATTCTTTGAGGAGGTTCTACATTGTGGAAATGCTCTTTAATGAAACTTTAGTTTTAGTTGGAAGGAGTTCATTAAAGATCAGAAATTTTTGATACTAGATCTTCGAATTAAGAAAGATCAAGAATTCTCACTATTTCTTAGACTTACGAACCAAACTTAATTCAATGGGATTTTTCGCTCACATTTTTTTTTCCCACCAAGTTGTACATTATCCCTTTCCTGCAATAGATTCTTTTAGGGGTGTCAATTGGTCCAGTTCGAGGCTATCGGCCCAGATCCTTAGTGGTTCCGGCTCTATGGTATCAACACCATAGCCGGACCAATAAGCTTACTAGATCCAAATTTGAGACCCAGGACCATTAAGTAATGGGTGGTCCGGTTCCAGTTCCTAATCGGTTCCAAACATTCTTGAGCCCAAAACAAGGACAATGAGAGTTTTTCTAAGAAAACAAGAGCTCCATCATACATAGATATAGTCGTGTAGAGCCCAAAATAAAAAAATTGATGCATATATAAATAAGGAGACAGCTTTAAGAGTTCATGATTTCCATTTCAAACTCAACTCATATACTGATGACTGAAGAGCAAGAAAAAAATGCCACTTAAGTCCAAAGCAATGTAATACTATTAATAAGTTAGGGTTTAATTCTTTTAGGGTTTTAGATTTCTAATTTCCCATTCGAGTTGTTTATATATCATCTGGTTCCAACGATTTCGGTGCTACAGCCTACAGGGTCCTTAATGGGCTATTGGTTCTGGAACCGTTGGGAGACCGGGACCAATAGTATATTACTACGACCAGATCCGTCCCAATAAGCTATTGGGTGGTCCGGTTCGGTTCCTATCGGTCCATATAGGTTTTGGTTTGCCGTTCTGGTCCTAAATTGACGCCCCTAGATTCTTTGGGAAAACTGTTGCTAATTTTATCTTGTCTACTCTTTTATATGTGACAACCAAAACATCAGTTTTTGTTTTAAGGAGGGGAGAAGGTACCAGCCCGGAGACTCGAACTTGAGACCTCCTGATGAGCATGGGCATGAAGCGCACTACAGATTACGAACTGCACTAAGCAGCTTTTGGTAACCAAAACATCGATCAGTTCAAGGTTGGGGTGACACCATATTTGGATTGGCTGGAGTTTTTGAAACTTTGCTGATTTTGCTCTTATTATGGGATGAGGTTGGGTCTCACCTTCAGTGTTTTCAAATTCCATAATGGACCCTTAGCCGATAAAAGTGAAATCATACCCCATCCACTAGGGATGAGACAGGCTGGGTATTTGATTTAACAAGTTCTGTTGCCATCCATGGCTTGAGAGTCGGGTCGGATCGGCAAAATCAGCCATGGACAATCCGCAATGTTTTTTTTATTGGATTGCCAATTCCAGGGTTGTTTTTGGTCTTTGCTCGAACGTCGTGAGTCCGTCACATATGAGTGACAATCCCTAATGACTTGTTTGTTTGGACCGCCAAATTCTGTAAACAGAAATGGTTATGGTGTATATCTTTTTATTGGGCTTATTGGGTCCAGGTAGCCCAATCCATTTATTAATTGGGATGCTACTGATTTTTCAAATTATTTTTCTATTTCACGCAAGGAATGACACTACTTACCACTTTAGCCATTTCCCTTACCAGTACTAGTATCACTAGGAATAATACATGAAACATGCAGGAAGACAACCGTTGAAACCTACCTAATGTACATGTGTGTAAGGGTCTCCTGTCGTTTAACAGCAAAAATTTAACAAGGATTAACAAAAACCAAATATAATACAATTACTACAATTGTTAGTAATTCTACAATATAATACAACTACTGACCATACAAGATATTCATTGTTTGCTCTAGGTTGATTTTAGGCTAAAAAATTAACAGAATTGAGAAAAACAAATAATCATATGTTAGTAGATATTAGCTATCATTCATTTTTTGTCTCATGAAACACCCGTGAAATGAACCATGTTGACAAATATAATATAATTACTACAATTGAACTTAATTGGCAAAACCTATAACACATAATTAATAATTAGTAGTCCATTATGTTTACCATCTTATTGGTTTCCTCCCATGTCTCAATGTCATTCTGCATAACCCTACATCCATAGACTTCCATGACATTTCTACCAAAAAAAAAAAAAAGACTTCCATGAAATGTAAATGATAATATTGGGGTATTTATAGGCAATCTCTTATTAAATGAAGTGAACAACGATCAGTTCTAGACATGCTTATTTTGTGATGAAAATAAATCATCATTTTGATATGCTTCTCAATCTCATGCTTGGTAAATGTCTAGCTAGGAGGAGCTGTTGGACTCTTCGTTCCTTCGTTCACTGAAGGGTTGAAAGCCTGAAATAGTGAATTCTTTTTATGTAGGGATGTAAATGGATAGTCAAAAATCCGAATTTGATCTACATCCGTATCCGTTTAGAGGTATCTGTATCTGGTAAAAAGGTATCCGGATCCGAATTCAAATTATCCGAAAAATAATCTATCCGATTCGAATAGATATCCAACTAATAATAAAAGAGAAATTTACATATACCTTCCCTGAGGTAAGGCCTAATTAAAGATCTACCCATGAATTTTGGATATTTATGCATATCCCCGTGCTTAGTTAGATGCCTTTAGTGGTTGATAGATTGTTGGATTTCATATTTAAATCAAAACAGCATACGCAGACTACTATTTTGGTCCTCTTTCATGCTTAACACTAGCCATTAGGTTATTAATTTTTTTTTCTGGCCTTTGTGGGGGGTTTTTAGCAAGGGATTCAATTAAAAAAATACTTTTATTCTATTTGATGAGTTTTGTGGTGGGTAAGAATGTTAAATGGATATTCGAAAATCTGTATTCGATCCGCATTCGTATCTGATAGGTCATAACCAACCAGGACCATTCATCTCTTGACACGTGGATGATAAGGATCGGCTCCGGCTCAAATAACACACAACTTGGGTCGGCGATACACATCGGGACAGCCCTGATGAACTCAAGTTAATAATAACCCACCTCAATTGACCCTAGTCAGAAGGGCGTCACGCATATCGCATGACCCTAAGATCACATCTTATGCATGACCCTAGGTCACACTTGTCGGTCCCAGGGCCGGCCACCAAGGACGGAATAATGCCGGAATTACTATCCATAAACAGGTATAGTTCATACACCATCTAGCAATTCGAAACTATAAATAGACATGCTATGCCAAGGTATGGACACTTCACTTTTGCTTAGCTTAAGGTCTCTTGCTTCAGATTTATCTGTTGCAAGCTCTGACTTAGGCATCGGAGTGTACTAACCGGCTCAGGCCGGCACTTCCTTGTTATTTTGTGGTTTTGTTTGTACAGGACCACTTTCGAACGACCCGACCAGCTAAATCGTTGCTTGAGTCAGAATTTGTCACAACAGATTGGCGCCGTCTGTGGGAAACGTCATGAAGAGCTGTGTGATATGACTTTTGAAAGGGGAAGCAGTTCCCGCCAAGGAAAAGACAGGGCAGTAAGGAGCCCACCTCGGGAGGAAGGGTGAATAGTGAGAGGCCCAATCACACGACAAGCGGCTAGGACGATGCTCTTGCCTGGACCATCCCGAGTATGCTAATCACCCGAACTGGTGAGAGAAGAGAACCTCCCCCCACCGCCCCCGTAACCGATCCTGGGGATCCAAGGAGGATGACCAAGGCCGACACCAACCGTTCCAGGAGCACAGTATTTTGACCCAAATGTGCCCACCACTAAAGCGCAAGTGCATGATTTGCGTCTTCAGTTGGCAGAAACAAATACTATGCTGAGAAGGATTATACAGGGAGAGCCTGGTCAACAGCACCCCTGGACTCAACCACCTCTACAGCAAGAGGAGCAGGGCGCCCTCCGAAGCGAGAGTATGGCCAGCACCGCTAGAGGAAGAGGAAGAACCCCACCCTTGCAGAGGGGTGTGAGGAGTGAGGATCAAGTACAGGAATAGCATAAGTTGCTGACCTGATCTGCACGTAGTCCGAGGAAGGAGAGAGGGGATCAAGTGCTGGAACATCGGGCAAGATCACCCACCCGATCGGATCGGAGCCCGAGGAGAGTGCGAGAAAGATTACTTGCTTTATTGCCCCGAGGCAGATCCCCACGAAGGAGATCACCCCGAAGAGGTTCCCCCCGCGAGGGAAGCGAGCGCGGATCTTACCGTCCTGAAGACGTCGAGATCGGGCGCCTCCTAAGGGACCTTGATGAACAATTGCGGAGCTTCGGGAAAAATGTGGCAAAGGAGATGCTGATAGTGTCGAACCAGTACCTCTTCGTTGAAGGGATCATGGAGGCAGAGCTCCCAAAGGGATTTAAGATCCCCGCTTTTACGCTTTATGATGGTTCTACCGACCCGATCGATCACATCAATTACTTCAACTCTATCATGATGGTGTATAGGGGGTCAGATACTGCATCTTGCAGATTCTTCGCCGCATCACTTAAGGGAGCAGCCACCTATTGGTTTTCACATCTCAGGTTGAGGTCAATTAGTGGTTTCGCAGAGCTATCAAGGGCATTTGTTACCAGGTTCCAGAGCAGCATCAGGCAGAAAAAGACGGTGGCTAACCTGTTGGCCATAAAATAGCGGACGGATGAGTCTATCCGGGATTTTATCTCCAGGTTTAATCGGGAGTCGCTGGACATTCCCGACCTGGACGATTCTATGGCATTCAATGCATTGCAGAGCGGGATAACAGATATGGAACTAATAAAGGCTCTTATACTGAATAAAGCCCACAATATGACCAACCTGATCAGTCGATGTCACCAGTTTGCCAATATGGCAAAAATCATTGCAGCCCAGAACGAGGCAAGTGGAGTCCTGGAAAGAAAGAAGACAGTAGAAAAGGAGAAAGAGGAGAAAAAGGCAGAGAGGAAAGAAGACAGAAAGCCCCGAATTGATAGGGCACCTAGTCCCGACTACACTTCGTTAAACACTAGGAGGACGGAGATATTGATGTAGATCGAGAATAGGGGGTTACTGAAATGGCCCGGACCTATGTTTTCCAAGCCCGAAGATAGGAATCCCCTGGAGTATTGTCGTTTTCTCAGGGATACGGGGCATGATATGAAAGATTGCAGACAGTTGAAGAGAGAAATTGAAAACCTTATTCGGGATGGGCACCTATCGAAATACGTGAATAGAAGGAAAGAAGCCCGACCCGAGCATATAGATGAGGAGCGAAATTAGGGAAAAGATGAGTGGAGGGATCGACAAAGGGACGATCGGAGGAATGAAAGGGAGAAAGAAAGAGCGACTGAGAAAAGGAACAGGACCCCCAGAGAAACCGGGCAATCAAGCAGACCTCTGGTCGCCCCCATTCTCACCATACTCGGAGGACCAGGACAAGAGTCAATAAGAAAGGCCAAAGCGCCCGCCCGATTCATTGGGGTGGCCGAAATGACCTGCAAAATGGCTAGGACAGACCCGACCATATCCTTCACTAGCAAAGACATGGAAGGGGTGAGCTGGCCCCACGATGATGCCATTGTAATACAGATGGTAATTAAGGACAGGATGGTCCATAGAATTCTGATAGATACCGGGGCCTCAGTCGACCTATTGTCTTACCAGGCTTTCAAATAGTTCGGGATAGGAGACGAAAACCTCATTCTCGATGGAACAAACCTATACGGCTTTTCAGGAGCTGCAGCAAAGATTGAAGAAAGTATAAAGATGCTTGTTACAGCAGGGGAATATCCTAATGAAGTTACTATAGAAGTGAATTTTATGGTCGTAAGAATGGTATCGGCCTTCAACGCCATCTTAGGCAAACCTACTCTGAATGCCCTAGGAGCTGTGGTGTCGACCAAGCATTTGAAGATCAAATTTCCAACTCCAAACGGCATAGGTGAATGCCGAACTGACCAAAAGAAGTCAAGGGAGTGCTATGCTAGTTTTGTCAAACAGAAAAATGACTGTGGAGGTATGGCCCTTACCATCGATGTACCCGATTACAGGGATGAGCTGGTCGCGCAAAGGGGAGAGCCTGTTTGAGTTAAAATAATACCGCAAGCGTACGGGTCAATCGTAGCTACGGGTCGAACACGAGGAGATATACGCCACTCTATTTAACTAACTTAAAAGTAATGCAAAGTGAACCAAATTAAAGTGTTAAATTAAACTAATTAAATTAACGAAAATCAATGCATCCTAACTCATAAACATCTAACAAAATTAAGGGATTAAATCGGCGTCCTAACACATGAGCATCTAACCTATCAAACTAAAGCGAATTGAAAGGAATAAAAATGCAGCCACACATACTAACCACATAAAAAGAAATAAGGGAATAAAAATGCATCCATAAACCACAACCATATAAAATTAAAATAAAAAAAATAGAGGGGGAAGAAGAAGAAGATAGAGAGAGATAGAGGAGATGGAGAATGAGATTGAGAGTTTAGATAGTAAAACCTGGATGTGCTTGCATGAATGTAAATGAAAAGCTTGAATACTTGCATAAACTTACCATGGCCTCCTCTTCTAAATCTTCAAGTCTTGTTATTAACTTAAGAACTTAGACTAGAAGGCTTAAAACCTAAACTAGAATTAAGAAATTACAACCCAATTGAAGACTTAAATTGAAATTAAAGCATAAACTAAACCTATTATAACATTAACTAAAAATCATAAAAGCAAACTAGAACTTAAAAAAGAAAAAAATCACAAATTAGAAGGAGAAGAAGAGAAGAAATTTCACTAAGTGAATGAGCAAATTTTTACAAGAGAGGTAGGGGGTATTTATAGGTGGAAGAGAGGAGAAGAGAGAAGATGGAAGTGTAGGAGAAATATTCCCTAAGAAAAGAGAATATTCTCTTCTCTTTCCTCTTTTACAATGCCTTGAATCCTAAGAAAAAAGAAAAAAATAGAAAGAAGAAGAAGAGAAGATTGTTTACATAGATCTTCTATTTCTAGAAAAATAAACTTTCAATTCTAACAAGTGCTTCCTTTTCTTTGTAGATATCTTCTCCAAGCAATAAAATCAAAGTATCTTTGATTTTTCAACCTTCCATAGATGAGAAAATATAAATCTATCCCAAGTAGAATTCTAGAAGTGCCCTTGAAAAGTTGGAGGAGAGAGAGAGTAAGGGTGATGACTAGGATTCCTTCAAGAATAAATAAAATATCCATTCTGTCCTTCAAAAAACGTGGAGCATGGGGTGCTTATATAGGTCTCACCATTGTGTTCCTTGCGAAAAATCACACAAAATAGACCCAAATTTCATCCAATTCGGAGTTGGGGAGCCCAAGATATCTCAAGTTGAAGTTGGACTGTCCAGAGCCTTCCAAATGGAATCTTTCGGGTACAGTAAAGTAACTTCTGATAATTGCATTAAGGCCCCTAAAATCCGAACTTCCGCTTCACTTTGTCCCCATCCGACTGTCAATAATTATAAATAAACCCCTACAGACCATTTTCACGCGTCGTTACAGAAACGGCCATAACTTCTTTGTTTCAACTTGGAATTAAGTGCCGTTTGACCATTGCGAAGCTGACTCGATGGGCTATGCATCCATTTACACTTCTAAAAAGCTTAAAAACATCTCCTTAGCATCATCTCCTTCATTTTCACAAGAATTCACCTAAACCCTGAAAAGCACAAGAAAGCACCGAGTAACTCTGTCCAATGTGGTAAAATGTATAATTTATGCCCTAAAATTTCACACATAAATGTGCTCATCAGAGCCCGTAGAAGAAGTAATCGCGATCCCGATTAATAGTGAAATCCTGGGACGGACAGTTCAAATCGGGAGTCAACTAAAGGACGATCAGAAGACCAAAATGATAACATTTCTAAAGGCCAACACTAACATCTTTGCTTGGTCTGCGGCAGACATGCAAGGGATTCCACGAAGTGTTGCAGAGCATCGCCTTAGTATTAACTCAAGATGCCGACCCATCCAACAGAAAAGAATACATTTTGCTACAGAAAGATTGGTGGCCATCGAGGTGGAAGTACAGAAGTTAAAGGACTTGGGTTTTATACAAGAAATAGAATTCCCGACCTGGCTGTCCAATGTGGTCATGGTCCCAGTGCCCAATGGAAAATGGCGGATGTGCGTGGAATTCACAGACTTAAACAAAGCCTGCCCAAAAGATTGCTACCCCCTACCCCGCATAGATCAATTGATCGATGCAACTGCTGGACACGAAATGCTAACCTTTATGGATGCATACTCGGGTACAACCAAATCATGATGAAAGAGGAGGACCAAAATGTACAGCCTTCAGAACTGAACAAGGAAATTTCTTCTACAAAGTAATGCCCTTCGGGCTGAAGAATGTAGGAGCCACATACCAGAGAATGATGAACCGAGTTTTCAAACCGCAGATTGGGAGGAATATGGAGGTTTATGTTGATGATATGCTGGTCAAGAGCATCAGAGCCGCTCACCATATCACTGACCTGAGTGAGACTTTCCAATGCCTACGGGCGAACAAGATGAAACTCAACCCAACAAAGTGTATCTTCGGGGTAGCATCGGGAAAGTTCCTTGGGTAGATAGTATCCAGAAGGGGAATTGAGGTGAATCCCAATAAAATAAGAGCTATATAGGAGATGGAGCCACCCTGAACAATCAAAGAAATACATAAGCTAACTGGGAGGATTACTGCTCTCAATAGGTTTATGGCCCGAGCAGGAGACAAATGCTTGCCTTTCTTCACCACACTGAAGAATCTCCGGAATCCCAAAGACTTTCAATGGACATCAGAATGTCAACAAGCATTCGAGAAGCTAAAGGAATATTTGGAAAGAATGCCACTATTAGCCCGACCCGTTCAGGGAGAGGAGCTATAGCTATACTTGGCAGTATCGGCAGTCGTGGTAAGCGCAGTCCTCATCAGAACTGAAGGAGGGACAAGAGCCTAGCAATCCATATACTATGTCAGTCATGTATTAATAGGAGCCGAGGCGAGGTACCCCCAGGTCAAAAAAATGACGTTTGCCCTAGTGATGACAGCACATAAGCTTTGTCCTTACTTCCAGAGCCACCCAATTGCAGTGTTAACCAACCAACCCCTAAAGAAAGTCTTGCATAGACCCAACCTCGCAGGGTGGCTGGTCGGGTGGGCCATCGAACTCAGTGAGCATTGCATCACCTACAACCTCGGGTGGCCATCAAGGGTCAGAGTCTGGTGGACTTCGTAGTAGAATGCACTTGAGGCGAAGAAGCAGAAGAGGTAGAAGAAACTGACCTGAGCTGGTGGTCATTGTACGTAGACGAGTCAAGTAATTCCATGGGAAGTGGAGCAGGCCTAATTTTGATCAGTCCTGAGGGTTTTAAAATCCAATATGCCCTAAAATTTTGGTTCGCGGCATCCAACAATGAAGCAGAATATGAAGCATTACTGGTAGGATTGAGGGTGGCACGAGTGGTCCAGGTCAGACGCCTAACAGTCTATAGTGATTCTCAATTAGTAGTGAACCAACTCCGGGGGAGCTACGAAGCCAGAGATCTGGAGAAGGCCCGAACACTTAGCTCGGCGTTTGAATATTTTGAAATAAACAACATCCCTCGGAATGAGAACGGGTCAGCAGATGCCCTGTCAAAGCTATCAACAACACCACCGGTGAACATGATCGATGAGGGGCCTTGCTGGATGGACCCGATAATGGCCTATTTAAAAGATAACATATTGCCAAATGACTGAGCCGAAGCACAGAAGGTGGTAAGGAGAGCATCTCAATACACATTAATCAATGATGTGCTATACAAGAGAGCGATAAGTGCTCCCCTGCTATGTTGCCTTGGGCCGGCCGGGGCACAATACGCCTTGGCTGAGGTGCATCAAGGGATCTGTGGAAATCACCTGGGAGGTCGGGCCTTGGCATACAAGATATTGAGACAGGGCTTCTACTGGACAAAAATGCAAGAGGAAGTAGTGAATTATGTAAAAACCTGCGAACAATGCCAGTTATTTGCACCAGTGCCACACCGACCAGCGACACCCTTGACCTCGCTGCTCAGCCCAATACCTTTTGCAATGTGGGGAATGGATCTGCTCGGGAATTTCACCCCAGCATCGGGTAACAGAAAATATCTGGTCATGGCAATTGATTATTTCACCAAATGGGTAGAAGCAGAGCCCCTGGCAACCATCACTGAGAAAAACATGGAGAAGTTCTTCTGCGATAAGGTCATATATCGGTTCGGGCTTCCCAAGGTATTTCTCACCAACAATGGAAAACAATTTGACAACCCGGCGTTCAAGGCATTTTGTGCACATTATCGTATTGAGTACAGAAGAACAGCCGTGGCAACACCCCAATGCAATGGCCAGGTAGAAGTCACGAACCGAACAATACTGGACGGGATTAAGAAAAGACTATTGGAAGCAAAGGCAAAGTGGGTTGATGAGCTACCAAGTGTACTGTGGCCGTACAGAACAATAGCCCGAACACCCACAGGGGAGACCCCATTCAGATTAGCCTACGGAACAAAAGCCTTGACTCCGATAGAGGTCGTGGCCACATCACATCGGGTCGCACATTTTGACGAAAACGTTAATGAGGTAAGAGTACGACCTCAACTATTCAGGGTCGGGGATCTAGTACACGCTAAGAGTACACCTAGATTTCCTGGATGAAGTAAGAGAAGAAGCACTAATCAGGAATCAAGCATACCAGCAACTCACAGCCTGATACTACGATTCCCGAGTACGACCTCAACTGTTCAGGGTCGGGGATCTAGTACTCTGAAAGGCCAGCGCATCAGACCCGCGTAATACCAACAAACTTTCCTCGAACTGGGAAGGCCCATATATAATTTCCAAGGTAATCCGGCCGGGCACGTATCACCTGAAAACTCCGGGAGGTGAGGACATTCCAAGACCTTGGAATTCTTTAAACCTAAGAAGGTTCTATCAATAAATTTCCTGACCCAAAGAAAGGGATTTGGCTGCATTTGTTTCTATCTTTTATGTCACAAAAAAAAGAAAAAAAAAGAAATATACAAGGAATATATAAGGAATATACAACAACTCTTCCAAATATTGTCTTCGTCAGAAACTTCTTGCAATAAAGAGACCCGATCCCAAAGTCCTCACTCGTGAGGCACAAAATCCTCACCCGTGAGGCAAAAAACAATCACCCGAAGCACAAAAAGGCCTCACCCATGAGGCACAAAAAGTCCTTACCCGAGGCATGAAAAATCCACATACAACAAAACACTAAAATATACAAATATAAATAAAGCGCATGATTACAAGAAAGGAGATTCTATAATGAAGAAAAGGAGATTCAATATAAAAAGTTGCAGTAGTAACAACTGCTGACCTGAACAGACACACTTAGCCAAAAAATGCTTAAAAAGGGAAAGAAAGAAAAGATAAAAAGTGGATCACACCACCACTACATCAATATTTTCGGGGTCAGATTGGTCCTTGGCAGGGTCAGGAGGAGTTCGGGACGAGGTGTCTACGTCCTTCGCGTTTGGGTCATCCGGTAAAATTGTCGCTCTGAAAACCTCAGAAATGGTATCCTCTGGCGTTGCCTTTAGATCCTCTTCCTCGGCATCTGCCACCTTCTTCTCTATGGCCGAATCATACTGATCGAAGTCAGCAAAGCTAAATCCGGGATTGGATTTATGAATGTGATGACAAGTCGTGTGGACTCCAAGCCCGAATGCTTCCCCGTTGTACTCATAAACCAAATTCATAAACTCCTCCGAAGACTTGAACTTTTCAACTGCTTAGACTCAGGCAGTAGCCATCACCTCCTCAAAAGTCTTCTTCAATTGTTCTTTGGCCGACCTGGCTTCCTCAAGTTGCACCTTCATAGTATTAACACTATCATTGAGCAACGTCTGCTCATTCAACAAATTACTTTTTTCCACCAGACAGGTGGACAGATCATTCCGAACTTTTGCCATTTCACTCTCGGTCTCCACCTTGCTTTTATTCAAAGTCTCAATGAAGGACCGCTCGTTCTTCAATTCGTGGGTGAGCTTGCGATTAGTTTCCATTAAATGCTCGATCCATTTCACCGCATCAACGGCATAAAGAAGGCCCTGAAATAAGGTCAGGAACTTCAAGATAAAATTACATAAGACGGGACGAAAAATATAAAAATTCGATACCTTGGCAAGCTCCTTGTAGGCAATGTCGACAAAACGACCGTGAGCAAGGGACTTCACAGAGGTCACGTCTTGAGGGAGACGACCCTTCACCAACAGTTCTCGGGCCACAGAATAGTCAGCAATGGAAGAGTCAGCCTGAGTCAGAACCCACCGTGGGTTAAAAAAGTCGGGTCGGTTGCCAGGAAGCCGATCCACCAGCGGAAGATTATTCGAGTTGAGGGGAAGTGACGAACTCCCATCCTCCTGCTTCTTATTCTTCCCTTGGTCGTCCGGAAGACCCGCATCGCCAACTTTCCTTTTATTCTTTACTCTGGGGGAAGATGTCTGACCCGTCCCCTTAATCTTGACCGGGCTTTTTTCCTTTCTCTCTCTCTTTTTCTCTCTCTTTCTTTGTCATTATGCTTATGAATTCCCGAGCCAGCAGTATGGTAGGGACGGTTCTTCGCAGCTTCATCAGAGGCCTTCTCGTTTTCCTTCGTAACCCTCTGCTGCTTAGCAATAGCAGCAAGGCGGGCTGGGTCGAGCTTCACTGAGTACAAAAAATAAAGATAGAGGGTAAGTAATAAAACAACCGATAGGAAGTAACACTATTTAATCTAAGAAGAGCAGGGGGGAGAGGTTGGACTGACCCGAACTAAGACCCCATTTGACGAGAAAGACCTCTGAGTGAAGGTTTCGCACATCGAACCAGGGTCCCAGAAGAGTGGCTTTCACCGACTCTTGTTCCACTCGGGTCAGACCAACCATACGATTCCCGATCCAGAAAACAATTTTTGGCCACCCCGACCTTAATGGATTGCCTGGGATTACTGCAAAAATAAATTTCCCTTGCCAAAATTTGTTGGACGGAGGGACTTCATCAAAAAATTTAAACTGCTTCCAAGTGTCGCCAAGGTCGCGGCGGGTGAAGTAATACCAACCTTCATTATACTTCTTCAAATAGTAAAAATAGGCAAAAAGGGGAATGGTCGGCATGCGCTCCCGGACGGACAAATAAATAAAGAAGCTAAAAATGGTCTTCCAGGAGTTTGGCATGACATGACCTGGTGCCAAACCCCAATGATCCAACACATCGACAACAAAAGGATGAACGGGAAACCTTAAACCGGCCTTAAGCGCATCCATGTGGTTGCAAACTTCCGGGGCGCGCGGAGAACTAGCCCTCTCATGTCGGTTCAGGCGACGAGTTACCACATCAGGAGGGATATAATACTTCTTCCTAAGGGCAGCAATGGCAGCATCGGTGTACGTACACTCATAATCCTCAACCTTGTGAGGGGCCCGCTTATGGGGTTCTACATACACCGTATCAGCCATCTTATCATCATCGGGGTCGGGAGAACCCACGTCATCATGGTCTACCGATCCCTGCCCTTCTTCATGGTCAGGACGACCACAGGGGACAGCCATTCAATCGTCGTACCCACGATCAGAGGCCTCTGCCCCAGAGCAGTGGGGATGGACCAAAGTCGATTGGACCAGTGGTGCCTTAGCAGATTGGGAGATCACTTCTTCGCTTTCACTTGAATCATAGAGCGATTCTGAGGAAGAACCCTCAGGATCACTATCCTCGCTAAATCCCCTGACCTCCCCCTTGTCGGGAATTGGTTTGAAATCACTATTGGATGACATACTTACTGTTAGAGAGGAAGAAAGGCTGATCTACAGAGAAAAACTGGACAACGGAGACAATAAATTCCCGAGTGCAGGAGCGCTGAAAATAAGAGTGATGATGATGACTAAGGAAGGGCGAAGAGAGAATGCCTTTTTATAGGAAAAAAGGGCGGGAAAGACCGGATATCTAAAGGCTAGGAATCTTTGATCGAATGGTTGACAAAGCGCGATGGTTCATATGCCCGAGACAAATTATGACGAAGCGACACGCGTCAGCTCAGGAAGCAGCACATCATATCACTAACACCTTCTACCTGACATAGTACAGACGGTATTTAATGCACTCAGTGAATAATCACGTAGCAACAGGTCAGGCGAATTCGGGGTACACCATACCCGATCTACTCTTATTCCCCGAAAACGTCCAATAAGAGTGGGGGGCCTATGATAGGTCATAACCAACCAGGACCATTCATCTCTTGACACGTGGATGATAAGGATCGGCTTCGGCTCAAATAACACACAACTCGGGTCGGCAATACACATCGGGACAGCCTTGATGAACTCAAGTTAACAATAACCCACCTCAATTGACCCTAGTCAGAAGGGGGTCACGCATATCGCATGACCCTAAGATCACATCTTATGCATGACCCTAGGTCACACGTGTCGGTCCCAGGGCTGGCCACCAAGGACGGAATAATGCCGGAATTACTATCCATAAACAGGTATAGTTCATACACCATCTAGCAATTTGAAACTATAAATAGACATGCTATGCCAAGGTATGGACACTTCACTTTTGCTTAGCTTAAGCTCTCTCGCTTAAGATTTATCTGTTGCAAGCTCTGACTTAGGCATCGGAGTGTACTAACCGGCTCAGGCCGGCACTTCCTTGTTATTATGTGGTTTTGTCTATATAGGACCACTTTTGGACGACCTGACCAGCCGAACTGTTGCTCGAGTCAGAATTTGTCACAACAGTATCCATTTAGGAGAATCCGAATCCATCCGAAACTAATCGGATACAAATATGATAATCTCCCTATCCAAACGATTATTATCCGATTTGTTTAGCCATCCGATGGTAATAAAATATCTGAAATATATTTCTATCTTCGTGTATCCTTTTAAGTTATCTTATTTTTATAAATTTATAAATTAAGATAATGTGATTCTTTTTCTAGATATGCTATTGGTTTATATATATTGTTTTATGCAATGTGATACATGGAATCATTGAATCACATATCTATTAAAATAAATAAAAGATAAAATCAAAAGTAAAAAGGTTAATAAAATCAAAGTCTAAGAAGAGTAGAAGAAAAGCTAGTCGCTAAACTCTCAAGTCTCAACCCTAACCATTATCATAAAAATGGCAAAGATGTCAACGGATAGTCGAAAATTCGTATTCGACCTATGTTCATATCCATTTAGGAGAATCTGTATTCAAAAAATACAATCTAGAAATTATCCGAATCCGTCCGAAAACCGATAGGATATTATCTGAATCTGTCCGAATATAATCGGATACGAATATGATAATGCCACTATCCGACCGAATTCGATCCATTTACATCCCTAGTGGTGGGTTTTTTTTTCTTTTGATTTTCAATCCAACATATTCATTTTAATAAGAAATATAGACTATGTTTGGTCGCAAAGGGAATTAAAGGGAAGAGAAGTGATACATTATTAAGCCCACTTATTATATCCACCACTTTTACACATTATTATGTAGGCCTACTTAATTCTTACCCAAAAATAAAAAAAAGTAAGACTACTTAATATAGCCCATCACAGCCCATATATATACATAATACAGGTCAGGTTGGCCCTGCCAGGACCGATGCCTCAACCCAGGCCCGGCCCAACCTTGCCAGAGCCAGGAAAACATTAAACCCAGCCCGATCCTGGCAGAAACACAGGCTTGACCTTTCCCTGTTCGGACTCAGGGCGGGCTCGGGCTGGCCGGTTTTTTTTTTGACACCCCTACCTGGGATTCACCACTTCTATTCACTTCCTACTACTAATTTAGATTATGTTCCCTCGGGTTTTAAGACTGTCACATACATGCTACCAATTAGAATTTTATAAGTTTCCAATGCCTTTCTGAAAACAAGTTCGTGAGGTATTGAGCTTCTTACAAACTGAATTGATAGTTCATGAATTTCAGGGAGTTTTAACACATCAAGATTTTGTAGGACACTAAAGGCACAATCAGAGCTGGTGTACATGATTGAGGTTAGATACCAAGAGTTACTCGAGGAGAATATCAAGAGGGTAGAGAAAGATGGGGTTAAGGTCAAGGCTGTAGTAGGAGAAGCAATGGGAATTTTAAAGTCTTGGAATTCCATTGTGTGGGTAAACTTTTGTTTGGCTGGTGATCTTGTTAAAATTTCTATTGCTTTACCAATTGGATCTTGTATTTTAGTCACTAATGATGCAAATTACCTCAATTTCATTAAGGTCATGTAGCTGTTAATTGATCCCATGTCTGTGTCCGATCATATTTCTTGGGTTTTTTTTTTTTTTTTTTTGGATTTTTCATTTGCTTTTATTAAAGGATCAGGGCATGTTTTTTATTGTTACTCATGCTCAATATGACCTTTTACACCTAATTTGAGATTATGAACAGATAAATTTAGAATAACTAAAGCTTACCTTGACAGTAAACTAATAAGTAGGGATGCAATTGGGGCGGGTTTGGCTAGGTTTTGAAAACCCAATTTCGGCCCAATATTCTCAGGGCCTAGCCGAGGCCAATCCTTCTTGAGATTGGGCTGGGATATCTCAGCCTATGTTGATCTCAGGGTGGGCCAAGCTTGGTCCTATTTTCGTCATTTTCATGTTAATTTTGATTAAAAAAATAAAAAAAATAAATTTTAACATATATGTATATATTTATTAATATATAAAAGAGCAAATTACATGCACCCCTGGTGTTTGAAACAATAACAGAATATCCCCGTAGTTTCACCGGACATCCCCTGGACGATTGTGAGGATTAAAAAAAATAAGACCTTTCCGTTAAGTTTAAACAGTTAGGTGTAGTTAAACATTTGAAGATGACCATATTACCCTTCAAAGGGGTAACGGTGTTGGGCTGACCCTTCCTGATAGCCTTGAAGTCAAGTGTGAAAGGTCCAACTCCTCTGAGACTGCAAATAATGCATTGAATAAGCAATGTTGTCAAATCAGCTGTTCTTTGAATGTTTTCAAAATGGGCTTCGAGTTTGCCAATCAAAGAAAACAGAAGTCAGGAAGAAAAATGAGCGAAAAAAAGTACTGGAGATGAAAATATCGAAAAGGTACACCTTAATACAATAGACGTATTACATACTGGCAAACACTGGCAAACTAATTTTTGATTTACGCAATGCAACTACTCATAACAAAAGGGAATTGGGAATTAGCTAATTAGCTAGTTTTGATGCTTGTTGGACTAAGACTCAACATGACCCACCCCATCCACCAAGTAGAGTGGGGCTAGGGTTTGATTGATACCACTTTGGGAAAGTTAGAATTTTTAGGGTCTATGCACTAAGGAACAATCTCAGGTAGATTTTTTTGCATAAAAAACATTCTCTTACATAAAGATATTCGTGTTTGGATGATAGTTTCGGATCATCCTCATGAAAACCTTATATTCCTTGAGAAGGTTCTACATTGTGGAAATGCTCTTTAATGAAACTTTAGTTTTAGTTGGGAGAAGTCCATTAAAGATCAGAAATTATTTATACTAGATCTTCGAATTAAGAAAGATCAAGAATTCTCACTATTTCTTAGACTCACGAACCAAATTTAATTCATTGGGATTTTTCACTCGCATTTTTTTTTTCCCATCAAGTTGTACATTATCCTTTTCCTACAATATATTCTTTGGGAAAATTGTTGCTAATTTTATCTTGTCTACTCTTTCATCTGTGACTACGGTCGAACCAAAACATCAGTTCAAGGTTGGGGTGAGGCCATACTCGGGTTGGCTGGAGTTTTCGAAAACCTGGTCCAGCTTGGCTGATTTTGCCCCTATTATGGGATGAGGTTGGGGTGAGTGTTTTCAAATTCCATATTGGACCCTTAGCCGATAAAAGTGATGTCATACCCCAGCCACTAGGGATGAGACAGGGAGGGTATTTGTTTTATCAAGTTCTGTTGCCATCCATGGCTTGAGGAGTCGGGTCAGATCGGTGAAATCGGCCATGGACGATTCGTAATTTTTTTTTTTTTTGGGGTTATCAATTCCAGGGTTGTTTTTGGTCTTTGACTGAATCTCGTGACCCAATGGCACATATGACAGTCCCTAATGACTAGGGATGGAAATGAATCGGATTCGGCTCAGATACAGATCGGATCGGATCCGGATATTCTCTAGCCGAATACTGATACCTCTAAATGGATTCGGATGTAGATCGCATTTGGATTTTCGACCATTCGGTTACATCTCTGTCTTGTGTAATCCGAACCTTCGTCATATTCTAGAACCTATTGAATCTTCATAAAACCCTGAAGATCATTATTTACTTAATATTTTATTATTAAGTATTCAGATTTTTTTTCTAGATGAATTTTTATTAGAGTATTTGGATTTTTTCTGGACTTCTCTAAACGAATACAGTTGTCCTTAAACAGATATGGTTGCAGATCAGGTTCGGATTTTCGATTATCCATTTACATCCCTACTAATGACTTGTTGGTTTTGACCGCCAAAATCTGCAAAAAGAAATGTGTATATCTTTTTATTGTGCTTACTTGGGTCCAGGTAGCCCAACCCATTTATTAATTGGGCTACTTGGCCAATCCCAATAACGTCAGATATATTAGCCAGACTGACCAAGAATTGCAACTCCCAATAAAAACCTCCCAAGTAATGAAAGTCTACAACCATTGGAAGAATTCCCACCAAACGTACCCTATTGCAATAGCATTTCAGCCCCTAATACTTTCTAAAACATTTCATGATTGGAGGGTATTTGAGCATTTGAATGCTACTGATTTTTCAAATTATTTTTCTGTTTCATGCAAGGAATTTGACACTACTTACCACTTTAGCCATTTCCCTTACTAATACTGATAGTACTAGTATCACTAGGAATAATACATGAAACATGCAGGAGGACAACCGTTGAAACCTACCTAATGTACATGTGTGTAACGGTCTCCTATCCTTTAACAGCAAAAATTTAACAAGGATGAACAAAAACAAATATAATACAATTACTACAATTGTCAGTAATTGTACTATATAATACAACTACAGACCATAAAAGATATTCATTGTTTGCTCTAAGTTGACTTTAGACTAAAAAATTATCAAGATTGAGAAAAACAAAAAATCATATGTTAGTACAGTTTAACTATCATTCCATTTTTGTTTCATGAAACACCCGTTAGATGAACCATATTGACAAATATAATATAATTACTACATTTGAACTTAATCGGCAAAACCTATAATACATAATTAATAATTAGTAGTCAATTATGTTTACCTTCTTATTAGTTTCCTCCCATGTCTCAATGCCATTCTGCATAACCCTACATCCATAGACTTCCATGATATTTCTACGAAAAAAAAAAAAGACTTCCATGATATGTAAATGATAATATTGGGGTATTTATAGGCAATCTCTTATTAAAAGAAGTGACCAAGGATCAGTTCTTGGAATGCTTATTTTGTGATGAAAATAAATCATCATTTTGATATGTTTCTCAATCTCATGCTTGGTAAATGTGTAGCTAGGAGGTGGTGTTTGATTCTTCCTTTGCTTGCTTCCTTCCCTGAAGAGCTGAAAGCCTGAAATAGTGAATTCTTTCTGTATAAGAATGTAAATGGATAGTCAAAAACCCGAATTTGATCGACATCCGTATCTGTTTAGAGGTATTTGTATTTGGTTAAAGGGTATCCGGATCCGAATTCAAATTATCCTGAAAATAATCTATCCGATTCGAATAGATATCCAACTAATAATAATAAAAAAAAATTTTATGTACCTCTCCTAAGATAAGGCCTAATTATAGATACACCTATGAGTTTTGGATATTTACATAAACCTCCCCTGCTTTCCAAAATAATTAATAAGTAAACCCATTCCGTTAACTTGAGACTTAAAATGATAAAGTTGCTTATTTGTTGACCAAGTTGCCCTTCATGCTAAAATAAACCTATTTCTTCCATTACTTGCTCTATGGAGCAATAGCAAACCGGAAGGAGAAACTATTTCTTCAGCTATACGAGTTTGAACCAACATCAAGACCTAACATAACCAGATTCAAGGAGTTTGAAAATCAGATCAAATAGTCTTTAATTGCACTAAAACTTTTAGGTACAGACCCGTTTCACCAAGAGGTATCTAATAGACGTGGAATCACAAAATTCGTGAACAGTAAATGGAGTTTTGAGAAAAAGCTTCGAATTTGGTTTAGGTGAGAGAGAGAGAGAACTTGCATGATATGTTCAATTTCAACTCAAATCATAACCAATTGGCCAATAGATTTTAAATTTAGATCTAACCAACATGGATCTATTATAATTGGTTTTGAGAAGGAAAAAAAAACTCCATTTTAAGAAAGAAATCTACAAATTATCAGAATCTGACAAGCTTTGGTCGGTGCTTACAAAGCTTGATTAGAGTTTTAGAACATTACCAGAATAACAGATCTGGGTGCAGAGAAGCACCATTGAATACCTGTGTGGGTATAGAGAGAAAGAGAGAGAGAGAGAGAGAGAGAGAGAGAGAGAGGCACAGTCTACTATGTTTGAGATACATGGGAGCTTGAACTATCATTTTTTGACCATTGGGTGGTTGATGTCACGACCCACTCCTTGTGACCTGGGTAGCGTGACTCGGCGTGTACTCAGACACCCAACTCAACCACTTGGATCATAGTGCAGTGTATAGTCCTCACAATCACAATCAAGTAAAGATCAGAATTGCGGAAAATAGAATATAAAATGGAAATCAAAATACGAAAGCTAATGTGATATCATATACAATAACTGGTAAATTATCATAGTTAATTACACTATGTTTGACACAAGACATATGTAATAATTACAAGTTTAATTATCACATCAAATGAATAGTGTTAAAATTATTGACGGATAATGTACCCAAAAACTATCAACCAACACATCAAAAAGAATATGGACAACATGCCCAAGTAATCATTGTTCCCCGGGGGCACTGATATCATAACCACCCTCAGGATCACCTCCCTCCATCTCGAGAGTCCACCAATCATCGGTCCCATCCATGATAGGATTAACATACTCTGAGCCCACCGGCTCTAGCGTACCTGCATCACAATCTAAAAAAGAGAAACCCTCGAGGGATGAGCTTCACTAAGCCTAATGAGCGGTCAAGTCATGCAAGCATACACAATATTACATGATTGCACAATACACATGATGCATGGATGTGTTCATTTTATTTCCACCTAACATGCATACTAAGTCTGAGGGTAAATACTACTGCAATACCTTAGGTAGCATCACCGATCCCGGAATCGTCGCCGGACACCCGATGATGTTAAACCCGAGTTGCGAACTGGAGCCAGCCGGTCCCAAATGCACCCTAGGTGTCAAACCCTACCCTCTGACTGGCTGGAATCTGACTGAAGTGCAAGAACCTCTGATCAGGCAATCAGATTCACTGTGGACCATTGCTCCAGTGATATGGATCAATGAGGAAACTCAGTGCATGCCCTCCTATACACCTGTGAGAAGATGGACAACAGACCCTGCTCTTGTACAGCTCACAGCCTGATGTATGACTTGGATCCCAGATAATCTCTCTCCTCCTTCAAGTGGTGGGACCCACCTCTAAAAACTCATGTAAAAATCCATGGTGGGCATGTGGGGACAATACCCTAACCTAGGGTCAAACCCCTGTGCATTTCCCCTTTGAATTCTGTTGCAGGAATTCTCAAGGCGATGGCACTGGGCAATGCAGCAACGTCCAGTGGTTGATTTTGCATATATTTAATTATTATAATTATGGGGACCACCCAACTTGACCATGGACACTCTCCACTGATAGAGTGGACTCTGAGGGACCACCTCATATCCTTGGTTCAGTGTGGACCCCACCAGAGAGCCTTGAACTGGACAAAATCAGTTCCAAAAGTCAGTTTTTAAAAGAGGGGACTGTTGCCAAATAGGCCTTAGTTGGCTTTTGGCTATAAATAAGAGGCCTTGGGTTCATTATAGAACCCTTGGCAAATCTGAATCCGAGAAAGAGAGGAGAGGAAAGAAAGGAGAGAAAGAAGAAGAAGGAGAAGGAGGAAGAAGGAAGGAAGGTGGGAGGCTGCTGCCATCACCCATAGGGATTGATTCGAGCTCCCTTAGCCATATTCAGGTATAAAAATCCCCTGTATACCTGCTGTTCATGATCTCCTTCCTTTGCATGCTGTGTTTTGCAACCCTGGGCAGCCCAGACAAGCTAGGGTTTGCCCAGTTTTGGTCCAGATCAGCCATACAGACCTTGTGCAAGGTAAATCTGAAATTTTTATTGAAAAAGAAAATTTAGATATGCTGCTGCCTTGGCCGAAATCTGGTTGTGCATGGTTGCACTGCCTAGATCCCCTTCTGGCTGTTGGATTGAAGCCCAGACTGCAAGCCAGGGCTGCAGAGACCAAACCCTAGGTGGTTGCAGCCCTGAAACCTTGTTATTCATCCATTTCAAGCCTTGCATGTGGCTGAATCCCAAGTTCTCAGATTTGCAAAACCCTAAACACTATTCACCAGGGTTATTTGGGCAGCCACAATCAGCCTGACTGGAACCCTGATGGTGAAATCGATTGGACCATGATGTAGACCATTGCAAGGGCTACCCAGATCCCTAAACATGCAGAGGATCAAGTGTCGGCCCAGCCCTGCAAAGCCCAGCCTTGGAAACTCAGCCTGAATCCATTCTACAAGCACTAGGCGAGCAGACATCGCCCAGAAAAGGAATCTTTTGATATAAAAGGGCAGAATTGTAATTTCCTGTGGGTAATGATCCTTGGACACTGTGGGCTGTGGGAAATGACAAAAATGACCTTCCCCACATATGTCCATAGGTGAAAATTGGTTTGGAACCCTAAGTAGGCCCCGTAGGTGACTGTGTACTGCTGTGATTGATTTTTACTATACTGTCCGGAGTTGGACAACAGTATATTATGATATAAAATATGTTTGGGACCAGCTCTAACCTAGTAGCAGGTGCAGGCACTGATAATGACCAAAATGCCCTTGTGCCCTAGGCATTGGCCCATGCACTGGGACATGACCTAGGATCCAGTGTAATGTTCGGTGTTTCCAAATGAGACCAACTAGACCCCGGGTCAACCCAGTAAGATAAGGTAACCCTAGGACACCAGTTTAGGACCAATAACTGAATAAAACATTGTTTGATTTTGGTATCTAGGACTTGATCCCGTGCTCGAGGACAACAATCAGACAACAGTTGGAACTGAGTTTATGACTGAGTACCTAGAGCCAAGAACTGGTGAGTGAATGATACTATCGTATGTGTAAATGCAATTGTGATCTGATGCCGACTATTAATAATTGAATCTTGTCTGTTATGCTATTTACATACTTATAATCATAGTTACTCAAATCACTGCATAATGGCTGTTGTCGATCAGCACTGTGAAATGATTACGGTGATTGTCATTGTTAGAATAGATGCCGTACTTGGCTTGGAAATGAGGCCTGCGGTAGCTCGTACTATGAATGCGGTTGACACTGCTTGAATCATACTATACCATATAGACATGGAGCTAGAGTTTCATCACCCGTGCTACGAACCCTTGCCAGTAGGGGTTAAGGTGCTGGATGCCTAGGAATCAATTATCAGGGAGTGAATAGGATCGGAACACCGAAAGGTGCAAATATCGAAACACCAAAAGGTGCAATTATCAGAACACCGGAATGTGCATATATCGGAACACCGAAAGGTGCAAATATCGAAACATCGAAAGGTGCATAGATATAGAACACCTATATGGTGCATGAGGGAAGGAATGGTTGTTTACCAGGATAATAACAGAGGGCTGGTCGGGCTGACCTAGGAAGGGATGCTGGAGTCGACTGGTTTTCTCCGACAACCCCATGAGTGTATCACGGGAAGAGGTAACCAAGCCTACACCAGGGATACATACATTGGGATTGTAGTGGCACAGACCAGACTTAGTTGTAATGATAGGTGGCTAATAATAAAACTGGACTTGCATATCATATAGATCATGTGAACTATGGATTGTGATTGCATATGCATACATGATGGATGTTATTTGCCCACGAGCTCGATGGGTCTCACACTCTGTTATATGTTGCTTTGTTCTTAGATGATCTTGCAGGTGGATGCCACTGTGGCATGGTGGGCTATCTTGAGGAGGAGAGTCTTGGTGTGTATGAGGATGTTGGTATGGACCCCGACGGAGGTCATACCGATTCTACGTACTTTCTTGGTGGTCGTGGATGAAGACCGTTGAGGAGTGCTTCTGATGTTTGGTGTTGGAAACTCCTTTTTGTTTTGTTAGGAGGTTTCCTGTTTTTGACCGTGGATCGGTTTTAGTTACTGTTTTTGTTTTCTTTCTTTCTTTTGGTGGGTACCCTAACCCTGTATATAATCATGTATGTAGTGCTGTACTTATCAGCTTATGTTTTCCTTCGTTGTGGGTTGTGTGTGCTAGAAAATGTAACAAACAAGTTTCTACATGTATATATTATCACCATTTCCTGTATCGCTATGCTTCCGATTATTTGTTTAAATTGTAGATGTTCTGCATTACTCTGATCTTACTTGCGGTTAAGATGTGGATGTTGGTTCATAAATGTAAGCACTGCTTCTAGATCCGTGGGATTTGGTGGATTGCCATCGTGCAATTTGGGTCACCTACCCAATCCTCCCAGGGGGTGGTTTGGGGTGTGACACTAGGTCCCCCAATAAGCCCCTACAACCCCATCCTAGCGTTCAATTCCGGAATCACACATCAGACACTAAACTGGGTCCGCCTCCGACAACAATCACATTGTATCGTGGAAAGGGTATTTTGAAAAGTCACATTAGACCTACCCTTGTGGGTTGCCCAACACCTAACCCCCAATCGGTAAAGGGTTGTAGTACAGGGTACATCGTATCCTAACCAGCATACATTTATATGAAAAATGAAGGTATGCGTATGTGTATACCAAGGGTCGAGGCCATGATACTAGAATCCCCATCGATCACACCATGCCCTGTACCCCCTAGTATATACACACACATCACAGTAGTAAAACGATTGTGGTACCAGAATCCACCTCGACCACGCCATAGCCCTGTTTTCAACTTTATACCACAATATCATTAATGCTTTAATAAAAATTCAACAAGAATATGGGCGATACGATACCGGGATTCCCATTGGCCACACTGTATCTCGTTTCCATACCTAATCTAGGCATGCATGAATTATAATAATCAACATAGCGATCATGGGCCCAACAATACCCTCGGCTCTCGGATCCCAACACATTCACATCGCACTATATTCAATTCATAATTCATAGTCTCAAAGCACTTAAACAAATAACACAATCATAATAGGAATCAATTTCATACTCTAGCAACTTACATTTATCAACTCATAGCATTCCTATACTAGCATACATTGTGAATTCATCAATATACATGCATCATTAAAATGTCATGGGGTGCACACATGCATAGTCCACGACTTTAAAACATTCTGAAAATTAAGATCGAGTACTCAACCCACTTACCTAGCCTTCTTGGTTTAGTTTGTAAATTCTGAACTTGGAATGTCCGCACACCGAACGATCTCATCGGAAGTTTAGCTTACCCTAATTGTGTATAATTAACCCTACATAAACATTCTATAAGGATTCCCCACTCAATAGCCCTAGGACAGCAACCACTTTGCTTCATATGGTTGATGGAAGAAGTGGTTGTTTGAATTCATGCTACTGATGGTTTGATCAGCCGCACCCATTAACCACACAACCCCAATTGCTGTATTTTTTGTTAGGGCTTAGGTTTCAGCCATGGTGGGGCTTGTGCAAGCCAAAGGGAAGTGTTGGGGGGACCTTCCTACACCTATAGGGAGTGTGTACACCCCAAAAGTCCTTCCCTATACAAGGTTTAACACCCACATTGACTTTGAAGCCCAAAAATCCTAAAATGAACTCTTTAAGAACCTAGGGTTTGTTGGGTCATATATGGGGTAAGAGAGGATTGATAAGTGATGTATAAAGGCTCCATTTATACCCTTAAACCTCATACAATCCAAGTCCTTGGGCTATTGTCCCCAAACCCTAACATAGGTCTTAAATCCTAGGTTGAATAATAGCAAGGGAAAGAGGCGGGAATGGTGCTTACTCAAGTGAGACCAAGCAAGGCTAGGTGAGCCCTTGTTCCTTTCCTTTTATTTTCATTTCTCCTCCTCTTCCTTCTCCTTCTTCTTAGCTTCCTTTCTTGCGGCTTCAAGAGGGGAGGGAGAGAGTATGAGTGAAGGGGGTTGGACAGCAACTAGGGTTTCCCACCTTCTTTTCCCCTCCTTCTTTCTCCTTCCTTTCCTCCTTTCCTCTCCTTTAGTTCTCACCCACGTTTTCTCTCTTCTAAGAGTTGTGAAATGACTGAGAAAACATGTATATTATTTAGACACATACCACTTAGGCTTGTTTGGTTTCCATACATAAAAGTCCTATCTCAAAATCACTTTAAATCCCTAGTTGACCTATAGGAACCCATAGGTTTGGGTTTCAAGTGTGTAGATCACCTAGGTAGGTCTCACACACCTTAGAGCCATGGAGAAGAGAGGTCTCACAAGCCAAATAAACCCATTCAGCACATACGGTTGATGATGTGCGATTGATGGCATCAACCACATGAATTCAATTCATGCTACACTTGTGCTATTTTGGCTCTGATTTGTTCAGGATCTTCTCTAGTGTCATTATACATGCATACAGACTTCGTCACAGTGATTACATGGATCAAATGTGCTAACTACTATACATGTTTAAGTTGAACAATCATGGTTAGTTAGTTATCACCAACTATCCCAGAGTGGTGGAGGAAATAGGTATGGGCTTCAGTCTACCCGCGGAGGGTATGCCATGAGTACTCTGTTGTCGACAAACTTTCCCCTGTCTATGTCAATGAACATTTCCTTGATGACTTCCCCTATGTCATAGTCGACAATCTTGTGTGATGGCTTGAATATCATAGACCACAAGTCTCTAGCGTACATTGCCGCCGATTCTACACATAAAGTTCAAATCAGACCGGGTTTTAAACAGAGTTTTGGGTATGGGTTTAACATTCCCCCACTTTATATGAATTTCATCCCCAAAATTGGAACGTATCTAGAATATCAAATAGGTGAGGATGCTTTGCTCGAACTTCGCTTTCGCGCCCCCAAGTTGCCTCTTCACCAGAGTGATTTCTCCACCGTACTTTTACATAGAAGATAATACAGTTGCAGAGATTGTGCTCATTCCTTTCAAGGATCTTAACGGGTTCCTCTACGTAGGTCATGTCATTAACAAGTTCAGGTGGCTCCTGAGTCAAAATATGGGTCAAATCAGAAATGTATTTCCGTAGTATCGATATGGGGAACACATTGTAGACACCTGCCAATGATGGGAGCAGTGCCAGCCTGTACACCACTGGTCCTATCCTTGCCAGTGTCTCATATGACCCAATGTATCTAGGACTCAACTTTCCCTTCTTACCAAACCACAACTCCCCTTTTGTCGGAGACACCCGGATAAATACTTGTCACCCACGGTAAACTCAAGGTCCTTCCGTCTCAAGTCAGCATAGCTCTTCTTTTTTGACTGAGCTGCCTTTATTCATTCCCTAATAAAGTCTACCTTCTCACATGTGTCCTGTATCAACTCTGAATCCAAAATGCATCGTTCACTAACTTCATCCTAATACAATGGTGTTCGATACTTCTTGCCATACAATGCATCAAAGGGTACCATGTTAATTGTAGCTTGGTAACTGTTGTTGTAAGCAAACTCGATTAGTGAAATACGCTAATCCCAATTACCCTTCAAGTCAATGGAACATGCTTTAAGCATATCCTCCAAGGTATGGATTGTCCTCTCTGACTGTCCATCAGTCTGTGGGTGATAGGTTGTACTAAAGAAGCAACAGTTTATGCAGCCTCATGGGCCCATAAGACCTGCATCAATTCTTGAAACTACTGGGAAATATTCTGTTATCCTTGAAGGATAGATGCAACTGGACTACAATCCACTAGATTATCCTAGAACTATGGGCTCTTTTTTATTTTGGGTGTCGGTCAAGTTCAATTATCCTTGGCATACATCAATGCTACAATGATGGTGAAAAATACATTTGATTGCAGCTTTATTGCTTAACTATCCTGACATTGTTTAGTTTACATTTCTAGTTGAGGGATATGCAATTATTATTTCACAAACCTTCTTGAAAGTTCTTCTGTGGTGGGTTATATTCATGTGTGAGGTCATCTATTAGGGATGATGACTGGCCAACTAGTGTTTGACAAAGACCTAATAACAAACATTGTTATTTTGAAGATAAATTAATACTTGATAGGGTCATTTAGTTCTTTTCTTTCCCTTTAACAATTCTTCTATGTAAAAGTTTATTCATGAGTCTTTCTTTACTTTACTCATCGCTTGCACCCTAGTTTTACATCACTAATTAGTCAGCATTATGAGGGAACTGTTGGATTTCCTTTTATTACTATTTGGTTTTCTATATTCACAACCAGCTCATCATTCCTCGGGAATGATAAATTTACAAATTCATTTGCTTCAGGTTATTGATGTAGGTGGTAAGGACTTCAAATTTACATGGTCGCATGAATTGGGTGACCTCTATGATATTTATGAAGAACGCCGAAATGGTGAAGATGGAAATGGGTTGCTTGTTGAATCTGGCTGTGCATGGCGCAAGCTTAATGTGCAACGAATTTTGGATGAATGTACAATAAACCATGTGAAAAGTGGTCTGAGAAAACTGAACGAAAGCTCAAATCTCGCAAGTATGTCGGGATTAATATTAGAAATGCTTTATTTCCTAATGGCCCCTGTTACTTGGTATAGCTGCTGATGAATCTTTAAAAGGTTTGTCTCTCAAGTATTTCTCCATTAATATTGTCGGTTGTTCTTGCATAAGTTTTGAGATTATCATATATGTTGGTGTCTAGGTGCTGTAAATTCAATGACCATCTATGAACAGCGGTCCAGTTGGATGGGCTTAATCTGCTTCAGTTACATACTTGACCTTCTGGATCATCTGACAATATTTATGCATGAATCTCCTTTTTCTTGTAGTATTTCATGCCAATTATTAGGAATTACACAGTTCATGGATTTTAGCATGGAGGTTAAAATATGATGAGTTGGACAATATGACTGGATGAACAGAAATTGTATGGATTTGGGAATTCATCAATACTGGTTTTATGCTTAAGCGTGAATTATTCGTAATTCTTAGTAGGAATTTTCAATGGGAAAAAATGGAACCTATCATTACTTAGATGTTTATTTATGTGAAAAAAAAATTAAGGACATATAAAAGTGACACCCAAGAATCTGTAAAGTGTTGGAATGTAACCTTTATCTGACAAAGATATGCTATCCAATTAGAAGTGTCCACACAACAACACTGAGATGTAATTAACATTATAGTTAACTCAATCACTGTCCAACTTCTGTCTATGGTTCCAGTTGGTTCGTCTAGAATTTGGAGGAAAGTGTTAGAAAAGAAAAGACAATTTTCATTTTCATAAGCAATTTATTTTGGAAGGAAAATATTGAATACTGGAGGAATCCCTTGTTTTTCTTACATTTTGGAAGGAAAATGAGATGAAAATGTTAGATTAAGATAATCATTTGGGTTTAAACAATGATAAACCCTATCACTATCATGCCCATATGAACCCTAGAACACAACTAAATAGAAGGAGAGAGATTGTACCTTACACCTTAGTCTGTTGATGAAGAATAATATTAAGAACAACCACTCCTTGGCTGAATCAGCCCTTGAAGGGATCTTTTGCAGTCTCCCGTTCTTCATCGTGAACCCTTTCTTTGTGGGAGAAATAGAAAAGTGAATGCTAATGTGATTGCAGCGACCCTCCTAATTAGTACTTATAATAATACTATCCCAAAACCCTAATCCACTTCCACAATGGGCTTGGGCTGGCCCATCCCAATCAGAACCTGGTGACATGCTTGAACCAGCTCCAGTATTAGGATCCCCACCAATTGAATCGGGCCAAGTAATTAATCAAGCTCATAAAATTTCTTTGGAAATTTCTTACAATCTATCACTTGGGCTAGATTAATTACTGAATCCAAATCAATTGATGTGGCCATGGAATCCCTCTACCTTTATATGTGACAACTTTGATTTACTCAATAACATACCATGTTAAATAACAGCAGAAGATATACCTCAATATATGGTATACAACTTTCTGTCATCACGAACAGGGCATACTTGTCAAACAAACCGTTTTGAGATGTGTAACCATGAAGCTGAAACTTCATTTAGATCCTATATCTGATTACAAAATTAGAGTGCCTTGAACAACCTTATAGGTGCATACTTTGATATTAACCAAACTAGGGTAAACCACCATAAACTTGGGTTAATACTAACTTTGGTAAACCGTCTTGTAATTTTGTAACTTTGGCTAAATACTGTCTGTAACTTTGGCAAACCGCCTGTAGCTTTGGCAAATCACATATAGCTTTGGCAAACCGCCTTAAAACTGATATATCAGATGAATGAATCAATTCAAATTCAATTATTAACACATGTGCAAAAATGAGCAAGACAACACATAAATAAATAACGATGCTCATGAAATGTCTAACATAACGAGAGTAAGAATGAAAAAATATAGAGCTCCCACTAAACAAACATGTCAAAAAACTCAACAATACCCATACAAGAAATATGTTTCTTGAACACTCCCACTGGCAACACCTGTATCAAAGGATCCACCAACATGTTGTTAGTCTCAATGTGCTCCATAATAATATGCTTTTCATTGGCGTTTCTCTCATCACGAGATACTCGATCTCAATATGCTTGGAATTGCTAGAACCAAACAGCTGAGGTGATATTATAATATAACACCGTAGGTCTAGCAATGGAATCAACAACCCTCAACTCCAAGATGAAACCCCTAAGTCATATAGCTAGCTTTGCAGCCTGAAAAAAAAGCAATAAAACCTCTGACCTGTAAAAGAACTTTGGTCTTCTGTAAGTATCTCACGACCTTCCTTGCTGTTGTCTAATGTGCTAACCCAGGATCAAATAGAAAACTTCCTAAAACATTGATAGCAAAAACTACATCTGGGTAAGAACAAACCTGTGCATACATCAACCTCCCTACTGCGGAAGTATAGGGCTTGTTAGCCATAAAACTCCTCTCAATATCATTTCTAGGGCACTATCCTTCATTCAACTTGTCCCTTTTTCCTGATGGATGCATCACACCTTGAACATTGGGACATGTTGAATCTCCTCATAACCCCATCAATATATGCATGCTGGGACAGATCGAAAAGTCTTTACCGTCTGTCATGACTAATCACAATCCCAAGAACATAAGTACTCTCACCCATGTCCTTCATCTTTAAAATTTTCTTATAGGAACATTTGGTCTCCAAAAGCAATGTCAGATCACTGACTGCTAGTAAGATGTCATCAATATACAGTACCTAAGAGATGGAACTGCTCCCACTAACCTTCAGATAGATGTAGTCGGCAATGCCATTTTTAGTAAGGTCAATTGATGAAACATCTTGAACAAACTCCAAGTACCACTCCCTGGAAGCCTGTTTTAATCCATATAGAGATTTCTTCAGTCTACACACCATATATACCTTCCCCTTTTCTCCAAACCCTTCTGACTGCCTCACATAGACTTTCTCAGATAGATTTCCATTCGGAAAGGCAGTCTTTACATCTATCTGATGTAACTCAAGGTCCAAGTGAGCTACAATGGTCATGATGATCGAGAATGAATCCTTCGAAGAAACAGGAGAAAGTTTCCTAGTAGGCAATGCCCTATCTCCGAGTGAAACCTTTCGTTACTAGTCTAGCTTTGTAGCGTTCTACCTTCCCCTGAGGATCAATTTTGATCATGAAAACCCACTTTGATGCAACAGCCTTGCACCCGTGATGAATCTCAATCGATTAACAAACACCATTTCACTAATAACAACTCATCCTTCAACCCTTCCAACCAGGTTACGAGGTGCAGACTTCTCACCCTCACACTCAAGAAACTTTGCATGGGTAGTCTCAATAATTCTATTCCCTGAGCCTGGGTCATAGAATCTATAACCTTTCGATCTCTCCGGATATCCCCACAAAAATAACTCACCGTCTTGGAGTCATAACCTTCTAAGGCTCGGTTTTTCTAGCAGTCTAGGGTTCAAATGGGGTCTATTGAGAATGTGAGTAGCAGTGTTAAGTGCCACACCCCAGAAAATCAGCCAAACTGGAGAAACTTATCTTTGACCTAACTAAAATGTTCAGTAACCCCATGAAATGCTATTTCATGTTTTTTTACAAGAACATGGCAAAAAAGTCCAAGTGTTGACTAGCATCACCACTACTTTCGTAACACTTTCAACACCATAGGAATAATTTTTCTTTCTGGTGGTGATCTTCTTCCCCTTGATGCAGTCAACATGTTTGCCCAAAAAATTTAGGTCTAGGTAATCCTAAAAGCCTTCATACATTAGCCTGTCCTATCCTCTGCCTAGCTATATAATCCAGCTGCTTACGTCAAAACACAGACTACTACTTATGAACTATAGGTATTACACCCCAACAATTATAATCATAGAAGAGGATAAATAATATCTACCAAAATATGAATCACATAACCAAAGCTAAAACAATAGAATCAATTAATAAATGAAGCCATCTTTATTAAAATACCCTGAACACTTGTCCAAAGTAAATTTAAAAAATTAAAAATAATACCCGTCTGAGTAGGGAATAAAACTACTTTCTTCAGGTAAAAGAAAACTGAAAACATAAACAACCTAATGGTTCCTATGGGTTCTACATCTCGTTTTCTAATTTCACAGGAACACGTTCATTTCACATTCACCACTTGATCAGAAACCTAGTGCTCATCTTCCAAGTGTGATGGCGAATAGTTAAGTGATCTGGGAGTGTAAACCGGTGATTCTGGTTTATTCACCTCCTCAGATACAGTATCTTCACTTGGCAAGGATCTTGGAGTACAGTAAGGAGACTCCAGCTTATCCACCTCTTCAGAGAAAGTTTTCCGAAGCTGACCGTACATAGGTGGCCAATCCCTTATTGCTGATGGTCTTGCCATTTTGGACCTCTTAAAAGCTACTAGACGGGTTGTCAAGATAGCTTTGTAGGCTGGCGCTTTCATGTGTTTCCTCTTTTGACCTATTTTGAGATTGTCTCCATTAAGCAGGGGAATGTCTAAGGCACGGGTATTTCTGGTTTCAGTTTTTAAATTATCGCCTATAGAAGACTTTCCTGAATTTTCCTTTGTGATGACATCCTGTTTGATAAAATATCTAATTAATTACGAGTATTTATCAAACCAAATAATGATAATAACTTTGACATTAAACCAATGCCAAAAACTATGCTAGTTATAACAAGACAAACTGGCTAATAATCAAGAGTTATAGTTATGTTCACACTCCTAACCTATGGGTTTTGCAGTGCTGTTATCCTCTTCCATTCTTTATATATTTCCCCAGTTAGGGTAGGAACCATGGAAGAAGGTTACCCTTAATGAACATCCTTGAGTCACTACTACTCAGATAAATTCATACTCTAGTCTATAGAAGCATAACTTGGGTATGATATAAACACACCAAAAGAGTAAATTAGCTAGTATAAGAGACAATACGAATCACTAGCAACATAAATCACATGAAAGTCACAATCGGACTACATCTTTACCCTTTGGGGCATAAGATGCACTGGTACTTTATTAAAACCACATCTACCATGAAACAAATGATAATTTATGAATCCTATCACCTTTGAGCATATAGAACCCCTAGATTACCATTCCTTTCGATACTTACATGTGCATTCATATTTTCTTTAATAACTCGGGTAGCATCACCTTTGGATATATATTACTAACTTTGCTGCCATGGTAGAACTGTAGAGAAACTCAATGTACCACTTTGGTGATCAATATCTCATTCTCCTATAGTTCCCACAAGGGAGAAATATGTAACTTAACAATAACTTTGCTGCCATGGTAGAATTACAGAGAAATTCAACGTGCCACTGGGAAAGGTTTTCTCTCCTTTTTTAATTGGAAAGGTAACAACCCAATTAAAATCCATTATGAAATAGACCCTTTTACACTTTTCTTAAATGGACGACACATGGCATGGTGGTTATCAAACCACGTGAAAAGACCCAAATGTCCCTCACATTAGCTTACACTTGCACCCCACGGTTCCCATTGAAATTACAGATGGGCTTTTAATATAATTCGGTAATGGGCTTTAACACATACACAGAATAGATAAAGATTAATCTAATGGACCTATTAGTCCAAGACAAAATACATAAAGACGAACCAATCCTTATCTTCAACCTTCGTTCAAAATGCATAAACAGGACGTGCCCAAAAATTCAGCCGCTAAACGTGGCTTTACCTGAATTTTTTGGTGACCAGCACCATTAATGCAACCGCTCAAGCAAGTGTCATCGGATTCCAGCGACCACCTCTGACCATCCAATAGTCTGAAAACATCTCTCTAGCTGGTTGAAAACACCAAGAACAAGCTGCTGTTTTTTTTTATTTGAAAAATAAAACCAGCAGGAAGCCGCAACTTTGTGCAGCGACACAGCCCACCGCTGGCCAGGCCTCTCATCAGACGACCATCGCCATCCCTCGTCGGCATTCAGACGAGCAAAATATGGCTGTAAACACCCACCTTTCTCAGGCCAAAAACTACCAAAACGATTCTGTTTTTCTCCTTAAATTTTTTTTTTGAATTGAGTTGCAGCGGGCAAATAGGCCACTGCACTTCCACAAAAAAATTTGTGCCCTTTTATTTTATTTATGAAAATCAGATTCTGGTCTAGTGCAACGGTCAAAACAAAACCAGGCTCCCAATCTTTCCCTTGCCCAGTACATAAATTAGAAACAATAAAACAACCAAATCCCAATTCTGGCAGCGGAAACGTATGGTTTTCTAAAAAAAAATGGCTTTGTTAACTTTCTATAAAGAGCTTGTGTGTTGAGCGGAATTCTATAGAAGCCTCAGATAATCTGGGTTCATCTGGAATTGTGTTAGGGGTATTTAGCTACAACAATATTATGTTGGTGTTTTCTGCATTGATATACATTGTTGTTGCCCTTACTTTTTCACCATGAATCACTACATCTATTGTGGAAGTCTCTTTCCCAAGATTTGAATGTCCAAGACCTTAGAAAATTGGTTTAATTTGAGGGTGGATATGGCGATAGTGACCTAGTTTCTATTTTCATGCAGAGGTGAGAATATTTTGAATAACCTTTCCAAGGGATTCTGTCTAGTGTGTTTAAATGACGTTTGGAGAAAACTAATATGTTCAAAATTGCAATAGAGATGCTATGACTAAAACTTCCTACTCCATTGCACTCTCTAAATTGTGAAAATATTTGATTGTTGCATTAAAAACTCATCTAAAATTTCAGCTCAATCAGAGTTCTAATTCACATGCTGATTTTTCTCATGGAATCTGTAAAACGTTAATGGGCTTTGGGCCCAACTTGATCGCCCACATGTGGGGGCTGATCGCAGGCCCAAGACGAGAGAGGGAGGAACGATCACTTAATTGATCGATTTCTTCCCCCCCTTCTTAGCCCTTGCTTTAGATTCCTAGAGGGAATCGGATCAGTGGGAGAGCCCTAGGGGTTTAGCCTATAAATATATTATTTGGCTCAAACCCTAAGACATGAACATAATTAGAAACTCTCTCCTTCTCTTTCAAGTTTTGTGTTTTTCCTAGGGTTTTCATCGTTGCCTAGGGTTTTGTGATGTGGAGTTCTTCTTCGTGGAGAAACCTTTCAAGATTGTTCATGATCGTGATCTACTCATAGCTGCAAGCCTCATTCGATCATCCCTTCCGCTGTGATTCCATTAGGTTCAGGTAATCCCTAAACCTCTGTGATTAAAGGAATGCTAATATGCTAAAAGTGGCATCAGAGCTATTAGGACTTGTTGTTCGCAGTTTTTTTCCCTCTTCCCCTTCGCCTATCGATCGACCCTCCTTGGCAGTGGCCTTGGCGCACGACGCGGCAGCAGCGCGCGGTTGCTGTTGCTGCTATGTGCAAGATGCGCCGCAGCCGACTGCAGGTGTTTTTTTTTATTTAAAAAAAAACATTGAGTGGGTAGTGGCCGTGCTCGGCAGTGGCCAAGCACGGCCACTGCAATCGGCCGTGGCTGTTTTTTTTTTTTCCTGGGAGTAGGTGGGTTTAAAAAAAAAAAAAAATGATGAAAGGGGCAGCAGCCATGCTCGGCAGTGCAATGGTTAGAAAGCTGAAGAGGAAGAGGAAGAGGAAGAGGAAAAAAAAAAAGTTTTTTTACAATGCAATCATCATAAACCATTGCATCATGATGATGTAATAGTGTAATCATGAGTTCTTTTGAAAAGTAAGTAATGATGACGTTTTTTAAAAAAAACTGCATCTCTCCTTTTTATTTCCGTTTCTTAGCATCTGCCCGGCTTGTGCCTGTGCGCACAAGCAGGCCGTGGCTTGCCATTGCCGCGGCTGTGTGCCACATGGCTGCTAGCATGGCGGCCAGTCCTGCGGATATATTAAAAAAAAAAATGGGCAGTTTCAAGTTCTTTTTAAGGATTTGTTTTTAGGGTTTTTGGGGGGAAGGAGATGGGTGAAGTGGGAATCCCTTCACCCACCCCCTTAACTTTTTTCCCTAATGGGCTTATATGTCATATGGTTTTGGCCAGTTACAACTATATGCATATGCTTTGATTTGTTATACATGCATTGGGGTTTGTCAATGATATGTTAATTATGTAATTTCTTTATTGAAGAATGTCTTGTATTAGTGATTTATTCTTGTGGCCCCCTAACAAATTTTGGGGATCTCCCCTGGAGGGTTTCTCGTTTTTGGGGGTATTTTATTTATGTCATGTGGACCCCCATTAGTGAGAAATCATTTTGTGAGATCCATGGGAGAAAAATGGGAGATAGATTGTTGCCCCAAATCGTCTCATATATTTTCCCATGTGTATTGGAGATTGCCCAAGGCCACTTTGTTAATAAAGAAACATGTGCTTCCCCCCATTGCGGTGTAGACCTATTTGACGTTGCCATTAGGGTATCGCTGTCAAACACCCCATCCCATGCACACCATGTGTTTTTGCTATTTTTTATATCTTCATGGGATGGATTTGGTACTTGTCAAGTGATGTGTTTATTTAGATAGACGTGTGTTAGAGTTAGTACCTGAAAGTGATACAAAGCACAATGCTCGCCGATAGTTTGTAGTAGGGATCTTGAATGTAAAGAGCCGATTGTAATTTTAATATTTTTTGAGAAGTCATGTAATGGGAGCTATTGCACTGCGTATCACAACCCCGTACCGACTCGACATATCACTTCAAGTACCAAATTTGGGTCTCTTGTGTGAGTCCCTTACGCACCCATGTGTATGGTGCATTAAACTATGGTTAGGAGATTCTTGTTTTTTCTCCTACATTTGTTCGAAATCAATTAAAGTTAACGTCCCCAGACCCACACATTGTGAGATTTGATTACCAGCTTTGCGAAGTTTTTGGTCTCACCGTGTGGGGAAGGGTACCATTAATTTTAATTACGGTTTCTTGAATAAATTTGTGGATTTTTGGATGTATACTAAATGTCCTCCCTTGCACATTGTAGTAATGGCCTCTAAGAGTATTGTTGCCGACCTTAACTAAGGCAACAAGTTAGATGGCACCAACTATGACATGTGGCACCGAAAGGCCAAGTTCTTGCTTAATGAGCAAGATTACCTAGACCTCCTGACCACTGAGATGGCCCCACCCAAAGTGGGTACTACCGCCCATCACCATCAAGAAAAAGAGGCTTACGACAGTTGGTTTAAGAGAGATCGTAGTGTGCACTTTCTTATTATAAGCACGATGCACAATGATCTTATCGTCCAGTATGAGAAGTATGAGACTGTCAAGTCCATGTGGGACCAGGTAAGGCTCGACTGTGGTAGTACATCCATGACCAGACTTAGGTCCATGACCTTGAAGTTTGAGATGTACTATAAGGACCCCAAGTACACTATGGTTGAACACCTCAGGGTCGTGAAAGACATGTTCCAAAAATTGGATGATGCTGGGGTACACCTTACCGATGAGTAGCAAGTACCGGTCGTCATCAGGACGTTGCCTAATTCCTAGGGGCAGATGAAGATAGTTCTGACACATAATGACATTGTCAAGACATTTAACGACATTGCCGCTCATGTGGAACTAGAGGCGGAGCGCCTAGAGGCGACCCAATCACATGCCCTTGTCACCCAAGCGGGGCAGCGTAAGAATGGGTCTAAGCGCAAGAGACAAAGAAACACTGGGAATCAGGATCCAGCTCAGAAAGCTGTGCCAACTGGGCATAAGACCACCAAGCGTCGATGTGGCAAGCGAGGTGGAAAGAAAGATATCACCAAGGTCAAATGCTATAACTGCCAGAAGATGGGGCATTTCACTCGTGACTGCACTAAAACAAAGCAGGTACCATTTCTTCCTCTCTCTCCTTGTACTTTTGTATGTACACACATTTTGGTTGCCCAAACCCAATCTGATTGGATTGTGGATATAGGTGCAACAAGAGACATAGCGCAAGATCGAGGAGGGTTCGTAGATTATAGAAAGATTCCAGATGGCGCCCAAAGTATTTACATGGGGAATGGCACTAGTGAAGCAGTTCGATGAGTTGGTACCTACCAGCTCACCTTGAGCATTGGGTGCATCTTGCTACTTCATGATGTGCTATACGCACCAGAAATCCAACATAATCTACTTTTAGTTACTGCATTATCAACTTTAGGATATTCCTTTATTTTTTTTATGGTGACTCTTTTGAGATACGATTGGATGGTAGTAGTTTTGGACATTGTAGGCTTGGAAATGATTTTATTAAATTAGATTTGATAATTCTTATTGTTTCCTCTTCATCTTTTGTAGTTGATTCTAATACTAGCTCTGATTCAATTACTTGGCATGTTAGACTAGGACACAGGTCAAAATAGGATGGGACAGCTAGCTCGAGAAGGCCTTCTTAGCTCACTCGCTAAAGTCAACCTACCGACATGTGAGGCCAGTTTAGTGAGTAAGGCCAACCGAAAGCCTTTTAGAAAGGCTAAACGGGCAACCCAGACCCTAGAGCTTGTCCATTCAGACATCTGCGGACCACTGAACGTGAAGGCATGTCATGGTGCTTCCTATTTTTCTCACCTTTATCGATGATTACTCGCGATATGGTTATGTGTATCTAATCGCTCACCGCTATGAAACGCTAGATTGCTTCGAACGCTTTGTAGCAGAGGTTGAGAATCAGCAAGGCAAGAGGTTAAAAACTCTGCGCAGTGACAAAGGATGCGAATATTTGTCCGATCAATTTAAAGAGATGTGTAAGGAAGAAGGAATCACTAGACAGTTGACTATTCCCCACACTCCACAGCAAAATAGTGTGGCAAAGCGGAGGAATATGACGCTTTTAGATATGGTTAGATCGATGATGGTACAGGCCAACCTCCCAATATCTTTCTAGGGGGATGCTATGTTGACCGTTGTCTACGTCCTTAATCGTGTGCCATCACAGTCAGTTCCCTCCACTCCCTATGAATTGTGGAAAGGCGCAAAGCCCACTTTGGGGCATATGTGACCATGGGGATGTGCAGGGTATGTTCATTGTACCTCCCATAAGTTTGGGAAACTTGGCCCTAGAGCTAAAAAGAGTATCTTTATAAGATATTTCGATACCTCGAAAGGCTATGTAGTGTACGGTGAACATCAAGATGGAAGAATGATAGAGAATGAGTCCCGCGATGTGGTTTTTCTTGAGATCGATTTCCTTAGCATCAGTGACGCGGGCAGAGACCTTGATCTTTTTGAGATAGAGACTGATGAAAGTGTCTCACCTATTCTTGGTGAGGGTGAGGAATTAAACACTAATCAAGAGATCGCCAGAGAGGGTGAGAGTGATCATCAGCCCAATGGGAGTGAGCTACCTAATGAAAACGCACAACCCATGGGTTAAGAACCCTTTGCACGTAAGAGCGCATGTGGACACGTTTCCTGATGTTGTTTTGAGATCGAAGGGGACGCTGCCCTCGTCTATGCCCCGAGGGATGAGGATGAGCCAGCCTCAGTGAGTGAGGTGCTCTCTTCTCCAGCTAAGGAAATGTGACAAGCTGCTATGGAAGATGAGTTGAGTTCTATGAATAAGAACCAAGTCTAGGAGTTAGTTGATCTTCCACCTGGGCGCAAGGTCATCGGGAACAAGTGGGTTCTGAAGGTCAAGCAAAAGGCAGATAGATTAATTGACAAGTATAACGCCGTCTTGTGGCGAAGGGATATACCCAAAAGGAGGGTATAGACTATGATGAGGCGTTCTCCCCTGTGGTGAGAATGACCTCAATACGCCTCATTCTAGCTATTGTCGCAATGTTGGATTTGGAACTCCACCAAATGGACGTTAAAACTGCTTTTCTCAATGGAGAACTAGACAAGGAGATCTTTATGGCTCAGCTTGTGGGCTTTGAGAAGAAGCTGTGGGTTTTGACATGATTGAAGAGGACCATTGTATATATGTTAAATGGTCCAAGGCGGGGTTTCTTATCCTATCATTGTATGTTGATGACGGGAGAATTGGCTGGGAATGACATTGGAATGATTATCGCCACTAAAGAGTAGATTTCCTCTACTTTTGAGATGAAGGACATGGGTGAGGCCAACTTTGTGTTGGGCGTGAAGATTGTGAGGGATCACACAAGGAGACTTCTTAGTTTGTCTCAAGAGACTTACATAAAGAAAGTCCTGGAGCGATTCCATATGAGCAACTCGAAACCCATTGACACTCCAATGGATAAGGCATGCACTTTGAGCCTAGACCAATGCCCTAAGAGTGATGAAGAGAGAAACCAAATGTCCAAAATACCCTATGCAGCGGCAGTAGGTAGTCTGATGTATGCGATGATGTGCACGTGTCCAGATATTTACTTTGTCGTTGGCATGGTGAGCCGTTACCAGAGTAACCCAGGGCCAGCTCATTGGCAGGCAATAAAGAGGATACTTTGATACCTACATGGCACTGCAGACCTCTCGCTCACCTTTAGTGGTTTAGACTTGAGACTGAGAGGCTACAGTGATGCTGATTAGGCTAGTGATAGAGACGAGCATAAATCCTCTTCGGGATATGCGTTTGTCCTAGGAGGCGGGGCTGTCACTTGGAGTAGCAAGAAATAGACCTACATCGCCCTGTCCACGATGGAGTCAGAGTATGTCGCATGTTCGGCAGTAGTATAGGAGGTTGTTTGGCTCAGGAGGTTCTTGTAGAGACTTAGCGTTTCTGCTCACTCAGACGACGCTATGCTTATACACTATGACAGCACGGCAGCGCTTGCATTTACGAAGGACCCTAAGTTCCATGGTAGAGCCAAGCACATTGACATATGGTATCACTACATTCAAGATATGGTAGCGCAAGGCGAAGTTGTTCTGTAGCATATCACTACTGGAAATATGTTGGCTGATCTGTTGACTAAGCCCATTGCCAAAGATGTTTTCGTAGTTCACGTTAGGAACTTGGGACTCAGGCAGATCTGATATGTATTTGCTTTGGGAACACTTTGTTTGTGATGGATATTTATCTGTATTTCTCTTATATTTATTGATGAGCATATATTTGTTTGGGTAATCTTGTGTGTATACATTCATTGTTTGTAAAGATGTCACCAGGCTTAGAATCGACCCACTCACACGGGTAATTCGCCTCGACGCTGGGGTGTAGCGAGCGAGATGAGCCCATGAGCATGTGTACTCTATGGCACCTTAGTTAGAGCTAAGATGAGACCTTTATTTGGTCCAACTTGGAAGATACCACACTTCTAAGTAACCTATTAGGAGCTAGATGTGAGGTTCTAGGCAGAAACCATGAGGGTGACTACGCTAGAGACTTAAGTTAGGCGCTTAGAGTAGCAACTAGACTAAGATCTGTATGGCATTTATTTATTGCAAGTGACATGCCCACCCTAGTGGGAGTTACGCAATAGCATGTACATCATACTGCATATGCTTATATCGATCGATTGTGAGAGTGACCGAATGGATCCCTACTTCGTCACTGTGTGAGCCACATGGATTATATTAATCCCACAATACCCTTATTACTTGAGACGATGTCATGAAAAAGACACCCAATGATGCTACTTTGACATTCTCCTTAGGACCATGGATGATGCGGTCCAGCGGGAAGCGATTGGGAAGGCTGTTGGGGATATTTGGATTGACATGAGGGGCTCAGGGAAAACCATTGGACGTTACACCTTTGTTATGTGACTCATTGCCCGGGCAACGTGTCGTATTTGTGATCGACGCAGTCATGAGTACATTACATACCAAGGATTAACATTGCTCATCATGAGGGGTCGAGAGTGTAAGATCGGGTGTAAGTGGATCGTTTGGGGTATTTTAAGACTTTTGAGAGTGATGTACTATGTTGGCTAGATGGAAGTTTAATATAGTACTCCTACCTTGTATCATCTCAATAGGTCGCATGCCCCATTACCTGTATGGAGGATAATGCGGAATGAGAGAAAGTTGAATGCATAATTAAATTTATGCGCCCTATGTGGGCGAGTGGGAGATGTAAAACGTTAATGTGCTTTGGGCCCAACTTGATCGCTCACATGTGGGGGCTGATTGCAGGCCCAAGACGAGAGAGGGAGGAACGATCACTTAAGTGATCGATTCCTTCCCCCCTTCTTATCCCTTGTTTTAGATTCCCAGAGGGAATCAGATTAGTGGGGGGACCCCTAGGGGTTTAGCCTATAAATATGTTATTTGGCTCAAACCCTAAGACATGAACATAATTAGAAACTCTCTCCCTCTCTTTCAAGTTCTGTGTTTTTCTTAGGGTTTCCATCATTGCCTAGGGTTTTGTGGTGCGGAGTTCTTCTTCGTGGAGAAACCTTTCGAGGTTGTTCGTGATTGTGATCTGCTCGTAACTGCAAGCCGCATTCGATCATCCCTTCTGCTACAATTCCATTTGGTTCAGGTAATCCCTAAACCTCTGTGATTAATGGAATGCAAATATGCTAAAAGAATCATTAATTATGATCTCTAGATTTTATTCTGTTTCCAACAACGTACCTTGATTTCATCCTGAAACCTGAAGTTAAATGGTTCGGAAGTTTTCTAAAAATCTTGGAATTCTTTGGCTGGTGATACTGTCAAAACTTCTATTGCTTTGCCAGTTGGATTTGGTCCTCTACAACGCTCTATAATTAAATTTTACTTTGTATTGGATCCTCTATGATAACTTTTATTTTCTAGCTTGTCAGTTCAATAGGAATTTTACCACCTTAGCCATTTCCATTTCTAGTAGTAGTAGTAGTACTAGTATCACTAGGAATATTACTAGTTGTAGTAGCTCAATAGGTTCATTGTATCTTCTATGAATAATACATGAAACATGAAGGAGCACAACCGTTGAAACCTACCTGATGTACATGATGTACATGTGCGTAAGGGTCTCCCATCTAACAACAACTATTTAACATGGAGAAAAACAAATATAATACAATTACTACAATTGTTAGTAATTGTAGAATATAATACAATTACCGACTATAGAAGATATTCATTTTTCGCTCTAAGTTGATTTTAAGCTAAAAATTTAACAGTATGAAGAAAAACAAATAACCAAATGTTAGTAGAGATTAGCTATCATTTCTTTTTTGTTTCATGAAACACCCGTGAAATGAACCATATTGACAGACATAATGCAATTATTATAATTGAACTTAATTGAAAAAAATCTCCATATTGACAGACATAATGCAATTATTATAATTGAACTTAATTGAAAAAAATCTATGATACATAATTAATATTTAGTAGTCAATTATGTTTACCTTCTTAGTGGTTTCCTCCCATGTCTCAATGTCATCCCGCAGAACCCTACATTCATAGACTTCCATGATATGTAAATGAAAATATTGGGATATTTATAGACATATCAAATTAAATGAAGTGAACAAGGATCAGTTCTAGGAATGCTTATTTTGTGATGAAAATAAATCATCATTTTGATATGCTCCTCAATCTCATGCATGATAAATGTCTAGCTAGGAGGAGCTGTTCGGCTCTTCCTTCCTTCCTTCCCTGAAGGGTTGAAAGACTAAAATAGTGAATCCTTTCTATGTAGGGATGTAAATGGATAGTCAAAAACCCGAATTTGATCCACATCTGTATCCGTTTAGAGGTATCCGTATCTGGTAAGAGATTATCTAGCTAGATCCGAATTCAGATTATTTAGAAAATTATCTGTCCGATTCAAATAGGTATCTAACTAATAATAAAAATTTAAATAACTAATTATCTTGAGGGTTCTTGAAGATTCGACAGGTTCTAGAGAATGAGAAAAAGAGTTAAGACAACTAAGAGACATGGATTGAGAGCGAATCATATTTAGCTGGAGGGGGAAGCACTCAATTATACAAGTCAAGGATGTAAACAGATACTCAAAAATCTTGATTCAATTTGCATCCATATCCATTTAGGGGTATTCGTATCCGGTTACAGGATACCCGGATCTAATTTTTTGCTCCTTTTGGCCTCAGGAGGAGAGTTTTGCATACTCATACATAACGCCATATGCAATTCCTCCTCTTCTTGATCTCTCACCACATGCACCTTCTCATTTAACACAAATTATAATCCCAAAGAGAATCCAGCTAGAATGCTTTGATCCAAAATTTGCAAAGAGAGATCATAGAATTCAAGAATCATAACTGGGTTTTGATCGGGATCTTTCTCTGATGAACGATGTAGATGGAACAGAAGAACTAAATCTAAACCCCACGTGATAGCAACGTCGGCGATGGTGGCGTTGGTTGATAAAAAATGGGAATGGAGGCAGAGGTTCTCGGTTGTTTAACAGCGATGGAGGTTTTCTCTACTTTGTTTTTAGTTTTTTTTTTTCATTTTGAGAAGATGATGTTTTGCTTCATCCGTAATGGGGGTAAAAAAGTAATATCACTGTATTCCAAATGAGGGTAAATATGGAATGAGGTGTTATTAAGGGTATTATGGGTATTTAGATTAAAATTGGCGATGACATCATCACTTAACTGTTCTAATCTAACGGAAGGGGTACGATTGTAAGATTTTTTCAAAATACATGGGAGGTTTTTGAAATAAATGAAATTTCAAGGGTGATAGACGTAATAGATTCAAACTATAGGGATAGTAAACATAAATTTCCCAAAAAACTATCATTACTAAATATAATAAGAAACTGTTTTAGTTTATACAACCATGTTCTATAACGATTACAAAATTTTCCTATTTAGGTTTGAAAAACTTTGCTCCCCTTAATTCCCTTTGCAATCAAATAGATCCTTCATGAGTTAACCAGGAGATTGAGGAGATTGAGTTTGGATGTTCCCTTGAGAATCAAATGAGTTATTGTGTCATGTACTCAGCCTGCTTGCTTATAACAACTTGATATTTTTGTGGGTGAATGGAAATTGTATTAAGGGATAACACAAAAGCCACAACTAACAATAGGATGATGGATCAAAAGTTGGAAGAAGGGGAAAAGTCTCAAGGCTAGATGCCTATTTCTTGAAGTGTCTGGGCATCAATACAAATGAGAAAAAAAAGTTTATTTTCTGACTTCGAAAGTAATGGCTTCCGAGATTTGCTTTATAGTACGGTATGTGGAGATTTATATTTTCTTTTCTTTCTTTTTTTTCCCATCAAACATGATAGAATCATATAGGGGTGCAAGTTTGGCCCTGACGGCCTGAGCCCGCCCTGAGCTAGAACAGGGCCTGGGTTGAGATACCTTGGCCCTGAGGGTGGTTCAGGGTTGAGGCCTCGGGCTAAACCCAACCCGGCCCAACCCGACCCTGTCTTCTTTTTCCTGTTCTTTCTTCTTCTTTTTTTTTTTTGTTCTTCTTGTTCTTCCTCTTCTTTCTTCTTTCTATTCTTCTTCTTCTTCTTCTCAACCTAGCCAGCCCATGCATCTCCCTTTCCCAGTCTAACCAGCCCATTCATCTCCCTTTCTCAGCTTGGCCAGTCCATGCATCTCCTTTCCCCCCTTGATAAGGGTCAATCAGGGTCAGCCCGGCCCAACCCTGAGGGCAGGTCAGGATTGGATTTTTTTGGTCCTGGGTCAAGGTTGGGTTGGGCCTGAGCCCAACTAAGGGGACTCAGGGTTGGACTAGGGTTTTAAAAGGCCCGACCCAACCCAACCCTGTTGCAGCCCTAGAATGATAGCACTAAGGGCAACAAGTTTTCCATATCAACTTACTTGGTATGGTGTTGTTCATAAAGCAATTTGGCTTTGAGTTAGCTTTATTAATTCCATTTTAGAGGGTTCTTTTTCCCTATCAATATTTTGCAAATTAGTGACACTTTGAACCAATTATAAGTATAGTAGCTTCTAATTTCGAAAACTATGAAATCAAATGTATAGTTAATGAGAAAACTGGGAAAGTGGAATTTCAGTAATTGAATTCGTAAAAAGATAAGATAGCTGTGATCCATCATGTGAGCTGCTAGTATCACTACTCAATTAGGTGAGAAGCCCAAACTGATTGACCGACGGTGACCCATTGATTAAGGGATTTGGCTCCTGTCCAGCACCTTGCTTGGGCTGCATGTGCAACGCCGGACACAATGAGATGTGAAAAGACTGTTTCACCTTTGCTTGGACAAGGTCTATCCATCTATCTTACCATTTAATAAGTTAGGGGCTAGAGAATGGCTAACTAGTCATGTAGCACCTACACCAATGTAGGGGCCAATAAGAGCACACGCAGAAGTATTTTAGTGAACAAGATTTTTTAGTTCACTGGGGGATATATGGTAATTTTGCATAATCCTGTGTCTAGGCACAAAAACGGCTTAGCTGCTTTCACTGGGTCGTGAATTATGGACCCTCATATTCTTCTTTCTTTTCTCATTTATTATACGTACCCACCACCTCCCTCCCAAAAAATACCCAAAACCTAACCTCCTTTTCAATTTCATCTGCTTTACCATAATCAGGAAAGAGATTTATGAGAGAGAGAGAGAGAGAGATGATGGTCCTATTGAGCTTATAGTGAACCTTACAATTATTACCAAAAAAAAAAAAAAAAAAAAACTTACAATGATGTTTATTAGGCCTAATTCATCGAAGATGTTCATGGAAAAAAAGTTTAAGGAGTCGTAACTGGGTCACAACAGTATTAATCACCCCCCAAATAAAAATATTCTACTATAGAGTCCACAGGAATTTAGGACAAATTTCAGTTCTGGCCAAACTTCAGCCAAAAAAAGTAAAAAATCAGAAAAATAAAGAGATACTGTTGCGTCAAGAAATCGTCGAGCGGTCCTACGAGTGCCATCACCTGCTAGTGGACCAAGGGGTCAATGGAGAGAACCGGTGTGGTTCTGGCCTAGGGCTCTCCGATGCCAAAGTTAGATCTCCTGGCGCAAATAGATGAATAGTGATTATTCAGTATGAGTTTAGTTGTCCCTGATGGGGTTGTGTACCTTGCCTATTATAGTAGTGTATGGCGGTGTAGAGAGTCCCAGTTTGATGGCGATTGTGCCGTTGAGTGGATAGAGGCCCTGGGTAACGGGGCTCTATCCTGATTGACCATCTCCCCGTGGGAGGGAGTGTCCTGGTGGTATCAAGATCCTTGGTGGATAGATACTCGTGTGTGGTGATAACGTCATTGGTGCTTGAATCCGTCTGGGTGACGTGACTTCTAAGCGGTGGCCTAGAGTCCTGGTGGTGACATGAGTCTGTAGTGATATGATCGGGTCATAGGTGAGTAGCCCCGATGTTCGTGCACCTCACGTCTGTGCCCATGATGCCGTGCCTGGGTGCAGGCCGCGCCTGGGTGAGAGGCCACGCCTGGGTGTGGCCACGCCTAGGTGAGGCCGCTCCTGAGTGGTGGCCGTGCCTGGGTGCAGGCCGAGCTTGGATGGGGCCGCGCCTGGGTGTGGCCGCGCCTAGGTGAGGCCATGCCTAAGTGGTGGCCGCTGGGTGTAGGCCGCGCATGGGTGCAGGCAGCGCCTGGGTGAGAGGCCGTGCCTGGGTGTGGCCACGCCCAGGTGAGGCCGCGCCTGAGTGGTAGCCGCGCCTGGGTAAGGCCGTGCCTGGGTGGTGGGACCCTGGTTCATTCCCCTTGGTTCTGGAGCGGGTCACCCTGTGACATGTGGCGGTCGCTGATTGATCCGGTGAATATTGGATGTATCATTTGCCCCCCACTCTCTTGGGATAGGATGTCCAAGAGAGTAGATGCCTTTACATAGTGAGGGGTCCGCTACGAATAGACTTTCTTTATGGGGCTTGCCTGTAAATCTAGTAATGAGGTAGGAGAGGTTGGGGGTTCAAACCTTTCCTCCTGCACTTTTTCATCTTTTGTTTTTTGTAGATATATGTTCCTCTCCTTCACTTTCTCTTCTTTCACTTCTCATTTCTCTTTCTTGCTTTTTGTCTCCCATTTTGCTCTTCTTTAACTTTTCCTTTGCATTCCACTTTTTGCCTTTTGTCCTCTTTTTGGTGCCCACCATGTGTTTATCTTTGGGTCACCTAGACTAGTATCCATTTTTGCTTGATTTTGGGTCCTTGTGTTTGCTTTGTGCTCACTTGGTGTCTTGTTTGCTGGGAGGGCTTGAGTGGTGCTTGGCTTGAGTGCTTTGCCTCTGGTGGTCTCTCTCACTTGATCGTGCTAGTGGTGTGGCCTCGTCGTCGTATGCCTGCCTCCCCGTGCGATCGCCTTCCCCCTGAGGTAAGTTCGATCCCTTTTCTTTCTTTTCTTTTTTTTTGTTTTTTTTTGTTTTTTTTTTTTTTGTAGGGCGGCACCCAGGTGAGGCTGCTCCTGCGGGTGTGGCCGCGCCTGGGTGGCCGCCCCTAGGTGGCCGAGCCTGGGGTGGCTGCGCCTGGGTGGCTGCGCCTGGGTCGCCGCTCTTGTGGGGCGTGAGGCCGCGCCTGGGTGGCAGCGCTTGCGGGCGTGGGGCCGCACTTGGGTGACCACGCCTGCGGGTGTGAGGTCGCCTGGTTACCGTGCCCGGGTGGCCGCTGCCTGCGGGTGTGAGGCCCCGCCTATGGTGGCCGCGGCGTGGGTGTGATGGACCCTCACGCTTCTTTACTTTTCTTCTTCTTGTCTGTGATGGATCTGCTGTTTGTACTTTGCAGGTGGCCTTCATTTCATTTTTTCTTGCTAGCTTCTGGGAGATCGCTTTCTCGAGTAAGTAGTCCATTCCTCTCTTGTCCTTCATGTCGTTCCCGGGTGACCTTGGCCCTGCTTCAGTCGGGGTTGGATCTTCAGAGGAGCGTTCCCCAGGATCGCCTTCTTCTGTGGGTACTCCATCCTCTATACCCTCCCCTAGTACTATTGATGGAGGTGTGGGACCTTCTAGTGTCCCCGGTCCCAGTAGGGATCGTCGGTCCTCTGGGGCGGCATCCTCAGCCGCCGGTCCTGCTGATAGGTTGGGCCCTGTTGCTAGCATCTTGTCACCTTCTGACTTGGTCTCCCTCCGTGAGGAGTTCCATATTCCCGCTGAGGTCATGTTGCGTACTCCTGGGCCTGGCGAGTATGCGTTCTCTCACCGTGCGGATGAGATCTGTCTCTACCGTTCATTTTTTCTCTAGGGCCTTCGCCTTCCTATCCCTCGCTTTGTCAAGTTGGTGTTAGAGCATTGGCACCTCACCCCTGGGCAGGTGTTGCCTTACTCTTGGAGGGTGATCTTGGGTTTCTATGTCTTCTTCGCCCGCCTGGGGCATGCCGCCACTATTCCCCTATTCTCCCACTTTTATCTATTGAAGAAGGGGAACCATGGATGTTATCACTTTGCTCGCCGCGTGCTCAAGGGGCCCTATGCCTCTGTGGAGCTTCTCACGGGGATCACTAGCAACGTGAAGTATTGGAGGGATCGCTTCTTTTTTGCCACGGTCCCCCGATGCCCACTATGGACTGTTAGGGAAGTTATTGACCTCAAGAGGGTCAATCAGGGGCTTGAGCTGAGTAATTTTGAGGGTGACTCCCTCAAGCTGTGCCTGGGTCGCGATCCATTCCACGTCCAGGAGTTGGACTCGGAGGCCTTCCTATCCCTCTGGAAGCTGAGTCCTGGTAAGAGCACTGTCTTTTGTACTTGATTGGCATGTTGGTATTTGAATATATATGTCATCTGATTGGTTGGGTGGTCTATGCAGTGGATATGCGTCCGGACTTCAGTTTGCTCCGTGGCAATCTACGGAGGAAGGCCGCTTCTCAGGGTGGTCCATCTGCTGGAGTGACCGATGTTGGTGGTGCTTCTGCGCCTGTGGTTATTGGAGCGAAGTGGAAGGGTGGTCCAGGACATGCCCACGTGATGAGCTCTGGTATGCGTGTCCTCCTTCCCCGTACTTCTCCCGATGATGATGGCGTTTCGGGCTCTGTGCCTTTGCCTCCCTCTGTCGCCCCTTTCGAGTCTTCTGTATTGCCCCTCTCCAAGGGGAAATGTGTGAGTTCCTCTGGTGGTACTGCCACTAATCTTCCCACGCTGGATGAGTCCCTGGTGATCACCTTGGGTGTGCCGGAGGGCTCGACCTTACCCGGAGCCGACGTGTCATAGGAGTGGGTAGACAGGGGCAGGCTCCCTACCGCGAGGGTGGCCTTGCAGAGGCTTAGCGATGCTTGTTTGGCCCAGACTCTCTACCATGATATGGCTTCGGTGAGTTATCCCTTTTTTGTCTCGTCATGTTCATTGCTCCATTTATTCTTAGATTGTTTTATCGCTTGCCATGTTGATTATAGGTCCATCACCGTGTTGCTGAGGCGGTGCTTCAATTGGAGGGTCACGCTTCTCGTGAGGTGCAGATACAGCGCACCCTGCATGACGTGGAGAGGGAGCTCCAAGGACAGATCGATGCCCGTGAGAGGGCCGAGGCCGATGCACAGAGGGCGTCGAGGGAGCTCGCGGTGGTGTCCAGGAAGCTCCTGGAGGTGTCTGAGGAGCTGCGTGTGACCTCTGCTGGTGCGGCCGAGAGCTCGGCCAGGGTTCTTGCCTTGGAGGAGGAGCTTCATTCGTTGAGGGGAAGGCATGAGGCGGAGCTGGCATCTGCAGGTGAGCGAGCTGTGACTGAGTTCCAGGCGTCCTCTGTGTTCTCGATTCTGTATCAGGCACAGCTTTAGCCTGCCTATGAGGGAGGGGTCTGGGACTTAGCCGCTTGTGTCCTGGAGGTGACCCCCGATTATGACTTCTCTGTCTTGGGGTTCTCTGAGTTTGCTGCGGTGCTTCCAGGTGTAGCGGTGGTGGAGAGCGTTCCAGTGTCAGAGGTGGAGGCTGCCCTGCCTGAGGGGGGTGCTACTGTGCGTCTTCTTGAGGTGGACATGATGTCTCCTGTTGGGTCGGAGGTGACCCACCACTCTGTGGTCCCTTGACCCTACGGCCGTACTGATCCTGTAGACATCTCAACCTTTTTCCTTTTTGAACTTGAGTTGTAACTATTATGACTTTTCTATGTGGTCGTTTTTGCTTTTCTTTGATTGCCTTGTCTCCTGGTGATTGTTTGCGCGTTGATGCTCTCTGACCCTTGATAGTCATGGGACTTTGGTAGTGACGTTGCGCCTTGGTGATCCTCGGACCTTGGTGGGTTAACGCCTTAGGCGTAGAGCCTCAGTGGTGGCATGACGCCTTAGGCATACAGCCTCAGTGGTGGCATGACGCCTTAGGCATGAAGCCTCAGTGGTGGCATGACGCCTTAGGCATGAAGCCTCAATGGTGGCATGACGCCTTAGGCATGAAGTCTCAGTGGTGGCATGACGCCTTAGGCATGAAGCTTCAGTGGTGGCACGTTGCCTTAGGCATACAGCCTCAGTGGTGGCATGACGCCTTAGGCATGAAGCCTCAGTGGTGGCATATTGCCTTAGGCATAAAGCCTCAGTGTTGGCATGACGCCTTAGGCCTGAAGCCTCAGTGTTGGCATGACGCCTTAGGCCTGAAGCCTCAGTGTTGGGATGTTGCCTTAGGCATAAAGCCTCAGTGGTGGCATGTTGCCTTAGGCATGAAGCCTCAGTGGTGGCATGACGCTTTAGGCATGAAGCCTCAGTGGTGGCATGACGCTTTAGGCATGAAGCCTCAGTGGTGGCATGACGTCTTAGGCATGAAGCCTCAGTGGTGGCATGTTGCCTTAGGCATAAAGCCTCAGTGGTGGCATGACGCCTTAAGCATAGAGCCTCAGTGGTGGCATGTTGCCTTAGGAATAAAGCCTCAGTGGTGGCTGATGAGCACATTTATGTGTGAAATTTTATGGCATAAATTATACATTTTACCACATTGGACAGAGTTACTCGGTGCTTTCTTGTGCTTTTCAGGGTTTAGGTGAATTCTTGTGAAAATGAAGGAGATGATGCTAAGGAGATGTTTTTAAGCTTTTTAGAAGTGTAAATGGATGCATAGCCCATCGAGTCAGCCTCGCTATGGTTCAAACGGCGCTTGATTCCGAGTTGAAACGAAGAAGTTATGGCCGTTTCCGTAACGATGCGTGAAAATGGTCTGCAGGGGTTTATTTATAATTATTGACAGTCGGATGGGAACAAAGTGAAACGGAAGTTCGGATTTTAGGGGCCTTAATGAAATTATCAGAAGTTACTTTACTGTACCCGAAAGATTCCATTTGGAAGGCTCTGGACAGTCCAACTTCAACTTGAGATATCTTGGGCTCCCCAACTCCGAATTGGATGAAATTTGGGTCTATTTTGTGTGATTTTTCGCAAGGAACACAATGGTGAGACCTATATAAGCACCCCATGCTCCACGTTTTCTGAAGGACAGAATGGGTATTTTATTTATTCTTGAAGGAATCCTAGTCATCACCCTTACTCTCTCTCTCCTCCAACTTCTCAAGGGCACTTCTGAAATTCTACTTGGGATAGATTTATATTTTCTCATCTATGGAAGGTTGAAAAATCAAAGATGCTTTGATTTTATTGCTTGGAGAAGATATCTACAAAGAAAAGGAAGCACTTGTTAAAATTGGAAGTTTATTTTTCTGAAATAGAAGCTCTATGTAAACAATCTTCTCTTCTTCTTCTTTCTATTTTTTTCTTTTTCTTAGGATTCAAGGCATTGTAAAGAGGAAAGAGAAGAGAATATTCTCTTTTCTTAGGGAATATTTCTCCTACACTTCCATCTTCTCTCTTCTCCTCTCTTCCACCTATAAATACCCCTACCTCTCTTGTAAAAATTTGCTCATTCACTTAGTGAAATTTCTTCTCTTCTTCTCCTTCTAATTTGTGATTTTTGGCTTTTCTAAGTTCTAGTTTTCTTTTATAATTTTTAGTTAATGCTTATAATAGGTTTAGTTTATGCTTTAATTTCAATTTAAGTCTTCAATTGGGTTGTAATTTCTTAATTCTAGTTTAGGTTTTAAGCCTTCTAGTCTAAGTTCTTAAGTTGATGACAAGACTTGAAGATTTAGAAGAGGAGGCCATAGTAAGTTTATGCAAGTATTCAAGCTTTTCATTTACATTCATGCAAGCACATCCAGGTTTTACTATCTAAACTCTCAATCTCATTCTCCATCTCCTCTATCTCTCTCTATCTTCTTCTTCTTCTTCCCCCTCTATTTCTTTTATTTTAATTTTATATGGTTGTGGTTTATGGATGCATTTTTATTCCTTTATTTCTTTTTATGTGGTTAGTATGTGTGGCTACATTTTTATTCCTTTCAATTCGCTTTAGTTCGATAGGTTAGATGCTCATGTGTTAAGACGCCGATTTAATCCCTTAATTTTGTTAGATGCTTATGAGTTAGGATGCATTGATTTTCGTTAGTTTAATTAGTTTAATTTAACACTTTAATTTGGTTCATTTTACATTACTTTTAAGTTAGTTAAATAGAGTGGCGTATATCTCCTCGTGTTCGACCCGTAGCTACGATTGACCCGTACTCTTGCGGTTTTATTTTAACTCAAACAAGTTTTTGGCGCCGTTGCCGGGGAGATTATTGACCACTTTATTTTTTTGATTTTTAAGTAATTCGAAGTGCTTTAGTTTCTTCTCTTTCTCCTCTTTCTTTTTAAAAAAATAAAAAAATAAAAAAATAAAAAAATTTTGAAAACCTCCTCTTGTTTCTTTTCTGTTTCAATAGTGTGCGCCCAATCTAAAGTCCTTCATATGCCCAAACTCAGCCAATCTTGGTGCCCCTTGATTCGTTGGGTGGTTTGGATTGGCATGTGACTTATCTTTGGAGGTGACCACTCTTGATAACAGGAAAGCGACATAGTGAGAGCGTTGGAAACATAAACGTATAGTAGTCCTCCACCCTACATCAGAATCCATTTGGAGTCGCCCGTAGGTGGCTCGTGAAGACTATACGGGTTCCCTTGCTGTCAACCTATATGGCAACCTTACAGCTTTGGAACCATTGTTTCGATTTCTGAGGGATAGATGCACTATCTACCTTGGGCTCCCTCTTGTTTTTAGTATTTTTTTTTCTAGGCTTTTATTTTTCTTTAAACTTTTTTTTATGGGAGACCTCAATTTGGGATAGGTGGTTAATTTAGAATAATGGGAGATACACTTCCAAATAAGACTTTGGGGGAAAGATGGACCTATGCTAAGGCAACCATGATTTTGGAGGAAATGTTTAAACAGGTTAGGGAAGCCAAAAGTAGTGAGAGAGAGAACAATTTTGCACCACCCCAGTACAATTTTGCTCCCCAACCCAACTATGGGCTTTGGGGAAATTTTGATTGGTCACTTCCCCAGACAATCCATGTTATGGAAGGATGCCCTAATCTTTATGGGGGTAGCTATGGTGATGAGAATGTGAGTTCTCAATTTCAATATAATTCTTTTGGCACTTACAATCGGGGGTGGAGTGATCATCCCGATTTTTTGTGGGATCAATGGAATAACCAAGCTGGACCACCCAATTTTCAATATCATGGTCAGTTTGGTCCTCCAATGCCCAACCCTCCATTAAATCTCAATGTGTCACCTCTCCTTGAACCATATCACCAACCCCTTGAGTTTCAAAACATGGGTGAGGAGGCCAGACTGAATGAGCTTGAGAAATACATAGACCTTCTCACAACAGGCCAAAATGCCATAGAGAAGCAACTCTCTCAACTGATAACCATGGTGCAAGAGGAGGAAACGGGTACATTACCTAGTCAGCCTGAACCTAGTCTATGCTACCAGATTCCTATTCAGAATGAACCGCCCCATCCCCAGTTTAATGATATTGAAAGTCCACCACCCCAATTTGAGGTTAATGAGAGTCACTCCCAACAAGATGCTTTTCATGACAATTTATTTGTTGAGATTGAGTCTCCTAAAGATATTAGTGAAGTGAGGTTTGATGAGCTACCTGGGGAAGTCCACCTTTTGCCTGAAATTTCTGATTTTAGTGAGCCTAGTGAATTTATTGATTTAGAATCAGATTTTCATGATAACATAGAAAGCCAGGAAATTCGATCTCCCCCTCTCTCTTTGGAAAACTTAGATAATTGTCATTTTGAGGATTTCATTGTCTCACATGTTGATTTATCCAAACCTTCTAGGTTTGACGATTTTATTGAGGAGGACAATGTTAGTCATAATGCCTTTCAAGCATATTCCCATGATCCTTATTTGGCAAACCAAGTTATGCAAATAGCCGATAGTTATATTGCTAGGATTGATTTGAGTAAACCTCCAATTTTTGATGATTATTTAGATGAGGTTATTCATAATCCTTTTTATGCTTATTGTGATCCGTTCTTGGTTGATTTTTCAAAGAATGACAGGTATTCTACATTGTAAATGGAAGAGAAGGGAAGGATTTATGGTCTGAGTTTTAGCCTTCATTTTCCACTGTCCCATGAGGGCAGTTTTTTCTATTGGATATTTCTCAGTTGTGCTTAACTTTTATATTATTTCTCATTTTACTAAAATTCATGGTCGAGTGTTTTCTGGGTCTGAAGCTATTTCTCCATTTATTGGTCATGGATTGAGATTTTTGTTGCTGCTCCTAGCACTTTTTGTAGAGCTCATCATTCTTCATGACCCTCTTTTTTTATTATATCTGGTAAGCGCCTTCATCTCCTCCCTTGTCCTTATTTTTTTCTTTTATGCATGCATTGAGAACACTGCATAAATTAAGTGTGGGGGGGATGTTAGGCTTAATTGGTGAATTTTGATTGTGACAATAGTTTGGTTTTATGCATATGTCTCTTTGATTGCAAAGCGAGAGAAAGAGGGAATTAGGTGTCCTAGCATGCGAAATAATAAAAAAATCCCTTTTCAAGGACGGTAATTGGTTTGTATCCGGTGAGAGAGATTGAATTGAAAAATATGAGCGTTATTTCATTTGATGGCTAGATTCGTCTATGTGTTTTATGGACTCTTTGATCTTTTGGCTAGTAGTTGAGATCAATTTGTTTGTGGCAAGGCAAGGCATGAAAGTGGAAGTGAATGAAAAAAAAAAGAAAAAAAAAAGAAAAAAACAAGGAACAAAAAAGAAAGTGGAATTCCTTAGGACTAGACAGGGCACTGTGCCTCATGAAGCAGGGTGACTTGATCGAAATTCCTTAGAAGGAAACTCAAAAAAAAAAAAAAAAAAAACTCTTGCATCAATGTCTCAATGTCTTATGGATATATGCAAAAAGCGAAGCTACCAAGTATTTGGGTGTCTGGTGTATGCTCCACCATGTCATTCAGAGAACAGTAGTGGAGTAGAAATAGAGTTTGTGGTTGAGAAAGAAAAAAAACTTTTGCCTTAATGCCTGAAAAAAAAAAAAAGTATGGTCAACAATACTCAATGCCTAAGTCTTTGGTTCCATCGATGCTATGGGGGGTTTACTTGAAGATGAGTAGTGTTCAGAAAATATGAGGAGATCCCTTGAACTTGATGCATGCTTGTTACATGAATTGATGTGGGGTGATAAAATTCAAGTGTGGGGGAACCTTTGGCTCCTTGATCATTAGTTGAACATTTTTTTGGGATTATGTGCACTGTCCTACTTATGCCATGATTAAAATTTGCAGCATTTATTTACAATTGAATTTTGGGTGTATATTCACTGCAAACACCCACGAGACACAACTCGTCCACTAGGGGTAACCTAGGGGTTTAAAGGCTTGTTGCACATGCTAAGTGCAACCGTGATTCCTACCAAAGTGAGTTAGGATTTTCTGCATTCTAGGTTAGTTTTTGTTTTTGCTTTACTTGAGGACAAGTAGCGTTCAAGTGTGGGGGAATCTGATGAGCACATTTATGTGTGAAATTTTAGGGCATAAATTATACATTTTACCACATTGGACAGAGTTACTCGGTGCTTTCTTGTGCTTTTCAAGGTTTAGGTGAATTCTTGTGAAAATGAAGGAAATGATGCTAAGGAGATGTTTTTAAGCTTTTTAGAAGTGTAAATGGATGCATAGCCCATCGAGTCAGCCTCGCAATGGTTCAAACGGCGCTTAATTCCGAGTTGAAACGAAGAAGTTATGGCCGTTTCCGTAACAATGCGTGAAAATGGTCTGCAGGGGTTTATTTATAATTATTGACAGTCGGATGGGAACAAAGTGAAACGGAAGTTCGGATTTTAGGGGCCTTAATGAAATTATCAGAAGTTACTTTACTGTACCCGAAAGATTCCATTTGGAAGGCTCTGGGCAGCCCAACTTCAACTTGAGATATCTTGGGCTCCCCAACTCCGAATTGGATGAAATTTGGGTCTATTTTGTGTGATTTTTCGCAAGGAACACAATGGTGAGACCTATATAAGCACCCCATGCTCCACGTTTTCTGAAGGACAGAATGGGTATTTTATTTATTCTTGAAGGAATCCTAGTCATCACCCTTACTCTCTCTCTCCTCCAACTTCTCAAGGGCACTTCTGAAATTCTACTTGGGATAGATTTATATTTTCTCATCTATGGAAGGTTGAAAAATCAAAGATGCTTTGATTTTATTGCTTGGAGAAGATATCTACAAAGAAAAGGAAGCACTTGTTAAAATTGGAAGTTTATTTTTCTAGAAATAGAAGCTCTATGTAAACAATCTTCTCTTCTTCTTCTTTCTATTTTTTTCTTTTTTCTTAGGATTCAAGGCATTGTAAAAGAGGAAAGAGAAGAGAATATTCTCTTTTCTTAGGGAATATTTCTCCTACACTTCCATCTTCTCTCTTCTCCTCTCTTCCACCTATAAATACCCCCCTACCTCTCTTGTAAAAATTTGCTCATTCACTTAGTGAAATTTCTTCTCTTCTTCTCCTTCTAATTTGTGATTTTTGGCTTTTCTAAGTTCTAGTTTGCTTTTATAATTTTTAGTTAATGCTTATAATAGGTTTAGTTTATGCTTTAATTTCAATTTAAGTCTTCAATTGGGTTGTAATTTCTTAATTCTAGTTTAGGTTTTAAGCCTTCTAGTCTAAGTTCTTAAGTTGATGACAAGACTTGAAGATTTAGAAGAGGAGGCCATAGTAAGTTTATGCAAGTATTCAAGCTTTTCATTTACATTCATGCAAGCACATCCAGGTTTTACTATCTAAACTCTCAATCTCATTCTCCATCTCCTCTATCTCTCTCTATCTTCTTCTTCTTCTTCCCCCTCTATTTCTTTTATTTTAATTTTATATGGTTGTGGTTTATGGATGCATTTTTATTCCCTTATTTCTTTTTATGTGGTTAGTATGTGTGGCTGCATTTTTATTCCTTTCAATTCGCTTTAGTTCGATAGGTTAGATGCTCATGTGTTAGGACGCCGATTTAATCCCTTAATTTTGTTAGATGCTTATGAGTTAGGATGCATTGATTTTCGTTAGTTTAATTAGTTTAATTTAACACTTTAATTTGGTTCATTTTGCATTACTTTTAAGTTAGTTAAATAGAGTGGCGTATATCTCCTCGTGTTCGACCCGTAGCTACGATTGACCCGTACGCTTGCGATTTTATTTTAACTCAAACAGTGGCATGAAGCCTCAGTGGTGGCATGTTGCCTTAGGCATAAAGCCTCAGTGGTGGCATGACGCCTTAGGCCTGAAGCCTCAGTGTTGGCATGTTGCCTTAGGCATAAAGCCTCAGTGGTGGCATGTTGCCTTAGGCATGAAGCCTCAGTGGTGGCATGATGCCTTAGGCATGAAGCCTCAGTGGTGGTATGACGCCTTAGGCATGAAGCCTCAGTGGTGGCATGTTGCCTTAGGCATAAAGCCTCAGTGGTGGCATGATGCCTTAGGCATAGAGCCTTAGTGGTGGCATGTTGCCTTAGGCATAAAACCTCAGTGGTGGCATGACGCCTTAGGCATAGAGCCTCCATGGTGGCATGTTGCCTTAGGCATAAAGCCTCCGGGGTGGCGTGACGCCTTGATGTAGTGGCAGTGATTCGATTGAGTGCTAGAAGAAGACAAGTATTCCTAAAACATCTCTTTATTTTGAATGAAATTCAAATTGACCTTGAAATAGTGATGTCGTCTACTGCTACTACTACTGCTGCTGTTACCACTACCACCACTGTTACTACTTGACTACTACTATTGATGGAGCTGTTTGCTTCTACTGGTAATACTTCTTTAGATGTTCTAAGTTCCAGGTACGGTCTACCTTCTTGCCCCCAGGAGTCTTCAAGCGGTAGGTCCCTGGACGTATCTGCTTGGAGACTATGTAGGGTCCTTCCCAGTTGGCTGACAGCTTCCCTGCCTTCTGTGGCTGTGATGCACTTGCCCTCCGTAGGACTAAATCTCCCAGGTGGAATAGCCTTTCCTTGACCCTGGCATTATAGTACCTGGCAGTACGTTGCTGGTAGGCGACGTTCCTTAGTAGTGCTCTCTCACGGACCTAAAGTTTAGGTTCGCCCGTAGTTTGTCGATATAGGTACGTTCGTTGAAGTGCAGAACCCTATGGGACATGGCGCAGACCTCTACTGGTGCCAATGCTTCAGTGCCATATGCTAGGAGAAATGGGCTCTCTCCTGTGGGTGTCCGTATTGTAGTTCGGTATGCCCACAAGATGCTTGGTAGCTCTTCGACCCATTTTCCTTTGGCTCCCTCTAGCCTTTTCTTGACTCCTTCCAGTAATGTTCTATTGGTGACCTCTACCTAACCATTGGCCTGTGGGTATGCTACCGACACAGGCCGATAGTCGATGTTGTAGCTATGACAGAATGCTTGGAATTGGGGTTGTTGAATTGTTTGTCGTTGTCTGAGATGAGGATCTGTGGTACCCCAAACCTGTAGATGACGTCGTCGCGGACGAACTTCTCCATCTCTGTCTCTGTTATCTTGGCCAACGATTTAGCTTCGACCCACTTGGTGAAGTAGTCAATCGCGACGACCAGGTACTTTCTGTTTCCCGGTGCTGTGGTGAAGTTGCCTAAGATGTCTAGTCCCCACATGGCAAAAGGTATGGGGTTGAGGATTGATGTCAGCTTGGTGGCAGGTAGATGGGGTACTGGGGCGAACAACTGACATTGCTCGCACTTCTTGGTATATTGGATGGCCTCCTCTTGCATTCCTGGCCAGTATAGTCCCTGGCGGAGGATTTTGTAGGCTAGGGCTCGTCCCCCCATGTGGCTTCCACATATCCCCTCATGGACTTCGGCTAGGGCGTACTCTGCCCCCTTGGGTCCTAGGTACCGGAGTAGTGGTGCTGTTGCCCCCCGCTTGTATAGTACCCCATCTAGGACGGTGTACTTTGCAGCTCTCATCCTGATTTTCCTTGCCTCGGCCTTGTCTTCTAGTAAGACGTCGTTCTGGAGGTAGTTGAGTAGAGGGTCCATCCAGCTAGGTCCCTCCTCGATTTTGTTAACCTGTTTTTCCTTATACGTTGGCTCATGCAGGATCTCAACATAGACTGCGCTAGCCAAATTTTGAAGTTCCTCATTGGCTAGCCTGGATAGGGCGTCGGCAGCGGCGTTCTCATCCTTGGGAACTCGAACCATCTCGAACTTCACAAAACCCTCGATCAATACTTGAGCACGTGCTAGGTATGATGCCATCCTATCATCTTTTGCCTCATACTCTCCATTTACCTGATTCACCACGAGCTGGGAGTCGCTCCGGGTGGATAGGTGTGTGACTTGGATGGCTCTGGCCACCCAGAGTCTAGCTAGTAATGGCTCGTATTCCGCTTCATTATTGGATGCTTGGAAGGTGAATCAGAGAGGATATTGGATACGAAATCCTTCGGGGCTGGTTAATATGAGACCAGCGCCGCTTCCCGCCGCATTACTCGACCCGTCCATGAACATGTCCCACCATCCGTGACCCTTCTCCTCGGGCTCCCCTGTTTTTGATTCGATCTTAGACAGGGTACACTCTGCAATGAAATCTACAAGAGCCTGGCCTTTGATGGCTGTCCTTGGTTGGAACCTGATGTCATGCTCACTTAACTCCACCGCCCATGCTATCAATCGCCCGGAGACGTCTGGCTTATGCAGTATCTTCTTCGGAGGTAGGTCTGTGAGGACTATGATAGTATGGGCTTGGAAGTATGGTCATAGATTCCTGGATACTATTACCAATGCATAGGCTACCTTCTCGATCCTAGTGTACTTGGTCTCTGCATCGATCAGAACATGGCTGATGTAGTAGATGGGCCTCTGGACTTTGTCTTCTTCCTTCAGCAGTACTGCGCTGACTGCGACAGGGGTGGCGGCCAGGTAGAGCTGCAACTCTTCATTAGATTCTGGTCGCCCAAGCAGTGGTGGGCTCTCTAGGTACTCCTTCAATTCTCCGAACGCCTTCTGGCACTCTTCCGTCCATGTGAAATCTTTAGGGCTTCGGAGGTTCTTCAACATTTTGAAGAATGGTAAGCACTTATCACCCGATCGTGACACGAACCTAGAAAGGGCGGCGACCCTTCCATTCAACCTCTGCACTTCCCTGACCGTCCGAGGAGGTGCCATCTCTTGGATGGCCTTGATCTTGGATGGGTTGGCTTCTATTCCACGGACTGAGACCATGAACCCCAGGAATTTTCCTGACGTTACACAGAAGGCGCACTTTGCAGGGTTCAGCTTCATCTGGTCCCTCCTCAGTACTGTGAATGCTTCCTCTAGGTCGGTCAGGTCTTGGTTGGTGTGGATGCTTTTCATGAGCATGTCATCCACATATACCTCCATGTTGCGCCCGATCTGCTCCTCGAACATCTTGTTGACCATCCTTTGATAGGTGGCCCCTGCATTCTTCAACCCGAACGACATGGCGTTGTAGCAGTAGTTCTCTTTGTCCATCCGGAATGCGGTGTAGGACTCATCACCCTTATGCATGAGGATCTGGTTGTATCCGGAGTAGGCATCCATGAAACTCAGCATATCATGGCCGGCGGTGGCGTCTATCAGTAGGTTGATCCTGGGCAGTGGGTACTCATCTTTTGGCATGCCTTGTTCAGGTCGGTGTAGTCGACACACATCCTCCACTTCCCACTTAGCTTGGGTACCATGACCACGTTGGCGAGCCAGGTTGGGAACTTCTCCTTTCTGATGAACCCTGATTGGCTTAACTTCTCGACCTCCTCCTTGATTGCTGCTTGTCAGTCGAGGGTGAAGTTACGTCACTTCTATTGAACGGGCTTCCTGGTTGGGTCGACATGTAGTCGGTGTTCCACTATGGAACGTGGTATTCCCGGCATGTCGGAGGTCGACCATGTGAAGACATCCATGTTCGCTTGGAGGAGGTGTCCAAGCCCTTCTTTCTGTTCCTTGCTTAGCAGCGAGCTGACCTGAACGACCTTGGAGGGGTCGTCCCGACTGAGGGGCCATGGGATGAGGTCTTCCACTGGCCTTCCCCTTCTCTCTGTCAGTTCATCTCTCTGGTCACTGACCATGCTCTCTAGGCAGAGTGCCATTCCACGGGTGTTATTATTGTTCTTTTTCATGAAGGTGGCGTAGCACTCCCTTGCTTTCTTCTGATCTCCTTGGACTTCGCCTACCCCATTCTCGGTGGGGAACTTCATCTTTAGGTGAAGTACCGATATGACTCCTCTAAGGGCTGTCAGTGATGGTCGCCCTAAGAGGCCTTTGAAGGATACCACGGACTTGACTACCATGAAATTCACCATGATGGTTACTTGTTGAGGGTGTACCCCGAAGGTGACGGGTAGTTCTATGGTACCTCTGATGGAGGTGGTGGCACCTGAGAATCCATGGAGGTAAGTGGGCTCTGGTTTGAGCTGATCGTCCCTGAACCTGAACTATCGATAGGCGTCCAAGGAGAGTACATCAACAGATGCCCCTGTGTCTATCAGTACCCTGTGTACAGGCCGATTGGCTACCTCCACCTGTACTACCAGGGCATCTTCATGTGGGAAGTTTAGTCCTTCCAGGTCTTCATCAGAGAAGGAGATCACCGCCTTGGTCTTGGCTATCTTGCTTGGCTTCTCTGCCACTCCCATGAACCTGGCATGAGCTTTAGCTTTTCTGGTGGACTCTTGCCCCAGTCCTCCAAGTATGGTGAGGATAGGAGGTCCCTTGGTGCCACTAGGTTCTGTTGCATCTCTCTGCTCTTCTGGGCGGTTCCTCTCTCGATCTGTTCTTCTTTCTTCTCATCTTTATTCCACTCTGTCTCCGTCGCGACCTCTATCTCCTGGGCCTGAGCGGTTGTCACGTCTCCCCTTCACATACTTGTTCAAGCTTTCTGCTCTTACCAGTTTTTCTATCTCTCTCTTCAATTGATAGCACTCCTCTGTGTCGTGCCCATTCTCTTTGTGGAAGAGACAATATTTGTTAGGGTTTCGCTTCTCTGGTCCTGCTAGCATGGGTCGTGGCCAATGGAGTAGGTCACGGTCTTGGATCTGCATGAGTATCTGGGACCTGGTGGTGTTCAGTGGTGTGAACTTAGGGGTGCTTGCCCTCTCACTTCTCTCTGGGTGGCGGTCTGTCCTTCTAGATGGGCGGTCGCTCTTCTCTTGTCGACGCTCTGTCCTCGACCTCTTACCCTCTTTGCGATCATCAGGTGCTGACCTCTTGTTGTCCTGTGGCTTGGCCTCGATTATTTTCATTCTAGCTCGTAGTACCTTGGCCATATTTACAAACTCGTTACACCGCTCCAGGAGCTCTTTCATAGTCCTGGTCTCATGACGTGCCAGGTCCTTAATCAGGTCCAGATCCCTGATGCCTCCTGCTAGGGCTGCATGTTATGTTTGGTCATCCAAGTCTCGAACCTCTAGGGACTCCTTGGTGAACCTGCTAACGTATTCCCTGAGAGATTCCCCAGGGTTCTGTACCATGTTCAGTAGATTGACAGTGGTCTTCTTCTGCTTGACGCTACTTTGGAAGCGGGTGACGAACTATTCGCATAGCTCTGCGAACAAGCATATAGATCTCGGTCATAGTCTGGAGAACCATGATGTGGCTGCTCCCTTGAGGGATGCAGGGAATGCCCGACAGGAGACCACGTCCGACCCACCATACAGCGTCATCATGCCATTAAAGTAGTTGATGTGGTCATTAGGGTCAGTGGTACCGCTGTAAGGTTCAAAGGTGGGTAGTCAAAACCTGGAAGGTAGCGTGGCTGACATGATCTCCGTCGAGAATGGGTGTTGTCCGGGTATAGAATGTGTCTCGCCTTTGGTCTGCTTCTTCAGCCCTTCCAGCTTCTCATCTAGGTCGCGGAGTCTTTGATCGAGCTCCTCGTCCCGTGACTGTCCCTCACGCCTGGCCGGACGTTCGTTGCAACCCCGTTCACGCTCTCACCTGGATGTCCCCTCCCGCCTTGAGTGTTGGCGGGATGGTAAATGGTCATGCAGTGATGAACCCTGTCGTGAAGGTGAGGGGCTTTCTTCTCTGTAGGTCCGGCTTCGTCGTGGTATGTGACCTTCTTCAAGTCGTCCATCGAACACAGACCTTCGGACCGATCTCTGCGGGCTAGACACCCTCGCCTTGGGTGTTGGCGTCCTCCCACGTTCTGACCGTGGCGAGGGGTTTCCTGTTCTCCTGGGATGCTGGGAAGGCTCCCCCCGCTGCGGAGTGGGGGTTGCCCGTTGCACAAGTCTCTCTTATCTCACGTCCCTAGGAGATGATCTCCTAGGGTTCGGCTCTTGTCGAGGTACGGACTCCACCCTTGCTGATGGTGAAGTCCTTCGACGGTGAGACGTCGCACGCTGTGTCAAGTATTCTCGAAAGAGTCGTTGTTCATCGAGGATCTGTCGTTGTAGGTCGTTGATCTGACCCACAGTGGCTGGAGCATTGGGGTCAGGTATCACCTCCACCACCACATCCTCTGCCTCGTCATTATTGGGCTCGTTGACCATGAACTAGTCATTAAGGAGGATCTCTTCCTCCAGAGGGACATGGTCCTGGTCGTTGGCTCTACGGCGAGAGCACTCTGGGGGTGGTGATCCATTCCTTGCTCCGTTGTTGGTGGTGGACGTCTTCCTTCGTGCCATTGAATGAATATGGAAGCGAGCTAGTAGCTATAATGGCTAGCGTCGTTCCCACAGACAGTGCCAATCTATTGCGTCAAGAAATCGTCGAGCGGTCCTACGAGTGCCGTCACCTGCAAGTGGACCAAGGGGTTAACAGAGAGAACCGGTGTGGTTTTGGCCTAGGGCTCTCCGATGCCAAAGTTAGATCTCCTGGCGCAAACAGATGAATAGTGATTATTCAGTATGAGTTTAGCTGTCCTTGATGGGGTTGTGTACCTTGCCTTTTATAGTAGTGTATGGTAGTGTGGAGAGTCCCAGTTTGATGGCGATTATGCCGTTGAGTGGATAGAGGCCCTAGGTAACGAGGCTCTATCCTGATTGACCATCTCCCCGCGGGAGGGAGTGTCCTGGTGGTATCAAGATCCTTGGTGGATAGATACCCGCGTGTGGTGATAACGTCATTGGTGCTTGAATCCGTCTGGGTGACGTGACTTCTAAGCGGTGGCCTAGAGTCCTGGTGGTGACATGAGTCTGTAGTGATACGATCGGGTCATAGGTGAGTAGTCCCGATGTTCGTGCACCTCACGTCTGTGCCCACGATGTCGTGCCTGGGTGCAGGCCGCGCCTGGGTGAGAGGCCGCGCCTGGGTGTGGCCACGCCTAGGTGAGGCCGCTCCTGGGTAGGGCCACGCCTGGGTGGGGCCGCGCCTGGGTGAGAGGCCGCCCGGGTGTGGCCGCCCCTAGGTAAGGCGGCGCCTGAGTGGTGGCCGCTGGGTGTAGGCTGCTCCTGGGTGAGAGGCCACTCCTGGGTGTGGCCACGCCTAGGTGGGCCGCGCCTGAGTGGTGGCCATGCCTGGGTGAGGCCGCGCCTAAGTGCTGGCCGCACCCGGGTGGTGGGATCCTGGTTCGTTCCCCTTAGTTCTAGAGCGGGTCACCCTGTGACACATGGCGGCTGATGAGCACATTTATGTGTGAAATCTTAGGGCATAAAGCATACATTTTATCACATTGGACAGAGTTACTCGGTGCTTTCTTGTGCTTTTCAGGTTGTAGGTGATTTCTTGTGAAAATGGAGGAGATGATGCTAAGAAAATGTTTTTAAGCTGTTTAAAGGTGTTAATGGCTTGGATGTGTAGCCCATCGAGTCAGCTTCGTAACGGTTCAAACGGCACATGATTCCGAGTTGAAACGAAGAAGTTACGGATGTTTCCGTAACGAAGCACAAAAATGGTCTGTAGGGGTTTATTTATAATTATTGACAGTCGGCTGGGGATAAAGTGAAACGAAAATTCAGATTGCAGGGGTCTTAACGCAATTATTAGAAGTTATATTTCTTGTACCCGAAAGATTCCATTTGGAGGGCTCTGGACAGTCCAACTTCAACTTGAGATATCTTGGGCTCCCGAACTCCAAATTGGACGAAATTTGGGTCTATTTTGGGTGATTCTTTGCAAGGAACACAATGGTGAGGCCTATATAAGCACCCCATGCTCCACGTTTTGAAGGACAGAATGGGTATTTTATTTATTCTTGAAGGAATCCTAGTCATCGCCCTTACTCTCTCTCTCTTCCAACTTCTTAAGGGCACTTCTGAAATTCTACTTGGGATAGATTTATTTTGAAAGATATTCTCTCACCTATGGAAAGTTGAAAAATCAAAGACGTTTTGATTTTATTGCTTGGAGAAGATATCTACAAAGAAAAGGAAGCACTTGTTAGAATTGGAAGTTTACTTTTCTAGAAATAGAAGGTCTATGTAAACAATCTTCTCTTCTTCTTCTTTCTATTTTTTTCTTTTTTCTTAGGATTCAAGGCATTGTAAAAGAGGAAGGAGAAGAGAATATTCTCTTTTCTTAGGGAATATTTCTCCTACACTTCCCTCTTCTCTCTTCTCTTTTCTTCCCCCTATAAATACCCCTTGCCCTTTGGGTTGTAAGAAGTTAGTAGTTTTTTAGTTCAGTTTTTAGTTAGTTTCTAGTTCAATTTTAATTCAGTTTTTTAGTGTAATTTTTATTTCATTCACTTAATGAAATTTTCTCTTTTTTTCCTATTTTTGGCTTAAGTTCTTAGTTTTGATTTCAAGTTCTTAGTTTTGATTTCATAAGTCTAGTTTAATGGTTGTAATAGTTTTAGTTTAAAGCTTCCTAGTCTAAGTTCCTATGTTGATGACAAGACATGGAGATTTAGAAGAGGAAGCCATGGTGAGTTTATTCAAGTATTCAAGCACATCAAGGTATCTCATTCTCTAAACCCTTAATCTCATTCTCCCTTTCCTCTATCTCTCTCTATCTTCTTCTTCTTCTCCCTCTATTTCTTTTATTTTTTTTATATGATTGTGGTATGTGGATGCACTTTTATTCCCTTATTTCTTTTTATGTGATTATGAAGTGTGGCTGCGTTTTTATTATTCCTTTCAATTCGCTTTAGTTTGATAGGTTAGATGCTCATGCGTTAGGACGCCAATTTAATCCATTAATTTTGTTAGATGCTTATGAGTTAGGATGCATTAATTTTCATTAGTTTAATTAGTTTAATTTAACATTTTAATTTGGTCCACTTTGCATTACTTTTAAGTTAATTAAATAGAGTGGCGTATATCTCCTCGTGTTCGACCCGTAGCTACGATTGACCCGTACGCTTGCGGTATTATTTTAACTCAAACAAGTTTTTGGCGCCGTTGCCGGGGAGATTATTGACCACTTTATTTTTTTTTATTTTTAAGTAATTCGAAGTGCTTTAGTTTCTTCTCTTTCTCCTCTTTCTTTTTTTTTTTTTTAAAAAAAATTTTGAAAACCTCCTCTTGTTTTTTTTTTGTTTCAATAGTGTGCGTCCAATCTAAAGTCCTTCATATGCCCAAACCCAACCAATCTTGGTGCCCCTTGATTCGTTCGGTGGTTTGGATTGGCATGTGACTTATCTTTGGAGGTGACCACTCTTGATAACAGGAAAGCGACATAGTGAGAGCGTTGGAAACATAAACGTATAGTAGTCCTCCACCCTACATCAGAATCCATTTGGAATCGCCCGTAGGTGGCTCGTGAAGACTATACGGGTTCCCTTGCTGTCAACCTATATGGCAACCTTACAGCTTTGGAACCATTATTTCGATTTCTGAGGGATAGATGCACTATCTACCTTGGGCTCCCTCTTATTTTTAGTAATTTTTTTTTCTAGTCTTTTATTTTTCTTTAAATTTTTTTTTATGGGAGACCTCAATTTGGGATAGGTGGTTAATTTAGAATAATGGGAGATACACTTCCAAATAAGACTTTGGGGGAAAGATGGACCTATGCTAAGGCAACCATGATTTTGGAGGAAATGTTTAAACAGGTTAGGGAAGCCAAAAGTAGTGAGAGAGAGAACAATTTTGCACCACCCCAGTACAATTTTGCTCCCCAACCCAACTATGGGCTTTCGGAAAATTTTGATTGGTCACTTCCCCAGACAATCCATGTTATGGAAGGATGCCCTAATCTTTATGGGGGTAGCTATGGTGATGAGAATGTGAGTCCTCAATTTCAATACAATTCTTTTGGCACTTACAATCAGGGGTGGAGTGATCATCCCGATTTTTTGTGGGATCAATGGAATAACCAAGCTGGACCACCCAATTTCCTATATCATGGTCAGCTTGGTCCTCCAATGCCCAACCCTCCATTAAATCTCAATGGGCCACCTCTCCTTGAACCATATCACCAACCCCTTGAGTTTCAGAACATGGGTGAGGAGGCCAGACTGAATGAGCTTGAGAAATACATAGACCTTCTCACAACAAGCCAAAATACCATGGAGAAGCAACTCTCTCAACTGATAACCATGGTACAAGAGGAGGAAACGGGTACATTACCTAGTCAGCCTAAACCGCCCCATCCCCAGTTTAATGATATTGAAATTCCACCACCCCAGTTTGAGGTTAATGAGAGTCATTCCCAACAAGCTGCTTTTCATGATGATTTATTTGTTGAGATTGAGTCTCCTCAGGACATTAGTGAAGCGAGATTTGATGAGCTACCTGGGGAAGTCCAACTTTTTCCTAAAATTTCTGATTTTAGTGAGCCTAGTGTTTTTATTGATTTAGAATCAGATTTTCATGATAACATAGAAACCCAGGAAATTCGATCTCCCCCTCTCTCTTTGGAAAACTTAGATAATTGTCATTTTGAGGATTTCATTGTCTCACATGTTGATTTGTCCAAACCTCCTAGGTTTGACGATTTTATTGAGGAGGACAATGTTAGTCATAATGCCTTTCAAGCATATTTTCATGATCCTTATTTGGCAAACCAAGTTATGCAAAGAGCGGATAGTTGTATTGCCAGGATTGATTTGAGTAAACCTCCAATTTTTGATGATTATTTAGATGAGGTTATTCATAATCCTTTTTATGCTTATTGTGATCCGTTTTTGATTGGTTTTTCAAAGAATGATAGGTGTTCTACATTGCAAACGGGAGAGGAGGGACGAATTTATGGCCTGAGTTTTAATGCCTTCATTTTCCACTGTCCCATGAGGATAGATTTTTCTATTGAATATTTCTCAGTTGTTCTTAACTTCCATATTATTTCTCGCTTTACTAAAATTCATGGTCGAGTGTTTTCGGTCTAAGCTATTTCTCCATTTACTGGCCATGGATTGAGATTTCTGTTGCTGCTCCTAGCACTTTTTGTAAAGCTCATGACTCTTCATGATTCTCTTTGTTGATTATATCCGGCAAGCCCCTTCATCTCCTCCCTTGTCCTTATTCTTTCTTTTATGCATGCATTGAGGACACTGCATGAATTAAGTGTGGGGGGGATGTTGGGCTTAATTGGTGAATTTTGATTGTGACAATAGTTTGATTTTGTGCATATGTCTCTTTGATTGCAAAGCGAGAGAAAGAGAGAATTAGGTATCCTAGCATGCGAAATAATAAAAAATTCATTTTCAAGGACGGTAATTGGTTTGTATCCGGTGAGAGGGATTGAATTGAAAAATATGAGCGTTATTTCATTTGATGGCTAGATTCCTCTATGTGTTTTATGGACCCTTTGATCTTTTGGCTAGTAGTTGAGACCAATTTGTTTGTGGCAAGGCAAGGCATGAAAGTGAAAGTGAATGAAAAAAAGAAAAAGAAAAAAAACAAGGAATAGAAAAGAAAGTGGAATTCCTTGGGACTAGACAGGGCACTGTGCCTCATGAAGCAGGGTGACTTGATCGAAATTCCTTGGAAGGAAACTCAAAAAAAAAAAAAAAAAAAAAACAAAAACTCTTGCATCAATGTCTCAAAGTCTCTATGGATATATGCAAAAAGCGAAGCTACCAAGTATTTGGGTGTCTGGTGTATGCTCCACCATGTCATTCAGAGAACAGTAGTGGAGTAGAAATAGAGTTTGTGGTTGAGAAAGAAAAAAACTTTTGCCTTAATGCCTGAAAAAAAAAAAAAGTATGGTCAACAATACTCAATGCCTAAGTCTTTAGTTCCATCGATGCTATGGGGGGGTTTACTTGAAAGTGAGTAGTGTTCAGAAAATATGAGGAGATCCCTTGAACTTGTTGCATGCTTGTTACTTGAATTGATGTGGGATGATAAAATTCAAGTGTGGGGGAACCTTTGGCTCCTTAATCTTTAGTTGAGTATTTCTTTGAGATTGTGTGCCCTATCTTACTTATGCCATGAGAAAAATTTACATCATTCTTTTTGATTTATTGAATTTTGGGTGTATATTCACTGTAAACACCCACGAGACACAACTCGTCCACTAGGGGTAACCTAGGGGTTGAAAGGCTTGTTGCACATGCTAAGTGCAACCGTGATTCCTATGAAAGTGAGTTAGGATTTTCTGCATTCTAGGTTAGTTTTCTTTTGCTTTACTTGAGGACAAGTAACGTTCAAGTGTGGGGGAATCTGATGAGCACATTTATGTGTGAAATCTTAGGGCATAAAGCATACATTTTATCACATTGGACAGAGTTACTCGGTGCTTTCTTGTGCTTTTCAGGTTGTAGGTGATTTCTTGTGAAAATGGAGGAGATGATGCTAAGAAAATGTTTTTAAGCTGTTTAAAGGTGTTAATGGCTTGGATGTGTAGCCCATCGAGTCAGCTTCGTAACGGTTCAAACGGCACATGATTCCGAGTTGAAACGAAGAAGTTACGGATGTTTCCGTAACGAAGCACGAAAATGGTCTATAGGGGTTTATTTGTAATTATTGACAGTCGACTGGGGATAACGTGAAACGAAAGTTCAGATTGCAGGGGCCTTAACGCAATTATTAGAAGTTATATTTCTTGTACCCGAAAGATTCCATTTGGAGGGCTCTGGACAGTCCAACTTCAACTTGAGATATCTTGGGCTCCCGAACTCCAAATTGGACGAAATTTGGGTCTATTTTGGGTGATTCTTCGCAAGGAACACAATGGTGAGGCCTATATAAGCACCCCATGCTCCACGTTTCCTGAAGGACAGAATGGGTATTTTATTTATTCTTGAAGGAATCCTAGTCATCACCCTTACTCTCTCTCTCCTCCAACTTCTCAAGGGCACTTCTGAAATTCTACTTGGGATAGATTTATTTTGAAAGATATTCTCTCACCTATGGAAAGTTGAAAAATCAAAGACGTTTTGATTTTATTGCTTGGAGAAGATATCTACAAAGAAAAGGAAGCACTTGTTAGAATTGGAAGTTTACTTTTCTAGAAATAGAAGGTCTATGTAAACAATCTTCTCTTCTTCTTCTTTCTATTTTTTTCTTTTTTCTTAGGATTCAAGGCATTGTAAAAGAGGAAGGAGAAGAGAATATTCTCTTTTCTTAGGGAATATTTCTCCTACACTTCCCTCTTCTCTCTTCTCTTCTCTTCCCCCTATAAATACCCCTTGCCCTTTGGGTTGTAAGAAGTTAGTAGTTTTTTAGTTCAGTTTTTAGTTAGTTTCTAGTTCAATTTTAATTCAGTTTTTTAGTGTAATTTTTATTTCATTCACTTAATGAAATTTTCTCTTTTTTTCCTATTTTTGGCTTAAGTTCTTAGTTTTGATTTCAAGTTCTTAGTTTTGATTTCATAAGTCTAGTTTAATGGTTGTAATAGTTTTAGTTTAAAGCTTCCTAGTCTAAGTTCCTATGTTGATGACAAGACATGGAGATTTAGAAGAGGAAGCCATGGTGAGTTTATTCAAGTATTCAAGCACATCAAGGTATCTCATTCTCTAAACCCTTAATCTCATTCTCCCTTTCCTCTATCTCTCTCTATCTTCTTCTTCTTCTCCCTCTATTTCTTTTATTTTTTTTATATGGTTGTGGTATGTGGATGCACTTTTATTCCCTTATTTCTTTTTATGTGATTATGAAGTGTGGCTGCGTTTTTATTATTCCTTTCAATTCGCTTTAGTTTGATAGGTTAGATGCTCATGCGTTGGGACGCCAATTTAATCCCTTAATTTTGTTAGATGCTTATGAGTTAGGATGCATTAATTTTCATTAGTTTAATTAGTTTAATTTAACATTTTAATTTGGTCCACTTTGCATTACTTTTAAGTTAATTAAATAGAGTGGCGTATATCTCCTCGTGTTCGACCCGTAGCTACGATTGACCCGTACGCTTGCGGTATTATTTTAACTCAAACAGCGGCCGCTGATTGGTCCGGTGAATATTGGATGTATCAGATACATAGTCTGGATTTTTAAATAGTTGCAACAAGTAAACTGTAAAGGGGTGAGGTCCCATTATCCACAATATAGCCTCATCCTACTTCTAGACATTCATAAATGTCCATGTCTATCTCATTTATAAAAATTGCGATATCTAAGTCAATCCTAAGAAGACTTTATTGTTACTGTCCATGTGTATTCTCTGTCCGGGAGTGTGGCCTATACCAGCACCCTCGTGTCTATTTCTCTCTTTTTCAAAATAAGAGGGCAGAGGTGTCTTTTCAAATGGGGAGGAAAGAGATAGACTCAAGGCAATGCTGGTATAGGCTACACTCCCGGATAGAGAAATTTCTCCTGTTAGCATATTAGCATTCCAAATCCATTAATCACAGAGATTTAGGGATTACCTGAACTGAATGGAATCGCAGCGGAAGGGACGATTGAAGGTGCCTTGCAGTTACGAGCACAACGCAATCTTTACAGGCTTCTCCATAGAGAACTCTAGACCACAAAACCCTAGGCAACGGAATGGAAACCCTAGGAAAACACAGAACTTGAAAGAGGGAGAGATCTAATTAATTAATACACGCCTAGTGTTGATGACTTATATCTATATATAGGCTAAAACCCTGGGATAGGCCAATCAGAGGAGGGATCGGTCACTTAAGTGACCATCCCTCTCTCTCTCTCGTTTTTAGCTCAGCCGACCTACCCCATGTGGGCGGATTAGCTGGGTCTCAGGCCCATCACCGATTTACATCTCCCACTCGCCCACACAGGGCACATATATTATGCATTCAAGTTTCTCTCATTCCACGTTATCCTCCATACAGGTAATGGGGCGTGCGACCTGTCGAGATGATACAAAGTAGGAGTACTATATCAAACTTCCATCTAGCCAACATAGTACATCACTCTCAAAAGTCTCGAAATACCCCAAACGATCCACTTACACCTGATCTAACACTCTCAACCCCTCATGATGAGCAGTGTTAATCCTTGGTATGTAATGTACTCATGACTGCGTCGATCACAAATACGACACGTCGCTCGGGCAATGAGTCACATAACAAAGGTGTAACTCCAATGGTTTTCCCTGAGCCCTTCATGTTAATCCAAATATCCCCAACAGCTTTCCCAATCGCTTCCCGCTGGACCGCATCATCCATGGTCCAAAGGAGAACGTCAAAGTAGCGTCATTGGGTGTCTTTTTCATGACATCGTCTCAGGTAATAAGGGTATTGTGGGATTAATATAATCCACGTGGCTCACACAGTGATGAAGCAGGGATTCATTTGGTCACTCTCACAATCGGTCGTCAGGAGCACATGCAGTATGATATCCATGCTATGGCATAACTCCCACTAGGGTGGGCTTGTCACTCGCAATAAATAAACGCTATACAGATCTTAGTCTAGTCGCTACTCTAAACGCCTAACCTGAGTCTCTAGCGTAGTCATCCTCATGGTTTCTGCTTAGAACCTCACATCTGACTTCTGATAAGCTACTTAGAAGTGTGGTATCTTCCAAGTTAGACCAAGTAAAGGTCTCATCTTAGCTCTAACTAAGGCGCCATAGAGCACACATGCTCATGGGCTCATCTCGCTTGCTACACCCCAGCGCCGAGGCGAATCATCCGTGTGAGTGGGTCGATTCTAAGCCTGGTGACATCTTTACAAACAATGAATGTATACACACAAGATTACTCAAACAAATATATGTTCATCAATAAATGTAAGAGAAATACAGATAAATGTCCATCACAAACAAAGTGTTCCCAAAGCAAATACATATCAGATCCGCCTGAGTCCCAAGTTCCTAACGTGAACTAGGAAAACATCTCTGGCAATGGGCTTAGTCAATGGATCAGCCAACATATTGCCAGTGGAGATATGCTGCAGAACTACTTCACCTCACCCTACCATGTCTCAAATGTAGTGATACCGTATGTCAATGTGCTTGGTTCTACCATGGAACTCGGGGTCCTTCGCAAATCCAAGCGTTGTTGTGCTGTCACAGTGTATAAGCACAGCGTCGTCTGAGTGAGTAGAAACGCTAAATCTCTGCAAGAATCTCCTGAGCCAAATGGCCTCCTATACTGCTGCCAAACATGCGACGTACTCTGACTTCATCATGGACAGGGCGATGCAGGTCTATTTCTTGCTACTCCAAGTGACAGCACCACCTCCCAGGACAAACGCATACCCCGAAGTGGACTTGCACTCATCTCTATCACTAGCCCAATCAGCATCACTGTAGCCTCTCAGTCTCAAGTCTGAACCACTAAAGGTGAGTGAGAGGTCTGCAATGCCACGTAGGTATCAAAGTATCCTCTTTATTGACTGCCAATGAGCTGGCCCTGAGTTACTCTGGTAACGGATCACCATGCCAATGGCAAAGCAAATATCTGGACGCGTGCACATCATCGCATACATCAGACTGCCTACTACCGCTACATAGGGTATTTTGGACATTTGGTTTCTCTCTTCATCACTCTTAGGGCATTGGTCTAGGCTCAAAGTACATGCCTTGTCCATTGGAGTGTCAATGGATTTCGAGTTGCTCATATGGAACCGCTCCAGGACTTTCTTTATGTAAGTCTCTTGAGACAAACTAAGAAGTCTCTTGGTGCGATCCCTCACAATCTTCACGCCCAACACAAAGTTGGCCTCACCCATGTCCTTTATCTCAAAAGTGGAGGACAACCACTCTTTAGTGGCTACAATCATTTCAATGTCATTCCCAGCCAACAAGATGTCATCAACATACATTGATAGGATAAGGAACCCCGCCTTGGACCATTTAACATACACACAGTGATCCTCTTCAATCATGTCAAAAAATCCGTAGTGGTAATAGCATGGTGAAATCTAATGTACCACTGCCTAGACGATTGCTTAAGGCCATAGATGGAACGTTTGAGATGGCATACTTTGCGCTCATGTCCCTTTTTCTCAAAGCCCACAGGCTGAGCCATAAAGATCTCCTCGTCCAGTTCTCCATTGAGAAAATCAGTTTTAACGTCCATTTGGTAGAGCTCCAAATCCAACTTTGCGACAATGGCTAGAATGAGACGTATTGAGGCCATTCTCACCACAAGGGAGAACGTCTCATCATAGTCTATACCCTCCTTTTGGGTATATCCCTTTGCCACAAGACGTGCCTTATACTTGTCAATTGATCCATTTGCCTTTCGCTTGACCTTCAGAACCCACTTGTTCCCGATGGCCTTGTGCCCAGGTGGAAGATCAACTAACTCCCAGACTTGGTTCTTACTCATAGAACTCAACTCATCTTCCATAGCAGCTTGCCAAATTTCCTTAGCTAGAGAAAAGAGTGTCTCACTCACTGAGGCTGGCTCATCCTCATCCCTCAGGGCACAGACGAGGGCAGCATCCCCTTCAATCTCAAAACGACGTCGGAGAACTTGCGCTCTTATGCGCAGAGGGTTCTTGACCCGCGGGTTGTGCGCTTTCATTAGGTAGCGCACTCCCACTGGGTTGATGATCACTCTCACCCTCTTTGGCGATCTCTTGATGAGTGTTTAGTTCCTCACCCTCGCCAAGAGTAGGTGAGACACTTTCATCAGTCTCTATCGCAAAAAGATCAAGGTCTCTGCCAGCGTCACTAATGCTAGGGAAATCGATCTCAAGAAAATCCACATCGCGGGACTCACTCTCTATCATTCCTCCATTTTGATGTTCACCGTACACTACATAGCCTTTCGAGGTACCGAAATATCTTATAAAGATACTCTTTTTAAATCTAGGGCCAAGTTTCCCAAACTTATGGGAGGTACTATGAACATATCCTGCACATCCCCATGGTCGCATGTACCCCAAAGTGGGCTTTGCACCTTTCCACAATTCATAGGGAGTAGAGGGAACTTACGATGATGGCACGTGGTTAAGGACGTAGGTAGCGGTCAACATAGCATCCCCCCATAAAGATATTGGGATGTTGGCTTGCGCCATCATCGATCTAACCATATCTAAAAGCGTCCTATTCCTCCGCTCTGCTACACCATTTTGATGTGGAGTGTGCGGAATAGTCAGCTGCCTAGTGATTCTTTTTTCCTCACACATCTCTTTAAATTGATCAGACAAATAGTTGCATCCTCGGTTAGTGCGTAGAGTTTTTAACCTCTTGCCTTGCTGATTCTCAACCTCTGCTACAAAGTGTTTGAAGCAATCTAGCGCTTCGTAGCTGTGAGCGATCAGATACACATAACCATATCGCAAATAATCATCGATAAAGGTGAGAAAATAGGAAGCACTATGACCTGCCTTCACGTTCATTGGTCCGTAGATGTTCGAATGGACAAGCTCTAAGGTCTAGGTTGCCCGTTTAGCGTTTCCAAAAGGCTTTCGGTGGGCTTTATTCGCTAAATAGGCCTCACATGTCGGGAGGTTGACTTTAGCGAGTGAGCCAAGAAGGCCTTCTCGAGCTAGCCGTCCCATCCTATCTCGACCTATGTGTCCTAGTCTAGCATGCCATGTAACTGAATCTAGGCTAGTATTAGAATCAACTACAAAAGATGAAAAGGAAAACAACAGGAATTATTAAATCTAATTTAACAAATCCATTCTCAAGTCTACAACATCCAAAACTGCTACCATCCAAACGAATCTCAAAAGAGTCACTATAAAAAATAAAGGAATATCCTAAAGTCAATAATGCAGTAACGGAAAGTAGATTATGCTGGATTTCTGGTGCGTATAGCACATCATTAAGTAGCAAGATGCACCCAGTGTGCAAGGTGAGCTGGTAGATACCAACTCCTCGAATTGCTTCACTTGTGCCTTTCCCCATGTATATATTTTGGGCGCCATCCAGAATCTTTCTATAATCTACGAACCCTCTTCAATCTCGCGCTATGTGTCTTGTTGCACCTGTATCCACAATCCAATAAAATTGGGTTTGGGCAACGAAAACATGTGTACATACAAAAGTACAAGGTGAGAGAGGCAGAAATGGTACCTGCTTCGCTTCAGTGCAGTCACGAGTGAAGTGCCCCATCTTCTGGCTGTTATAACACTTGACCTTAGTGATATCTTTATTTCCACCTCGCTTGCCATGTCGGTGCTTGGTGGTCTTACGCCCAGTTGGCGCAGCTTTTTGAGCTTGATCCTGATTCCCAGTGGTCCTTTGTCTCTTGCACTGCCCGGCTTGGGTGACAAGGGCATGTGATTGGGTCGCCTCTAGGCGCTCCGCCTCTAGTTCCACATGAGCGGTAATGTCATTAAATGTCTTGACAGTGTCATTATGTGTCAGAACTATCTTCATTTGCCCCCAGGAATCAGGCAACGTCCTGATGACGGCCTGTACTTGCTGCTCATCGGTAAGGTGTACCCTAGCATCATCCAATTTTCAGATCATGTCTTTCACGACCCTGAGGTGTTCATGTTAAATCCGTGCCCATGGTTTAAATTGTGTAGAATCGGCGGCAGAGTACTCTAGGGAACTATGGGCAATGATACTCAAGCCGTCTCACAAGATCATTAACCGTGATTCGGGGGAGGTCGTCGAGGAGAGGTTCATTGACAGAGACAGGGGGAAGTTTGTCAACAAGGGAGTGTTCTTGGCGTTCCCTCCGCAGACGGACCCACAAGGCCCTACCCGATTCGATGTACCACTTTGGGATGACTGGGGGTAAGTCATTACTCACATGTTCTATTATTATATTAACATTAAGTGGGCCTAGGACTGCAAGATCACCCTACCTAGGAATAAAGTCTGGCCCATGGGCCTAAGTGAACTCTAAAGCCAATAACCCAAAGGGGCCTAAGGGTTAGACCTATCCAAACAAGCCCTAGGTAAATAGACCTAAGTAGTTAGACCTACCCCAAACATACCCTAAGGCACAAATGGGTAAAGTAAATAGGAATCCAAGGATTCACTATTCACTTCACCAAGAGGAAACCTAAAACGAATTTGAGAGGAAGAGAAGGAGAGAAGAAGAAGAGGAAGAAGGAGAAGAAAAAGGTGGGAGGAGCACCCTTTCACCTCACCTCACCATTGAAGGTACACTCTCCTCCATCTCAATTTCTCTCTCTCTTTGTTGTCCTTGGAAGGGATCATGGAAGAGTAATGTCCTTCCATTAATGGAGCTCTACCTGCCAATGGCCTCTTTGTTTCCATCAATGTTAACCTAAGACCATTTAGGTAAACCCTAACCTAAGAACTTGTGATTTAAGGTTTTCCTTTGGGACCTTGAACTATACCTAGATGGCTGTGTGTCAAACAACTCATGGAGATTTGATTTAACATATCTTCCCCTCTTGTGCACCTCCATGTACCAAAAACCCCTCTTTGTGTATGATGATCCATTAAACCCTTGGGTTTGTAGATCCATGTGATTGGAACCTATGAAACCCTAACTTGTGGTGTCCCTCTTAACCAATAGATCATAAAGAGCCATTGGTATAAACCATTTTGGATTAAAAGGCAAAAATCACAAAACTAAAATGGCATTTGAGACTCAGATAGACACCGGAAGATGCCATCGGGCAGACAGGAAGATGGAGCCCAGGTGACCATCTTCCGGTCTGGAGGCCTCCATCTGTTGTTTCCTCTCGGGAAAATACCGAAAGATGACACAGGAAGATGGGTGCAGGAAGTTCATCTTCCTGTGTCCTATTTTGGGTTTTTAAAACCTTATTGATACCCCTCCTCTTTTGAACACCTATGTGTGGGCAATTCATGCATTTTAGTGTAATCTTAGGGCACCCAAGCACGGAGGCCGTACCACGTTCTAGGACGCCAGACCCCTCTTAACGTATATTCGGTCCAGATCTCAAGGTGAGAAAATCAGATACCCGAACCTACTTGCATTTCATTATATGATTGTCATACTCGTACATGTATGTTTTCTTATTGAAAAATCTATTGTTTAATGATGAAAACTCTTCCATGTTGAGTGTAGACACTAGGTTGCACTTTACTTTCAATTACTGTTATGATGTGATACTTGACTAAGAATATGGTGATGTATATTGCGAATGACAATGTTGTGCGATTTAACAATGATGGAATCCATATGTTATAATGTACGTACACCACTAGACAGTAGGTGTTGTGGCTAGGCATTGCGTATCCAGTGCTACGACCCTTGCCAACAAGGGTTTACGTGTTGGATGATCCCCCACGGGGAAATCAGCGATTCCGATTGAGGACTGGGATCGGCAATTCTGATGGAGGACCGGAACCGTGGCAGTGGGGTTAACCTTGAGGGTTTGCTGGGTAAACTAGCGATTCCGATTGAGGTACTAGGTCCGGCGAGTCCGATCGAGGATCTGGACTGGTAGGCTCCCTGCGCAACTCGGGTTTGACATCGCCAGATAAGCCATCCGTGAGAAATGGAGGGCCGGGGATGCTACCTAGGGCGTTGCAATAGTACTATACCTGACTTAGAGGTTAGAGTTAGGTGCACATTGTTATTGTTTATTTTATCATGAATATTGTCATCCATGCATGTAGTAACAAATTGCATGATTCGATTTGCTCATTGGGCTCAAGGGAGCTCATTCCTCGAGGAAAAACCTTTTTTTTTAGATTGTGATGCATGTGTGGAGGAGCCGATTGGCTCTAAGTGCGTGGTCCCTCATGGTGGCAATGGCGAGGATTAGTGGGCCCCTGAGGTAGGGGAGCATGGACCTGACTGCTACTGCGAGTCGTGCTACCTGGGAGAGTAGCGTTATTGGGTTATTTGGGCCGATGGCCCCTTTTTGATACATTATATTTTGCTACATTGATTATGCTACTATTATTTTGATTTTCCGTCATGAGCGATGTATTATCTAACTATTATGTAATACATAAGTCCTGATGGGAATGGTCGGTATCAGCCGATGTTTGGATGAGTTGAAATGTTAAACTTTGATGAACTGTCGCAGTTATATATTAAGTTATAACATAGATTCTGCTACTCTGATTTTGGGTAAATATATATATATCTCATCTTTATCTTTGAATTATCGTGTGTGGTTTGGATGAGTTAGCTTAACTACTGCTTCTATGATCCTGACGGAGGTGTGGGAGCGTAGTTGTACGCTCCGATCATAGATTTCGGTGATTTGAAAATTAGGGTGTGATAGTTCAACCATAATGTGCTTGGGGTCCTTACGGTACATCTCACCAATACATGATTTATTCAATAAAGAAACTGCATAAATAACCATATCATTGACAAACCCCAATGCATGCATAACAAAAATAAAGCATATGCATATAGAACTAGCCAAAAACACATCACATGCATTTTGTTATAACCAAAAAAACACCAAAACTACATATATTTCCAAAAGTATGCATATATGCATATATGCAATATATACTTCCAAAGAAAATGCAATCGGTTATGACAAAAATTTTAAAAAACACAACCAACAACATTAGGTTTTCTTTTTATTGTTTTTCCTTTCCTCTTTCTTTTTTTTCTTTTTCTTCTTATTCTTATTAAACGTGTTGCTGCCTAGGTAGCAACTTCTTTTTTTTTTTTTTTTTTGTTTTGTTTTTTTTGTAAACTGATGCAGCATTGTGCTTGGCATTGCCGAGCATGGCTGCTGCCGTAGCCTGCATCCTCTTTTTTTTTAAATTTTTTTTTAAAACTGCTGCAGCCTTGCTTGGCGCTGCCGAGCATGGCTTCTGCTCCAGCCTGTTGCGCGCACGCGGTCGCGGCAGCCATGGGCTGAGGCCTACTGCTGCCGCTGTCGCATGCGGTTGGCCCCTCCCCTTCTTCCCTTCGGTTTCCTTCTCCTGCGTGCACTTGCACACAACCGCAGTAGCAGCATGCACACAGCCGCAGTAGCAGCCGCATGCTGCTGCCTCGCTGTGCGCCAAGGGCCGCGGCGTCCAAGTGGTTTCATCGTATGGGAACAACAGAAAGGAAGAGGGAAAAAAAAAGGAATAAGAAAGAAAGAGATGCGATTACCCATCTTTCAAAAAGTATTTTTTTTGTGTTGATCACCATTAAAAATATATATATATATCATGTGCAAACCGCAAACCCAACTGGCTCTGATACCACTGTTAGGGAAACATGCATCTAATTCCAGATAAACAAAGAGGTTTGGGGATTACCTGAACCGAATGGAATTTCAGTGGAAGGGATGATCGAAGGCGGCTTGCGGTTACGAGCACAACGCAATCTCTACAGGTTTCTCCACATAGAACTCCACACCACAAAACCCTAGGCAACTGAATGGAAAGCCTAATTAATCAATACACGCCTAGGGTTTATGACTTATATCTATATATAGGCTAAAACCCTGGGATAGGCCAATCAGAGGAAGGATCGATCACTTAAGTGACCATCCCTCTCTCTCTCCCTCTCTCATTTTTGGCTTAGCCGGCCTGCCCCATGTGGGCGGACTAGCTGGGCCTCAGGCCCATCACCGATTTGCATCTCCCATAAATAAAATTGATGATTTGAGTCCTTGAGATTTAGGTTTATCTATCATAGGGCTGCAACAGGGTCGGGTTGGGTCGGACTTTATAAAACCCTAGCCCAACCCGACCCTAACTCAAGGCCTGAAAAATCCAATCTGACCCACCCTCAGGGTTGGGCTGGGCTGACCCTGATTGGCCCTGATCATGGGGAAGGGGAAGGGAGATGCTTGGGCTGGAAGCCTGAAATTGACCGAGAAAAAAATTATCAATTTTTTGTAAAACAACACTATAATAAAATGTATTATATCACTTATTTTCTTCATATAGGGAAAATATCATCCTCCTCTCCTCTAAGTTTCCTAAATATCAACCTAACACTCAAGTTTTGAAAAATGATAATGCCCTCTCCTATTTTTTAAATATTCTATTTACAGTGTCCTAACCGTTAAAAAACACCATTAAGTGATGACGTGGCATGTACAAAATTTCTAAAACTCCAAAATACCCTTAATATATTTTTATTCCAATTGTTGCCCTCCCCTACTTTCCCTTTTGCGTCTTCTTCTTCCATTTCCTCTTCTTCTTCCGCCAGCACCACCATCATCGCCACCACCCCCTCAGCAACCCCTTTCCCCACCATTCCTCCACAACGCCCCAGAGCAGGTTGCAATAGCTGCAACACCCATCTTCCCACAGACAATACACAACAGGATCGTTTAAGAGCATCTTCTCCAGCAATACGGTAAAGAAAAAGAAGAGCGAGAAAGAGGTTTGGAGAACATCAAACAAACGCAAAAATGAGCTGAAAAGTAAAGCATAAAGAAGAACACAATAGATGCCATAGATTTTTAGAAAACTTGAAATATCCCTAAGATTGCAAAACATGAATAGGGTTTTGGTTCTTCTGGTTCTCTGGTCTCGAAGACGCAAAGAGGGTTTCGATTGTTTCAAGGCAAAGAGATTCGGATTCATCGACATCGTCATCTTCGTTGAATCCTTTGACGTGGGTTTCGATTGAATAGGGCTTAGCCACTATGGGTTTCGATTTAAAATAAAATAGAACACCTTTCATCGCAGTATCACACCCTCCCTTCATCACGTTCTTCGTGCTTTTAAGAGTTCTTATTTTTTTCTTCCAAGGGTTTTTTTTCTGGGTTTTGCTCGTCGAACCATAGTCCCTCCGCCCTGTTTTTTCTCTCTCTCTCTCTCTGATCTGTGTTTTTAGTTTGGTTTGGTTTGATTTGTTGCGAAGGATATGCACATCGATCTCTTTGGTTTTGGACGAAGTCGAAGTCTCGAACAGAAATCGAAGGGACTAGAAAATGTTAGAGGTCAGAGATCCTGCCATTAAGCTCTTGGGAAGACTATCCCGTTGCCGGAGAATCAGATTCCAGCTGAACCAGTGGAGAAATCCTCCCACCACCGCCAGCACTACCATCACCACCGAAACCCCTCAGATGAAGTTAGAGAGCAGTTCCATGTTGCTTTAATACATACTTATCAAATAACAGTATAAATTAAACGAAATAAAATCTAATTTAGTAGAAGAAACGAAATCCGAAACAATTCTTCGAAGCTAAAGATTAGGAAAATCAGATTCTTTCTTTTCTCTTTTTTTTTCTTTATATTTTTTTATATTTTTTTTTATACCAGACCTTTTCAGAGAGTCTATGCTTTGTTATAAACTCGTATTCGGTATTGAGATTTGTTTCCATGGAAGGAGGTGGATGAAGGTGAGGAGTTTTCTTAACTTTTCCCCCTTTTGCTCAGCATTTGATTTTTTCTTCGAAAAAAAAAAAGGTTCGTTATTTATTTCTTCTGTGATAAACCAAATCTCTGTTTCTATAAATTTCAGTATGTTTTATGCAATGGAGCTAATGGAATCTATGAATTACGCTGGTTGCAGATCTGCTCATTCTTAAGGAATCAAAGAATTCATCTTTCTCTGTGTCTCTCAGTTTGAAGAACTGAACGAAGAAGAAGAACAGACATCAAAGGTGAGGGTAATGTTGTTTTTTCATATGCTGTTTTAACAGAGGTAATCACTCAGGTCATGGTTGATAGAATATTAAAAAAATAAGAGAAGGCATTATCATTTTTCAAAACAACTTGGGTATTGGGTTGATATTAAAAAAATTTAGAGGGGAGGGGATGATATTTTTCCCTTCATATATAATATATTATAGGGTTAATTTCATGGACACTCCCTGTAAGTATCCAATATATCACGGACATATCAAACTTTGGCAAAATATCACAGACTACCCTTACTTTATGTTTTTATTTCAATTTACTCCACCCCGTTAGGTCTGTGCAGTTAAGTTGCTATTAATTTTTTTATAATGACAAAATTACCCTTACCATAGGGTGAACTTCCCATAATACCCTTAAGGGTAAAACCCAAATTACTTTTTGTTTTTTTGGTAGAAGGTAAAACCCAAATTACAAACCATTCTTTTCATTCGTTGGGTCTAAGGTAGAAGAAGTAAGAACTGGGAAATTTCAAGATGAACTAGAAAAAGAAAGAAAAAGGGAGATACTGTATTTGAGGTTTGAACGAGTAAAGTAAAATCTATTTTCTGCCTGGAGATCGTCATCTATATCTTATTGTTTTGCACACAAAACAAAAATCCAGATCTGGGCTTGATGGCCTGCAGTCAAGAAGTTGCGGATCCTCCAGCTATGCAAATCCTTCTCCATGTCTACCTAACCGGCTTGATCTTTCCCAAATCTAGGTAAAAGTCTTCTTTATCTGAAAAAAAAAAAAAATAGTTTTCAGAATGGGTGAAATCATAACATTGCAACAACTTCACAGTTTTGAGCATGGTGAAATCTTTCCCAAATCTGGGTAGAAGTCTTCTTTTATCTAAAAAAAAAATTTAGTTTTCAATCAGCTTGATCTTTCCCACTAGTCTCTAATCACGAATGGCTTTATTATAAATTGATGCAGAGAGGTTTGGAGTTTGATCAAATTACTGAAGTTATTCATTCCCAATCATAAGCAAATTATTTCATATTCAGGACAGTGCATCACCATATAATCAGCCTAGATCTAGGCATCCAATCCTCTAAATATTACGCTAACCTCCGTTGCAGCAATGATATGTCTGTAGGAACTAGGAACCCTTGCCGCATGGCTGGCCTCGAGAACCCTTGCCACCTGTGGCTGTTTGGCCGTTTGGTCGGCGACTGTTTTTTTCTCTTACCCCTCGCATACCCTGTACCAGCAGCCCAACCCATGGCAACGGCAGTTAAATCCATCGCAACCCACGATCGAGAGGGCTGCTAGCCTGCGGTTGCTTGACAATCGGCCAAGGGCGATTCAGTTTTTTTTGCTATTTGCGATCGGCGGTGACCTGCAAAATCTAAAGTTGATATTTTAAGAATTTGAAAAAAAAAAAAGGAAAATTGAAGAAGATGGGAGGATGGGATTCCATTCTTTATTTTATTTATTTAAATAACTACTTGGGGGTTAAAATGGACATTTTAACTTTAGGTGCTAACTGTGCATAACGCCAGGAGAAGGTTGATATTTTGACATAGTTTTGCATGTCCATGATATTTCATATACTTACAGGGGGTGTTTGTGAAATTTTCCCTATATTATATAACAAATTGTGGGTGATATTTAAAATTTATTATATATAAATGCGATTAATATATATTTAATAGTATAACATAAAACTAGTTCGGGCCGGGCCGAGCCAGGCTTAGGTTGAGACCTCAACCCTGACCCGACCCGACCTTGACTCAGGGCTAGAAATTTTCAGTCTTGACTTGCCCTCAGGGCCAAGATATCTCAGTCCAGGCCCTGTTTAGGCTCAGGGCGGGCCAGGACGGGTTCAAACCGACAGGGCCAAACTTGCACCCCTAATCTGTCATAAAGGCCCGAGTTTCACCGTTGCTGATTCATGTATCTCATCAATGAGAATTCTATCTCCATCTAAACCCCTTAATTATCATAAATTCTAGTGATCTTATGGAAGGTAGCAAAAAGGAATAAAGACTAATTTTCACATAAGAATCTTAATCCGCAAGTGTCAACATTCCTTTGGCCGACATGGGCTCCGGTTCAGGATCACGTCAGGGATTTTTTTATGCCAAAATCCAAATAGACGCCCCTGAGTCAACCTAATGAAATTAAAAAAGTGGGGTCCACAATAAAGACAACAAAAGAAAGAAAGATTTGCTAGCTTCAGCTTATGGTTTCTGCTTTTGTGTCCCCTAAAATTTTATTTGTGATGGCACTTCAGCCAATTCTAGTTTTCATTCTCTTCTTTGGAAGCTCATTCATGAGTCTAGTAGTAGAATCAGTCACTGATGGTAGAAGGATGATCATAGAAGGGAACAACAATGAGATAGATCGACTTGCTTTGTTGGAGTTGAAGAAACAAATAATTGATGACCCGTACGGAACGTTGAGTTCTTGGAACAATTTCATCCATTTCTGCAACTGGGTAGGGATCACATGTGACAATCGTCATCGACAACAAGTTATCAGCTTGGAATTAAAAGGGAAGACTTTAGGATGTTACATATCTCCGTGCATAGGGAATCTAAGTTTTCTTCATTCCCTCAACATTGGAAACAATAGCTTACAAGGAAAAATCCCCCAAGAGACCAGAAATCTGATTCAACTACAGTCCATTGTTTTGGAAATAAACATTTTCGAAGGAGAAATTCCTACCAGCTTGGCCAACTGCACTCGTGTAAGAGATATTTATTTTGACAATAACAATCTTGTCGGGAAGATTTCGGTTGAACTATTGAAGTCTTTATCAAAGTTGGAGCGTGTATAAATTGACATGCATTCTAAGTTCGGGAGCATGGACCCTGCGACAGCATGGGACCAATAAGAATGCGTGTGAAAGCATCAACAGGAGCAAGATTTTCGTGGGTAAGTCATTTCTTTATCAGTTTGGCTCACAAAGAAACCTGTCAATTTTACGTTATGTAATACCAAATCTCTTCTTAATATCCTTCTCATAGTCCAACTCCAATAGCATCAATTTGAGACAATAGCTCACTCTCTGCAAAGTGTACAAGAAATGAAATCTGTTTCGCTTTTGCAAAAAAAAAAAAAAAAAAAAACCAAAACTTAAATGGTGTTATGGCTATGATCCTTTGATTTCTATTCGCTTCCGACTACGTCACGCCAGAAACATGATCGGAGCTTGGATTTGAAAATTTTGTCTTTAATATTTGAAACTTTGATCGGTTTTTACCACCAGATTTGGAATGGAAGAACTTTGAATTCGTCTATTTTTTTTTTTGGTTTGGGGGAGGAGATGACTATTTGTTTGGGCCGATCCAGAGGCCATTACCAATAACTCATTCTATGAAGGCTTCACAGGGATGCAGACGTTATCCATAGAGTTTAAGGCTTTGGGCATGTAATACCCTACACCATTGCCACCACCAACATTCTCGGGGAGAGATGTTCCAAACCAAAACACCGGCATCATCATCCAAGAACTCCTAGCTTTGGAGAAGAACGAGTGGAGTTTTAAGTTTAAACTTATAGGGGATGAACGATCTTTTCATGCATAAAGGAAGTTTCTCGTTTTAAAAGAGAGATTAAAAGAAAAGGAAAAGTAAAGAGAGAAAGAGAGAGTTGTTAAAATGCGTGGGCTACTTCGTTCGTTCTCCCCTGAACCTTCACTTAGTCACAACAAATATTTCTTGATTAGGATTAAAGAAAAAGAAAAAAAAAAAGTATGATTAAAGGCTTACTATCTATAGAGAGCGGTTTTATAGATATTGGTTTCCTCCCATGTCTCAATGTCATCATGCATAACCCTACATTCATAGACTTTCATGATATGCAAATGATAATATTGGGGTATTTATAGGCATCTCATATTAAATGAAGTGAACAAGGATTAATTCTAGGAATGCTTATTTTGTGATGAAAATAAATCATCACTTTGATATGCTCCAATCTCATGCTTGGTAAATGTCTAGTTAGGAGGAGCTGTTCGGCTCTTCCTTCATTCCTTCCCTGAAGGGTTGAAAGATTGAAATAGTGAATCCTTTCTATGTAGGGATGTAAACGGATAGTTAAGAACCTGAATTTGATCCACATCTATATCTGTTTAGATCAAGGTATCCATATCTAATAAGAGGATATCCGGATCCGAATTCAGATTATCCGGAAAATAATATATCCACTTCAAATAGATATCTAACTAACAATACAAATTTAAATAACTAATTATCTTGAGGGTTCTTGAAAATTGGACAGGTTTTAGACAATGAGATAAAGAGCTAACACAACTAAGAGACATGGATTGAGAGCAAATTGTATCCAGCTGGAGAAGGAAGCTCTCGGTTATACAAATCAAGGATGTAAACAGATAGTCGGAAATCTGGATTCAATTTGCATCTGTATCCATTTAGGGGTATCCGTATCCGGTTACAAGATACCTAGATCTAACATATTCGATCCTTTTACATCCCTATAGTTCTATGGTTCCAGAATTTGAATGGGGCATGCATGCCGATCCCGTGATATCTCATTCTCAAATCTAGTCTTTACTAAAATTACCGAAACCAAACACAGGAAAATATCCTACATAGAATCAAATCCATTGCATATGAGAATTATGTTTTCCTAGATTAATTTATCATTTTACTACGTACATTCCTACACATTAACATATGATTCAAAACTTGAGACTTGATTAGTCTAATAACTAGTTTTCCTTATGCAATATTAGCCTCACATGGTGTGAGAAGCCTTGCCCAACAAACAACGGATGAAAAATGTGCCCATATAAAAACCCAAGGTCCCTAGTAAAATAGGGGTGGGATTTTTTCATTTCAAGGTACGGGGCGATCATTTTGCGCGCTCCTATGTCTGGACACAGACCGTGGCAAAGATTTTTTCTCTAAAAAATGTAGGGAAAAATAATGCTGCCCTGGAAGCACTTCCCTACGCCCTCTCATGTGGGACAATGAAATGACTTACCCCGCCCCTCTTGGATGCCCGTGCATACGCTCATGCAGCAAACCTCTTCACTTTTTTATGGGAAAAAGAATGTTGTCTAGTTGCGTTCTCCTGCACTCACACACAAGGGGTGAAATGACCACCCCACTCCTCCTGTTTGGATGCCCCTGTGTGCCTCCTCACTGGCCGCCTTATTGGTGCAGGGACTGGGCAGCAAGCTCTTCCCTTTTTTTAATTTATTGAAAATTGAATGGTGGAGAGGTGACTGACAAAGGGTGATGATAGTAATGCTTGAAGGTGTCTAGTAATAAGGTAGCATCGAGCCAATGATCACGAAATGGAAGAATTGAGAATTTACCAAATTGGTAGAGAGTGGGTCTCATTTTCATTCTCATTGTCTCGTGTTTACAAGAAGATAATGTTTTTGTTCCACATGAGTATTTATGAAGTAAAAGTTTATTTTTATTTTTGAAAAGTACTTCTGTAAGATAAAATATGTTTGGTAACAGTGGGGAGTGGGTATCTCTATCCCATTTTTCCCTCTTCAACTCCGACACTTCTCTTACGTGCTACTTGATCACTCTGTTTGCCCTTTTCCCTCCACAACAATCTATCTGATGAAGGTGAAAGACAAGAGTACACATCGAAAAGCTGCCAAGCCATATCGAAGAGATACAACCATTTGGGTGAGTGTACATCCAATGCCACATTCCAAGACACCTCCCCTTTTTGCTTATGATGAATATCTGGTTTGATATTCGTTGAGGCTCAAGCAATCCCCACTAGAAGGAAGAATTCTGTTACGTATGGTTGTGCAGTGGCTCCACCACCGATTCTCTTGAGGAGACAGTCGGTGGAGTAGCGGTGGCACCGCTTGAGGTCTTCGTCACTAACAAATGAGATTGGGCTTCCGACAATCCAAGGATGAAAGATTGGATGGACCAGAAAGAGAGAGAGTTGTAAGGATCCAAGGCGTGAGGTGTGTGCACAAAATACCCCAAACAACCAAAGTTATGACTTCCATACCCTTGTTATTTCTGCCCCTAATCCCAAAAATTTCCATTTGCTTGAGCATCACTTCTTTGGAAAATCTGGAAGACCAGGAATCAAGCCATTTTTCATCATTTGGGCCTGTTTTTGGTTGGCACGATGGAGGTTTTTAGGCGAACTGTTGAAGCCAATCATATTGGCCTTCTTCCCAAAACTCTTGTTTCTGAGGCTATTCCTCCGCCAGTCACTTCCATTGCCCTTAGAAATTCTTTACCCACCCCTAACCCCACCCCCCCCCCCCCCCAAAAAAAAAAAAAAAAAAAAACCACACAAAAAACAGAAAAAGAAAAAGGGTTAATTATAAAGTAACTGAGTAAAAGGTTTGACTGCCTCTGCAACTCTTTAGTTTTGGGACATGACCATTCACTTTCTCTGTTATAATGCTGTGGACCCCTTACCTTCTTTTTTTTTTTTTTTTTGTGGATGGAAACATACTAATATTACCATTAGAGTGAGAAAAACATATTTACATCATATAGTAAGGGGGGCATAACATTTCTGTTTGTTATAGAGCAGGTGGCTAGGGAGCGTAGTCTACGAGTCCATATGTTATTTTTATGTTTAAACTGTACATTTATAAAGTTTGAAGTTTGTTCAGCTAGTTCAAAAAAATTGGGGATAATTTACCAAGAAATGGTTATGTTTTGCTTGGCAGTCAAAAAGTCATAGAAACGCTGGTTAGTGATCCAAATTTCCTTTAGTTGGATTCCATCCTTCGCAGCATGCTTCCACCCCTGTAAGATTCCAGTTAGTTCTGTCTTCATGTCATCAGTTGAAGATGCAAACCCTGTAGATGTTAAAACACTCTGGTTGCCTAGCAAAATGCAATAAGCCCATCCTACTAGGCCTACAGTTGGTTCAGAAAGACCTGCACAACATAGAATAGGTGAGTTCATAGTATGGCTGATATTAGTAGAGGTGTCTAATTCATTGTGTATATATACAATATTTTCAAAAGTTTGGTTGTGCATCAGTGGTGGTTTTAATTGAAGATCAATAATCCATTTGGTAACAAGTTTGAGTATAGGGGTAGGGTCGGGTGTTTCCAACTTGTGTATTACTTTGTTTCTTACATTCCAAATGAAATAACAGGTAATAATGAAAACTGAAAAAAACCAACTGGCTGTTGGTTTATCAATGGTCTTGGATTGAAGGAGGGTGGCACAAAGTTGTTCTACACTATAACTTCTTAGGTGCTCAGTTCTAAGTCCGAGGGGTCCGCATGCCCAAATACGCTTAGTCCATTCACAAGATAGAAAGAGATGCCAGTGGGATTCATCATGAGCACCACAGAAAACACATGTAGGCTCGATCGATGTCCACTTTGAGAGAGTAGTCTTGACAGGTAAACCTGCATGCAATACACGCCAAAAAAACATTTTAAATTTCGGATGAATATTTAGTTTCCAGAAAAAGCGCCACCACTTGGAAGCAAAGGGCCTTGGTTTATAATGTGGACTTAAAAGGTTTGCAACAGTCCAGGTAGAGAAGCTACCATCTTTTGTTAGAGAGCATCTCCATTTTGCCACCGAGCCTTCTTCACGAGGACAGAGTTGTCATCTCACGGTGCCTTACCTTCTATTTTTGGTTAGTAAGGTCAGCAACAGTAAGAAATTGGATAAAGAGGGACGTTAACTTTTAACCATTCTTCTTTGTTGGCTTTATGTAGTTGAGTTGGTACAAGTAAGATCTAATGGCCCATCATCGAGTTGCTTTGAATTACCATGCCTGTTTTTATGTTGAAGTAAACCCATAATTAGTTTTTCTGTAAGGGTTAAGGATGTCAATTTGGGATCAAAATGGGGAACCGTACCGCTACAACCTAGTACCGAATTGTTCCATTAATAAACGGGACGTTACTGGGATCTGATTTTGGTATCGAATGACAAATGGGATGGGATGATTTAGGGACAGGATTCCCAACAGTACTAGTACCGAAATACCGGTTCCATACCGATTAGGAACCGGATGGTACCAGAACTACTAGTACAGTTTTAAAAGAAATATATAAGATTTACGGCTCATTAGGGTTTCACTCAATTCACTAATTGTCCTTTAAAGCTTAATAGGAAGAGGAACAACCATAGTAAAACTATGATTTCATATTTTAAGTTGCTTTATAAAGCAGAGACAACTTAGATTTCATTATAGTGAAAAAAATCCTCAACACTAACAAACCCGCCTCTCTAGGAACCTTTAAACTACTTCTCCCTTTTTCTACAGTGCCTACAACCGTTTAGGAACCGGTACCGTCTCGTCCCATTAGTAATTGGGGCTGGGATCTAGGTTTGGTCCCGTTAACTAAATTGGACGGTTCTGGGATTGGCATTAATTTTGGTATCAGTACCAGTACGGTCCCATCCCAAATACCGGGAACCATCCCAATTGACACCCTTGGTATGGGCATTTTCTAGGTAAACCCACAATTCTTCCATCATTTGTTAAAAAAAAAAAAAGAAAAAATTATGTTAATCTGATTAATTTAATATTTTCAGCCCCAATGATTCAGATAATGCTTAGTTGCTCTGAATTTTTACTCTTAATTAGTATACAGTAACAAAGGGTTTACCTATTGCATGAGGCTCCCGCCACTCCAGGGTTTGGGGAGGGTCGTAATATGTGCACCTTTACCCCTGCTTCATGTGAAGGTTGTTTCGGGGGTAAGGCTGTGTACATTATGACCCTCCCCAGTAACATAGGCTGTTTATTTTGTGGGAGTTTAATGTGTCCTTTAGATATTCTTTTTTTGGTAAAAATCAATTTATTCAAAGGCAGAAGAACAGCTCCTGGAAGTGGAGGAACAAAGGTCTCTTAACCAGGGATCAGATAAAGGCCATACTGTCGTATGCTGCGTAGACAGGGCCTGCCTGGCTAGGGAATCGGCAACGTGTCATTTAGATATTCATGTTGACTTTTGCAAGGACCATTCAATCTTTATGTGGATCCATTGTCTCTTCACAACAACTCAAGTAAAGAATCAAAGATTGTTGGAATTTTTTCAATAATTGTGTGGACGGTTTTGGATCATTCTTTGGTTCAATGTTGGTCTAGTTTTTTGGCAGTTTTGGGTCATTATTTGGTTCAATGTTGGCCTGATTTTTTGGCTAAGGGACATGTATCTTCAAAGAGACATATCCATTTGTATAGGTGCATTCATAGCACTTGGATTAAAATCTTTTAACCTAATCCATTGATCCAAGAGACACATCTACACCATGGGGTATCTTCAAGAGACACTTACATATAAGTGCTTGGATTAGAATCTTTTAATCCTGTCCACTCATGTCAATGGGCACACCCATTCCATGAGGTGTCTTGAAGGGGTACACCTACCACTATAAATAAACGTGAAATGGACAGTCCAAAGGATTCAATTTTTGTGGTACGATTTCAGTCAGTCAGGTATTAACAAAATCTCTGATAGTTTCAAGTGATTACTGTCTCTGCAAATCAGTAATCAGTCCAGCTTGTTTTATCTTGGGAGGCAGATTTGTTGCAACCCAGTGCAGTAATAGGGTGCAAATACTGTCTTAAGGATAGAGCGTTCTTGTTCGACTCAGGCTATCTTTCTATCCTCTTCCTTTTGATTCCAGTATTTCTAACAATCTTAAGACAATATTTGATCAATGGAGGATCTCGACAAAAAGTACAAAATTGAGGATGCTGGCAACAAGAAGTTTCTTATAAGTAAGTTATTTGATTACAGAATGGTAGGTGATAAGTCTATTATTTCACAAACTTATGAGTTGCAAGATCTCATGAATCAAATAATCTCTGAGGGCCATTCTCTTGATGAGTCTTTCCAAGTATCTACAATTATTTCTAAGTTACCTCTTGTTTGGAAAGACTGTCGAAAAGAGTTGAAACAAAAGAAAGATGCAATGACTATGCAAGAGCTAATAAAGTATATCCAAGTTGAAGAAAATTCTCGCAAATTGGATAAACTTGAATTGGAGGAAAAATCTCCAAAGGTTCATGTTATAGAAAATGCATCTTCTAAGGCCAAAAAGAAAAAGTTTGATGGGAAAGGATCTGTTTCGAAAAAGAAGAAGGATAGTTTTACTAACCCTAAAGCGGCTTGCTGAAAATACGAAAAAGCCGATCATTTCAAGAAACAGTGTAGAGTCTTTCTCAAGGAGAAGCAACAGAAGGACCAAGCCAACATGGTTGAAAATGATTATTGAACTGCTATGATATCTGAGGTATATATAGTGGATGATGATGAGGAATGGTGGATAGATTCTGGTGCAACCAAACACGTTGCCAAGAACAAAAATCTGTTCAAAGTTTATGAACCTATAGCAGATGGACAAGATCTCTTTATGGAAAATTCTTCAACTGCTAAGGTCATAGGTAAAGGCACAGTGGTTCTGAATCTCACCTCCGGAAAGAAGCTTACTTTGAATGATGTACTTCATGTTCCTGATATTAGAAAGAATTTAATGTCTGTAAGCTTGCTTGACAAACATGGATTTAAAATCCTATTTGAGTCAGGGAACATTATCGTGTCCAAAGAAAAAATTTATGTTGGGAAAGGTTATGCATCGAATGGCATGTATAAGTTTAATATAATTAATCCATCTTCTGTTTACATTATTTCTACTTTTGATACATGGCATTCTAGACTTGGGCATGTTAATTATAAGTGCATGAGAAATATGGTTAAATTAGACCTATTACCAGAATGCACATCTTCTAGTCAAGACAAATATTCTATATGCATCAAGTCTAAAATTTCTAGGAAGTCCTTTAAGAAAGTAGAAAGGAATGCACAACTCTTAGAATTGGTACACTCTGATTTGTGTGAGTTAGAAGGTATTCTAACTAGAGGTGGTAATAGATATTTCATCATTTTTATAGATGATTGTTCAAAAGGAGAAATTCAAAATCTACAAAGCCAAAGTTAAAAATAAATTAGATCGTAAGATTAAAATCTTATGAACTGATAGAGGAAGAGAATACTTCTCTACTGATGATTTCTGTGAAGTTTATAGAATTATCCATCAAACAATGACACCCTATAGTCCTTAACAGAATGGACTAGCAGAAAGGAAGAATAGGATTCTAACAGAAATGGTGAATACACTTTTACTTACTTCTGACTTACCAAAGAATTTATGGGGAGAAGCATTAATGACTGCTTGTCATATACTTAATCGTATACCCCATAAAAGGACTAATATTACTCTCTATAAATATTGAATGAAGAAAAAATCTTCTTTTGGATATTTCAAAGTATGGGGATGTAGAGTATTAGTAAGGTTAACTGATCCTAAAAGACCTAAATTAGGTGAAAAGGCAATTGAATGTATTTTCATTGGCTATGCCCAACATAGCAAGGCCTATAGATTCCTAATGATGGAATCTACAGAGACTATTAGCCAAAATACAATTTTGAAATCTAGAGATGCTGAGCTCTTTGAGGATTCATTCTCTAGGAGATGAAAGAATGAAGAGACAAACAAGGAGGATCAAGAAACTGTTCAATCAAACTCTGAGAATAATGAGAGTGTTGAACTAAGAAGAAGTAAAAGAGTTAGAGTAGAAAAATCCTTTAGCCCAGATTTCTATCAATTCTTGGTTGAAGAAAATAGAAATGAAGTTACATATTCTTGTGTGTATAATGTTGAACATGATCCATTGACTTTTCAAGAAGCCATGAATTCTCAAGATTCTGCCTTTTGGCAAGAAGCTATAAATGATGAAATGGATTCTCTCATGGGTAATAAAACATGGATTTTAATAGATTTACCTCCTAGATTTAAACCTATTGGTTGTAAATGGATCTTTAAGCGAAAGCTTAAAGCTGATGGAACCATTGATAAGTTTAAAGCTAGGTTTGTAGCCAAGGGTTTTAAGCAAAAGAAAGGTATTGGCTATTTCGATACATATGCTCCAGTTGCTAGAATTAGTACAATTAGATTGTTAATTGCTTTAGCATCGATTAATAAACTTGTTATACACCAAATAGATGTTAAAATTGTTTTTCTAAATGGAGATTTAGAAGAAGAAGTTTACATGGAACAACCTGAAGGGTTTGTTTTGAAAGGCCAAGAAAGTAAGGTTTGTAAATTAGTCAAATCTTTATATGGTCTAAAACAAGCTCCTAAGCAATGGCATGATAAATTTGACCAAAAGGTTGTAGCAAATGGATTTAGAATAAATGAATCTGATAAATGTGTTTATTCTAAATTCAAGAATGGACATGGTGTTATAATATGTTTATATGTTGATGATATGTTAATCTTTGGTACTAATTCAAGCATTGTTTTGGAGACAAAGACTTTTTTATCTTCATGTTTTGATATGAAAGATATAGGTGAAGCAAACGTAATTTTGGGAATCAAAATTGTTAAATCCTTTGATTCTCTTTCTTTATCACAGTCTCATTACATAAAGAAAATCTTAAAGAAATTCAATCATGAGGATTGTAAACCAGTTGCTACCCCATATGATCATTCTATTAGATTAACTTCTAATGAAGGGAATTGTATATCTCAATTGGAATACTCTAATATCATTGGCAGCTTAATGTATGCCATGCAATGCACTCGTCTTGATATAGCTTTTGTAGTTGGTGTTTTGAGTAGGTTTACTCATAATCCTGAATAAATTCATTGGAATGCGGTGTCTAGAGTACTTAAGTACTTAAAGGGCACAATGAATTATGCATTAAGTTATAAGAAATTTTCCGCAGTACTAGAAGAATACACAGATGCAAATTAGATTATAGGATCCGATGAATCAAAGTCCACAAGTGGTTGGATATTTATTTTGGGTGGAGGATCAATATCTTGGGGATCCAAGAAACAGACTGTGGTTTTACACTCCACTATGAAATCTGAATTTATTGCTTTAGCAATGACAGTAAAGGAAGCAGAATGGCTTAGGGACCTATTAATAGAGATTTCTCTGTGGCCTAAGCCAATGCCTGCTACATCAATATCTTCTGATAATGAAGCAACATTATCAAGAGCTTATAATAAAATTTACAATGGAAAGTCAAAGCATATCAGTTTAAGACATAGCTATGTAAGGGAACAACTCATCAAGGGAGTTGTGACTATTAGTTATGTAAAGTCAAAGAAAAATTTGGCTGATCCATTTATAAAAGGCCTAGGCAGGGATGTAGTATGGAAGACTTCCAAGGAGATGGATTTAAAGCTTTTAAATGAGAGGTAACCTGCAAGTGGAAACCAAATAGATACTAGACCGACATTTAGTCATCTAGTTCAATGGAAAAACACTTGTAGTAATAACCGGTTATGCACTTAATTAGTAGAGATAATATCTCTTGTCATTTCAAGGTAGTATATGTATGTATGGAGAAACAGACAGAGGATAGGATCAATCCTTTAATGAATCTATGTCCTATAGAAAATGCAAGTCATACATTTGCATATTATTATATTTACCTATATAAGTGCAGGAAGTGGGGCCGCTTCTACGAGATTCAAAGCTTGTCTCTAAGGCACTTATGAAAACCTAAGATGAGAGCACAAGGTCATAAATGTTCGAGTATTTTTGAAACTATGTGAAGTAAATCATATGTCTAGTATATGAGATTTATCGCTATAAATTCTAAGTTCAAGGCCTCGTCCACTTCGATTTTGACAAGTCCTAATGTATTTTGACAACATGAAGGTTCAAGTCGAAAGACACCTTTATGTACATATGATTTAAAGGTACAGAGAGGTTATTGACTGAGACTCAATTATTTTAAAAATTGGGAGAAATTATTGGAATTTTTTCAATAATTGTGTGGACGATTTTGGGTCATTCTTTGGTTCAATATTGGTCTGGTTTTTTGGTGATTTTGGGTCATTATTTGGTTCATTGTTGGCCTGGTTTTTTGGCTAAGGGACATGTATCTTCAAAGAGACATATCCATTTGTATAGGTGCATTCATAGCACTTGGATTAGAATCTTTTAACCTAATCCATTGATCCAAGAGACACATCTACACCATGGGGTATCTTCAAGAGACACTTACATATAAGTTCTTGGATTAAAATCTTTTAATCTTGTCCACTCATGTCAATGGACACACCCATTCCATGAGGTGTCTTGAAGGGATAGACCTACCACTATAAATAAAGGTGAAATGGACAGTCCAAAGGATTCAATTTTTGTGGTACGATTTCAGTCAGTCAGGCATTAACAAAATCTCTAACAGTTTCAAGTGATTACTGTTTCTGCAAATCAGTAATTAGTCCAGCCTGTTTTATCTTGGGAGGCAGATTTGTTGCAACTTAGTGCAGTAATAGGGTGCAAATACTGTCTTAAGCACAGAACGTTCTCGTTCGACTCAGGCTATCTTTCTGTCCTCTTCCTTTTGATTCCAGTATTTCTAACAAAGATTTTGCACTAGCATATACATAAGAGTGAGGAGTAGCTCATTTTCATTCGATCTTTTTGAGTATGTTCAAGTTTGTACTTCCACTATATATAGTACTTATGGGCCCATGCAAAAGTATGAAGAAGCTTCTGAATTCTATTGTATGGAGATTACTCCAATCCCCAGAAATACAGAGAAACAAAAGAAATAAGAGGGTGGTTTATTTAGAAGAGATGTATAATGTGTCTAGACCCTATTTTTGTGCATTTAGTTGAATTTTTACTTCCAAGAAATAATGGAAGCTGATGTTGAGACTTAACATGAATGATGGGGAATCCAGAAACGGTAATATATTCCTATCTTGTAACTATAATAGGGATTTGATGTTTATATACAAGTGTACAGATCCATAACCAGATACATTTTACATGTAATTTTTATTATACTTTTTGAACTAAAGGGAAATGGATGCAAAGTAAATCAAAATTTAATGACCAAACATGGTATGATTTGGAGTTAGTGAGATAGTCACATGGGGTAATGATTATGAAAGTTTCTTTTTTAAGTATGAAAATTTCACTTCCCTTCCGTTTAATTCCCTTAGCAACCAAACGAAGCCTATAGGATTCTTGGGTCCAAATTGAATCAGAAGTCCCTAACATCTACAACTTGGTTTTTGGGTTTTCCAGGCCGATTCCAATCAGGATGGGATCGGATTGGAATCATCTGAGATCGATCCATATCATAATTCCGGGTTTTTAAGCCCTTATCTTGTCCTTACAATGCATATCATTGCAGAAGGATTTTCACTATTAAAGAAGTGCTAGATGCAAATGGCCTTGTTGATGTTGAGATTTTCTATATGACATGCCTCATTCTTTATACCTTTAAAATTTTCTGGTTACAAATAAAGTCAAAACTTTTCTTCATGGGTAGACCAGGAAAGAGTCTCTCAAATCGAGAGATCTAGGATCTTGAGGAAATTGACAGGCATGCAAATTGAGGTGATATTAATCCGATTGCCAGACCAAAAAATCCTCTCCTATAAATAAATGAGCACCAACATTTCCTAACGATCCATAAGAGAAGTTTAGTTTTGGTCACCATGGATATCGATCTCGATATCTATCCATATCAACCATATTAGTTTGTATTAGGCCGATGGATCAAGAAGTCATTTTTTTTCCACAAAAAATCCAGGGTTCAAGCTGAATCACTGATACCATGTTGGTCGGTATTGGGAATGGTTGATACCGATACTGATCGGCCAATAAGTCCAATACAGATTCCTAAAACGCTGGATATATGACATTGATCTGGAATCTTTTTTGCCAATGTAGATAGCACTATTTACTAATCTCATATGATTTGGTTTCCCTTACTCATACCAATCTTTTCACAAAATAAATATAGAAAAGGAAAAAAAAACTGCGAATGATAGAGGTGGCAATTCCAAACCTTACCGCCCCAAACTCAACCTGGTTAGGGAAATTTGTCCTCTCAAGGCAATGCACCACACTTAAGAATCCAAATGTCCACCCAACACTTGAAAGGATAAAAAGACGCAATGGTTCGATGTTTAAGTGTGGTGCACTGGTGAGTGCACCGCATTTGAGAGGATGAAAATCCAACTATTTAGGGTCCGTTTGATTGCAAGGGTATTGCAAGTGAAAGTGAAATTTTTAAATTAAAAAAAAAAAACCTTTGTAATTATTACCTCTTATGTTCATCAAACTAACTCCAAATCATTCTTTATTTGGTTATTAAATTTCAGTTTACTTTTAATCCAAACCCTTTTGGATTTAAAAAGTAATAAAATCACATCTAAAAACTATCATTACTAAATATAATAAGAAATTGTATTAGTTTATACAACCATGTTATATAATGATTACAAAAATTTCCTATTTAGGTTTGAAAAACTTTACTCCCCTTCCCTTAATGCCCCTTGCAACCAAATAGATCATTAATGAGTTAACCAGGAGATTGAATTTGAATATTCTTCGGAGAATCAAATGAGTTATTGCGGCATGTATGACTATTTCTTGAAGTGGCTGGGGCGGCAATAGAAATGAGAAAAAAGATTTCTGACTTCATAAGTAATGACTTCCGAGTTTTTGGAAATTCATACCTTCTTTTATTCTTTTTCCATTAAACATGATGAATCAGAGCAGTAAAGGCAACGACTTTTCCATATCAACTTATTTGGTATGGTGTTGTTCATACTTCATAAAGCAATTTGGCTTTGAGTTAGCTTTATTAATTCTATTTTAGTGGGTTCTCTTTCCCTATTAATTATTTCCAAGTTAGTGACACTTTACATTTTCAGTAGTTTAAAATCGTTTCATATTTGAATTAATTAGTGAACCAATTATAAGTATATATAGTAGATTCCAATTTTGAGAACTATAAAATCAAATTTCTATTTAATGAGCAAACTGGCAAAGTGGAATTTTAGTCAAATGAACTCGTAAAAAGATAAGATAGCTGTGATCCATCATGTGAGCGGCTAGTATCACTACACAATTAGCTGAGAAGTCCAAACTGATTGACCGACGACGACCCATTGATTAAGACCTGTCTATCTTACCATATAATACGTTAGGGGCAAGAGAATGGCTTACCGCTCATGTAGCACCTGCACTAGTGTAGCCATATAGGGCCCAATAAGAGTGCATGTGGAAGTATTTAAGTGAATGGGATTTTTTAGTTCATTAGAGGTTGAACGGTAATTTTACACAATCCAATGTCTAGGCACAAGAACTATTCGACCGATTAGCGTTGTTTTTCCCATAAGGGGTATAAGTGTGTCCATCTCAATTTCAATTGAAGCCAACCCGTGAAAATAACTGACCATTTCAGTGTCATAGAAGGCCCGACTGACTGAAACTGACCACTTATGGCCCAGTCTTCTTGGGTTCAGTTTGGCCCATTTGTACTTTGTTACAATTTGCTAAGTTCACGGTATCATAACTGATCTGATACTGATCCTAGATTGGCCAATATCGGTTGGGATTGGGTGATTTTGCTATTGTTTTTCTTTAAAAATTGATTTTTAACTTGTTTAACCTTGGTACAAAAATTGACATTTACCCTTGGTACGTACCACTACTCCAATATGGGATCAATCAGGAATCGAAATCCGGATCGGTGGGTGTTGATACCAATCCGGATAGGCTATTCTGATACTAGGGCTGCAACAGGGTCGGGTTGGGTCGGGCTTTTTAAAACCCTAGCCCAACCCTGAGTCCCCTTAGCTCAGCCCAGACCCGCCCTGACCCTGACTCAGGGCCTAAAAACCCTGACCCTGACCCTAACCCTGATGGGCCAAGCCCAGCCCAAGCCCACCCTGATTGGCCCTGATTGGGCCAGGCTTGGCCTATTGACCCTGGCCCTGACCCTGACCCTGATAGACTATATGCTTTCATTGTATAGAGTGCAAACAGACTATATCTATAAGCCATGACCACGCATGCTTTCCCACAAGCCATGACCACGCATGCTTTTACACAAGCAGGTAGCACTCTCTCATTTTATGATATAAAGTTATAAATTTTTCATTATCAAATAACAACATGCATTACCTGTTAACTGGTATAGAAAAACAAATTTAATGAAAGTAAACCAAACTCCAACTGCTAATACTTTTATAATTATAACTATAATAATCAAATAATGAAAATTTCCAACAAAAATTGTTGTTGTTATCAAATGAATGATCAACATAATAGCAAATACTAACAATGACATTTGCTCCAACTACAAATTTTATCCCATTACTCATGACAAAGCTAATTAATATCAAACCTACTTGTCAACATTTAATAAGTTATCTAGTTTTTACATTAAAAAAGTTCCATCAATGTAATATCTCCAACAATAAACAAACATTTCAAGATAGATCGCATACAAAAGATGCCAAATTTTGACTCAACAATTCTTCAAATGAGAAAGACTAAAGAGTACTCCCTTGAATGTGGAGATTTGCTTCTATTTTATTTGGCTTTTTTTTTTTTTTTGCACAAAATATTTTGCATCATGTTGGAATAATTGTCTTCATCTAAGAACTAATTAATTTGGTTTTTGCTTTGCATTGTGATGTTGCTTTGCATTTGTACTTAAGAGGTCAAATTTTTTCTTGTGTCCCGCTCAGACCTCTAATACCTCTCAGTCACTCACTCTCTCAACCTTTTATTTGTTCAATGAATTTACACATTAATTCTTCCCAATCCTGATTATAGATTATATAATATATAATGTACTTAAAAGGCTAATTTATGAACCCTTGTTGTTATTTGTTACATTAATAATTTCTTATATAATATAATATCATATTATCATTATACATAATCAGGTTTAAAACCAGGGTCTAGATCAGGGTCAAGATCAGGGTCAAGATCAGGGCAAAGATCAGGGCCAAGATCAGGGTCAAAATCAGGGTCAAGATCAGGGACAAAATCAGGGTCAAGATTAGGGTCAAAATCAGGGCCAAAATTAGGGTCGGGCTGAGCCCGAGGCCTCAACCCAGACCCGACCCAACCCTGACTCAGGGCCAGGCATTTCTGACCCTAACCTGCCCTCAGGGCTAGAAATCTTTAGCCCAGGCCCTGTTCGGGCTCAGGGCGGGTTTGAGCCAACAGGGCCAAACTTGCACCCCTATCTGATACCAAGAGGAGAGGGGGAGGGGGGGAGGGGAAAGGGGTGCCTTATAGCACAAGTCAAACACATGATCTTGCGGAAGCCTACACTTTACTAGTAAGGCACCAACCAAATGAGCAAGCAATTGTTTTCAGTGACAACAAGTGGCCACTATGTTTATCTCTCTTCCTCCAGCACTCCTTTGAAATGATCTCCTACCCCTAATGTATGATACCTTGTCCACGTTCCCCAGTGGTGCCTCCCACTAGCTCACCACACGCGAGTAGTGTGCCTATCCTTCTCTCATAATTAAGATATGGTTCTAACAATCAAGTTAGCTAGTAAATTTCATGATAAGTTATGGCTCAATTGAGCATCTGTATCTCAACCAAGCAACGGATGAGCCCAATGGAGAGTCAGGCGTGTGCCCAGCAAAAAAACCAAAACTCAACAGGGGTGCTAGTGGTAAATCAGCTCGACCATCGGGAGAGAGTGGTCTACGATCAGCAGCAAGAAAAGGTTGGTCGTAGATCACTAACCAACAACGTGTAGAATTCGACCCAAATCTTCGGCTAGTGTCACCTTAACCCAAAATCTCTCCAAACAGACCACGATATGCACCGGGACAAAGCCAGCGTGGATACTAAGGTCGGACCCACAGATAGACAACTAAACCATAACTTTCACCGTTGAAATGCCGGTGAGATTGGATATCCGTCTTGCTTCCCTTGCTGAGCTGATCTACGACCACCCTCTCCCGAGTTTCCCTTGTTGACCGAGCTTGGGTTTCATGGAGTAGCTAAGGCTAAGCGGTAACCTACCGATTCCCTTTCCGCGTTAATCTAGTTGGATCAAATACAAAGCTTAAACCGAATGAGTGAATTTAAAAATTGATTTCGTCTGGGATTTAAGGACTGGTTTTAATTGATTGATTGGGTTTTGGTATCAGCCCGTTTATCAGACCGAACAAAATTGACTAACTATGTTTACCCAATAAATAAATAAATACATAGACTAACTATAGAGGCCAAGGGACCAAATAAGGTGGGTAGCCACGTTGCTGATCTGCCCTTATTTTGGTCTGTGGGAGGTATGATATGATTTTTTATCAGGTAAATTGTTAAGCATATGATATGGAGATATGCAATATTGGATTAAATGGAAACTTGTGTGTGTATTCCATTGATATGGAGGGGTAAATATATACATGATTACAAGAGATCAATTATCCCAAATGAGAGACTAGTTACATCCTAAGATTGTGCTGGTTAAAATGGAAAGAATCAAATAAGGATCAATTAAGATCAATTTATATAATTTATGATATGAAAACTCATATGGTAAGACTACCCCTCAAGTTGGAGCGTGAAGGTCACAAAAGCCCAACTTGGAACTGAGATGACAAAATTGCTCACGATTGAGTGACTTGGTGAAGAGGTCAACCAATTGGTCTGAACTAGTAATTTTGATAGGTAGTAAGAATCCTTGTTGAAGTTTCTCACGAACAACATGGCAGTCAATTTCAATGTGCTTTGTGCGTTCGTGAAAAATAGGGTTAGATGCAATGTGAAGGGCCACTTGATTATCACAAAATAATGGTGTGGGGGAAAAAGATATTATCCCTAAGTCTTTCAACAAATATGAGATCCAGACAAACTCGCATGTGGCAATGGCCATAGCCCTGTATTCTGCTTCGGTAGAGGAGCGTGATACAGTGGTTTGCTTCTTGGTCTTCCAGGAGATAGGGCTAGAACCAAGAAGAATACAATAACCAGTCTTGGATCTTCTCCATCACTCCGTTGCTACTTCTGATCATTCCTCTTATGACCTATGGCATTGTCGCCTCGGTCACCCGGGTTCTTCCATTATTTCTTCTTTGAAATATTTGGACTCTAGTATTTTATTTTACAAGGACTGTTTATGTACTGTTTGTCTGTTGGCAAAATAGACTCGTTTACTATTTCCTAATAGTTCTATATCTATACTTGCTTGTTTTGATATGATTCATCTCGATGTTCGAACGGTCGAATAACAATCATTGAGGCCTTGTAAGAAATCTATAAGAGAATCAGATTCAAACAAGCCATGAAGTGTAGTAACAGTGCCGTAAGTGCACGTCGATAGAGTGCGATAAGAAGAAAATTCATCACAGAGACCTTTGAGTTTGGTATAGTAAGTCAAAATAGAGTCATGGCCTTGGCACAAGGTGGAGATTGAACGTCGAATTTCAAAAATCTGAGGAGCATTCTTTTAAGAAAACCGAGCCTGTAAGTCAAGCTAAGCATCACGGGCAGTGTCGAACCAAAAAAAACTGTGAGCAAAGTAGGAACCGTGGAGTGAACAATCCAAGAACGAAGCATATGGTTGCAACGAATGCAAGAAGAAAAATCAATCGAAGTAGGCTCCGGTTTGGGCAAAGAACCATCAAGAAATTGGAGTTTGTTCTTGGCTTTAAGAGCCATTAGCATGGCGCGAATCCAAGTGGGAAAATTGTCACCATCAAGCAGCGGGGTGACAAGGACTGTACCCGGCTGATCAAAACTATAAAGAAAATAAGGAGAGGTGGGTGAGATGGTAGTAGCAGCAGGGAGTGGAGCTGTGGGATCGCCCATTGAAAAAGAGAAAGAAGAATGCCCAAGAACTGTGTCTAGGCTGATACCATGTTAAGCATATGATATGGAGATATGCAATATTGGATTGAATGGAAACTTATGTGAGTATTCCATTGATATGGAGGGATAAATCTATACATGTTTACAAGGGATCAATTATCCCAAATTAGAGACTAATTACATCCTAAGATTGTGCTGGCTATAATGGAAAGAATCAAATAAGGATCAATCAAGATCAATTATCCTAGTCAGCCATATATACAATCTATGATATGAAAACTCATATGGTAAGATAAATAATGTTGGGTATAATATTAAGTGAGAGGCTTGGATATGTCGCCAACTTTTGATAAGTTAGTGGCATACATCAATCATAGGGTTGAACATAGGAGGATAAGGGGGTCTTTTCCAAGGGAGAGGAGAGAGGTTGACACATGTTAGGCACCTTGGCTGCATGCCTAGGCTTTTCCCTAATATTAATTTGAAAGATTCAGTACATTAGCATTACTCCACCTCACACCATACCTACCTTGTAACCATTGTAAAATTAAATACTAAGGGGTGTGAACTGATGTAGATATTTTTATCATTCTATATCCAAGTTTGAAATTGAAAGATGACATTTATATGTACTGAGAAGAATCCTATGAGGATGTCTATTATCCAACTAAAGAAAGGTAGAAGAACTTGTATCAATCTTCATTTTGATAGCATGGGCAACCAATGATCTATATTTTACAATCTTCCTCCAAGGCCAAGAATCATCAAAAGGGCATGAGATAGTCTACAATGAATCATGTTTGAGAAACCAAGGGTAAATCCACTCCACCCATATACCATTACTCCTAAAAGATAACTTTCACACAAGCTTAAGAATTCCTGCTTGATGATTAACCTCCTTGATTCTTTTTAGACACAAGCCCCCTTCTTTCTTGGGGAGATAGACTAAAGACCACCCAACCATGTTCATAAACTTATTATTGTTAGAGCCTTTCCATAGAAAAGCTCTCATCTAAGACTCCACCTTTTGTATGAAAGATTGATGCAGCCCAAATATATCTGTCCAATAAACATAACTCTAGATAATTACCCTAACCAATACTAGGCGGCTTATATAAGAAAGAAGCTTTGACTTTCAGAGTTGAAGTTTTTTTTCCTCAGGTTGTCCAAGATAGGAGTACAGTGATGGGCAAGAAGCTCGGCCAAGATAAGATAGAGACCAAAATGCTTCACCGGTAGATACCCTTGGCCCCCTCAAGCATTCCTTCTCCTCTTCAGATATGTCCACGAAAATGATCATAGATTTAGGACTGTTCCCATGAAGACTTTGATAAAGATACAACAAGTAACATGGTATTATTGAGTCCAATCCGTATGCGGAAATTCAATTGGACCTATCCTTGTCGCTTGCTCCCAGTCCCGCCATCTCGCTAATCAATCTTGGGAAAACTTAGAAAATCTTAACACAAGAGGGCTTCCTGGTTTGTTGGTCTCTCAGAAAATGATGGAGTTTGATAGGATTCTCCTCCATATATATATATATATATATATATATATATATATATATATATATATATATTATATAGTCCAAACCAGGTCTCTCTCTTGGACCGTCTTATTACTCCTTCCTATCAATGAGAGTAATTCAACAGCTTATAAACACTCATTCAACCAAAACAAAAGAGAATAACTCAATAGTTACATTAGTCTCTTTAATAAAGGAGAATAATCTCATATAACTAGTCACCATTACTCTTTTTAATAAAAGAGAGTAACTTCATGTAACTAACAACTATTGCTCTCTTTAATAAGGGGAGTGATTCCATGGTAGTTTCATAGCTACTACATTTCTTATGCCACTTGTCCCATGACTATCCCAACCATAAGTATTAATTGTCTAAAGATAATAAACCAAAGTAGTGAAAATGTGAGTTGAGGTGGCACATGGGCCACACCTACTAACATTCTCCTGCTTGGACCATGATGCCACTAAGCAACAATTCATTTGGTTGGTAAACCTGATGTATGGCCATACAATTAATCACAATCATGACTTTTGGACAACTGATTATCAAAATAAAAAATTTCAACTTACAAATCATGGCGGTACATGTCCATTAACAGGAACACTTCCTTTCATGTATTACAATGAGTTTTTCTTTATCAAAATGAACTCTTCATGTGACGAGACTAAGAATTAACTCATATTAATCCTTGTTAGTTTAATTGCCTTTTCAAACTAATAGGCACATATCATTCCAACTTAATTTGCATAAAATATATGAATGACATTTATCGAATAGGGGAATACATCAACTTAACATTGCAATACATATACAATAAGGTGTTAGGTACATAAAAATTTACAAAGACCCATGCGACCTACATGCTCCACAAATACTTTGGGTGGAAGCCCTTTTGTGAATGGGATGACAATCATCTCCTCAATACCAATATGCTCTATCGTAACACGATGATCCCCAACGTCCTCTTTCACAACAAAATACTTAATCTCCATGTGTCTACACCGACTTATAGAGCATGTATTGTTAGAGAACCGTACGGCTGCAGTATTATGATAGAAGATTCGTATCGACCTCTCGATAGACGGAACCACCTTGAGATCTGTAATAAAATGTTGTAGCCATGAAGCCCAAGAGACAGCCTCATAGCACGCCACCACCTCTGCTTCCATAGTAGAGGATGCAGTCATTGGCTGCTTAACACTTTTCCAGGATACTACTCCGCCAGCTAGCAGAAAGATGCATTAGAATGTCGACTTTCTTGTATCTCCACACCCAATATAGTCCGAATCTGAATATCCAACTAACTCCAAGTTATCAACATGCCTATATGTCAGCATATGATCCTTGGTGCCTTAAAGGTATATGAGCACTTTCTTTGTTTCTGTCCAATGTGGCATACCAGGGTTCTTTTGGAACCTTCCTAGAACTCCCACTGCAAAGGCGAGGCCAGGCATAGTACAGACCTGTGCATACATCAATTTGTCAACTGTAGATGCATACAAGATGTTTAGCATCACTTGCTCCTCTAAGACATTCATTGGGCATTGTCTAGACTAAGTCTGTCACCCTTCACAATTGGTGCTACACTTGACGAACAATTCTTCGTTCTGAAACGCTCTAATATCTTTTCGATATTTTCTCGTTGCGATAATCCTAAGATCTTCTTAGACCTATCCCGATGAATCTCTATGCCTAAGATAGAAAGCTTCACCCATGTCCTTCATATCGAAATGACGAGTCAGATGCTGCTTCGTGTCATATAACAAGCCAAGATCACTGCTAGCTAAAAGTATGTCGTCCACATGTAGTACCAAAATGATGAAACTTCATTTGGTCTTGAAGTAGATGCATTGATATGCATGATTCTCCACAAATCCAAATATGATAATCATGTGGTCAAATTTCAAGTACATTATCGGAAAGCTTGTTTCAACCCATATATGGACCTCTTAAGCTTATAGGTCAAATGATCTCTCTTGTTCGATGAAAAACCTATCTCTCTTGTTCGATGAAAAACCTTCTGGTTGATCCATGTAAACCTCCTCCAAAAGGCTTCCATTTAAGAAAGTCATTTTTACATCTATTTGATGTAGCTCAAGATCAAAGTGAGCTACAAGTGTCATAATGATTCAAAAAGAATCCTTTCTTGAAACCGGTGAAAAGGTTTCCTTATAATCAATATCTTCTCTTTGATTATATCCTTTCGCCACAAGTCGAGTCTTGTATCTCTCAATGTTACCATTAGGATCCCTTTTGATTTTGAAAATCCATTTGCATCCAACTGTAGATGCACCCTCGGGCAACTCAACAAGTTCCTAAACTTGGTTTTTAGCCATAGACTCTGTTTCCTCTTTCATGGTATTAAGACACAAGTTCAAGTCTTAACTATTCATGGCTTGCGAGTATGAGATTGGATCTACTTGAGTTCCAACTCCACCCTCATACTCTTGGAGATAGACAAGATAATCCGAAGGTATTACTGATTTCTTTTCCCTTGAGGATCTTCTTAAAACTGATTGTTCAATATTTGTATTTTCATATTGAACAATAAGCTCAGCTTGAATAACAGGCTCGATAACAATTTCATTTTGACGAGGTACCAATCCACTAGATGATCCCTCATTAAAGGGAATAAAGGATATGTACCCTTCACTCTCAGATGTGGAAATAGTTGTTGGGATAGGTAGTTCAATGAACTTCACATTCCTCAACTGTGTACTCCCACTGATGTTGCCATCCTCTAGAAATCTTGTATTATTAGATTCTACAATGGTAAGCGCATGGGATGGGCAATAAAATCTATTACCCTTTGACCTTTCAGCATAGCCAATGAAAAAACCACTGACTATTCTCATGTCCAGTTTCCCTTCATGTGGGTTATTTACCCTCACTTCGCCTGCACAACCCCATACTCGTTTATGTCTTAAACTTGGTTTCCATCCTTCCAGAGCTCAAAAGGAGTCTTTGGAACAACCTTTGATGGTACCCTGTTCAGTATATATACTGCCATTTTTAGGGCTTTGCTCCATAAGATTAAGGGTAGATTTGAATTGCTTATCATACTTCTAACCATTTCCATCAGTGTTCTATTCCTTCTTTCACCTAGGTCATTCTGGTTCGGAGACCCAGGCATGGTGTACTGTGGTACTATACCTTGCTCTTGAAGGAATTTAGAAAATGGACCCTGTTTTTGTCCAGAATTTGTGTACCTCCCATAGTATTCAGCACCTCTGTTTGAACATATAATTTTAATTGCTTTGTTGATTTGTTTCTCTATTTCTACCTTATAATTCTTAAAGGCCTCTAGTGCCTTGTCTTTATGAACTAAAAGATAGAGGTACATAAACCTCGTATGGTCATCAATAAATGAGATGAAATATCACTGATCATTAGACAAGGTGTAGCAAATGGTCCACAGATATCCGTGTGTATGATCTCTAGCGTCTCAGAACTTCTATTAGCACCCTTCTTGATTTTGTTGGTTTGCTTTCCTTTGATGCAATCCACACAAACACCAAAGTCAGTAAAATTTAGAGTTTTAAGAACTCCATCTTTTACGAACCTCTTGAGTCTGTCTTGTGAGATATGACCCAATCTTTGGTGCCACAATTTGGAAGAATTATCATCAATCATATTTCATGTAATGCCAATACTACTATTTGAAGTAAGTAAATTACTTTCAAAACTAGGATCTAAACTCAAGAGGTATAAACCATCAACTAATAATCCAGTACCAACAATAACATTGTATTTAAACAAGGTTAAATTTATTTCATCAAAATTAAACACATAACCCTGATGTGCTAATTGTGATATATATACTAAATTTCTTGTGAATGACGGAATATAAAAGGCCCTCTCCAGATCCAGGACATGACCAATCTACAAAATAAGTCTATAGACACCAACAGCCTCCACCTGAGATTGCACCGTATTTACGGAGTACACACGAGTCTCATTTTCCTTCGGCGGCCTTGTCTCTGAAATCCTTGTAAGGTATTGCCAATATGGATTGTGCAACCCGAATCAATCCACCAATTATGCTTGAAATCAACCAAATTAGATTCAAAGCAAACATAACTAAATGACATACCTTTCTTCTCCTTCTATCCCTTGAATTCTAGACAATCCTTCTTAAAATGACTTCTCTTTTTGGAAAAGAAGCATTTGGGTTCTAATTTGCCTTGTTTCTTCACAGGCTTTTTCTTATTCTTCTTGTGCGGAGATTTACTGGATTGTCCTTTCTCATAGGTTGTCAAGTGTGCACTTTCCACCTTCTCAGATCTCAGCCTCTCCTCTTCTTGAACACACATAATCAATAATTCATTGATTGACCATTTCTCCTTTTGTGTGTTATAGGAGACTTTAAAGGATCCATATTCCTTTGAGAGAGAGTTGAGAACAAAGTGCATAAGGAAAGATTTCAAGATGTCTATGTGCATAGCTTTGAGCTGAGCTGCTATATCTCGCATTCTCATTATGTGCTCACACACTCCTTTACCTCCACTATATTTTAGAGAACAAAGTTGTCCCATCAAAGTGCTTGCTAGGGCCTTCTCAGAGCTCACAAACTGGTCTTCAATAGCCTTTAGGTAGTCCTTGACATTCCCATTATCAGGTATTGATCATCTGATGCTCTTGCTTACATTTGCTTTGATAAGCATCAGACTGAGACGGTTAGACCGTTCCCAGCATTCATAGTGAGCCTTCTCTTCTGGTGTACTAAAGTCCGTGAGAGCTGTAGATCGACTCATCTATATGGATTGCCAAATCTAGGTCCAAACACCCCAAGGTAAGGAGAGCTTTCTCTCTCCAATCGGCGAAGTTATCACTAATAAGCGTAGGAAGTCTAAATTGATTATCAAGTAAAACTGCATACATATAAATTTAAATAATATTTAATTACATGGCGTACTAAATTTAGTGCTAAAACAACCCATATTATTTTCAGCCACAAACTAGTGTCAACTACAACCTTCCTGTGGGCTTCACTATAACTGACAAAAGTTTGTTCTTAATCAATAAGACTAAGGTACTTTACATCTATATAGGAGAACCCCGTACCTATGGGCCAGAAGAATTCCCCATCAAGATTCTAAGTATTCCATCTTATCCCAACTTCATACATGAAAACTAACACTTTCCTGTGGGGATTGTACTCTTTTTCACATATTAGTTGCAAGTTTTAGATACCAAGTCCTTACATTTTCATAATTGTCAAAATTTGATCTTTAGTGTGCTATGGCAACTCCTAGAGACCACTGAAGGACAATTTTATAAATTTGACATCTTACTCAATTTAACTTAAAGTGTCACATGAATTTGTCACACAATTGAGTTTATATTGGTTCAAAATATTGTGTCTAATGAGCAATTAAATAGGGCCCAAAACAACGAAACTAATGTAAAAGGCAAATTCCAATTTAGCCTTAATAGAATACAGAATCCAACCAAAACTTTATTTTTATATCAGAACTAACATGGCTTAGAATTCTTTTCACAAAAAGGCTAGGCAAACTTGAACAAAACAGTAGCATGGGAAATATCCTCCCAATGGTGGTGCATGTTAGCATGTGGGCCCAGTGTATGTTAGCACCCATGTTCCTTGTGCAAGATAGCAAAATCCACAATCTAGTTGTCTATAAAAGCATTTCAAAATAGATTTTAAATTTAATATTTTATAAACAAGGATTTTCTAAAACCACTTTAACTTTCATTTTTTTTTTTAAATGTAGCATTGATCACAATTTTTTTGTCTATTATTAATATAAATCTATGTTCACCATCATGGTTTCTCATTATTATAGTTCTATCAATAATATATTTCTATATCATTAATAAATTTTTATGTTCACTATTATGGTCTCTGATTATTATAGATCTATCATTAATATGTTTCTATGTTCACCAAAACATCAATGATACCAGAACCAAAGTGGTCAATTCTAATTTCAAATATTAACAGTCAGCAAAAGAATTGTCTTTGCACAAGGCTGCACCCATTTTTGTTGTGGCTATTGTTCATGGCTTACCAATCTTAAAAATGGCTGTCATGCCATCATGGGTGCAGCCAAAACAAGGCACAACAAAATAAAATGATAACTTTATTATTGGCCATGTGTATAAACACTTTCTCGACCAAGGTAAATAGCGGGTGGGGGTCCTACTTTGATACCAACTGATAGAAATATATCAAATAACATGGTATTATTGAGTACAATCCGTATGCGAAAATTCAATTGGACCTACTCTTGTCACTTGCTCCCAGTCTCGCCATCTCACTAATAAACCTTGGGAAAACTTAGAAAATCTTAATACAAGAGGGCATTCTGGTTTGTTGATCTTTCAGACAATGATGGAGTTTGATAGGATTCTCCTCCATATATATATATATATAGCTCAAACCAGGTCTCTCTCTTGAACCGTCCTATTACTCCCTCCTATCAAGGAGAGTAATTCGACGGTTTATAAACACTCATTCAACCAAAACAAAATAGAATAACTCAATAGTTACATTAGTCTCTTTAATAAAGGAGAATAATCTCATATAATTAGTCACCATTACTCTCTTTAATAAAAGAGAGTAACTTCATGTAACTAACAACTATTGCTCTCTTTAATAACAGGAGTGATTCCATGGTAGTTTCATAGCTACCACCTTCCTTACGCCACTTGTCCCATGGCTATCCCAACCATAAGTATTAATTATCTAAAGATAATAACCCAAATTAGTGTAAATGTGAGTTGATATGGCACATGGGCCGCACCCACTAACAGACTTGACATAGCTACAGGCAAGTGAGACTTTTGGTTAAATCCACGAACAGGCTTAGTATAGAGAAGAATGTTATCAGAAATATTTCTGGCTTCAATGAAAGCAGATTGATTAACATTGACCAACCCATCAACCACTTCTTCCATCCTTTTTTCCAAGACCTTCATAATTAACTTATAGATCAGGTTGTAAAGGGCATTGGGTCTGAAATTAATAATGGAACTCGCATCTTCATCTTAGGAATTAAACAAATGAATGTTTGATTACCTCATTAATTTTGTGAAAATCAAAGAAAAAACTCCAAACAACTAAGATAAGATCAATTTTGACTATGTCCTAAGTAGAAATAAAAATTCATGTTGAATCCATCTAGCCTTAGGAATTTGTTTGCTTTAATGGATTTGATGGTAGAAGGATTCCCTTCATCAGAAGGGAAAGCCTCAAGCCTCAACTATTTCTCAGAAGAAGGAAACTTGTTGATCAAACCTTTTGGGATAACCTCTCTAACAAGGAGATTATCAAGGTTAAACATCCCCTTAAAGTACCTTGCCACTCCATCTTGATTTCCTCTGGTTTGAGAAGAATTGCCCCACTTCGAGCTAAAAACTTAGCAATAGAGTTACTATTAATCCTCACTGTCAAGGATCTGTGAAAATAGCTAGAATTAGAGTCCCCAAGTTTCAACCAATTAACTATAGTGTTTTGCTCCCATCAGCGCCTCCACCACCACCACCGTTGCTGCCGTCACTCCACCTTCACCATCACCATCGTTGCTGCTGTCACTACCACCTCCACCACCACTACCTGCAACACCCTCTCTCTCAAGCTCCCTTTCTCACTGTCCTCTCCCCTACCCCATCCTTCCCCTATAACCCCCTCCCCCAATTGTGTTCCTCTTCCCCTTCCTTTCAGTTTTGGATGTCCATGGTGCTCTAGGAGTAGGACGAATTTTGTGAGTATCTCGGGGAGGCAGAATTGCATCCTATCCCCCCTTCATTTGCTTTGTCTGGTGCGGAGACTCGGAGCAGGTCTTGGTCTTCTTTCTTTGGCCCTCCCCCTTCAGCTTAAGAGGGCATCAGTCTCTTTTATTCCCAGTCTTCTACTTTTGATGGGAAACTTGTGATCCACTGCTCTGCCAATGTTGTGTCTGAAGAGCTCCATCTTTGGAACAATACGTGCATTGGGTTCTTCATTGGTCGCAGGCTGTCCTTTGAGTTCATCAAAGCTTCCCTGTCCCGTTTGTGGAAGCTTTTTAGTCATGTTGATATCATGGCTGTAGACAACAGTTTTTGGTCTTTCAATTCAATAGCGAGGAAGACAAATTGCGGGTGTTGGAAGAAGGGCCTTGGAATCTTATGCGTAGACCTCTAATCATAAGGCCATGGGATCCTAATCTTCTGCTGAAACAAGTGGAACTGTCTTCAATTCCAGTGTGGGTGAGGCTTCCAACATTGCCATTCCATCTATGGACTCCCACTGCGTTGAGCATGATAGGCAGTGCCATTGACATCCCTCTCTACTCGGAACAGAGTCACGCAGTTAAAAGATTGTCTCTCCTTCGCTTGTATTTGTGTTGAGATAATGGCGTCTTCCGAACTGCCAAGGACAGTTTCTATTTGCCCTGAAGGGAGTTCTTGTTTTGAACAGGACATTACGTATGAGTGGGTGCCTTCATAATGCCTTTGCTGCTGCTCATTTGACCACAATGCTGCCCAGTGCGGAAAGACTACAACTGCCCCTTCGTCTCGTCCTCAAGCCCCAAAGCTAAGCCACCGGAATGAGACTATCTGACCGCGCTCGGCTGGTCAGCAAACGAGACTCTAGGGTGATGGCATCCTCCCACCACCGAAGATTGGAGTGGGACCACATCTAGACACTGCAAGGGAGTCGACCGTTGCAACAGGTGCTGTTACCGAGCATTGCCATTTTAGTGACTCAATGGCTTCTGAAGTCACTGCGGACCTAGGAGGGCCTTCTTCAATTGGTCTCCATGTGTCAAACCTCTCCTTGTAGTCCACCGATACTGCAGCCTGTGCTCCTCAAGCCAACCAGGAAATCTTGAGTCTGACCATGAATTGGACCTAGCTTGTGGAACTTTGGAGTGTATTGTTGAAGACCCGCCCCCAACACTATCTCCCTTGCGATGGTGGTGGTGCCAATTTGGTTAATCCAGTTAGGCCTCCTACGCCTAAGAAGTAAGGGATACAACAAAAAAGAAAAAAAAATAAAAAAACCAGGAAGCATGGGAATGGCCCCCGTCAGATGGAAACTGAAGCAAGTTCTCCATATGGGTTGGAATTAATTGTTGATTTGGGGGGAGAAACATCTCTCAGTCCGGTTTTGGAGGAGCATGGAAGCCAACCTTTACCCACCTCATTAAGCTCGATGGATGTTGAGATGGTTGCCGTTTTGGGAGCTTCTTTGCAGGCTTCGTTGACTCATTTGCACTGTCAATCCAAGTTGGTGCGGGATGCACCAATTGATAAGTTGAATGGGATCATGGTGACTACTACTCCTAATATGGATGATAGTGCTGTTGACATCAATGGTAGGGGGCTATATGAATCTAATGGTGCTTTTTGGGATCAGGAGAATCTTTCCTTAGCTTCTAAGAATCAAAGCGGGAGTTGGGTGATCCCTTCCATTCCTCCCTATAATCCTAATGGGAAGAAGGTCAATTTTATATATAGGTGACTGGTTGTTTAGGTCTTATTATGTCCTTTGTTCTTCTTTGGGTGGTCATCCTTCAGCTTAATTAGGCTGTAGGTTAGTTTGTTGTTTTGTTGTGCAGTTATTCTCCTTGTATTCTTCCGTGTTCTCCCCCCTCTTTTGTTATTTGGTAGGGGAAGGGGGGAGTTTCTTTGTGCTTCGTTAATATATTTTTCATTCATCCAAAAAAAACTCTAGCATTTTGTCTCAAACAACTCTTTTTTGGGAGCATATATCCAGATACCTCCTGAGATAAGATCTTCTCATCTTCAACCAACCTAGTGTTAGACCATCATGCAGGTTTTTCAAAATAGCCTAAAAGTCAAGTTTACACTATTGAACCAAAGATTCATTGTTACAAAAGCAGGTGGCATTCCAATGTTTTAGAGAAGTCTAAACTTCTTTAAGTTTGATAGCAAGGACGTCAAGGGAGGGGAGTTTCTCAAGCATGGTTTGGTCTAAGTTTCTCTTACCACATGACAGAAATCCTCACATGTTTGTTCCACATCTCAAAAAACTTAAAGAGCTTATTAAGCCCAAAAAACATATACGGCTAAATGAAGGTTATACTAAGGCAATGGTCAAAGATTCCTGACGCAATGAAGTGAACTTCAAAAGAGCTTAAGGAGGACAACCACACATCGTTAGTAAGAACCATATCTAGGTTGCAGGTTGCACGATATGCGTTCGGGTCCTATTCTCTTAATTGTTCCAAGTATGGAAGAAGCCCATACATATTAGATTTGTCATTCCTAAATCATCCAGGAAAGAATTAAATGCTTCCACCGCATCAACATCAAGATTATCACCATCCACCTTCTCCCCTCGCAAACTGGACCACATTGAAATCCTCGGTATTGACCTAAGGCATTAGAATTGCTTTGGCCAGCCAAAACCCGTAGATCATTCCAAACTTGATATCTATCTCGGGCCACATTGAATCCACAGACAGAAGTCAAGAATGTTCCATGAAGCTAATGAACATACATAACACATAAGTGAAGGAGTTGGGCATTGAATTTAACAATAGAGGCTTTCACTTGGGCACAATTCCAAAGACACTATAGGTACAATGGATCAAGTAGATCCGAACTGCATCCGTGAGGGAAAATCAAACTGCTTTGATTTTATGGTAGTACTCTCTCATGACACAAGAGGGTGGATTGGAAAAAAGAGAGTCGCCACCTAGGTTAGGATTTAGGATCCCCAAATGAGGTCCCTCTTTTGTAGGAGGGACACTAAATTAACTCCAAACTCAATGGCAGGTCTACCCAGATCACTAGATAAGTGTCAAGTTATGTTTGGGGAAGGTGTTAGGCACCACCAGAACACTTGGCCGGAACCAGTCTTCGTAGACCTTACACTTGTTGTTTTATACATATTATGCACCTAACTAATTTACTTTTGAAGGTTTAACTTACATTGATTATGAACCTAATTAAACTAATTAGAACGAATATCTTAATCCTAATTACTAACACTAGGTTAGGTACTTATGCACATTATGAATCCTAGTTAATCTTGTTAATGTATTTTACCCTAATTCGAAACCCTAACTCGAAGGCCAAAGTCCCAAGGTAAACTTTAAAGATTAATCAAACAACTAATATAGGTTTAACATGATGAAAAATGTTACAACATTTACCTTGTGGTTGAAGTGAGCATTGATATTGTAAAATGTCAGAATTGCCCTTAGGGGGATGATATGCAAGAAAAATGCATAAAACCTTATTTGGATGCAAAAATTTGTTAATACATGCTTTAATGATATTAAAAACATGCAAGGAACATGAAAAAGCAAATTCTGACAAAAATCATGCGTGAAATTAGAAAAATGCCCGTTGAGAGTAAAAGCAATAGAAAAGACCGCTAAGATGCCCTAAATGCATGGAAAAGGATTTGGATGCCTAAACATACCCATAATATGTCACTGAGAATGAATGAAGAATATTTCATGAGGTGCAATACAGAGATAGAGGTCAAATGATTGGCATGCCCTTGCATAGCAAAAACGGTAAATACAACCAACATCACTTTTTTCTTCCAAAAGAACTTGAAAAAAATCATAAATGTTTCAAAACATTTTCATGCCAAAATATGCAACATTTGAGGTTAAAATCAAAATCTCCCCAAACCTACCAAAATTACTAAAATACCCCTCTAGGATAATGGAATACAATTTTATGCAAAAAAGCTTTGAATGAACATATAGGTACATGAAAACTTTCCAAAATAATTTTAAGTATGATTGAATAAATAAAAAATAATTTTGTTTTTTTTTGGGTTTTAACTGCATTTTTAGGAATTAAAAGGCCAAATTACCTAAATGTCCTTAAGGGGAAATTACAGAGAGTATTCATGCATTTTTCTTGAATTTAAAAGCATTATCAAGTAGTGTTTACTAATTCCCTAACAATAGTAGCCATAAAGGGCAAAAGTAGAAATAGACACATAAAATAATACATACATTAGAAAATTATGTAAAATGTACAAACTGATATATACTATTATTATGCATCAGGCATATTAGAGAGTGCAATTTTCATTCTAAGCATGCTATATTTTATACATAAAAGTAAACCTACCCTAAATGCATGCATTAAATAATTAAACAAAAATTACATAATATCAAAAAAATACATACTAACACCTAAAACAGTGGGATATGGCTTAACACATGAGTACATATAGTGAAAAATGTAAATCCTACTGTAAACAAATTTTTTTTGTATTTTTTGGGATTAAAATGGTCAAATAACCAAAACGCCCCTTGGAGAAAAACACAAAAAATCATTACATAGACATGCAAACAGAGGTATATATATAGGGATTTCTCATATTTTTCTAAATTTAAATGTAAAAGACCAAAATACCCTTTTGAAGGGAAAAATAGTAAAAACCATTCGGTAGCGAAAAGGGGAGTTCAATGACGAACTTAATTTTGCCAGTGAATTCTGGTTTTTCATCGGTGAATTTCAATTTCGCCAGTAAACTTTTGATGGTGATACCTCCCTATTTGACGGTTCGATTTTGACAAACTGTATATCTTTCCGCACCAAGTTGTGTCTGGGCACAGCTACATGTCCACACACAACACCGTTTAGTGTTCTTTTTCCTTATAAATAAATAAATAAAATTGATGATTTGAGTCCCTGAGATTGAGGTTCATCTGTCATAAGGGTCCGAGTTTCCATGTTGACTCATTTCTCTGATTCATGTATCTCATCAATGAGAATTCTATCTCCATCTAAACCACTTAATTATCATTAATTCTAGTGATCTTCTTATAGAAGGTAGATAAAAGGAATAAATACTAATTTTCACATAAGAATCTTAATCTGTAAATGTCTACATTCCTTTGGCTGACATGGTTGCGGATCAATGGGATAGGGAGGCTCGGCAGTTGAGTATCCAAATTTCTGATATTTAACACACACAGTTTTAATCTATAATAATGTACTTTACACTCTTCTGATCTCAAGAATTATAAATACCCTTCATTGATATGGTCACACACATTGAGCATATGGCCATGGGCAAGATGGTTTTGTTTTCTTCTGCTTGGTTTTCTCTCTTTCCTTTATGGGTTCTGCAAGTACTCTCCATCCTCTTTGTTCAACAACCCAAAATTATTCTCTTGTAGGCACATCTGCACCTAAAACTCATCCTTCTTCTGTTACCTATCTCTGTGATCCTGTTAGATTCAAGGCACAAGCATTGGATATCACAGAATTTGGTTACTGTGACAAGTCCTTACCCTACTCTGTTAGAGCTAAGGATTTGATCGATAGAATGACATTAAAAGAGAAGGCTAGACAACTTGGTAATCATGCTCATGGAGTTGATCGACTTGTTTTACCCCATTATGAATGGTGGTCAGAAGCTCTCCATGGTGTTTCTTCTTTTGGTTATGGTGTTCACTTTGATGAAGAGGTTCCTGCTGCAACTAACTTCCCACCTGTTATTTTAATGGCTGCTTCATTCAATGAGACCCTATGGAAGACTGTAGGCCAGGTAATGCATTGATCCCATACTCAGTTTCTTCTTTTTCAACATTGAATTTGGCATCTTTCTTCTTGACAATGCTTGTTTTCTTAAACATCATCCTTGAGTTTGAAAGTGTTAGATTAAATCGATCCGAATAGGGACAAAATCCCAAAAGCCAGGATCTCCATAAGGCGTTCAAGAACACAATCAAATAAATAATAGAAAAGAAGGATAGAACCACCAACTTTGTTTCGCATCCATAGTGATGATGATTGCAGCGGAAAATAAAGAACAAAGATCTAGGTGCTTCCCCTCTATTCTCAAAGTAACTGGCCTGATGAGAATACCGTATGCACAGGGACGATGAACACTGAATATCTCCCTCTCTTTCCACAATGCACTCCTCAATAGTGATTGAGAATAGTTAGTTGTGATGGGTAGAGGGGGGACCTAGCTCTCCTTATATAGTAATCCCTATAGGGTCTGACTCATCACAGTCCCAATAGGAATCTATCTGGCCCACACTAAGCCAGTCCAGAGCCTCCATAGATCCGTTCTTGAACCTATATGGATTCAAAATAATAGAACATAATAAGGGAATCGAAAATTTTTCGATTCGAATCAAGGTTTTTAGGGTTTTTTTCAGTTTTCCAAAAACCCGTACGGACATTGGCATTTTGCCGATTTTTTTAGTCTGCGAAAACAGAATCTGACCACATGGGTGCGTAGAGCACAAAATTTTAGAAATTTTAGCGGGTGGATCGCCGCCGGCAGCGGCTGGTGATCTCACTCGCCGTCAGGTTTATAAAAAAAAAAAAGGGAATTTCTGGGGTTTTGCTATCGTGCGCCGCCAGGTCGGGTCTACCCAATTTCTGACCCTGAGACCCGACCGTTGACCCGAACTATGACCCGGTCAAACTTGACCCGACCCGGTTTGTTCGAACCGGGGTTGAGCCAAAGTGATTTGGTTTACCTTTTAGGACCGGTTTGACCAGTACAGTCAACCAGATTTGGACTTGAACTTTGACCGGGCTTTCTAGGGGCTACGCGACTCCGTTTGGGGTCCCATTTTTTGCGTTGGCTCTATTTTTCTGTGCTCTACACAGTGGTGCCCTCTGTTTTGATCAGATATGCATATTTTAAATATTTTTGGTATTCTTTTGATGCATGCCCTATTCTGGAATTTGTCGATTCTTCCATTGGGAACTGAACTAATTTTCTGACTTGCTGGAATACCTACCTTGATGAACAAAATCGTTGGATTTTGTGTTAGTTTTAAGACATTAAAAATAGGTATGCATATTTTAAATATTCTTGGTATTCTTTTGATGCATGCCCTATTCTGAAATTTGTCGATTCGTTCCATTGGGAACCGAACTAATTTTTTGACTTGCTGGAATACCTACTTTGATGAACAATACTGTTGGCATATTTGTGTTAATTTTGAGACAGTTAAGCCCCTTGTCATAAATTAAAAAATAACACAATTTGTTTAAGGATGTAAGTAATTTTGGAATATCCCAAGAGAGGGTTCCATGGGTTCGATAGGATGCAGCCGCCAAAACGACCTTCCTTGTTGGATTTGTGAAACACCAGTCTCATACAGTTGTGGGATGTCCTTCAACTCTGATGTGTGGTCATACACCCAAAGGTGGTGATCATGTATTGGTACTTGAAGGGGTACATATATAGTATGCATGTGAATAAGTTGACCCTAGAATTTTGCATACCCAAAGGTGGTGGATTTCGAAAGTTGAGTTGAATTCCATGGCCACTGGTATGTAGGGATTTTTACAACTGCATGTTGGGAATTCAGCCCAAAGGTGTTTTCACAACGATGTATGTAAAATTCTCATTAGCTTATAAGGTTTCAAGCTATATTTGCATCATGCTGATTATTGTACTGTTCATTGTTTAAATTTTCAGTCACTTTTTCTGTCAACAATACTATGGTCACTATTGAGATTCTTACTGAGTTAAATTTTAAGAAGTGGAAAGAAGACATTATGTTTGCCATGGAGATGACAAATGTGCATACGTCCCTTGTTATAGATAAACCAATGGACCTAACAGCTCTGATAGTACTGAGGATGAAAGATCTATGCATTTTGCATGGGAAAAGAGTAACCGCTTAGCTGTACTGTCTGGAGGTCCGTACCAAAACACCTAAAGAATGGTTTGCCTGATAAATATACTGCCAGGGAGTTGCTGGATGCAATTTCCAAGAGATACAAAGTTTCATCGAATGCTGAGATTGGGAGACTTCTGCAAGGGCTATTTAATATGGAATATCATGGTTCTGGGGGTGTTAGGGATTATATTGTTTGGATGGTTGGCTATCAAACCAAAATTAAAGCCTTAAATGTTGCTCTTCCTGATGCCTTCATTGTTCATCAAGTTCTTAATACCTTACCTTCTGATATTGACATTATCAAAACCAACTATTTTTCCTAAGATGGTGTCTGGAGTATTAATGACCTTATTTCTAGGGTTGTATCCAAGGAAGAGAAACTACTTGTTATTTCCAAATCCCATAAGAGTGAAAAATCTAAAAACCATACTCATAAGTCTGTCAATAAAGAGTGCGATCGGATTAACAATTTGGGACCTAAGAAAGACTCTTTCAAGAAAGAGAGTGATCGCTGCTTCTTTTACAAGAAGAAGGGTCACATAAAGAAGGACTGCAACAAATACAAGACTTGGTTATCAAAACCCAGGCCATCAGGTAACGATTCTTTGGCTTTTGTTTGTGAATCCAATCTATCATAAGCCTCATCCAGTACTTGGAGGCTAGACGGCGGGGCAACTAACTAAGTTGCTTTTACCATATAGGGATTCATAAATCGGAAGAGGCCATATCAGGATGAATCAAGGCTTGTCATAGGGAATGATGGATATGATTGACGTAAAGTTCGTGGGAGATATCATTTTATTACTAGTTTCTAGTTTTAATTTGACTGTAAAGAATACTTTTTATGTACCATCCTTCAGGCGGAATTTAATTTCGATTTCAGTGTTGGACATTGGTAGTTACCATTTTGAAATAAAGAACAGTATGATAAATTTGTTTCAAATAAAGTTGGTTCCTGCATTACGTCTAATGGATTGTACAGACTGTGTTTATCTTCCAATGATATCTACGCCTTCCATAATGTTGAAAACGTTGTTTCCAAAAGACCCTTACCTAAAGAACGATCTTTCACATTGTGGTATAAGATGTTAGATCATATTTCTAAGGCAAGAGTGGAAAGGCTGATAAAGTCTGACATCCTACCTACTCTCAAAAGTGATCTAGAAACTTATGTAGACTAATGTAAGGGAAAGATGACCAAGATAAAGAAGAAAACTAGAGTCTATAGTTCTGACCTGTTGGAGGTCATTCACACTGACATCAGTGGTCCCTATTCAGCCACATTGTGTAGAAATTTTTTATTTCATCACTTTTAACAGACGACTACTCCCGATATGGCTATCTGTTCTTAATTAAAGAAAAGTCTGAATCTCTTGACAAGTTCAAGATTTTTGGGATTGAAGTTGACAAACAATTGGGGAAAGTTATTAAAATTGTTAAATCCGATCGTGGGGGTGAGTATTATGGTAGACATGGCGATGCTGGATAGCTTAAGGGGCCTATTTGCCAAATACTAAGAGGACTCTGGGATAGTTGGTCAGTTTACAATACCAGGAAGTCCTGAGAAAAATGGTGTCGTCGAAAGGCATAACTGCACTGGTGAGGAGTATGATTAGTAAGACAAATTTTACCTAAGTTCTTATGGGAGAAGTTTTTGAAAACTACTTCTTGTATCCTTAACCATGCAGTTACTAAACCCAGAAACCATCTTAGAGTTTGGGGTGCCCTGCAGAAGTAAAACTATATTATCCGACTTTGAACAAGTTGGATCCTAGGACTACTCATTACTATTTTGTTAGCTACCCAGATCATTCGAAGGGATATAAATTTTATAATCCCTGCGGAGGCACTAGGATTGTGGACTCATAGACAACGAAGTTTCTGGAATTTGATGTGGCAAAAAAAAATGATTGTTCTCAAACTGTTCAAGATAGTGACATGGTTGGTACATTAGTACCTGTTCTTCTACCTATTCAGACAGATGTGGGGCATACTATGCCATTGGTTACACCTGCTGGAGTTCAGGATCCTGATATTGATACGGTCCTTAACATTCATGTAGCACCTGATGAGATTCCTCTTAATCAGGATGCGGTTGAGGATCCCATCATTGATGTAGTTCCAGCTGAGATTCCTCAGATTCAAGGTGAGGCAGTGGTAGCACCACTACGAAAATCCATCAAGAAGAGAAATTCAGTTATGCCATCTATCTATGAGGTCTATCTGGGAGAACATGACTACGACATAGGTTGTGTGGTTGATCCAGATACTTATTCGGGCATTGTTTCTAGTCTTCAGTTAGATTTGTGGTTTGATGTAATGAGAGATGAGGTGAAATCGATGAAACATAATGATGTTTGGGAGCTTGTTGAATTAAACCTGAGGCTCTTGCGGTGGATGGTTGAGACCATCTTGCATGGACTCAAGAAGTCTATTTACGGTCTCAAACAAGCTTCCAGGCAGTGGTATTTGAAGTTCGACAGTGTCGTGACTTCATTCGGTTTTGTGAAAAACAAAGCGGATCAGTGTATATCACAAGGTCAGTGGGAGCAAATTCTGTTTTCTCATATTTTATATGGATGACATCCTGCTTGCTAGTAGTGACCTAGGGATGTTGTATAAATGAAAGCAACTATTATCTAGGGAATTTGACATAAAGGACCTTGGTGAGGTTTCTTTTGTCCTTGGTATTGAGATCCATAGGGATCGTTCTCGTCGTTTACTAAGTTTTTCTCAGAGGGCTTATGTTGATCGTATTCAGGAGAGGTTCAGTATGCTGGATTGCAAACTTGGGAATGTTCCTGTTCTTAAACTGAGCTCGACATAGTGCCCAAAAAATGAAGCTGAGAAGGATGACATAATGAGGTGCGTTATGCTAGCGCACTAGGTAGTATCATTTATGCTCAGGTCTATACCAGACCGGATATTAGCTTTGTGACGGGTCTTCTTGGTAGATATCAGTCAGATCTTGGTCTTAACCACTGGGTTACTGTCAAAAAAGTATTATGGTACTTGAAGGGGACAAAAGATTATATGTAACATAAAGACACATTCCTGAACTCAAGCTAATGGGTCATACAGATTTCGATCTTGCTAGCTGTGAGAATGATAGGAGATCCACATCTGGTTATGTTTTCCTGATAGCAGGAAGGATAGTATTATGAAACAGTACAAAACAGATATTGGTAACCACATTGACTATACAGGTAAAGTTTGTAGTATGCCATGGGGCTGCAACTCAGGTTATTTGACTCAGGAATCTCATAAAGTAGTTGACCATTTTAGATTTTGTGGATAGACCCATCTAGATATATAGTAATAACAGTTTTGCTGTGTTATTTATAAACAACAATAAAGAACTTAGAGGGTCTAAGGACATGAAGGTCAAGTGTTTGACCATAAAGGAGACAGTAAAGAAAGGTGACACTGCAGTGGAGCATATTGGTACAGATGATATGGTTATAGATCCCCTAACCTAAGGTTTTCGCCCTTGTGTTTTGAAAGACATGTCATAAGCATGGGTTTAGGTGCATCATGGGATGCGGTTGGTTAGTGGGAGTTGTTTTACTCCATTGTAAAATAAAGTTTATTTTCATCTGTAATTTTTACCGTGTGGTAAATCTTGGCTTATATGTATCAGTTGTCATTGCATGCAAAATTCTTTTGAACACTTGAGTGTTTCATTTATTGACATGATGCATATATATTTAGTTTTAAAGACTTACGGAATGTGTTAACCTTAAGCAAGGCTGGGGCATTAAGTTATTAGCCTAAAGGTATGTCTTGTAACACATAAAGTAAATCTCGAGTTATTCAAGATGAGACATACAGATTCGTTAGAACCATAAAGATTATTTCTCTAGTGAGCTTGTGCCACTTAAAGAAGAGAAATTTTGGATTGACAAATTGATAATACATAAGGAATCACTATGTGAGTATTGCCACACTACCACATTACATCCATGTTAGTAGAGTTGAGGGCTCTCATGACCATGGAAGGCTCTGTGTCGCTTGATCATAGATGCAGTTACTGCCATGATTCGGTGTCTAAAACTCTATGGGATAGGATTGACTTTCTAATATGACCTCTAGACCAATTTATTTTAAAAATTGTGCACATAAAATTTTCTTGAAGAGTTGTTAGCCTGTGATTTGTTTTGGTCAAAACTGTTTTTAAATCCTTTCAAAAATAAGGAATTTAATGTAAGTCCAAGTGGGAGAATGTTAGAATTTTAGTTCTAATAAAATTCCATATGGACATAATTAAATTCCTAAACCAGGCTAATTAGGGTTTTGGTCTAATAAAGTGGGGTCATTAAGTTATATTAGAAGTCTAATGTGGACTGGCTTAGTGTGGGCCAGATAGATTCCTATTGGGACTGTGATGAGTCAGACCCTATAGGGATTACTATATAAGGAGAGCTAGGTCCCCCCTCTACCCATCACAACTAACTATTCTCAATCACTATTGAAGAGTGCATTCTGGAAAGAGAGGGAGATATTCAGTGTTCATCGTCCTTGTGCATACGGTATTCTCATCAGACCAGTTACTTTGGGAATAGAGGGGAAGCACCTAGATCTTTGTTCTTTATTTTTCGCTACAATCATCATCACTATGGATGCGAAACAAGGTTGGTGGTTCTATCCTTGTTTTCTATTATTTATTTGATTGTGTTCTTGAATGCCCTATGGAGATCCTGGCTTTTGGGATTTAATTATGTTCATGTGAAATTTTATTAGAACTAAAATTCTAACAGAAAGAACCACCACTTCTCTCCATTTTACTTGAAATAATTTTATGGGATTGAGTTCACTGTCCGGCTGCGTAGCGTGTGCTAGCGTCTATCTGTGTCTATCTCTCTTCTCCCACGGCAGAGGGCAGATATGTCATTTTATGAGGGCTAAAAGAGATTGACACAAGGAGGCGCTTGTGTATGCTATACAACCGGATAGCAAATATTCACCCTAATTTATATTCTATTTATGCTTTAAGTGAGACAGATTTGGAAAAAAATCCTCTCCAATTCCCTGATTGCCGAGTGCAGTGTAGTTCGGGATGAAAAGGTCGACACCTGGCAAGTGCGACATCCAATGGTCCGAGCTCGAGAAGAAAGAAAAAAAAACTAGGTCAATGAGCTCGGACAGCTAAATGTCGCGTTTGCCAGGGGTTAACCTCTCCACCCTGAACTGAATCGCACATGGCGATTAGGGAATTGGAGAGGATTTTAACCTTTAGGCCAATTAAGTAAAAAAAGAAATTAACTAACAATGTTTTATTTCTGTTGAAGGCTGTTTCAACAGAAGCAAGAGCCATGTACAATTTAGGGCATGCTGGATTGACATATTGGGGTCCAACTATCAATGTAGTAAGGGATCCTAGATGGGGAAGAATTACAGAGACACCTGGTGAAGATCCTTTTGTTGTTGGTATTTATGCTGTAAACTATGTGAGAGGTTTGCAAGATATTGAAGGTGAGGAAATTACTGAGGATTTGAACTCTAGGCCTCTCAAGGTTGCTGCATGTTGTAAGCACTACACTGCTTATGATGTTGATCACTGGGAAGGAGTAGATCGTGAATATTATGATGCTAAGGTAATTAAGATTCAATAATTGGAATAATGATTTAGGCAGCCTTTGGTATGCATTCTAGGTCGATTTCGCATTCTTTAATAATAAAAATAGTTGTTTTTATCGTCCGAGAATGCAAAATTAACTTAGAATGCATACCAAACACAGCCCAGTATCTTTTTTCCCAAATAATCTTTGTTCATGTGTAGCAGGTTTCACAGCAAGATGTAGTGGAGACATTCTCTCGTCCCTTCGAGATGTGTGTTAGAGACGGGGATGTTAGTAGTGTCACGTGTTCTTATAACCGTGTTAATGGTATACCTACATGTGCTGATCCAAAGCTTCTGAAAGAGACCATAAGAGGAGGGTGGGCACTTCATGGGTACTAAAATTGTTTTTGTCTTTTTCTTTTTTGGATTCTCTTTATAGTTGGATTACAACTTCAATTATATTTTGATTATGGGAAACTTCTCACATGGGTTTGTTTATTGTTTTCTCTCTTTTTCTGACCATATGGACCCCATGTGGATGATATCATTATCGATACCTCTATTGGTGTGTGACGTGGGAGGTTTTCCCCAAACTGACAACATGGGGAACCCGACCTCTCTCCCTTTAAATATAATAATGGATGCTTTTCTCTTATAGGTACATTGTCTCTGATTGTGATTCTATTAAATCAATGGTTGAGAAAAGAAACACCAATGGCTGGGTTTTGGCTATGAGGAAGCTGTTGCACAGGCAATGAGAGCAGGCATGTGTAGTCCTTGATCAGCCCTCCTGTTGGATGTTAATCCTTATAATTTACTTCTATATATTTTTTCTTTTTATTTTTATTTTTATTCTTGTTTCAGGATTGGACTTGGATTGTGGAGATTCCTACACCAACTACACTAAGAGTGCAACATTAAGTGGAAAAATTAGAGAATCAGATATAGACAAGGCTTTGAACAATCTTTATGTTGTGCTTATGAGGCTTGGCTTCTTTGATGGCACAACTCCTTCTTTGATGTCTCTTGGGAAGGAGAATATCTGTTCTGACAAACACATTGATTTATCAGCTGCGGCTGCAAGGGAAGGAATTGTCTTGCTTAAGAATGACAATACTACTTTGCCTTTGAATCCTCATAAATTCAAAAAAATTGCAGTGGTTGGTCCACATGCCAATGCTACCTCTTCCATGCTTGGAACCTATATAGGTATGTATATAGGTCTGATTTGGTATGATTTCTATTTCAATTTCAGGGGGTAATTTCTATTTCGGAAATTGTTTGATTTGATTTACACGTTGTTTCAGTGAAATAGAAATCAATTGGAGTAGAAATTCTGAAATAGCTGAGGAGCTGTTTCTGAATTTCTATTTCATTTGATTTCACTTTTGCTCTTTAATTAGCACATGGTTAATTTGATGAGCAAAGTAGTAATCACATGTTAAAAATAAAACATCACCCTTCTTCTCCTAATGATCTCACCTGCCACCATCAACCCCATCACCACGACCCAACCACCATGGCCACCACTACCCTGCCGCCATGACCACCACCACCCTTCCCAAAGAAATATAGAGAATTTATTCTAAAAAATTGAACTACCATATGAATTTTTTTATTCTTGAAATATTTTATATTGATAAAACCATATACAACCATAACAACTTCAATTTTTTGATAATTAAGAAATCTTTGTTGACTATTTCATGAAATCAATCCAAAATTGAAATACAAATCATACCAAATCTGGCCATAGTCCATACAAAATAATTCATAGCTAATTTTCTATTCCTTCTCTCTTGTTGGATTAAAACCATCTTTTTTGTGAATAAATGTAGGTGTTCCATGCAAGATTACATCCCCTTTGGATGGTCTTTCTACTTTTGCAAGTGTGACATATGCAGAGGGATGTGATGGTGCAATATGTAAGAATGATAGCTTGATATTCCCTGCCATGAAAGCTGCAAAAGATGCAGATGCAACTATCATTGTGATTGGATTGAATACAACAATTGAGAATGAGGGTTTGGATAGAATTGACTTGAACCTCCCTGGTTATCAAAACCAAACCGGTTGATCAAACAAGTCACTAATGTCTCCAAAGGTCCAGTCATTCTTGTGATCATGTGTGCTGGTGGTGTTGATATTTCTTTTGCCAAGAGTAATTCTAGAATTCCATCAATCCTTTGGGTTGGCTATCCTAGTGAGGAAGGTGGCCGTGCCATTGCCGATGTTATCTTTGGAAAATACAACCCGGGTAAGTGTAACATAAAAGTTTGATTCCTTTAATATTCTAATGGGAAAATCTTGTTGTACCCATGGTTGGTTACAATTGGATCTTTGTCCCCTTCAGTTTCTTGCATGGCCCAGTTCCCCAGTCCCCCTAACAGGGGGGTACAATGACCACCCTACCCTTACTTGAACACTATGTCCGGGTGGGGTCCACCCACCCCATTATTAGAGGGACTGGGGACCTGCGCCGGGCAAGGAATTGGAGGAGATAAGTTTACGGTTACAATAATACTTTTTTTGTCTCTTATAATATTCTCAAGAGTTATTTTAGTAATGAGTAAAAAAGGGTTTTCAAAATAAATTTAAAGTGATGTAGCATTATATCATTGTCCATATGAAATGACAAGATTACCCTTACAATATTTAACTTTTGGAAATTAGACAAGGCACGGAAAATTAAGGTTACACCTACTTAGTTCATCTACTTTGGTCACTCTTACATATCATTGATATGTGGTATTTCTATATTTATTGATTAGGAGGAAAGCTACCAATTATATGGTACAAAAATGACTATGATGTATAATTATGTCATTGTCAAAAGTTGTTATTGTCAATATGAAATGACAAGATTACCCTTATATTAGATAGCTTTTGGGAACTAGATGAGGCATGGAAAATTAAGGTTACACCTACTTGGTTCATCTACTTAGGTAACTCTTACATCTCATTGATATGTGGTATTTCTATATTTGTTCAGTAGGAGGAAAGCTACCAATTACATGGGACAAAAATGACTATGTTGATATGCTACCCATGACATCCATGTCACTAAGGCCAATTGATGAGTTGGGTTACCCTGGAAGGACTTACAAGTTCTTCAATGGTTCTACTCTTTACTCATTTGGTTCTGGCCTGAGCTACACCAATTTCAGCTAGAAGATAGTGTCTACGCATCGGTCTATCAAGATTAAATTGAACAAGAACCAGCATTGTGCTCGAACTATCCAGAGGATGTAGGGAGACCCTTGTGTGAAGCTGTGCTTGTTAATGATTTGGATTGTTCACCACTGAACTATGAATTTGAGGTTCAAATCCAAAATGTTGGAACTATGGATGGGAATGATGTTGTCATAATTTACTCAGCTCCTCCAATTGGCATTATAGGGGCTCATTCTAAGCAAGTGATTGGATTCCAGAGGGTCTTTGTGCATGCAGGACAGAGCAAGAGTGTGAAGTTCAAGTTCAATGTATGTAAGAGCTTGTTTTTGGTTGAGAAGACTAGCTATAAACTATTGCCCTCTGGTGAACACACCATCTTGATAGGGAATGAAGGAGTTTTTCTTCCTCTTTAATAGTGTGAATATGTATCCTTAATTCATTATAGTTCAAGAGGACAATATATATACAAGTGTGTACATGTGATGAAAGATATGGTAACCCAATATTGGGTTGTACAAGAATATTGGAAAATATGGTAACCCAATATTGGGTGATACAAAGATATGAATGGCAAGATAATTAACCATATATAACCATAGGAGATGCCCAACCGATTGAGTTTCCATAGTAGACTTGATCCATATCACATGTGATCATAATCCGAGAAAGGTAAGTGTATCGTGATCTTTCTCTCTATACACCCCCTCAAGGTGGAGAATCGGGAATCCGAATCTTCAGCTTGTCCCTTAGTGTCTCAAATTTGGAATGTGCCAATGGCTTAGTTAGAGTGTTAGCCAGTTGATCTTGTGAAGAAATGAATTGGACCTGGAGCTGTTTCTTGGCCACACGATCGCGTACAAAATGGAAGTCGACCTCGACGTGTTTGGTACGAGCATGGAACACAGGATTGGCTGACAGGTAAGTGGCCCCAAGATTGTCACACCATAAAATCGGTGGACTAGATGTAGGCTGGCCGAGCTCTTTGAGGAGCGATTCTAACCACACCAACTCAGCCGAGGCATCAGCCAAGGCTTTGTACTCTACTTCAGTGGAGGACCGGGCCACCGTTCTTTGTTTGCGTGAGACCCATGAAATCAACTTGGGGCCGAGAAAAATTGCGAAACCCCCAGTTGATTTTCGATCAGATCCATCCTCGGCCCAATCTGCATCTGTGAAGGCTTGAAGGGTATGCACTGGAGACCTTTCAATTAATAATTCGGCCGATTGAGTGCTCTTCAAATACCGAATAATTCTCTTAGTAAGCTGCCAATGTTCCTCTGTTGGTGAATGCATAAATTGACAAGAGCGATTCACCACAAAGGAAACATCCGGGCGGGTCAATGTGACATATTGCAAGGCACCCACAATTGGCCTATACTTTGTCGGATCAGACATTAGCGCACCCCCTGAGTCCAAAAACTTTGTAGTGGTTGCCATCGGGGTTCTAACAGGTTTACACTCTTTCATACCTGTTCAGTCCAATAAATCTGAAATGTAATGGCCCTGAGATAGCACAATTCCTTTGGGATGGCGTTGAACCTCTATCCCAAGGAAGAAGTGAAGGTCACCCAAGTCCTTAATGGAAAACTCAGTAGACAGACGCTGCAAAAAAGACAGCACCATAAAGGGATCACTACCTATGACAATTATATCATCAACATAGATTAAAATATAGCATATATGGGCCCCGGTGCACAGAATGAAAAGAGACGTGTCCATCCTGGATCCAGTGAAGCCCATTCCAATTAAAAATTCAGATAACCAATGAAACCAAGCACGAGGTACCTGTTTTAAACCATATAAGGACCGATTGAGCTTACAGATGTGATCTGGAAAAGATGGGTCCACAAAGCCCTGAGGTTGAGACATAAACACCTCCTCATCCAATGAACAATGGAGAAAAGCATTCTGAATGTCCAATTGCCTAATGGGCTAGTCCTGAGAAACGGCAATGGACAAGACACATCGGATCGTTGTTGGTGAAACCCTTTTGCCACCAAACGCGCTTTGTAGCGCTCTAACGAACCATCAACTTTCCTTTTGATTCTGTAACCCACTTATTTCCAATAAGATTCCTTCTTGGGTGACGAGGCACTAGGGACCAAGTGCCATTGCGAAGTAGTGCATTGAACTCTTCACTCATAGCATGGCGCCATTCTGGAACTTTGGTAGCCTGCGAAAAAGATGTAGGCTTAGAAATAACTGTATTAGTAGCATGAGCTTGGGGCTTGGTGCCATGTGATCTGAGGCGCATAGGATGTATAGATGAGGTTGTGGTTTAGGTTGGTTGGCCTTGGGGCTGATGGGTGGATGGATTTGGTTCATATTGGTAAAAGTCATGGAGTGGTCAATTCTCAATGGTGGTGACGGAGATGAGGTTGGTGATTCATGAATGGGACTAGGGAAATCCGTGTAGGTGGATTCGGGTTGATGGGTGACCATGGGTGACATAGGGAAGGGCGTCACTGGTGTCCCCATTGGAGTTGGGGACGGTGGGGACAGTGTTGCATACGATAATGGTAATGGTGGAGATAGTGAAGATGATGCCCAAGGAGTTAGAGGATTTCCAGATGGAGGAGCCGAAGGTGATGGTAGAGGATTTGAAAAAGGGAAAGCATGCTTATCAAAACGGACATGTCTGGGTATAATTATTTTTTGGGTACCCAATTCGAGACACCTATAACCCGCATGAGAAGGGCTGTAACCAAGGAAGACACACACACTAGATCGGTAATCCATCTTATGATGGTTATATGGCCTAAGGTATGGGAAACACAAACACCCAAAGACTTTCAAGAATTTATAGTCCAGTGTTTTACGAAACACTAATTGAAAAGGGGAAATGCCAAGGGAGATAGAAGATGGCATTCTGTTAATGAGAAAAATTACAGTTTCGAAGGCAAAGTGCCAATATTTATGAGGCACAGACCCATGAGCAAGCAAGGTGAGACCGGTCTCAACAACATGTCTATGCCATCTCTCTACTGAACCTTGCTGCTTATGGGTATGTGGCACAGATACACGGTGGCTAATACCAAGTTTTGAGAAATATGTGGGGAGAGACCAAAATTCCCCACCCCAATCAGACTGCAGGGCCTTTATTTTTCTACCAAATAATCATTCAACGAAGGCCTAAAATTGTGGAAAAATAGTGAAAACATCTGATTTGTGAACTAGAGGATAGAACCATATGAATTTGGTGTTATCATCTACGAATATAACATAATAACAATGGTTGGAAATAGACGGGGTGGGTGATGGTCCCCACGCATCAGTAAAAATTAAATCAAGAGGAAAAGTACTTCTACTACTAGATAACGAAAGAGACAATCGGCTTGCTTTGCCAAGCTGACAAGCCTTACACATATTTTTCAAACTGGAAGGAGAAAATTTTAAATTAAGAGTTTGAAGCATATTTTGAAGAAGACGATGGTGAGGATGCCCAAGACGGTGGTGCCAAATATCTAGGGACCCACGGAAAGCCGAATGCACAGAAGGAGAAGAAGATGGATGGAGTTGGTAGAGGCCATCCTTACTCGGTCCGGAGAGCAGTGTTTCCTTGGTTACCTGATCCTTCACAAGAAAGTGAGAAGGGTGAAACTCAAAAAATACGTTATTGTCTTGAGTAAATTTCTTAACAAACAAAAGAGATTTAGACAAAGAGGGAACATGCAATATATTATGTAAGTAAAATACACGAGAAGAGGAAGATGGAACGGAAGTAGAACCAATATGAGAAATAGGCAAACCCTTACCATTACCCACATGCAACTGATCTGTACCAGTATATTCATCATATTGGGAGAAGGCCTGGAGATCTGGGGTTACATGATGAGAAGCGCCAATATTTGGGTACCATGGTAAAGCCGTAGATGGATGTGGTGTGGGTAAGAGTGGAGGGTTAGTATGGGGATAAGAGGGGAATTGGGTTGTTGGGGTCGGGTATGTGTAATGGGCTGCTGGAATTGGGTTGGAAAAAGTGTAAGGTGAGGGGTTTTGTGGGCGATAGAAGCATCTATCAGTGGAGTGATTTGTACGCCTGCAGATCGCACACCAAAAATGACTATAGCCTATTGGAGAGCCACGGCCACGACCAACACTTCTTCCCCCACGACCCCACCGACCCCTCTACCACCACGGTTTGGTGGAGAGGAAGTCGAGGGAGTGCATGAAGAATTTCTCTGAAGATTATGTGCAGTGATTTGAGTTCCAGGGATAGCAGGTTCAGTGATTGACAGTTTCTTCAGAGATGTGCCATGTAGGAATTCATGGCTTAACAACATGGCATGGAGATCATCATAACTGATCGGATCGGTGCGTGTAAGTAGGGAAGACACCATGGACTTAAATTCTATTTTCAGCCCACGGTATACATGAAGATTAAAAGCTCCAGGGCGGAAGGCATGACCTGCAGCTGCAAGTTCATTAGCAATAGACTTGGCACGCTGCAGGAAGGCAGAAACAGTTTCATCGGATTTTTTCTCAAGATCAGTGAGAGCCATATTAAGGGCCATCAATCGACTCTCAGAAGGAGAAGAAAAGGCAGTTTGCAGGGTCTCCCAAATCTCACAGCTGGTACATTTGCCAACAACTAGCGGGAAGACTTTTTCAGACAAGGATACAAAAAGCATACTGCGAATGAGGGAGTCCTGGCGATGCCACGTAGCAGCCTTTGTAGGATCGGCGGGACAAGGTGTAGAACCATCAACATGTCCAAAGAGATTCTGCCCATCCAAGAAAGGCTCGACCTGTGTTTGCTAGAAAATAAAGTTTTTGGATGTGAGCTTTAGAGATATGTAGTGATGGGCATGGGTGAGAGAAGGAGGAGAGACCAATGGAGAAGTAGGAAGAGGGTTAGGATGGTCTTGTGTGGCAAGAGCAGTGGTGCCATCGGTTGGGTTGGTGGTGCCTCCGGCCATTGCAAGGAGATGGAGGAGGACCGAAAAAAAAAAGAAAAAAAAAAGAAAAAAACTAAGGCTGGCTTGTTGGAGCTCTCTTGGCTCTTAATACCATAATAGTGTGGATATGTATCCTTAATTCATTATAATCCAAGAGGACGATATATATACAAGTGTGTACTTGTGATGAAAGATATAGTAACCCAATATTGGGTTGTACAAGAATATTGGAAAATATGGTAACCCAATATTGGGTGATACAAAGATATGAATGGCAAGATAATTAACCATAGGAGATGCCCAACCGATTGAGTTTCCATAGTAGACTTGATCCATATCACATGTGATCATAATCCGAGAAAGGTAAGTGTATCGTGATCTTTCTCTCTATACTCTTCAAGTAGATTTTACTGTCAATGCTGAAGAGTACATGAACTGATTATGATTACAATTATAGGTCATAGGCTTCCCCTATCTTTTGCTTTTTTCTATAATTGTAATCTAAGATGGTTAGCCAATTTTAGTTTTATTAGATGATTAAAATGTGATTCAAGAGATTAATATTGAGAGTTGGCCTTTAGCTCCTTACTCGGACCTCCTTAAGAATGGGATGGAGAACTAGGATAATTACTTCTATATATTATCTATACAGCTGACAATAAGAAAATGGAAAAGGAAAATGCTGCTTGTTGTGTGGCCCTGTGCCCACATATATAGGAGCAAACGAAATTACCACCCCGGCCCACTCTTATGAAATAAAAAATCTCATCCATGTTGATACTCCTACGCAATCTCTCATTGGTCCCTACACTGGTGTAAGGGCCACACAACCAGGCAACGGTCTCTTGTAAAAATAATATCTAATTTTGGATAATGATAGTGAGGAGCATGTGCTCTACTGGATAGTTAAGAAGACACCCAAACTTTTTTTTTTTTTTTTTTTAGGAAGATGAAGAAGACACCATTAACTTATCCCATAAAAATGGATGGGGGGTGGAAGGTGTAAAAACGACATAAAATTTTATCCGAACCACTTGTAGTTTTCTTTAAGACCAACAAAAGACTGCCCTCTCTCAAATTTACTTTAAGGGAGAGGATTTTCTCAGCAAGTAGTTTAAGGCATGTATGGTAACATTACAAAAAATTATTTTTTCTGATTTTTTTATCGGGGCACTGTTCTCTGAATGGGAGTGCGTGTAGGGTTATGCGTGTGGGTGCGTAGCCAATGAGAGAGCGGGCGCTGGTGTTACACCCGCACCCCAAATATACCCAAATTCCCCATGGTAATTTAGACCTTTACCAAAGGGTTATGCCCTATGGCCAAGGTCAACATTTATGACCTTGATCTTAAAATATTACTAAAAGTGTCCCCTCGAAGTCCTGGAAGTGTGGGTCAAAATCCCGTAACTTTCCTTGAAGTTTAGGCCCTGACAGTAGCATCGGAGTCACGAACGGACTCACTTGAACTGAATCCGCTAGAGAATCTGCCCGTGCTGTCACCTGCCTTTTTGATTTATTTTTCTGTGGGACCCATATACCCGTGTCCCGAACACTGTAATTGGACCTTTGGACCATATGGACCCTTACCCTTACCATTAGTTGGCTAGTTGGGCCATGGAGTGGGCCCACAAAGCATAACTTAAATGAATAATGAGTTTTAATACCTTTACTTAAACCAAATAAGCCTTAGTGGACAAATAAGTCCCATGAGACTTAGGCCTAACCCAAACAGACCCTAATTAACTAAATGGACCTAAGGGTCTATGACTTGGCCCAAACAAGCCCTAAGACCTAATTAAACCCAAAAGACTAATTTATGTTTGGGGGATACCTAACCAAACACTACCTAAGGCCCCTTCTAACCCCTTAAAAGATAAAAGAACTCCTTTATTCCCTTATCTCTCCCCCTCCCAAGCAAACCGTGGAGTAGAAGAGACAAGAGAAGGAGGAGAAGGAGGAAGGAAGAAGAAGAAGTAGAAGTAGGAGAGGAATAGGAGGGGAAGGGAAGAAGATGGGAGTTATGCCAAGATGGTTGGCTGCCCCACATCTCCTCCTCTCGCTGACCGGATAAAGGGAGAAGAAGAAGGTGAAGGAGAAGAGATGGAGAGGATGGTTGGAAGGAGAAGTGGTGGTTCTTCAAGGCTGGCTAGGGCTGGAATTGGAGCTCCTCCCATCAAGGTAAGACCTGAAACTTGGTTCTCCTCCATTTCCCTTTTCATTTTGTAGATTTCCTTGAGCTTGGGATAACCTAGGGTTCCATTTGGGACTCAAGGTGATGCTTGGCCCCATCTTGGAGCTCAAATGATGCTGACCAAACCCCATTGAAGACCTATAAGTGCTGCATTGCAGCCATTGTTGGTGAACCTTTAGTTTAGGATCTTAAAACCTTACCCTTGGACCAAATTGAGACCAAACCTTTGTGGGATCTTGGATCCATGAGGTGAACCTAGGTTCTAGTGACCCTAGGGAGGCTTAGACAACCCCTCCTTGACCTTGAAGTGCTAGGGTGTTCCAAGCTTCAAGCTGGAGAAGAAGCCCTTTGAAATCTCAAAAAAGACTTCCGATGGACACATGATCGGATCCGTCAATCGTGGTACCGTCCGCCAATCTGCCCAGAATAATCCCTGTGAAATGACCTGGACAGATGAAAGAACGGATTCACTCTGTTGCATCTGCCCGTGGGTCAGTTCGCTCTCGGGTATGTCTCAGGGATCGACTGGATGTAGGGCGGACTAAGGAAACACATCCGCCCGTTAATCCGCTCGCTCTTAAGTGTGTCTCAGAATTCGAACGGATGCATGACCGGATCCAAGTAAGATGTTCTATCCGTGGATCCGCTCCCTCTGTTTTTACCTTTTGGCCTGAACAGAGTCAGGGACGGACTCACCTCTGCTGCAACCGTCCATGAGTCCGCTCGTGCTGTCTTAGTTGAAACTTGATTTTAACCTTGGGGGCCTAGCATGGGACCCTTTTATACATACTTTAATGATTGCTTTTGTATTTTTAGGCTACCCAACTCAATGGATAGCTGGTGTACCGGTGAGATTCATGTCAACCACGCCGGGTGACACCCGAGTTAGGTGAGTGGGTTCTAGGTGACTTTGTTGGGTTTGACTATATATAATATGCAATCTTAAGCATGCTATTATATAAATATAAGCATTGTATGCATTGCATCTTTTATCTGAAATGTGAACTGTTATGAATGCGATATTATTCTCACCATTGTATTGGGCTACGGTGCCAGGTGTGCCGGTGCCTGAACCCCAATTTATTTAATTATAAAAACTGTTATATGCCATCCTGATCTGCTGTATGTGCCGTGCCATGCTGGTACCCGGGTACTAGATGGAATGGGACGTTGATGCACCTAGAATATCTCTTGGGATGATAAGACTTGCATTTAGTATATCTGTGACTAGGATGCTTGTTCCCTTATGATACGACCCTTGCCAACAGGGGTTTACGTGTTAGATAGTCTGAGCACCTATGGTCTATGGAGGTGGGAGAGGCTAGGACAGGGGTAGTGATGACTATCGGGGTCTGTCATTGGGTGACCAAATGGTTTCTACCGGTGTAGGCTCCTGTGTGATAATTGAAGTTTCATTGGGGCGATAAGTTAAGTGACCCTCAATGTCTCCCGAGTTATGACAGTAGCATACACTTGACCGATAGAATTTGGGTGCTAGGTGAAAAATGAATCTAACATTAGCATGCATCATTCTACTTAAAACTGTTTGTGTGTATGCGTGTGCATTCCCTTTGCTCCCTCACTAGCTAGTGTAGCTAACCCCATTGGGAAACCCCTTTTTAGTTGATATGCAGGTAACCTCTTGACGAGCACCGTTGGATGCGAATCAAGTGGAGCTAGTTGCTGTGACTTGGATGTAGATGTACACCCAAGATTGGTGCCCTTGTAGCAATTACTTATTATTTAATTTCTGTATTCATTCCACAATCATGTATAAACTGTATGTTTATTTATAAGGAGAGATTGAATGGTTACAAATATGGAAAGTGTACTATGTGTTATCATTAGAGAACCGATGCTCTATAATTTCACTTGATTTAATTTAATTTTGCTTTCGTTAACTCTGTGATTGGAATGGTTTATTCTATTTGGGTACGTTTCTTGCTGTTATCACAATTGATGACAGGGTGGATTGTGGCTAGGGACATTGTATCTGTGATCCTGGTAGGTATTGGGATGATGTGTGTTGTCCCAGTCAACCTCTATTGGTAAAATATCTTACATCAGGATGGGGGTGTGATAGAGTGGTATCAGAGCAATGATGCTCTGCACCGTACAGTCTGGCGTAACCATCTAATTTTTTTTTCACAAATTAGGTTCTAAATTAAAAACCTCAAGAACATAAATCATTGTGTGCAGACATAGGAAGAAAATTGATTATGGTGAAACAATTAAGAACCTAGAAGATAATAGACAACAAGGAATTTAGAACTTGAAATATAGGCTGTTGAGTTATAACTATGTAATTGTTTGTTGGGTGTTAACCAGGTAAAAGTTGGGTAATTATATGTGAATATCCCTAATAAATAATGAATCAAACCCAACCAACCCATGATTATGAACAATAATCCAAAACAAGAAGAAATAAGCAAACATATAAAAAATATATATATATATAATATTAATTACAACTTCTAGATTGTTCTAGATTCTTTGCTTGGGCATGACTGTGCCCTTTCCAATCCAAAACACAAGATTTTCATCTGTTCCAACCCAAAACATTTAATTCTATCTATCCAAGATCAGAATATACAAGTCCACCATAATTAAAAGTTCCCAAAAGTTCCCAAATTGCTGATCAAAAGAAAAGAAAAGAGAAAGTGCAAGAAAACTAAAGGAAAAGCAAAAGAAAATTGTTCCACAACTGTCCATCAAATGCAGGAGACCAAAAGAACTGATAAAATAACTTCAAATCTATTGGAGGAGAAAGCTGGGCAAGTCATCTACACCGTCGCCACCATCGCGACCCAGGAAAGCATTGATGTCATCTACTCCTTTCTCTATGCCCTCTAGGCGTCGAACCTGGTTGGAGAGTTACTTTTTTACTTCATCAAAGCCATCCACCACCCTCAGATTCAGTCACCTGATAGCCATCAAGATGTCACTTCCTTCCCCTGGTGCACCTGAATTTCCTACTGCAGATGGCCCAGAGCCCATGAACTCAATGTCATCATCACTGTCACCATCATCCTCTCTGGGTCCCCTGCCATCCCCATACTTGCCCTGCTCCCCAGCACTACCATAATCATAATACAAATTCATCTTCTGTAGTGCATTGAACCCAATAGGTCCCTTAGTGCTTGTTTTCTTGGGCTCATGGCCAAGATCAACCCCAAAGAATAAGAAGATTCTAGTGAGCAGCCTACCATAGGGCAAAGTATTGTTGCGGGTAGGATTCAGTACTACACGAGCCATATGCTAGATGACCACATGAGGTAGGCAAATAGGCTGGCTAGTATACAGAGGATGAGCTAGAACTGCAGACATCAAAGGAGACAGTGTGCTGTGAGCCTTGGAAGGAGCCAGATTGGTCTTGGCAATGAAGATAAGAACCCGCTGAGATGGAGGAAACTTGAAAAGATCAACATTCTCCTCGTACTTGTCATTTGTGAGAACCTTGAACAACTTTTGACTCTCCTCTGGATGCAGGAACTTGTCAGGATGGCTTCCTGGAGGATAGTAGACCCTCTCACCCTCTGAGGATATGTCAAGGAGAACCCCCAACTCCACTGCATTAAAGCCAATGACAATTCCTTTCACATAGAAAGTAAACCTGAATCCATTATCATCCTCCTTGACTAGTACTAGATTTGAGTAAAATTCTCTGACCAAGGTAGGATAATAGAGCTCTGGCTGAATTAACATACTGCTCCACTTCAACCTCTCGAACCTGGCACCCACCTTGTATGCCAGAAGTTCCTCCACTGTCACATCTCTCTCTACTAGAATTTTCCTATTGAAAAGGTGCTCTCGAAAGATCCCCTCAGTCTTTTCCGAAGTGAACCAATTCACATTAGATGCGATGGGGATAGCTGACACAATAGATAGGTCCCTCTTCCTCTTGGGAGCCATGGCTAATCACCTACACACAAGACACCACCAAAGAAAATAGCAAAGGTAAGCCAAATTGTAATAATGACATATGATTGGCAAATAGAATTATGGAAGGGAAATGCCTATATGAGATGGAGACCACCATACATCCCGATCAACACCAAATAAGTTAGTAATTGAGTGAAACACCCCAACAAGAGACAAGAACTAATTGGTTGAGGAAAAAGGGGATGAACACAAAATTTTTTGCAAATAATCCCATAAATAAGAGATGCATTTGAGGATACATCAAGGGAATGGATTATTTGAAGAATAGAGGATAGATTCCAAGCATTTTGTCAACCAACATATAAACAAGAGAATATGTTAAGGATAAGACAATGGGATAATATCTATGAAATTGAGATGCATACAAAGAATTAAACTTGAACTTGAAGACCTTTTCCAAAAACATTGAGGATTTGAGAAGTTACCCAACCAAAAACCTATAAACATCCAAGTAAATCAACTACACATGGCAACCATGGCAAACAATCTTTAAAATGCTTGCAAAGACTTGAAAATTTATATAAGAAAAAAAATATAATAAATAAGCAAGAAGCCATCCACATAGTGCCATTAATTGGTTAGGGCTTGATTTAAATCCAAAAACCGTAGCCTCAAATCGATTTTGGCATGGTCTTAGTGCACTTGGCCATGAAAGTGTAAACAAAATCAAGACATGATCACAAACTTAGGATTATCCATATCAAATCCAAGAAGAAAAGGAAAGGAATATGAAAAGACACAAGCCAAAAACTCTATAAATGGGAAGAAGAAGATGTTGTGAAAGGAGAATGGGAAGAAAGCCATACCTTGATCAAGTGAGAGTTGAACCTTGAGGCTTGAAATCACCAAAAATCACCTAAAATGGGGCAAGGAAGCTTGGACGAAAACCCTAGTAGAACCTCTCCTCTTACGGTTATGTTTCCCCCTCTTTGGAACCAAAAGTGAGTTTTAAAACTCGCGGCTCTGTTTTATGAAATTCTGTGAACGGACGAACGAACGGATCCACTTATCGTGATTCCGCTCGTTACGCCCCGCACAAAACTTAAAAATTCTAATTTTAAAACTGCCCAGATCAACGAACGGATCCACATTCATGAGTCCGCCCGTAGATCTGTTCGACTTAAATCCTCTCGGCCAACGAGTTCTCTGAGACTGGACGAACCCGGAGTACTGATACCACTCATATCTTACGGAGTGGCCAATGAGTTCGTTCTGCATCCACCCGTTAGTCTGCTCTGCTTATCTTACGGAGGAGCCATAAATGGACCCAGAGTACTGATACCACTCGTGAGTCCGCTCGATTTATTTTAGGATTTTGAGCCCAGATTTTTGAGACCTTTTGGCCACACCTATATGTGATGATTTTGTGCCCACACCCTAGATTGGACACCTATGTTGCTTGGCCCATGCATAGTTATTGCTTGCTTTGGATGTAAACTATGGTGTTTACATCCTTGGGGCTATATTAGCCAGGCCAGCCAATGAGAAATGGCAGGCATTAGTGTATGCTGTGACTCCCCTCCTATGTAAAAGGAGAAGAGTTACCCTTGAGGATAAAAATCCTTAACTTCCGTGAATTTAGTGATGTAAAACCTATGAATAGGAAAACCTAAACCTATGTGGTGTATAAAACCTAAACTCTTGGCGAGGCCTGAAGAAAGAAAATACTAGGCTGGTTTGGGATAACTTAGCTTGAGTGATCAATCGGGACCACGTGTACTTGAAGGTCATTCATGACACCTCACAGACTAACGATAACTCTATTTGAACTTTACTTGGTTCATTCAAACCTTGTTTAGACTCATAGAGGAAATCCTAAGTCATGATGTGACACCCCAAAAGAGACCTAGTACACCGTACCTAAGAACTGCTTATTCCTATGGATTGACCTAGATGACAGATATGTCCATAGGGATATGAATATAATTGTTGAATTTATGCCTACATATTGGTGTGAAAATAAATATATAAATATGTCCCTTAAACCTTTGTGTATGGCTAATTAGTTCTTCTGGGCCACAAGTGTGACTTTGGTTTGACCTTATTATGGTAGCTAGTTCAAGCCCCGACCATGGTGATCCAAACCCTAAGTTAATAGGTAATGAATTTAATAATGACCGGGTAGGTTACATTATTGGAACCTGCTTAAAGGAATTGACTCAGGCCAAAACTATTAGAAGGTTGTGTGGTTCTCGAAAGAGGACTAATATGGACTTTTCCCTGTGAAGTAATTGAGTACTAGATCTATAAAGTTGTGAAAGTTGGAAACTGAAGGATGTAACAAGACCTTCTCCAACGACAGATATGAGTAGAGTAATGGATCACCAAATGCGTTCCCTCCGTACCGGGAGTGAACAATAGGAGATTCCATCAATATTCCAAATCATTCTAAAGTTGGGTTAGGTAATGAGATGACCTGAACTGATAGCATTCAGAATGTGAACCCTATGTTGGGGACTGGACAGGTTAGGTCTTGTAACCCAAGAATGACCATAGTGGTAGTGATCGAAGAGTGGTATCACCTGATCTGGAAGATCTAGGGAACTTTATGTTCCTGGTGGCTTAGTTTAGTGTGTAAAGCCTTTTGTTACCTACCAATATGTTATAACCACTGGCTCTAAAATCAATTGAAGCCAGAGTTATTGTGAACCTTACTCCTGTGGTAATGTGACCCTATAAGGAAAAGAATTGGTGAAACCTTACTTGTCGCGCTATGTAAGCTATTAGACCCGCACCCGAGATCATCTTTTAATATTAATATTTTATGCCACATAGATGGAGCTAGCATCTATGCTGGTGAGTTGTTCACAATGGTGATCAAACCGAGTTATAAGATCTTTGACCAGTTCATTGGCTTGGCGGTTGAGGAAAGGTTTCTCAATCGGGATTGGGGGAAATTCGTAGACAAAGACTTCATGGCCTACCCTCCAAGCACTAATCCCAAGAGCAAGGAGTACCGAAGAGAGCACCCAGTGTCTTATCACATCGACACAACGAGCCTTGGTGAAGTGAACGTCGAAGTAAGAAAACTCTTCGGGATCTCGGAAGTCAATACTTGATGGGGCAAAGGAACTATTTTGGGTACGTTCTAAACTTGTTTAGGAAGTAGTTTGATTCCCTTGGTAACCCTCAAAAGGTGGGCTAAGCCCGGGGTTTATTGCCTTAGGTTTACCTATTTTAGGTGAGCTGGACCCTGACCTGGACCCTAAGCTAGACCCGGTGGTGAGTCCACACTTGCCATATGGTATATTGTGGGAAAGGTATCGTGGACCCCACTCACCTCTTTTGTAACTTAGTGATTTGGGTCTTAAAATATCTTAAAAACCCACTAGTGATTAATTGGGGATTTTAGAGTTTGTGGATTAATTAAATGATCCACTAACTAAGCCATGTATTAATCCATTGATCCACTCACCTATTCACTAAGCACCCACTAACTTGCTACAATCTCTTCTAACCTAGCCAAAACCGTGGAGGTGAGGAGAGAAAGGAAAAGAGAGGAAAAGAGAAGGAAAGAAGAAGAAGAAGGAAATAGGAAGAAGGCATTGAAGATGGTTTGTGTAATTACTCTACCTAGGAATTATTGTTGGATAAGGTAGGTCCTTGAATTTATACATATCTTTCTCTCTCTTTCTCTCTTCTTTAATTTCTTTTAGGGTTTGGAGTTGAAGCCTTTTAGGTTGGGGGTTTTGGACCTAGGGTTCCATTTGGAACCCAAGGATGCTTTTGGATTGGTATTTCCCCTACTTGGAGGCTTGAAGCTAGCCTTGAGTTTATCCTCTTCCCTTTTGTGGATTTTGATTCTTGGATTTAGGGTTCTTGGTGGAGAAACCCTAGATTTGGGGGTTTGATGAAATTACCCTTTGAACCCAACAACCCTATGATAAGGGTAGGGTATTATGACCCTAGGTAGCCTATAAACCTTTTCCCCGAGTCCTTGTGGGCTGAAACCCTAGAGAAATCTAGTTTGGGAGCTTGTTTATGGTGAATTTTGGATTCTGCAGGGTACTGGACCTTGTGGTGGACTCAGACCATAAACCACAACTAGAGTCCACCCCTTCTCTGCCTGCAGCTGGACTCTGTGGTGGACTCAGGCCAGGATCCACCCAAGAGTCCAGTCTTGGGTTTTAGAGTATTTTGCCCAGGGTGGACCTAGGCACTATGCCTCCACTCAAGAGTCCACCTAAACTCTATTGCGTTATCCTTAAGCCTAGACTTCGGGTCCCCTCTTACCTCACCTAACTCACTTTGTTACGCTTCTCTAGGCTATATTACTCGCATGGTGGAACTTACATTACGTTGAACGGCAACAAACCTTAGTAACGGATCGTGAACAAATAGGTGAGTGGGGTTGGGATTTGACTTAATTTGGGAGTGTTTTGCATTATGTTATGCTTGTATGCCATTTCTCATGCATACTCATTCTTGCATTTTGTAACTATGTTTGTAGAAATTGTGAATGTATGCATTATGGATATGGCTTGTTAATGTCTTCATCATGCTTATAATTGGTCTGTTATGCGTCGTGTCGTGTTGGCACCCAGGTGATAGATGGTATAGGACATTGATGCACCCGGAATACCTCTCGATATGATAGTATCATATGACATCATAAGGTTAGTGCTATTATATGATTTTTCATGCGCCGTGTTGTGCTGGTACCTGGGTACTAGATGGTATGGGACGTTGATGCATCCGGAATACCTCTCGACACGATAGTTCATATAGAATGGTTAGGATTTTCGATCCCCTTGCTAAGACCCTTACCAACAGGGGTTTAGGTGTTGGGTAACCAAGGCTACTTGTGTGCCTGAGGAGTGATACGAGGCCAAGTCAAGGATGATCATTGGTTATCGGGGTTTGCCTCCGGGTAGCGAGTGGCTTCTACCGACGCGAGCTCCCTTGTAACAATTGAGGTCTCATCTCGGTGATAAGATAAGTGATTTGCGATGTTACCCGAGTTGTTGCAGTAGGAAATACCTAGTGACTTAGATCTGCTTGCTAGGTGGATAATTGGATAATAATTCATGCATCATGGAATATATGTTATTGCTTGCATGCTCCCCATCCCCTCACTGGGCTCAATGGAGCTTACCCCCTTTTGTGCACACTTTTTTAGATATGGCTGTAGCTGATGGATTTGTGGCAAACCCAGATGTTCACTCGTCTGAGTATGATTCTGTGGGTGTGGTGGACCCAGAGCCGTTGATAGAGGAACACGGAGACGGGTGTCCATGTGATGATTGTGCCTATGGGGCATTCTAATTCTGAGATTTACTTCTGTTTCTTTTGAGTTTTACATTATGCTTGTATAGACTATATTTTGATAGTTATGTAATGATCATTTGAAGAATCACTGGATTACTATATAGCCTAACACGAGGCAGATGAACATTATGAAACTGTTATTTAATGATTCCGCCGTTCTGTTTCACCTTGGGAATGTAATATTTCTTTGTTTCCGTTTACTAGTATATTTGTGATAATTATATTAGTCCTGACTGTGATTCAATACACTGTAATCGAGATCCTGGCAATGTGGGATGACACGTGTCATCCTAGTCATATCCCTTTTATTGTATTTTATTTCCTTTCGGGATGGGGGCGTGATAGAGTGGTATCAGAGCGTGTTGCTGTGCATTGAGTCATTGTCTTGTGGAAACCTGATTTACGCCATAGGAATAGTGATAATGATATAAAAGCTTCCAAGAGAATAAACTGTTGTGTGTAAAGACCTAGGGAGAAGACTAGCTAGTTGTGGAAGCCGGTAAGATTGGTAAAAGACAAGATAAGGTGACAATGAGGAAAATATAGATTTGTTTCATTAGTTCAGCTGACTGTACATTCACTCGATGAGAATCCAAAACAAAATTACAATTTGGTTCAGCTGTGCTAGAGTTTCCTTGATACTAGATCAATAATTACAACTACGGTTAAAGTCTAGAGAAACAGTTTCAAAAGAAAAAAAAAAGGAAACAAAAAGATGAAACAGAAAACAGTCAAGTCATAAAATACTGTGTCCTCTAATCTTGTGTCTAGTCCTCCATGTTGTTTCCTTCACTGTCATCTTCATAAAGATGCTCATGGACGTAGGTGTCCAAGTGCTTTACTTTCCCCTCTAGGATGTCGAAGCGGGTATGGTGCTTGTCCAACTCCCCTCTAATCTCTGAAAAGCCATGGGCCATGTTTGTGCCCAAGTGTGCTATGGCAGCCATGATCCTATCTGTATCAGAACCAACAAACGGTGCAGAAGATGAGGATGCAAAGTCGGTACCTTGCTGCTATGGGGGATCCTCCTCAAGATCCTCTGCTTCATCTGGTGTCTCTTCATCAGTTGGGATGTCTGTCCGAATCTTCATCCTCCCATGGGCATGAGAACCAAAAGGTTCCTCACTTGGTTCCTTCGCCACCTCCCCAGTCAAGTCTACGCCAAAATGTAAGAAAATGGTGGTAAGTAGCCTCCCATATGGCACGCTCAAGTTAACCTTGGGTTTGGCTCGCACATGACCCATGCTGCTAATGATGGCAAAAGGGAGACAGAAGGGAATGCCCTTGTAGAGGGCATAAGCCACATATGATACACCAAAAGATGGTTGAGTGGGATGCCCTCCCTTGGGTAGCAGATTGGTTTGGACTATGCGGCTTAGGAACCCCTATTTCGAGGTTTTTTGAGAAAACGAAACTGAGTGTAGACACTGAATTTTGTCACCCCACGGCGATGATGAAAACAGGACACAGACAGACATCGGTATCTCTCTCAAGAAGGACTCTTATCCCTACATTTGAACCAAATCACCCTAACATCCCTAAAATGGCTTATCAGACCCTTTTACTAAATGCTAAAGGAGGTACTGCTCACCCTCCCCCACCACGGCCGTGGGGGTCTAGGGGGGTAGGTAGTCCCCCGACAGAAAATTTTCTGAAGAGTCAGAAGGGAGCCAAAAACCTAAAAAATAAGGAAAAGTGGTACTGCGCCCCCACGGCGCCGTGGGCTCCTTCCCACGGCACTGTGGGGACGTGTACTTGATTTCTATGGTGCCATGAATGGGTGTGACATCAGCCTGCTGACATCACCCACGACACCGTGGACATCTCCACGGCACCGTGGAGGGCTTGTCCGGCCAAGGGTGAGGGTCCCCCCTCCCTATAAATAGGAGGGTCCCCCTCCCTCATTTCTCAAGCTTTTCTTAGGTAAGGAGAGCCTCCAGGGCTTGTTTTGCCCCCTTTTCACCCTCTTTTCCTCAATCTTTCCCTGATGAGTATGTGAGTGAGTGGAGTTCTTCGACATGGGTAGATCCTCCGGTTACCCATCCAAGCATAGAGCGATTCTGCTCTTGGGTATTGTTATCCCGTCAGTGTATGGATAACGAAAAACCCCCTTCACAGTCATTATTCTGTCTGTATACAGATAACAAGAATCCATTATATAGCTATTACTTTGCCCGAAGTTTGAGTAGCGAAATCCATCTCATATAGTCCTTACTCTGTCCGACAAGAGAGATACAAGCTGATCGTCTGTCTCCACCTGAGCCGTGGGACATCACATATTTCGCCCTCGGTGCGCTTTCATTTATTTCTTGCATTTCTAGACAGCTATCTATCTCTTTCCCTCTCATTATTTTTAGCATAATGTAGACAATTAAAGTAACTCGTTTTAGTGTACATAGTAAATGATTTTTCTTTCTTTGTCATGATTAGTGCATCATAACTTAGCCTTACATGTTAGTATATGATATATTATTAACGGAGAATATTTGAAAATCAACATCTAGTAGAAAGACTGGTTTATCCGGACGAGGTGGGTGCCTAACACCTTCCCACCCTTGTAACCTGACTACTTACCCTGAATCTCTGACCAGACCGTATAAAATCACGTAGCCCTTTCCGCTAACCCTGGATGGGGCTACACCCATTGGGTCCTAGGCCCTAACCCTAGGTGGTGACTCCATTTCTTTATAAAGCATGATCCCAATCCCCATGATGATATATCGGAACGATACACCGTTATTCATCGAAGCCAATCCTTATCGCCAAGAGGCTGAGGAACCCTCGTCCCGAGGACCACGGTACTTACAGTGGTGACTCCGCTGGGGATGCATGATAAGCTTTCAACACTAGATGCTCTCGTTAAATGTAAGAATATTCTCCCTTATGCATTGTTTGTATGATAACATGTTTGGCTAACCTTTTTGTTTGTATTAACTGCATCATGCATAGTACTCGAAGTGAAATCAAACGACGAGGGTACTCCCTGTCGTACCCCTACCCCCGGGGAGGTGAGGTACGTCATACTAAGTACTGTGAGATCGGATGATAGCCGCTTCCTGTACCACTTTTGTGCACACACGCACTGCATGGGAACACTCTTATCCCCATAGTTAGTCGTTGGACCCCATGAGTAGTCATGGGTAATTCACGGTGAAGCTACAGCCTTTGATATTTACTGTATGAGTTTAGAATCACCAGCGAGGGTATTCACTAATGTGTTGTGGGAGGCTTTAGCCATTCGAAAAAGGCACTAGCATGATTACTCTGAGATTGAGTGACCTACTCTCTAGGTATATTAAAAGAACCACGTACCCGCAATTCGTAACCACGAGCGATAGGTATATCGGTTCTGTCAAGGGTGACCTTTTTGTGTCCTATCAAGCCTACCCCTTACATGCATCATGTAGGAAAATAGATCATATATGATTAGGGTGCGACACAAACTAACCCTTGTTAGTTGTAAGAAAGACCGAGTTTAAGGTCGCTTGATGATTAATCTGGCCTCAATACGAGATGCCGCCCAAAGTAAGGAATTCCATAGTCCCGCGATAATCCCTCGAAGAAAGATGGGAGCCCACTCCGGTATGATGGATGGTTACATGTCCCTCGAAAATAGGGCACCTCGTATTGATTCAAGATATAATCATCAGGAACCTGAAACTCGGCTTTCTTCTTTGTTTGTTTATTTTTCTTTTTTAAGAAATATTTGGGGCAACAATGGCATTTGAAGTATGGTCTGAGAGAATTTCTACAATGTTGGAAGCTCCAATGACAACTTCGATTACTTGAGCCAAATACAAAAAAAATACAAAAAAAATGTTTAAAATAAAAAAAATAAAAAAATTTTACTCAAGTAAATTCCTTGTGACCTGAAATAATTCTCTCTGACTTTCCCATCAAAAAAAATAAAATGATTCTCTCATATGTAAAGCACAATTCACATCAAAAGACTTCCTGTTACACGCGTGAGTCCGTTATAACAATAGGCTAACCCAAATTGGTCCGATCCAATCCAGAGTGTTCAAAACTTCCCCTTCTCCACTCAACATTGTGAGGTAGAGTTCAGTCAGGCTTTTTTCGGAGAAAACCACCATGGATTCGTTAGGAAATGATCCACCCGAAGTACAGTTGGGTCGATAAATGGACCAATTATAGGCTGAGATGGCAGAGATGAAGCAACTTATGGTGCAAGTCTTGCAAATAGTACACGACATCTCCCAAGGAGGCACAGTGCCTACTTTTGGGGAGCCGGAGTGTGCTCAACCAATGACTCCCAAGGTAACCCCAACAGTGTCTAGGTTACCCGCCAGGATTATGATGGAAGAAGAAGATGCCGTGATCAACGCACCTCAGGAGTATCCCGAGATTGAAAGGGAGCGCATGATGAGGGAGAAAGTTGAAAAGCTTGAAATTACTGTCAAGGACACAGTTTGCGAGGAGCCTGAAGATGACTTGGTGTTCTTCCCTAAAGAAAAGATAGCCGAAGACTTCAAATGGAAACTCGACAAGTTTAATGGGACTGGAGATCCTAAAGCTCACCTCAAAATCTTTGCTACAATGGCTAAATCTTGGGGCCTCACGGAAAATCCAATGGGGCAGACTTTTCTCTACTCGCTTGCTGGACCTGCTTTGCGATGGTTGACACAGTTAGATTAGGCACAAACTCAGACTTGGTCAACGGTGGTGAGAGCCTTTACAAAGTAGTACTCATACAACACTGAAGTGGATGTCACACGGAGAGAGTTGGAGACACTAAGGCAAGGCCCTGCTGAAGGGTTCTACAATTTCATTATGAGGTTTAGAGAGAAGGCCGTAAAGATGTGGAATCGCCTGATAGAAGCAGAACAGGTGGAGATGATCCTAGAGAATCTGTACAGAGAATATCACGATTGCCTTTACTACCAACACCTCAAGACTTTAGAAGAGCTAATGGCCCTAGGGAAGCATATTGAAGATAAATTGTTCAGAAAGGGACATGGCCAGTATAGCCACACAATGCAATATCATAGCCAAAATTTAGAGGCGAATATGGCAAATTCAAGGCAAAGTGAGTTCACCGATTTGGGTGTGGCTAGGTCTCTTGCATATGCTGGATTGAAGAAACTGGGACTTCTGGGCACGGTTCCTCCACGACCGGTCAGGGATCCCCCACCATCTTAGTATGATCCAGATCAATACTGTGACTATCACACCCAAGAGGGGCACCCCACTAATGAATGCATTGCACTCGGGCATGCTATCCAAGACCTGCTAGAAGCAGAAAAATTCAAGCCAGGGGTAAAACAATAGTTTGTTAATCAGACAATCAATGCCCTCGAAGAAGATTTAGAAGGGTTTGATCCTACCTCCTTGATCCAAGCTTTGCCAGTTCCTTTAGAAGAGGTAGTGACATGTCAAAAAGTCTCCATCAATGATGTTCGCCCAGGATGTTCATGAATCATCTCTTCCTTCAACAACTGATATAACCAAGCTGAATGGGTATGAAGGCCATGAAGAGATCAAGGAAAAAGAGGTTTTGGCAGGATTGCAATCTCAGATTGACCTTTTACCTCTCCATCTCCAAGAACAGATCATGCATCAGGTCTTACAATCAAGGAGTGAAGATTGCCTGCATTTGTTTAATGAAATTACTCTCCTCAACTATAGGAATGACGACCTCCGAGGACTTCCTGTCCATCCAGATTATCCTTTCTTCAATATCTTCGGGATAAGAGACCTCTACCAGTTGTCTACTGAAGCCCTTTGTTTTCTTTTGTACCTTTGCGAAAGGGATGTGATAGTATTCAGCTTTCGTGTTCCAGAATTATTGACATATATGAGCCAAGACGAATTACATCCAGAATTCGTTCCTCCTCGGCCAAACACAATGAAATTTCTTCTTCAGTTTTAGACACAGACTCAATGGCTCGAGCAATTATTCAGTTGTGCAAAATGGAATATCCTCTATACCCTCCATAACCCTTATTGGATACAAGAGTTACGAGAAGAACCAAATGCGAATTTGATCATGCGTCGACCTCACTGCACCTTTCATTTTGGTACAGCATTCAATTTGGTGGATTTCTTTGATAGAGGATATAGAAAGGATGATTGGGATAAGACAAGGAATCATTTGTGTGAGATTAACGAAGTCCCTAAAGAGTAGATTCCCCCAAGATTATGGGAAAATCCTTTTAATGCAACCACCAGTTTTAAAAGTGAATACTTCTTTTACATTGCCAGCCTACAAAGTGGTAGAATCGCTAAAGAAAGTTTTTCGTATTCCTCCGATGGAACAGGGGCAGACACTGATTGAGGGCATCACTATCGCCCGAAGGCGTTAAACTACGGTCAATAACTTGATGAGTATCAGTTTCGTTGGCTAACTTAAAATGGATTCAATACCCAGCTTTGGTTAGAAGGGCATTTTTAATGGTACAAACTGCACAGTCCCGTGACAAAGCAGTGACAGTGCTTCACTCTTGTATAGATAGGATCGCACTGAAGACATCATTGGGTCAGCATCCCTTAGGCCTTTAGGTCTATTCATTTAGTCGAATTTCCTTCTGTAAACTTGTCCACTGTGTTTTCCACAATTATCAATGAATATGTTTCTTTCCCATCTATCCAATCCCTTTCTTTTTTCAATTCATCCAAGTAGCAGTTTGTGATGATTTCATGACTGTTGGTATAAAAAAAATAAAAAATAAAAAAATAAAATAAAACTGCTACCCATTTTTTCAATGTCAAAGTTTTGGTGGTCAAAGATCTGGAGCTTTCCATACATCCGATCCCCTTCCAACGAGGCGGAAGCCTAGATGGAGATTTCATCTCATAAAGCTTGTTAAGGGAGGCCCCCTTTGGCTGCTAGTCATCTCAAATAAACCCTGAGATAATAAAATCTGCTAGTCCCCCAGTTGTGCCTTAGCCCTTCCTTTCTTAAAAAAAAAACAAAAAAAAAAAATTCACTTTGGCCCACCTACACTTCATTATCCATATATCCTCTTGCTCATCAAAATGTCCCATTAGCTTCTAGGGTCTAACCGGAAGAGGTCTCTCGGTGAAGTAAGACGTCACAAGGGCAATACGTTTTCGAAGGATTTAAAAAAAAAAAAAAAGAGTAGCTCCGTCTCCACAATCAAAATTGGGCCAATCTCAAAAAGAAAAAAAATGAGACTTAAAAAAAAAAAAGAGCGAAAAAAAAAAAAATGGGATTTAAAAAAAAAAACAGGAGAAAAAGGTTCAAAAAAAAAAATGACAGCCAAAAGAAAAAGAGTGAAAAAAAAAATGAGAGTTCAAAAAAAAAGAAAAAAAAAAGAGAGGATGCATTGGCTCAAGACATTGCAAATAATTGGACCATGGGGTAAAAATAGCCACTTTTCCTTCGGAGACAATATTGTCAAAATTATCAAAGTTAAAATTACCAAAGTCTTCAATTGAGACACGAGAGGGATTGCCAAACTTCTTGAGTACATTATTAAAAAGAAGAAATTCCCCAACAAGTTCAGTTACCAGAATTAGTTAAGTTTTGGGAGCAGAAGTGTCGAGTCAGGGTTAGACCCTAGGGGCACATTTGAGCCTCTACCACCCTCTGGAACCCAGTCCTAAGCCCCATTACAACTTAGTAAAGCCCTCCCGGGCCAAATGGTGATGAGACTCTCGTCCACAGCTTCAAGTTCACCCGGCTATGAGGGAACTTAATCATCAAGGCTTTGGCGTTAAGGCATCTTTGTCCTGAACTACGTTCGACCTGATCCCTATTTGGGGTATGTAGGCAACTTGATGAAGTGATAATTAAGTTCGGTCCTACCACATGTACAGTTTTCCATTCGTCCATGTATAACTTTTCATTTTTGCTCACTTGCATCATATCTATCATATTTCTACTTTTTCCCCTTTCCCACTAGTATCCCTCTCTCTTTGATGCGATCCGATGATGTGAAGAAAAAGAAGCATGTCTACCAAGATCATAAAGATTTCTGAAGAGATGATTAGGGGATTAAATGCCAGCAGCATTGTACTCACCCTCTCAACCAGTAAAACGACCAGAAGAATTAACTTGTCACTGGGGCAATCCCTATCCAAGATAAGAAGGACAAAGGAGCATAAGGAAAAAGATTTTTTTTTGGGGGCAATCCACCAGGCAAGAGCATGTGAAATTAAAGGGGCATGTTGTCCATGAGGATCGACTCCCAATCATGAAGAATCTTAGCCTAAAAGACAAAATGACCGTACAAGTAGAGAAGGATGATATTGTTTGGGATAAAATGCCATGACTCTCTATAAAGGAAGGGAAGAGTGACCTATCCACCCATCTTGTTCATACACATTCTCCCAATTTATCCCTTTGACCCGCTTTGTCAAAAATTCACCCCACATCCATTCGATGTTGGCCAATCAATGTTTGTCGAGCTTACGTGTGTAACAGGATGTGAATAATATACCTATGTGGAATTATGCATTACTGGGTCAGAATGTGAATAACCATAAGTTTTCAAAATAAATTTCTCTCACAAATGAAGTTGTTTCTTAAAAAAATAAAAAAATAATAAAAAATAATAATAAAATAATAAAAAATAAATAAATTTGTGTTTAGAAGAATCTCAGATTTCTCTATCAAGGTTTTTGGTAACGTATAATTGTGCACTAAGCTTTTATGAAGGACAAGTGTTGTGCAACACAAAAATGGAGAATATCTGGTAAGTGTCTATGTTTGTATGTGATTACTTTTCACTTGCTTGTATTGATTACTTGCATAGGGTTGTGTTTTCCTTTTTGCATGACATAATTTGCATTAGAACTGTGATTCCCTTTTTGCATGACATAATTTGCATTGGATTGCTTTTCCATGGCTACACATGCATAGGATTGCATTTTCCTGACCAATGTCTTGATCATATGCCACCTGAATTCTCATTTTCGTTGCACTCGCGTGCAACCTACTCAGTCGATCATGGCAGAATTCATATACAGTCTGGGCTCTGATCTTCTAGTTCCATCGGACCCTCGTACTTCCTGCACTCACGTGCAATTGGACTATCTGATCACGGTTGAATTCATGTACAACTCGATCTCCAATGATTTGGCCCCAAGTACAGTATGACCAAGTCCTTATCACTTCTGCACTCATGAGAATTTGGTTTTTCGGATCACTATTGATTTGATCTTTCGGTCATACCAGATTCAACCATGCCTTTTTATGAACCCTGCACTCTCATGCAAATTTTGATCTTACTTACACTCATGTACAACTTGATTAGTCATTAATTCTTTTTGATCCCACTTTACTCGCGTATAGTTTGACGGCTTTGCAGATATTCTAATCCTTACCACACTCGTGTGAAGTTTGATCACCCCCATGAATCTTTCGATCTCCGATTGGCCTATCATCTAGTTCTCCTTGTACTCGTGTACAAATTAACCATTGACCTTTTTGATCCTCACTATACTCGCGTGTAGTTCGATCATCTCATGTTATTTGATCCTCCTTGTACTCATGTACAAGATTGATCCATTATCTAATCCTCTTTGTACTCAGGTACAAATTAATCATTGAACTTTCTGATCCTCTCTATACTCGCGTGTAGATCGATCATCCTAAATCTTTCAGTCTCCATTGTATTCGAGTACAGATTGACCCATCATCCTGATCCTCTTTGTACTCATGTACAAGATTGATCCATTATCTGATTTTCCTTGTACTCGTGTATAAGTTAATCATTAACATTTTTTGATCTTCACTATACTCGTGTGTAGATCAATCATCCCGTGAATCCTCAGTCTCCATTGTACTCATGTACAGATTGATCCATCATTTGATCCTCATTGTACTCGTGTATAAGATTGATCCATTATCTGATCCTCCTTGTACTCATGTATAAATTAATCATTGAACTTTCTGATCCTCTCTATACTCGCGTGTAGTTCGATCATCCCATGAATCTTTCGGGCTTCATTATATTCATGTACAAATCGATCCTTTTTAATGTAAACCCATGGACAATTTATCATCCAAATCATTATTTTATCTGACCACTATCGGACTCATATATGGTCTAATCGTCGTGATCTCTTGATCACTTCTGCACTTGCGCATAATTTTATCGTCCAACCATTGTCAAAACTCGTGAATGGCTCATTCCCCAGTAAGCATTTCAGATGAGACCCGTCCCTCATTGAAACCATATCTTTCCCTCAGAACGACTGGAGTGTGTCGTTCCACAGGTCAGCCAGATCGGCTATAAGTACGTCATACCATTGTCTTAGATTGACTGAAGAGTGGCTTTCCACGTGCCGTCATCGACAGAATGATGTCTATACCATGCGAGCACCTTCTTTGCACCACAATACTTCTTCGGCATCAGGAGGGTCTTACCCTATAGAATAAAAAAATAAAAAAAATAAAAAAAACCTAAAAGAAAAATATTTTCAAGAAAGGCCCTGAAAAGGGGAAAAACCCAAAATGTTGAGGAAAAGCCCTCATACATAAACTCCAATCATCTATCATGAATCATACTAACTCTTGTTCAAGATGTTAGCGCCAAGATCAGTCGAGTCCTCTTACTCCCAACCGAGATCAGTCGAGTCCTCTTGCTCCTAACCAAGCTCAGTCGATTCCTCTTGCTCCCAACCAAGATTAGTCGAGTCCTCTCGCTCTCAAAAGATCAATCAAGTCCTCTTGCTCTCAATCAAGATCGGTCGAGTCCTCTTGCTCTCAATCAAGACCAATCTAGTCCTCTTGCTCTCAATCAAGATCAATTGAGTCCTCTTGCTCCTAACCAAGATCAGTTGAGTCCACTTGCTCCTAACCAAGATCAATTGAGTCCTCTTGCTCCCAACCAAGATCAGTCGAGTCCTCTTGCTCCCAACCAAGATTAGTCGAGTCCTCTCACTCTCAATCAAGATCAATCGAGTCCTCTTGCTCCTAACCAAGCTCAATCGAGTCCTCTTACTCCCAACCAAGATCAATCGAGTCCTCTTGCTCTCAAAGATAAATTAAGATCAATCAAGTCCTCTTGCTCTCAAGAACCAATCAAGTCCTCTTGCTCTCAAGATAAATTAAGAACAATCAATTCGTCTTGCTCTCAAGACCGATTGAGTCCTCTTGCTCATAATCTAGATCAGTCGAGTCCTCTGACTCTCAGATAAGATTTTTTTGCTCACCCTCAAAACTTGATTCTCGGTCGAGCGGTGCCGTATCACCCTCAAAACTTGATTCTCGATTAAGCGGTGCCGTATCACCCTCAAAACTTGATTCTCGGTCGAGAGGTGTCGTATCACCCTCAAAACTTGATTTTCGATCAAGCGGTGCCTTATCACCCTCAAAACTTAATTTTCGGTCGAGCGGTGCCTTATCTCCCTTAAAATTTGATTTTCGGTCAAGCTGTGCCATATCACCCTCATACATTCTCTATCTGTTAAGTGGAGTCATTTCCTCATTAACTTCTAGTTCATCTAAATCTTTTTCTAGATTTAGCAAATGATTCCAACCCGTTTGAATCTTTTTTAAGATTTAACAGATGATTCTTCAAAATTTAGCAAAAGATTCTTGACCATCTGAGTCTTTGATTTCTGACCATTTGGGTCGATTGTTACTCTTAGGTAAAAGATCAAAAGATCACTTGCCAGAAGAGTACAGAATGAAGACCGTTACTCTTAGACGTGTGTGACCAGATGGGTCACCCGATAATAGATTGCGGAATGATAGAATGAAGACCATTACTCTTAGACGTGTGATCGGATGGGTCACCTGACAATAGAGTGCGGAATGAAAGAATGAAGACTGTTACTCTTAGACATGTGACTGGATGGGTCACCCAATAAAAGAGTGTGGAATGAAATTACTTTAAGTTGCTGAATGATCGGTATTATCATGAAGATTTGGTTATTCCTGATTTTTTTTATCAAAAGATTTCATCGTGGTTAACCGCCTGTTTGGCAACTCTGGTTGAGTGGTACCATATTACCCTCAAATTTGGTTTTTTCGGAGTTTCTCTTTTGAGGTTTATCGAAGGATTTCATCGTGATTAGCTGCCTATTTGGCAACTCTGGTTGAGTGGTACCATATTACCCTCACATAATAAATATTTGGTTATTCCTGAATTTTTCTTTTAAGGTTTATCGAAGAATTTCATCATGATTAACCACTTATTTTGGCAACTCTGCCGCCTTTGAGCAAAGCGTCAACAGTACATGCTCTTGGTGACAAAATTAGTTGGTCTTTTATCTTTATCCTTCGGCTATTGGCACAGGCCTCGACCAAAGAGGGGCAAACTGTAGACACTGAATTTTGTCACCCCCGGCGATGATGACAACAGGACACAGATAGACATCGGTATCTCTCTCAAGAAGGACTCTTGTCCCTACATCTGAACCAAATCACCCTAACTTCCCTAAAATGACTTATCAGACCCTTTTACTAAATGCTAAAAGAGGTATTACTCACCCTCCCCCACCACGGCCGTGGGGGTCTAGGGGGGCAGGCAGTCCCCCTGCGGGGGGTGTAGGGGGGCAGAGCCCCCGATAGAAAAGTTTTTGAAGAGTCAGAAGGGAGCCAAAAACCCAAATAATAAGGAAAAGTGGTATTGCGCCCCCACAGCGCCGTGGGCTCCTTCCCACGGCACCGTGGGGACGTGTGCTTGATTTCTACGTGCTATAAAGGGGTGTGACATCAGCCTACTGACGTCACCCACGACGCCATGGAAAAGTCCCCCACAGTGCCGTGGACAACTCCAAGGCACCGTGGAGGGCTTATCTGGCCAAGGGTGAGGGTCCCCCCTCCCTATAAATAGGAGGGTCCCCCTCCCTTATTTCTCAAGCTTTTATCGGGTAAGGAGACCCTCCAGGGCTTGTTTTGCCCCCTTTTCACCCTCTTTTCCTCCGTCTTTCCCTCATGAGTATGTGAGTGAGTGGAGTTCTTCAACGTGGGTAGATCCTTCGGTTACCCATCCAAGCATAGAGCGATTCTGCTCTTGGGTATTATTATCCCGTCAGTGTATGGATAACGAAAAACCCCCTTCACAGCCATTATTCTATTTATTTACAGATAACAAGAATCCCTTATATAGCCGTTACTCTGCCCGAAGTTTGAGTAGCGAAACCCATCTCATATAGTCCTTACTCTGTCCGACAAGAGAGAGACAAGCTGATCGTCCGTCTCCACCTGAGCTGTGGGACATCACATATTTCACCCTCGGTGCGCTTTCATTTATTTCTTGCATTTCTAGACAGGTATCTGTCTCTTTCCCTCTCATTATTTTTGGCATAATGTAGACAATTAAAGTAACTTGTTTTAGTGTACATAGTAAATAATTTTTCTTTCTTTATCATGATTAGTGCATCATAACTTAGCCTTACATGTTAGTATAGGATATATTATTAAGGGAGAATATTTAAAAACCAACATCTAGTAGAAAGATCAGTTTATCCGGGGGAGGTGGGTGCCTAACACCTTCCCACCCTCGTAACCTGACTACTTACCCTGAATCTCTGACCAGACCATATGGAATCTCGTAGCCCTTTTCACTAACCCCAGATGGGGCTACACCCATTGGATCCTAGGCCCTAATCCTAGGTGGGGACTCCATTTTTTTATAAGACATGATCCCAATCCCCATGATGATATATCGAAATGATACACCATTATTCATCGAAGCCAATCCTTGTCGCCAAGAGGCTGAGGAACCCTCGTCCTAAGGACCACGGTACTTACACTGAGCAACCTAGGGTTGAGTTTGAAGAGAAAACTTGAAGAAAAATGAGTTGGAGAAGGAGAACCTAATCTGAACTCAGTTTGGGGATGAAATCCGTAAGGTTGAATGCCCATAATCGCCAAGGAAAAGGAGTGGAAGCAAGGGGGAGCAAAGGCTTGGTCCTCTTCTTCGCGCAGGGAAGGAAAATATGAAAGAGACGAATGGGTTTTAGGTCCCTAAGTCTTTTAATTGTAAGTTATTTTCCCGCTGGACCCAGGTGTGGACCCAGCCTGAGTCCACCCTGTGAGTCCACATACCTGCTGGTTCACACTGGACCATGGTGTGGACCCAGCCAGAGTCTACCCTGTAAGTCCGCTTACTTGCTGTTTCCCGCTGGACCCGGGAGTGGACCCAGACCAGAGTCCAGTCCTGAGTCCACTCGGGCTTTTCGAGTACTTTTGGACCAGTTTTACAACCAGTCTTTTTCCAATGTTTTCCACCCTCCTCTATGTGTATTTCCCCATAGTTATTGACTGTCTTACACATCTTTGAGAAAGACTTTAGGTTGATTTCTCCTTTGTCTTTCCTTTAAATCTTAAAGTTGTGTTTGATAAATTGTCAATCTTGTGGTATTGTGTCGGGTGTTGGTTTTGTAGCCTTGTGTGGGTAAGAGTAGGGACTGGAACTGAAGGATTTGACAAAACTTTACTCAACAATGGATATGAGTGGAGTAATGGATCACCGAATGTTCCCTCCGTTATTGGGAGCGAACAGTAGGGATTCCATCAATATTCCAATTCATTCTAAAGTTGAGTTAGGTATTGGAGGATTGGAAGTGAAAGTCTTCAAAGTAAAAGCCTTGTAAGAAAAGTAGTACAGACCTATGCCAGACAAACCCAATACCTAATTCCTATCTCTGCTCTATAAGTCTTGAAGCTGATAGAGGAAGGATGTCAGTGTTATTTGGCGTTAGTGTTGGATGTTGAAGCAAAGGTCAAGCCACTTGAAGAGATCGATGTGGTTAAGGAATTCTCGGATGTTTTTTTGAAAGACCTGACACGATTACCACCAGACTGTGAGACCGAATTCATGATTGACTGGATCCTAGGTGCTGCCCCAGTGTCCAAGGCACCCTATAGGATGGCACCTACAGAGCTGAGAGAATTGCAGGAACAGCTCAAGGACTTATTGAAGAAGGGGTTTATTAGACCGAGTATTTCTCCTTGGGGAGCACCGATACTGTTTGTGAAGAAGAAGGATGATAGCCTAAGGATATGTATCGACTACCGCGAGCTTAATAAACTGACGATCAAGAATCGGTACCCACTACCCAGGATCGATGGCTTATTCGATCAACTACAGTGTGCTAAGGTGTTCTCGAAGATTGACCTCAGGCCAGGGTATCATCAGTTGAAAATTAGAGATAGTGACATTAGCAAGACAGCCTTCAGATCTCGCTATGGTCACTATGAATTCTTGTTCATGTCCTTTGGGTTGACCAATGCCCCAGCCGGTTTCAGGGAGCTAATGAACGGAGTGTATCATGATGTACTAGACAACTATGTCATTGTCTTTATTGATGACATCTTGATATACTCGAAGAATGAGGTGGAGCATGCTGAACATCTTTGACTTGTGCTGCAACGCTTGAGAGAGAAGCAGTTGTATGCTAAGTTCAGTAAATGCGAGTTTTGGCTACCTCAAGTGGCTTTATTGGGACACGTTGTTTCAACCAAGGGTATAAAAGTCTACCCCGGTAAGGTGAAATCGGTAGTTGATCGGGAAACCCCCAAGAATGTGGCTGATATCTGTAGTTTCTTGGGTTTAGCAGGCTACTACAGGAAGTTTATTGAGAACTTCTCAAGACTTTCAGCCCCGATGACTCGGCTGACCTGAAAGGGAGTGAAGTTCTAGTGGACCGGTGAGTGCGAGAAGAGCTTTCTGGAATTAAAGCAAAGATTGATTTCTGCTCCAGTGCTTACCATTCCTAATGGCACTGGGGGAATGGTAGTTTATAGTGATGCGTCAAAGATGGGTCTGGGTTATGTTTTGATACAAAATGAGAAGGTGGTAGCCTACGCCTCTCGACAATTGAAGGATTATGAAAAGAACTACCCGACTCATGATTTGGAACTTGCAGCTGTGGTCTTTGCTCTAAAAATCTGGCGGCATTATCTCTATGGGGAGAAGAGCGAGATATACAGCGACCATAAAAGCCTCAAGTACTTCTTCACACAGAAGGACCTTAATATGAGACAACGGCGATGGTTGGAGTTATTGAAAAATTATGATTGTACCATCCACTATCACCTTGGTAAGGCTAACGTGGTGGCAGATGCCTTGAGTCAAAAGTCACAGTCACTGTCACTCACATCACTAGCCATCAGTGAGGAACTTATCGAGGAAGCAAGAAGGATGGATCTGGAGTTGTTGATAGAGGGTACAACTATATCTATGGCAGCTTTGTCAGTTCAACCATCTCTTATGGGGAAGATTCAATTAGCTCAATCCTCTGATGAAGACTTCCAAAAGATCATTAGAGCAATTCGTGAAGGAACACAGCATGAGTTAGACTTTACTTTGACAGCAGAGGGTGTCCTCCTGTTCAAAAACCGGTTGTGTGTCCCCAACGACGAGAAGTTAAGAAAGGAGGTGTTGATTGATGCTCATAATTCTCCTTATTCAGTCCACCCAGGCAGCACGAAGATGTTTAAAGATTTGAAGAATTATTACTGGTGGGGTGGAATGAGGAAGGATGTGGCAGAACACGTGGCAAGGTGCCTTACATGTCAACAAGTGAAAGCTGATAGGCAGCGACCTCACGGTCTACTCCAAACACTACCTGTTCCAGAATGGAAGTGGGGAGAACATTACCATGGATTTCATTACTGGTCTGCCCCGAACACTTAGGGGTGTTGACGCCATCTGGGTTATTGTGGATTGGTTAACCAAAATGGATCATTTCATTCCTATAAAGGTCACTTACTCAATGAATAAGCTGACCCAGCTGTATTTTGATAATGTGGGCCGCTTACACGGAGTCCCTGTTAGTATCATTTTCGACAGAGATCCCAAGTTCACTTCTAAGTTTTGGGGTGGCTTCCAAAAGGCCATGGGCACATTGCTAAACTTTAGTATAGCTTTCCACCCTCAGACAGACGGACAGTCGGAAAGGACCATACAGACCTTGGAAGATATGCTTCAAGCATATGCCATTGATATGCAAGGCAGCTGGGATGAGCATATCTCACTCGTCAAGTTCGCTTACAACAATAGTTACCAAGCCATAATTGGTATGGCACCGTTCAAGGCTCAGTATGGGAGAAAATGTCGAGCGCCATTGTATTAGGATGAGGTTGGTGAACGTCGTACTCTAGGTCCCAAACTAATCCAAGTAACCTATGAGAAAGTGGACCTGATTTGGGAGCGAATCAAGGTAGCCCAGTCCAGACAGAAAGGTTATGCAGACCTAAGACGGAAGGACTTGGAATTTATCGTCGACGACAAGGTTTTCCTCAGGGTATCACCCACTAAAGGGGTGATGCATTTCAGCAAGAAGGGTAAACTGAGCCCACGGTTTATCAGTCCATATGAGATTTTGGCTAGAGTCGGACCAATGGCTTATCAGTTGGTTCTTCCTCCATCATTGGAAGATGTGCATGACGTATTCCATGTGTCCATGCTACGAAAATATGTTCATGACCTAAGTCATATTCTAACACATGAACCACTGGAGCTCACTGTTGATATGTCTTATAAAGAGCAACCCGATAAGATTTTGGATAGCAAGATTGTTCACCTTCGAAACCGCCCAATCTTCTATGTGAAGATAAAGTGGTGCAATCATACGGAAGAAGAGGCATCTTGGGAAGCTGAAGTGGAAATGCGGGCGAAATACCCCTCTTTTTGAGTTACAAGGTACGTTAAATTTTGGGGATGAAATTTCTTATAAGGTTGGGGAAATGTTAGACCCACACCCGAGATCATCTTTTAATATTAATATTTTGTGCCATATAGATGGAGCTGGCGTCTATGCCAGTGAGTTGTTCGCAATGGTGGTCAAACCGAGTTATAAGATCTTTGACCGATTCACTGGCTTGGCGGTTGAGGAAAGGTTTCTCAATTGGGATTGGGGGAAATTCGTAGATGAAGAATTCATGGACTACCCTCTAAGCACTAGTCCCAAGAGCGAGGAGTACCGAAGAGAGCACCTAGTGTCTTATCACATCAACACGACGAGCCCTGGTGAAGTGAACATCGAAGTAAGAAAACTCTTCGGGATCCCAGAAGTCAATCCTTGATGGGGCAAAGGAACTGTTTTGGGTACATTCTAAACTTGTTTAGGAAGTAGTTTGATTCCCTTGGTAACCCTCAAAAGGTGGGCCAAGCCCGAGGTTTATTGCCTTAGGTTTACCTATTTTAGGTGAGCTGGACCCTGAACTGGACCCTGAGTTGGACTCGGTGGTGAGTCCACACCTGCCATATGGTATACTGTGGGAAAGGTGTCATGGACTCCACTCACCTCTTTTGTAACTTAGTGATTTGGGTCTTAAAATATCTTTAAAACCCACTAGTGATTAATTGGGGATTTTGGAGTTTGTGGATTAATTAAATGATCCACTAACTAAGCCATGTGTTAATCCATTGATCCACTCACCTATTCACTAAGCCCCCTCTAACTTGCTACAATCTCTTCTAACCTAGCCAAAACCGTGGAGGTGAGGAGAGAAAGGAAAAGAGAGGAAAAGAGAAGGAAAGGAGAAGAAGAAGGAAATAGGAAGAAGGCATTGACGATCCTAGGGTTTGTGCAATTACTCTACCTAGGAATTATTGTTGGATAAGGTAGGTCCTTGAATTTATACATATCTTTCTCTCTCTTTCTCTCTTCTTTAATTTCTTTTAGGGTTTGGAGTTGAAGCCTTTTAGGTTAGGGGTTTTGGACCTAGGGTTCTATTTGGAACCCAAGGATGCTTTTGGATTGGTATTTCCCCTACTTGGAGGCTTGAAGCTAGCCTTGAGTTTATCCTCTTCCCTTTTGTGGATTTTGATTCTTGGATTTAGGGTTCTTAGTGGAGAAACCCTAGATTTAGGGTTTTGATGAAATTACCCTTTGAACCCAACAACCCTATGATAAGGGTAGGGTATTATGACCCTAGGTAGCTTATACACCTTTTCCCCGAGTCCTTGTGGGCTGAAACCCTAGAGAAATCTAGTTCTGGAGCTTGCTTGTGGTGAATTTCAAATTCTGCATGGTGCTGGACCCTGTGGTGGACTCAGACCAGAAACCAACACTAGAGTCCACCCCTTTTCTGCCTGCTGCTGGACTCTGTGGTCAACTCAGGCCAAGATCCACCCAAGAGTCTAGTCTTGGGTTTTAGAGTATTTTACCCAAGGTGGACCTAGGCACTGTGCCTCCACTAAAGAGTCCACCTAAACTCTATTGCATTATCCTTAAGCCTAGACTTCGGGACCCCTCTTACCTCACCTAACTCACTTTGTTATGCTTCTCTAGGCTATATTACTGGCACGGTGGAACCTACATTACGTTGAATGGCAACAAACCTTAGTAATGGATCGTGAACAAATAGGTGAGTGGGGTAGGGATTTGACTTAATTTGGGAGTGTTTTGCATTATGTTATGCTTGTATGCCATTTCTCATACATACTCATTCTTTCTTTTTATAACTATGTTTGTAGAAATTATGAATGTATGCGATATGGATGTGGCTTGTTAATGTCTTCATCATGCTTATAATTGGTATGTTATGCGTGTCGTGCTGGTACCCAGGTGATAGATGGTATGGGACGTTGATGCACCCAGAATACCTCTCGATACGATAGTATCATAAGGCATTATACGATTAGTGCATTATATGGTTTGTCATGCGCCGTGTTGTGCTGGTACCCGGGTACTAGATGGTATGGGATATTAATGCACCCGGAATACCTCTCAACACGATAGTTCATATAGAATGGTTAGGATTTTCGATCCCCTTGCTACAACCCTTACCAACAGAGGTTTTGGTTTTGGGTAACCAAGGCTACCTGTGTGCCTAAGGAGTGATACGAGGCCAGGTCAGGGATGATCATTGGTTATCGAGGTTTGCCTCTGAGTGGCGAGTGGCTTCTACCGGTGCGAGCTCCCTTGTAACAATTGAGGTCTCATCTCGGTGATAAGATAAGTGATCCACGATGTTACCCGAGTTGTTGCAGTAGCAAGTACCTAGTGACTTAGATCTGCTTGCTAGGTGGATAATTGGATAATAATTCATGCATCATGGAATATATGTTACTGCTTGCATGCTCCCCATCCCCTCACTGGGCTTAGTGGAGCTTACCCCCTTTTGTGCACACTTTTTTAGACATGGTTGCAGATGATGGATTTGTGGCAAACCCGAACGTCCACTTGTCTAAGTATGATTCTGTGGGTGTGGTGGACCCAGAACCGTTGACAGAGGAACACGGCGATGGGTGTCCATGTGATGATTGTGCCTATGGGGCATTCTGATTCTGAGATTTACTTCTGTTTCTTTTGAGTTTTACATTATGCTTGTATAGACTATATTTTGATAGTTATGTAATGATCATTTGAAGAATCACTGGATTACTGTATAACCTAACACGAGGCAGATGAACATTATGAAACTATTATTTAACACTTCCGCCGTTCTGTTTCACCTTGGGAATGTAATATTTCTCTGTTTCCGTTTACTAGTATATTTGTGATAATTATATTAGTCCTGACTGTGATTCAATACACTGTAATCGAGATCCTGGCAGTGTGGGGTAACACGTGTCATCCTAGTCATACCCCTTGTATTGTATTTTATTCCCTTCTGGGATGGGGGCGTGACATAAGCATTGCCTCATCTTAACCCGACCTTTGACTTAGTCCAAGTGGTAGGAAATTAGAGGTGTTGTTATTTAACAGCCATCACCCCTTGAGACCCTAACTGCCTTAAATTTTGGAGACAAAATTTTTAATAAGGTTGGGGGGATGTTACACCCTCACCCCAAATATACCGAAATTCCCCGGGGTAATTTAGACCTTTACCAAAGGGTAATGCCCTATGGCCATGGTCAACATTTATGACCTTGAACTTAAAACATTACTAAAAGTGTCCCCTCGAAGTCCTGAAAGTGTGGGTCAAAACCCACAACTTTCCCTGAAGTCTGGGCCCTGACAGCAGCATCGAAGTCATGAGCGGACTCACTTGAACTAAATTTGCTCGAGGATCCACCAGTGCTGTCACCTGCCTTTTTGATTTATTTTCTTATAGGACCCACATACCCGTGTCCTGGACACTATAATTAGACCTTTGGACCATATGGACCCTTACCGTTACCATTAGTTGGTTAGTTGAGCCATGGAGTGGGCCCACAAAACATAACTTAAATAAATAATGGATTTTAATATCTTAACTTAAACCAAACAAGCCTTAGTGGATAAATAAGTCCCATGAGACTTAGGCCTAACCCAAGCAGACCCTAATTAACTAAATGGACCTAAGGGTTTATGACTTGGGCCAAACAAGCCCTAAGACCTAATTAAACCCAAAAGACTAATTTATGTTTAAGGGATACTAACCAAACACTACCTAAGGCCCCTTCTAACCCCTTAAAAGATAAAAGAACTCCTTTATTCCCTTATCTCTCTCTCTCCCAATCAAATCGTGGAGGAGAAGAGATAAGAGAAGGAGGAGAAGGAGGAAGGAAGAAGAAGAAGTAGAAGTAGGAGAGGAATAGGAGGGGAAGGGAAGAAGATGGGAGCTATGCCAAGATGGCTGGCTGCCCCACATCTCCTCCTCTTGTTGACCGGACAAAGGGAGAAGAAGAAGGTGAAGGAGAAGAGATGGAGAGGATGGTTGAAAGAAGAAGTGGTGGTTCTTCAAGACTAGCTAGGGCCGAAATTGGAGCTCCTCCCACCAAGGTAAGACCTGAAACTTGGTTCTCCTCCATTTCCCTTTTCATTTTATAGATTTCCTTGAGCTTGGGCTAACTTAGGGTTCCATTTGGGACTCAAGGTGATGGTTGGTCCCATCTTGGAGCTCAAATGATTCTGACCAAACCCCATTGAAGACCTATAAGTGCCGCATTGCAGCCATTGTTGGTGAACCTTTTGTTTTGGACCTTGAAACCTTACCCTTGGACCAAATTGAGACCAAACCTTTTGTGGGATCTTGGATCCATGAGGTGAATCTAGGTTATAGTGACCCTAGGGAGGCTTAGACACCCCCTCCATGACCCTAAAGTGCTAGGGTGCTCCAAGTTTCAAGCTGGAGAAGAAGCCCTTTGAAATCTTGGAAAAGACTACTAGAGGACGCACGATCGGATCCACCAATCGTGGTACCGTCCATCATTCTGCCCAAGAATAATCCCTGTGAAATGACCTGGATGGATGAAGGAACGGATTCACTCTGTTGCATCCACCTGTGGGTTAGTTCGCTCTCGGGTATGTCTTAGGGATCGACCGAATGCAGGGGCGGACTAAGAAAACACATCCGCTCATTAATCCGCTCGCTGTCGAGTGTATCTCAAAACTCGAACGGATGCACAACTGGATCCAAGTAAGATGTTTCGTCCGTGGATCCGCTCCCTCTGTTTTCACCTTTTGGCCTGAACGGAGTCAGGGATGGACTCACCTCTACTGCAACCGTACGTGAGTTCGCTCGTGCTGTCTTGGTTGAAACTTGATTTTAACCTTGGGGGCCTAGCATGGGACACTTTTATACATGCTTTAATGATTGCTTTTGTATTTTTAGGCTACTCAACTAGATGGATAGTTGGTACACCGGTGAGATTCATGTCAACCACGCCGGGTGACACCCGAGTTAGGTGAGTGGGTTCTGGGTGACTTTGTTGGGTTTGACTATATATAATATGCAATCTTAAGCATGCTATTATGTAAATACAAGCATTGTACGCATTGCATCTTTTATCTCAAATGTGAACTGTTATGAATGCGATATTATTCTCACCATTGTATCGAGCTACGGTGCTGGGTGTGCTGGTGTTGGAACCCTAATTTATTTAATTATGAAAACTGTTATATGCCATCTTGATTTGTATGTCCCATGCTGTGTTGGTACCCAGGTACTAGATGGAATGAGACGTTGATGCACCCAAAATACCTCTCGGGATGATAGGACTTGCATATAGTGTATCTGTGGCTAGGATGCTTGTTCCCTTATGCTACGACCCTTACCAAGAGGGGTTTACGTGTTGGATAGTCTGAGCACCTGTGGTTTGTGGAGGTGGGAGAGGTCAGGACAGGGGTAGTGATGACTATCGGGGTCTACCACTGGGTGATCGGATGGTTTCTACCGGTGTAAGCTCCCTTGTGATAATTGAGGATTCATTGGGGCGATAAGTTAAGTGACCCTCAGTGTCTCCCGAGTTATCACAGTAGCATACACTTGACCGATAGAATTTGTATGCTAGGTGAAAAATGAATCTAACATTAGCATGCATCATTCTGCTTGAAACTGTTTGTGTGTATGCATGTACATTCCCCTTTGCTCCCTCACTAGCTAGTGTAGCTAACCCTGTTGCACAACCCCTTTTTAGTTGATATGCAGGTAACCTCTTGACGAGCACCGTTGGATGCGAATCAAGTGGAGCCAGTGACTGTGACTTGGATGTAGATGTACACCCAAGATTGGTGCCCTTGTGGTAATTACTTATTATTTAATTTCTATATTCATTCCACAATCATGTATAAACTGTATGTTTATTTATAAGGAGAGATTGAATGGTTACAAATATGGAAAGTGTACTATGTGTTATCATTAGAGAATTGATGCTCTATAATTTCACACGATTTAATTTAATTTTACTTCCGCTAACTCTGTGATTAGAACGGTTTATTCCATTTGGGTACGTTCCTTGCTGTTATCACAATTGATGACAGGGTGGACTGTGGCTCGGGACACTGTATCTGTGATCCTAATAGGTATTGGGATGATGTGTGTTGTCCCAGTCACCCCCTATGTGACAAAATATCTTACATCGGGATGGGGGCGTGACAACTGGCACATTGTGGGGCAGAATTTCCACCATTCATGGGGGTAGGGCGATCATTCTGCCCCCACTATGTCTAGGTGTGGCCCTTGCATCCCACGCAGGGAACTTTCTCTTTTTTTTTTTTTGGGGGAATAGAAACAGACCTTAACATGGATATGTTCACCAATCTTTTTTTTTTTTTTTTGGGAATGAACCGGCCAAAAAAAAACACAGTTTTAAAGGCCAAATGAAAGGCAACATTTTGATGAACTAAAAAATCAGAAACAATTTTTATTGATATCTAGCCTGATAAAAAGTAGGGTTGTAAATGGATCGAATTCGGTCGGATAGTGACATAATCATATTCGTATCCGATTATATTCGGACGGATTCGGATAATATCCTATCGGTTTTCGGACGGATTCGAATAATTTTCGGATAGTGATTTTTTTAATACAGATTCTCCTAAATAGATATGAACACAGATCGAATATGAATTTTCGACTGTCCGTTGATATCTTTACAGTTTTTATGATGAGGGTTAGGGTTGTGACTTGAGAGTTCAGCAACTATCCTTTCTTCTACTCTTCTTAGTCTTTGATTTTCTTACGTTTTTACTTTTGATTTTATCTTGTATTTATTGTAATAGATATGTGATTCCATGTATCACATTGTATAAAACAATATATATAAACCAATAGCAAATCTAGGAAAAGAATCACATTATCTTAACTTATAACTTTATAAAAATAAGATAATAATCAATCAGATCAGGGGATTATCATATACGTATCTGATTAGTTTCTGATGGATTCGGATTCTCCAAAACAAATACGAATGTGGCTCGAATACGGATTTTTGAATATCCATTTACATCCTTAATAAAAAGTGGTGAAAGGACTTGGTGGAGGCCTCTATCATATAACCTCACTTCACTCTAGGGTTTCCATTGACAACCACTCCAAGCTCTCCTCTCAAGGAAGAGCTCTAGTCGCCACTGCTCTCATCTCTTACCCCTGTTATTGCCTAATGTTGCCGCTTTGGTCTCTTATAGCCATTGCTCTCTTACCTTGCTGCTGCTCACACCTAACGCCACTCGACGGTCACCTCTAGCTGCTAGTTCCACCTCTGCTCTCTGTCTTTATTTCGCAAACCACAGATAAGTACCTCTCCTCTCTTTGTTATTTATTTGGAGAACGATTACACAGATGCATGATAAGAGCATGAATGGATTTTGAAATCCCTAAATATAGTTCGGGTTTTGATTGTTGAAGCTTAAATTTCACTGTCCTCTCGTCCCTCTTGCTATGAATGTTTGAAAGAGATGATGATTTGCGACCTCCATTTCCAAGATATCACAATTTGAGAATCTTATCAAAAGCTTTAGTATTCCTAGAGATGATGATTTGAGACCTTTGTTTCCAAGAGATCACAGTTTGAGAAGCTTTACATATGTTTCAACCATCGATTTCTCTTCTTTATGCTTCTGTGAATTGGTTTTGTGTAAATGTATGTTGAAATAGTGGTAGAAGATGGTGTGTTCATGGGGGATTTTGATGTTTGCAACCTATAAGTATGAAATTGGTATGTTTTAGCCATCAATTTCTCTTCTCTATGCCTCTATGAAATAGTTTTGTGTAAATGTATGTTGAAACAGTGGTAGAAGATGGTGTGTTCATGGGGGTTTGATGTTTGCAACTTAGAAGTATGAAATTGGTATTGTACAACCATTGATTTCTCTTCTCTAATCCTCTGTTAAATGGTTTGGTGTAAATGTATATTGAAACAATGGTTCTTTAGTAAATTATGATTCTTGGTTATTCAAATTAGTTTCAATTATTAACAAATGTACTGAGATTGGTGAAATTGTTCAGTATTTTACTTCCTTAGATGCTCACTCATTATCATCTAATGGCTTCAATGGTGTCATTATTCCTATACTTATTAGCGGATCAAAAGGCTTCAATGGAGTAATTCTCATCCATATAGGGTTAGGATACCATTGGTGTCACACCCCGCCTTGGGCAACCCAGGAGTAGCGTGAATCGATGCAATCTCGCACCCAACCTAGCCAGGAAGCTCAATGTAACACAATTACCAAGCATATAAAAACAGAGAATTAAAGCAGTGGAATATACTAAAACTTAAATATTTATAAAGAAGTCCGTTGAGGACCATGTGGTAAACTTGCATATGTACATTCAGTTATGTAACCCAGAACCCATATTTACAGTCATCCAAAAAGTGTATTTACATATATAAAGTTCTATACATATTCAAAAAGAGAAATATCAAAAGGAATGGCCTAAACCATTAGGTCCGTCTAGGAGAAGGCACACAGATCACAGAAGCAAGAACCGTCATGTTCCTCGAGTTCTTGCTCTGTGAAGTCCTCATCGTCATCATCCTCAAACTTGCACGCGGGCAGTCTGTCACTTGCATAATCATCTTAAAAAAGGGTTTTCCACAAGTGTGAGCTCCATTGAGCCTAATGAGGGGGAAACACAGAACATACAAATGATGCATGCAATATATTCTAATAAATATAAGTATCGATATCAATCACATGATGCATGTATGTTTCCATTTTATTAATCCCCCTAAGAAGCAGACTAAGTCATTGGTTTGAACTACAGCAATGACTAGGGAAGTGCTTTGGGTCACTTCTTCGTTATCGTCATTGCACTCCCTTAGCCAAGACCACGAGGAGCCCACCTCCACGCTTGGTACCCTGTACCAAACCTTTGGGCAGACTCTGATAACCAAGTACACCTGACCCTGGGTTAATCCCTTTCTCTAAGCGCCAGGTACCTGGTTACCGAGCACCTAAACCCCTGTTGGTAAGGGTTGTAGTTCGCGGTTTCCATCCTAACCATGTGCTCTAAATGATAATTTTCTATGTCTAAGAGTGCACCGTGTTCCATATACACGTCCACTCAAGAACATAGGGTCACATACAAGAATGTAATTACTTGACCACATCGTAACCACTTCGGTATCATATACATTCATAAGAGTTGTATTTAATAGAACAATCCATAATCAATCAGTAGTTGACATCATGGACTTTCAATGTAAACACATATCTAATACTATTAATTATAACAGTTAACATGTATGAAACTTAAAATAGAATTTAGATAGAAGATTGATTTAATGAGAAATTAGATTCATCAGTAAACAGGGTAATAAACAGAGAATTTACTATAATTCCAGCATCTAGAACATCAAAATACAAACATGCAACAACGCCCCAACTCATCTTGAGTCTTGGATCAATGCCAAGCAACCAAGAGCTATCCAACTCAAAGAGTGAAGATTCAAGATAATTGCAGGGCCCAAAACTGTCACAAGAGGTTAGAAAAACTACATGAGACCAGCACCCAAAACCACTCCAAACTGGGCCAAAATCTGGGCTCTGCAGGGGGCCGGGCCGGTCAACCTCCTTTGAAGGGCTGGCCCCTAAAACAGAGCCTGGTTTCAACAGTTTTTTTTGGCTGAGTTTGGTTTCCAAACTCAGTGCAACAGGTCTAGGAGCTTAGAGGGAGGGATGAACACCTATTATAGGTTAATTTGCCCATATTTCATGTATGATAAAGGGATCATACATGCCTTTTACAAATCTCAACAAGAATAGAAAGCATTGAAGAGGAAATGGAGAGTTGAGTTGTAGTAACTCATGGACAGTAGCACCTAGGCTGAATTGAAGTAATCCATGGAAGAATTAAACTAAAATCAGATTTAAAACTTACCTAATGATGGATTAGTAAGGGAATTGGAAGAAATATCAAACATGTAAGCAATCAAGATGGATCTTCAAGCCAAAAACCCAAGCTTCCTCTTCTACTCCTCCCACCAAGACCGATTCTAACATCCAAGCATTGAGAATGAATTCTCAAAGCATAGTGTCATACATCATACTATTATATAAAAGCACATTGTGGCAAATCTTTCATTTACCTATTCTACCCTTTATTTTTATTTAAATACCACTAAATACCACGATTCCTTCACTCCCTTTTACTCTTTTTTGTTTATTTTTTATAAAATTGCTGGTACCTTTTAGTATCTTAATTTTTATTTTTTTAATTTATTTAATCTTTATTTAATACTTGAATCAATGGTATACCAAACACTTCTCCTTTCTTCTCCTTCATCTTCCTCATTCTCATTCTCTACAGTTCCACAGAGAAGATCGATCCACTGAATCGCTGGTATATCTATAGGTTGCTCATCGTCTCTACCAACCTTTCTTCTCCTTCCCTCTCCACCGTCTCCTTCATCTTCCCCAATCTCATTCTCATTCTCTCTCTCTCTCTCTCTATCTCATAGAAAAGATTGAGGTCTACATCACCGCAAGCAAAACGGTATTCGGTGTGGCTTATGATTCACCTTGCTGTTCTTCGCCAGTAGGCTTCTACAACTCAGGCGGCTGCACTCGCTTCTCCTTTCTTCTTCTACAACTCAAGCCTCTCCGGCTAGCAATTGGAGTAGACAATTGCTTAGAGAGTGCTGTGCAGACACGAATTGTCATTGTGAACTTATATTCGTGTGTTCTATTGCTTGCTTTTTAGATGAGGAACCTGACCAAGGAAGAATTTGTGCACATACTTTGCCACCAAAGCACCGGATTCTCTAGGGGGGCCTAAAAATACAGAGGCGTGACACTGCATAAATGTGGTCAATGGGAAGCTCGAATGGTGCAGTTCTTAGGCAAGAAGTGAGAATCCCTTAACTTGAAACTGAATTTTTTTTTCTGTTGCTTTATCTATCATCTATTTCTATTTATAGATAAACTACCTGATTACACATGATCTCGAAAACCAGTTTTTAAGGACATCTCATACTGTAAAACATTTCTATTGTCTGAGATACCTACTTTCAACCAAAAAAAAGTGGGACAAAAGGAGCCTTGTAAACCCTATTTTCATCAGTAAGAAACGATGCTTTCTTACAGGTATATATATTTTGGGTTATTCGACAGCGAAATTGATGCAGCAAGGTCCTATTGATCATGAATTTCACTCGACATGATTCTGAATTTCTTACCCTGAATTCTCAATCTCAATTGGGTTCCATCCAACACAAATCTCCATTTTGGTTTTCTGGAACTCAGAGCTTATGACAAGGCAGCTATCAAATGCAATGGAAGGGAAGCAGCCACCAACTTTGAGCCGAGTACATATGAAGGGGAGATCGTCCCTGTGGTGGCTAATGGAGGTAGCATCAACACTACTCTTGTGTTTAGTCTCAGGACACTGTGATCATTGTCTACCGTGGAAATCCAATATGTCCTTTTTTGTGACTTGATGCATGATCAACTTCTAATGCTTATGATGCTGCAGGCAGTATCCACAATCTTGATCTGAACTTGGGGATTTCTCCCCCTTCTTTGGCTGATGGCACAAACAGGAATGAGAGTACGGTTGGTTTCTGGTTCGATTGTGGCCTTCATGACATGCCCGATGTAATACCCATACCCAAAATATAAGGGTAATTTAGACTTTTCACCTTATGTGCAGAATCTATACCAGTGGTGGACTAATGATGGATGCATTTTGATTGATTACCACGCTAGAGGTAAAAAAAAACCTTACTAGCATTTTATTAGTGTAGCATTGCTTATTTATTTATTTATTTCCCCATGCTTAGTCATGTAACATTTATTTAAATATATTTATTTATAAGGATATAAATGTGTAAACTTGTTAGCCTAGTGGTTACGATCTTAAAGTAATTAAAGAGGCGTAAGGATCAACTCTTGTTAGAAGTAATTCAATAATAGAATCCGAGCAATTGTAGCAAGTTTGTGAGAGAGAAAATAAAGGGGCTGTAATGTTGAATTGTAATAGGAAAAGAGAGAGAGAGAGAGTGATTAGGTTATAATAGGAAAGGGGGGAAAGAAATCATGTAAAGGGATAGAGATAAAAAAAAAATTCATATAGGGAGAAAACGTGAAAAAAAAAAACAAAAAGAGAGGCCAAGATCGTGAAAAAGAGGAAGAGAGAAAGAAAGAAAAGAAGAAGAGAAGAAAAAAAAAAAAAAAAGAGGGAGGTCTTCCACCATTAGCACCTTCAAGTTTTTCTTTAGAATTTGATTTTTAGCAAACCAGTGAGTTAACATCTATATTTTGTGCTTATTTTATGTTAAAAATATTCTCCTCTCTTGATTTTAAAATTCTAGTTTTACAAGCATGTGTTTAATAACTTTATCTGAGAAAATTATGTTGAAAAATTCATTGATTTATGGTCATAATAGCATGAGATATAGTGAGAAGGATGTTATGATGATATTCTTCATGATTATGGCAACATGACAATCCTTTGCATGCTTATGGACGTATGGATTTTTTTTTTTATTGAATTGTGATTGAAAAGATGAGCCTGCAATACGGTATGGGGCATACTTCTTGTCCTCACCTTTGGTGAGTGAGCTGCGCTTGTAGTGCGGTGCAAGGCAGGTGTTTGTGATTACATTGATGTGCATGTTCATAATTAAAATTGATATTGTGGTTATGCTCTTAGTTAGGTGTAAGCATGGTGTTGGTACTTGATTATGTATATGCGATGTTGTTGTTTTTATGAAATTTTCTATAGGGATGAGTAACCCTAATTTTATGTATATATTTTTCCAACTTTGTTATTATGCACGTTTTTTTTAAAATGTTCGTATGAGGTTTAGATGTTATCTTGCCAAGTTTCTTCCCGAAACTTACCACAATTATGTTTCGGATTGTGAGAGACCATAGATATTGATCAGACCTGAGTGGAGAATCAAGAAGATGAAGCTTATGATTGTGAAGGAGACATCATTAGGATTGAATCTTGAAGTTGATTTAAATTCTGTTTTAGACTTGAAATTATTTTAGGACATGTAACTTTGATTAATTTGAGTTTTGAGACGACATAATAGTCAATTAAATTTTTAGTACTATTGGAGACTTTAATTTTATTATATTGATTGAATGGATGTGGTTAGAGACTTCCGCTGCAAATCATGTTTTGAGGTTACCAGAAGATTTATAAATTTGGTTCCCATTCCGATTCCTATTTCCCTAAGAGTTAGATCTTGTGGACTGTTAACGACCTAAACTCCTGGATGGATTTGGGGGCGTTACAAAGTGGTATCAGAGCCAACGGTTTATGTTGAAATAAGAATTAGAAATATGAACCCTAGACACCGATATTGAACTTAGAATAACCTAGAAACTCAAATTTGAATATTACAAATTAGAAAATTTCTCTATAGTGGGCAGAACAGCAGTCCGGTTTTGAGTTTGATGGTTGACCTACTTTGGAGTTAAATTTGGATCTGAAATATTTAATGGGAATAAATTATGTGTAGAGGATCTCCAAAAAATTTCATTTGATTTGAGAATGATTTGTTAGGTTAAATAATTTCTACAGTCCAAATTGTACAGTTGCTATTAAAATCTAGAGACTGAGAAAGAAATGGTTCATAGAGAGACTTAGAGGTTGAAATTGGAGGTGATTTTTAGACTGTAAACACATTTAGGAGTATTACTAATCCCAAAAAAATTAGAGATATAATTGATTTTGGGAAACCCATTTTTTAACTATTTTAAAATTCTTGGACAGAATCTGCCTGTAGTTAGAGCTTGATTTTGGAGAACATAGAAACCTAAGTTAGAAAAACCTTTTTAATGTGATTTTTTGTTATGTTTTAAAACTCTAAGTCAGGTTTCATAAAAAATTAACTTCCACTGTTATAAACTTCTGAAATTTTAAAATCTTAATTGTTACCTTAAGTGGACATAATTGGAGGATGCAAAATTAAAAAAAAAAATAATAATAAATAAGTTGCAACCTTAGGGGGGTGAGTGGTTGATTTTTTTTGTTGTGTCCCTTGTTTTGGTAGGTATCATGCCATCCTGTAGATCTGATCATTGTGGTAGGGGTAGACCACGAGCTGGGTTTGTGCCACTATCACCCACTGATGGGAATCTACCCAATGATGGAAATCCTCCCATTGAAAATTTACCGCCACAGCCACCGTTGGTAGTTGGAGTGACGCCTCAAGCTTTTATGGGGATGTTTACATCATTTATGCACTTTATCGAGACACAAGCTACTACTGGACAATCACAGCATACTCAGCAAAACAACCTGGAGCAACAAACTCCAAGGAGAGAAGATAATGGTCGTGTACTAGAAAGATTTAAGAAGTAGGGGCCACCTAACTTCAAAGGGACGGGCACTAATGCCCTATGGCCGGCTAGATGGATTCAGGAGATGGAAAAGATCTTCATGGCTATGGATTGTATGGATCAACAAAAGGTTTCTTGTGCGACCTTTATGTTACACGGAGAGGCCCATACTTGGTGGCAGGCCCACAGGGAGATTATGATAGTAACGGACCGGATCATCACTTGGGCCGATTTTTAGCAGCCTTCTAGGAGAGATATTTCCCAGATAGCATGAAAGAAAAGAAGGAGGTTGAGTTTCTACATTTGACACAGGGGACAGATTCGGTAATGATCTACAGAAAGAAGTGAGGAGGTCTCATGGTTCGCCCCGGATCACGTTGAAATTGAAGCCAAGAAAGTCAAGAAATTCTTGAGGGGTCTGAATACTCAGCTGAAAGGTCCTATCTCACTATTAAACCTCACTACGTATGCTAAAATTCTGCAGAAGGCATTGACCCTAGAAGAAAACCTGAAGGAACTGTTACCTGAAGGCTCCAGTAGGGCACAGGGAAAGAGGCTAGCGGACAGCCAAGTAGTTCGAAATGTCCAGCCTCAAAAGCAGCAGAAGATTCAAGACATGCCGACGACTCTGGGACAGTGCCGTAATTGTAGTAGATCTCATTATGGACAATGTCGTTTAGAACCTTTCAATTGTTATAGATCTGGAGAGAAGGGCATACCGCAAGAAACTGTACAGCGAGGATTCTTGTACCTAGACAACAGCAGACATTACAGAAGTCATCAGTACTGGGACAACATTCACGGCAACCTTACCAGGGGAAACCGCAGCCTCAGAAGTAATAGCCACTGTCAAACACTCAAACTGCACAGACGGGTCAGGCATAGAAAGCCCAGGCCAAAGTTTTTGCTTTGATGGCAGAGGATGCTGAGGCTTCACCCACAGTGGTTACAGGTAAGTCTATTTTGAGGATTTAATCGAAGATGTAAATTAATGATTGATTTGATTGATTGATGAATTACATTTAGAACTAGGAAATGAAAACTGAAACTTAGATTATATTATAGGTACACTAAACATTTCCTCCATATCTACTAATGTATTATTTGACTCGGGATCGACCCATTCATTTCTATCTAAATTATTTTCTGAGAAGATTAATGTTGACCCTAGACCTTTGAGAACCTCTTTATTAGTGACCCTACCATCTGGAGAGAATTTGATTGCAGACACTATGTTTGAGTCTTGTTTAGTTCAGATAAAGGGTAGAGATATGCCAGCAAACTTAATTCTTCTAGACATGACTGACTGTCCACTTATCACGCCAGTATACAGTGTTATAAGAAGGTGATAATTTTTAAACCCAAGGATGAGACTGAATTTAAGTTTAGTGGGTTGAGAACGGGTAAACCTGCATCGCCTCTAATATCAGCAGTGCGTGCAAGAATGTTAGTTGCTCAGGGTTGCCATGGATTTTTGGCTTCTCTAGTTGATCTGAAGAAAGGAGAGCAACTGTTGGAGGATATCCATATCGTTAGGGACTTTCCAGATGTGCTCCCTAATGACCTTGTTGGGTTACCCCCGAATAGGGAATTGGAGTTTGCCATTGATCTAATACCTGGTACATCGCCGATCTCTAAGGCACCATTAGAACTAAAAGAGTTGAAAGACCAGCTGCAAGAATTATTAGAGAAAGGGTATATCAAACCTAGTGTGTCTCCTTGGGGAGCACCAGTTATTTGTGAAGAAAAAGGATGGGACATTGAGATTATGCATTGATTACAGAGAATTGAACAAGGTGACCATCAAGAACAGATACCCTTTACCCAGGATCGATGATTTATTCGATCAGTTGTAGGGTGCAAGTGTCTTTTCCAAAATTGACTTGAGATCTGGGTACCATCAGTTGAAGATCAAGGGTGAGGATATACCAAAGACTGCATTCATGACACGTTATGGCAACTATAAATTTGTAGTTATGCCATTTGGGTTGACTAATGTACCAGTTGCATTTATGGACTTGATGAACAGAGTATTCCATGATTTCCTAGATAGATTTGTTATTGTGTTTATAGATGATATTTGATATATTCCAAGAATAAGGAAGAACACGAGGAACATTTAAGGATTGCACTGCAGAGATTCAGAGAAAAACAATTGTATGCCAAGTTAGGCAAGTGTGACTTTTGGCTCGACCAAGTTGTATTCCTGGGTCATGTTATATCAGCAAGTGGGATTTCAGTTGATCCTACTAAAGTCAATGTGGTTGCAGATTGGGTCAGACCGACCACAGTTATTGAGATTAGAAGCTTCTTGGGTTTGGCTGGTTATTATAGGAGATTCATTGAAGGCTTCTCTAGTATTGCTATACCTTTGACTAGACTTAACAGGAAAGGTGCGAAATTTGATCAGTCAGAGAAATGTGAGAAAAGTTTTTAGGAACTGAAGCACAAATTGGTGACAACACCAGTGTTGACTATACCAGTGGGAACTGGAGGGATGGTTATTTACAGTGATGCTTCATACAGAGGTTTGGGTTGCATGCTTATGTAACATGGCAAGGTGGTAGCCTACACATCGAGACAATTAAAAAATCATAAGAAGAACTATCCCACACATGATTTAGAATTGGCAGCGGTGGTGTTCGCGCTCAAAATTTGGTGGCACTAGTGTGAGATTTACACAGATCACAAGAGCCTAAATTACTTCTTCACCCAGAAAGAACTGAATATGATACAAAGAAGGTGGTTAGAGTTGATAAAGGACTATGATTGTGACATTCACTACCACCCAGGGAAGGCAAATGTGGTTGCAGATGCAATAAGTAGAAAATCACAAGGACTTTCAGTAGCCATTTTGACTGAGAAGATACAGCTTCAGACAGGCATCAGGAACTTGGAGCTAGAGCTGGTAGTCAGTTGCCCCATAACATTAATTGCCAAATTGACTATCCAACCATCATTGATTGATCAAATTAAATTAGCTCAGACTATAGACCCTTACTTGATGAAGATCAGAGGAGAAATTCAGGCAGGGAAACAACCACAATTCCAGTTGAAAGTTATGGGATCAGAATTGATATAAGAAGCTCAAGAGAAAATTCAGCTCATACAGAAAAGAATCAAGGCAGCACAAGACAGACAGCAGAGCTACGTTGACACAAAAAGGAAGGAGCTGAAATTTAATGTGGGAGACAATATTTTCTTGAAAATTGCACCAATAAAGGGAGTAGTAAGATTTGGCAAGAAAGGGAAGCTTAGCCCCACTTATTAGTTCGTTCGAGGTTCTACAGAGGGTTGGACCAGTAGCTTACCGTCTTGCACTACCCCCTACCTTAGTCAGAGTACATGATGTTTTTCATATTTCATTACTCAGGATGTTGCTGACCCATCACACATCTTGAGTTATGAAATATTGCAGCTAAGACAAGACCTAACCTATAAATAAACCCCTATTCGGATTTTGGATCGTAAAGAGCAAGTCTTACAGAACCGCACCATATCATACGTGAAAGTTCTTTGGAATAGTCACGGCATTCATGAGGCCTCGTGGGAAATAGAAGATGACATGCAAAGAAAGTATCCACAACTTTTCACTGATCCAGGTATGTAAATTTGGAGGATTTTTATAAGGGGGGAGGGATGTAATACCTGTACCCAAAATATAAGGGTAATTTAGACTTTTCACCTTATGTGCAGAATCTGTACCAGTTAAGGGTGTCAATTACAGGCCCGCACCGATAGGACTGATCGGTACTGACCGATAAAAAACCGTGACCGACACGACCGATTTACAAACAAGTTGGGCTTATGGACCGACCGATTTATAATCGGTCGTTCCTGGTGCAAGATTGGAAACCGACCAACTGACCGAAATTGATTTTTAATATGGTGGAATGAACTCACCATTTTGTATGAATTGATACATTTAATGTCCTGTCCCATCACGTTACTCACCTCACCACTAAAGAGTACAGCTGTACTCAAATATCAAAATTCTATCTCTTTCTTTCTCTCTTCTCTCCTCTCTCTCTCTCTCATTTCCAATTTAACAAAGGTGAAACCCTTTTTTTGATAAAACAGAGGCAAAACCAGAAACCTAAAACGGAAGCAAATGCAACGGCAAGGCAGCGCCAATTGTAAAGCACTGAAATCTCCAACAGGGTCTCATGTAGGAAGAAGGCAAACTGGATCACATCGTCAAGAATGTTACTCTGGACTGATGATGGGCCAAGAGATTACCCAAGTGGGTATCTGAGATCTCTCTCTCTCTCTCTCTCCTTTGTTGGATCTTAAACTGAGAAATTATTGACATGAGAGACCTTAGAACAGATTGAGATTTTTTTTTCACTGGATTGTCACAAAATATAGCGTTTCTGTGATATGATTCACCCTCTCTGAATGGGTTTTTTGTTATATAATTATTTGGTTTTGATTGGGTTGAAGTTTGTCCAACTTTGTGTGGAATCTGAGAAGGGATTGATTTTTGTTTTTCTTCCATTTGGATCTATAATTGTGTTGTCGATTATGGTCCTTTTTTTTTTCTTCATTTGGGTTTGTAATTGTGTTGTATTCATAGTGGATTATGATTTCTTGATTTGCCAATAATGATGATAATTACTGATGACCAAATGTTGAAAGTTGCCATGCCCGTTTTTGGCCCGCTAATCGACCGACCGAATGTTAACAGTCCATGCCCAGCTTAGGAAAGCCCATTTACATAATCGGTCGGGAACGGTGCAAGTGTTAAAATTGGGCGTGCCCGATTAGGCCAGACTGAAACCGACCGCAACCGACCGGTTGACATCCCTAGTACCAATGGTGGACTAATGATGGATGAATTTTGATTGATTACCACACTAGAGGTTAAAAAAAACCTTATTGGTATTTTATTAGTGTAGCATTGCTTATTTATTTATTTCCCCATGCTTAGCTATGTAACGTTTATGTAAATATACTTTTATAAGCATATAAATGTGTAAACTTGTTAGCATAGTGGTTAGGATCTTAAAGTACTTAAAGAGGCGTAAGGATCAACTCTTGTTTGAAGTAATTATGGGGGATTTTAAAATTTTTTTTAAGCAGCTTGGTGGACCCCACACAATATTAACTTGAGAAGTTGAGAGAAAATAGGGGTGGAGATTCCCCACGTTTAGAGAAAATGTGGAATTGAGTTGGATAGAAAATAAATAAAGAAATAGAGAAGAAAGAGGGTGTTGAAATCCCATGAAATAAGGAGAGTTACCTACGTAATTCAACAATAAAGAATTCATACAGGGAGAAAACGTGAACAAAAAAATAAAAGAGAAAGAGAGGCTGAGATTGTGAAAAAGAGGAAGAGAGAAAGAAAGAAAAGAAGAAGAGAAGAAAAAAAAGAAGAAGGAGGGAGGTCTTCCACCATTAGCACCTTCAAGCTTTTCTATAGAATTCGATTTTTAGCAAACCAATGAGTTAACATCTATACTTTGTGCTTATTTTATGTTAAAAATATTCTCCTATCTTGATTTTAAAATTCTGATTTTACAAGCATGTGTTTAACAACTTTATCTGAGAAAACTATGTTGAAAATTCATTGATTTATGGGCATATGATAGCATGAGATATAGTGAGAAAGATGTTATGATGATATTCTTCATGATTATGGAAGCATGACAATCCTTTGCATGTTTATGGATGTATGGATGTTTTTTTTTTTTAATTGAATTGTGATTGAGAAGATGAGCCTATAGTACGGTAAGGGGCATACTTCTTGTCCTCACCTTTGGTGATGGAGCTATGCTTGTAGTACGGTGCAAGGTAGGTGTTGTGATTACATTGATGTGCATGTTCATGATTAAAATTGATATCGTGGTTATGCTCTTGATTAGGTGTAAGCATGGTGTTGATACTTGATTATGTATATGCGATGTTGTTGTTTTTGTAAATTTTTTTATAGGGATGAGTAGCCCTAATTTTATATATATTCTTTCAACTCTGTTATGATGCATGTGTTTTTTTTAAAATGCTCGTGTGAGGTTTAGATGTTATTTTGCTAAGTTTCTTCCCGCAGCTTACCCCAATTATGTTTCAGATGGAGAGACCGTAGATGTTGATCAAACCTGTGTGGAGAATCATGAGGATGAAGCTTATGGTTGTGAAGGAGACATCATTAGAATTGAATCTTGAAGTTGATTTAAATTCTATTTTAGACTTGAATTTTTTTTAGGACATGTAACTTTGATTAATTTGAGTTTTGAAACGATGTAATAGTCAGTTAAATTTTTAGTACTATTGGAGACTTGAAGTTTATTATATTGATTGAATGGATGTGGTTAGGGACTTCTGCTGCAAATTATATTTTGAGGTTACCAAATGATTTATAAATTTGGTTCACATTCCGGTTTCTATTTCCCTAAGACTTAGATCTTGTGGACCGTTAACGACCTAAACTCCTGGATAGATTTGGAGGCATTACACCCAATACTAGGGGAGCGAGGGTAACAATTAGAATTAAGCATATGAATTCTATTTTGTGTGTCCATTAATCCTATTTAAATATTAAGTTGATAATTCCTCTAGTCAAATTTCTTGAGTGCCCTTTGTGGTTTAGATTAGCTTAATTAGTAGCTCGGTTTATATTTGTTTTTAACTGGTAGATGCCTTCGAAAAATGTAAGTAGATGTTTAGTTGAAAAGGTTGTTTTCTTTTGCATCAATCTTTAAGATGATCAATGTTGTATGTCCTCTTTGCTGTGCCACTACAGATGGAGAACCTTGCATCGGCCTTAGTGGGTGATCAAATGAATCATAGCTCATGCATGGCATCTGAGCATGGATTTGTTTTGTCATTGCTAATGGAAGACGAATACTCTGAAAGAAGGTGAGAAAAATTAATTATCATTAATATGATGCTTGAAACTTTAAATTGACCCCATTAAGTTGGAAAAATAAAGTAGAAAAAATAGGAGACTTTATGGAAGAAGCGGTCCCTCCTTCTCTAATAGAGAACTTGTAGGAAATTTTGATCCGACTTCATTCCTCTCATTATGGCAATTAAATAGCTACCTATGAGGTGGCACCCCACTAACATATCTATACAACTACTCAGTTACAAAATCTATTCGGTTTCCTTTGCTATTACAACTCCTTCCACTAAGACTTAATTAACTACACATGATGATAAATAACTAATTATAACAGAATTATTAATGATCAATATTAATATAATTAGTCTCTATTATTAGTTGATTAATGTAGGGAGATGGAGTGTTATGGAGAGTGAAGGAACCAAAGAGGCGGAGGATGAGGAAAGAGAGAGAGAGAGAGAGACTATTACACTAAAACAAGGAAACTGTTATTAAAAACTTTAACTCTTACAAATGTTAAACAGTTGGTCTTTATCTGACTAAACCAATTCGGGTCTCTCTCACTATATCCACCAACCCACGATTTTGGACTCCACAACTTCCTTAGCTCTCTCTTTTTGAAAATAAATATTATTTCAATGTATATCTATTCAGCTTCCAAATTAAACTATAACTATTAAAACTACAAGAATTTACTAATTATTACAGAATTATTAGGGAATAAATTAAAACAACTACAAATTATAATAACACAGAGACAAAGGAAGACAAAGAAAACAAAAAAGATAGAGAGATATTAAGAAAAATGAAGTGATTTAAGCCCAAAAAAAACTTTAAAAATATATATATATATATATATTTAAATCAATTTTATAAATAAAAAAACTTGCCACCCAAAAATTAAATGACGAATTAATATCCTACACTAAAAACCTCCAAATATAAATAACTATTTAACATTTACTATCTCATCCCTACATCAATACTTGGATTCCTCTATAAATATGAATTAACCTCTCCATCTCTATCTTTGTTAAGTAAAAAACAATCGAAAGTGATACTCTTGCTCAGCAATTCTTCAAAGAGATTGAATATTTTCGTAGAAGTGGGATATATTCTTCATAGCAATATCAAGATTTAAAAGGTTAGTGCACTATTGTTTAACCAACATTAGAAAGTAATTTTTTATAAGTAAAAACAGTTTCTTTCTTCTTTTAATTTGTTTGGGGGTTGGGATGGTATGAGTAGTAATGGGACAATGTGGGTTTATTTCATTTTAAACCATTCTTTTGAAAGAATTCTTTTGTACGGAATTATTATTGCTGTGGAATGCTTCTCTATTGGTTCAATGGAGTTTTAGGGAAATTTTCGACAACATACCCTCTGTTTGACCGTTATCTTAATGTCATCCCACTTAGGGCAAATATATCACTTTGGGCACAAAAACTAATGGAAATAACCTTGTAACAATCAGGTAGTGATGTCAGAATGTTAGTAATTTTGTTTGTTAGCACGTTATTAATTCTGAAAAGTCACTTTTGCCTTAGATTTTATTTTCTTTATTCTTTTTCTTTCCTCCTCATACTTTTTCTTCTCCTTATGCTATTTTTCCATTGCGGCTGCTACCACCGCCACCACCACCTCCAACCCTCCTTCTCTCGCTCCCCTGCAACCCCGCCACCACCCTCTCCAGTCTTCTCCGCCACATCTCGCATCCAACATGTCACACCCCAAACCATCCCCTAGGAGGATTAGGTAGGTGACCCGAATTGCATAACAACAATCCGCCAAATCCCATGGATCTAGAAACAGTTACTCCATTCACAGACATACACATCCACCATAATACATCATGTAAGACTCGGAGTGCTGCGGAAAGCTATATTTATATTAAAACATTTAAAAAGAGTAGCAGTATAGGAAATGAAAATATATACAATACTATGTTTGTCCATTCCCTCTCTCACACCCACAAAGAAAACAGTAGCTCCTAACTCTACCAAATACAGCTTTATACAAAAGAATATAAACAAGGCAAGGTAACCCGAGCCCCAAAAACAACACTGAAAAGTAAAACGGGGAAAAACTCCAACAAAAACAAAAGGAGTCCTCAAGACAAAAAGAGTCAGCAGCAACACCCTTTACCGGTCATCCTCAGTCGTCACAGAAAACACTCGCATCATCGGTATGACCTCCATCCGGGTCCATACCAATATAGTCATAACCACAAAAACTCGCCTCCGGGAGATAAGTCTCCCCGTCACAGTAACATCCACTTGTAGAATCATCTAATGGAAAAAGATATATAATAGAGTGTGAGCTCCACCGAGCCCGTGAATGAAATATATCACCATGCATGCACATACAATCACAACCATATGGATCCTACATGAGGTGTAGTTCATTTTATTTATTAGCCACCTAACATCACAACTAAGGCAGGTTAGTGCTACTACAATCCCCAATACATGTATCCCTAGTGCGGGCTTTTAACCCCTTCCCACGATACACCCATTAAGTTGTTGGAGAGGACCAGTCAGCTCCTGCATCAGTCTCCAAGGTCCGCCCGACCAGCCCTCTGAGATTAACCTGTGAGGCATTCATCTTTTTTATCGCTTTTCTTTTCTCTGGCTTATAGCCCATAATCACCTTTTCGGTGCAATAACATTTCTTTCTTTTCTTTTCTTTTCTTTCCTCATTCATATGGTCACTCCCACAGGCATCCAACACCTTAACCCATGTTAGCAAGGGTGTGTAGCACGGGTGATGAAACTCTAGCCTAATGCATCTATATAGCATCATATAAGTCGGGTGGTGTCAACCACATCCCATTCTACAGGCTACCACATGCCTCATTTCCAAGCCGGCTACGGCATCTAGTCTAACAATTCACATACAGCATACAATGTTCATTCACAGATTCCAGCAGTTGACACATCATTGTTTCAGATTTCAAGATTTATGAAATAAGTAAACAACACAATATTATTATGTTATAAATCATTTCAACATATTAGTCATGTTACATTTACATACATGGTGAAATTTCACTCACCTTGGTCTGGTCCTACTGGTTCAGTTCCTGCCAGTGTTTGACTGTGCACCTTGAGCACGGGATCAATTCCTAATTTATTAAATAAAAAATGTGTTAATTAATATTCAAAGCTATTTTAGATAACCTAGTGTTGGTCTAGGCTCACTGGTCTGACTCGGTGTTCAGTCTGGTGTTACTTGGAATTCTCCGGGTCGTGCACTAGGCTTTCAGGTCCTGTCCCAGTGCATCATCCAGAGATGTGGAATAGAGTCTGATTTGGTACATAGCAGTATGATCAGCTGTACATGGTCTAGATAGTCATACAAAATAGTTCCCAAGTCAGCAGTTCAGCTGGACCAACCCTAGCATGGTTACCAGGCCCTATGGGGCCCACTTGGGTACCCAAGGTGTGGATATCATTAAACAGATGTGAAGAGGGGTATTTTGGTCATTTATAACCTCCACACATTGTACATAGCTCATTGGTGAAGGCCCATAAAGACTGGACAGCATTACAGCCAAAAGTAAATCTCTAGGCATTTCACTGCGTGATTGGGCCAATCGCCCAGTGCATCGCCCAAAGCCTGTTTGAGACTAAATCAGGCCTGGTTTCTTGGATTTTGTTGCATGGGCAGCCATGGGATCGACCATGGTCGCTTGTGATTGATTATAGACCATATTTAGAGTGGAATCCAATGGTTCCAATGCTTCTTGGCTTGGTTCATCCATTTGAAAACCAAGAGCAGTCCAGACAGCTCAGAGAATAGTAGGTCAAGCTGTGTTCCAGCTTAGAGCCACGGTTTGGCCTGCATGTAAGGGAAGTTTTACATACAAATTCATGGTAAGGTTCTGTCCCTACACTTATCTAAGCAAGGATTAGCTTGCATGTGCAGATCCATGCCCAAACTACGTGTTCTGGGTGTAACTGGGCAGAGCAATCTGGCACAGAGACTGGTTTCAGTCTTAGTAGTATATCAGCAAATAAATCATAGGGAGGCACTCCCATGTGTCTATCTCTCTCCTCCTTAAAATAGGTGTCTTTTCACATGGGGAGGAAAGAGATAAACTCATGGGAGTGCTGGCATAGGCCACACTCCCGGACAGAGATCTTTTTCCCTAAATCATATTCAAAATGCTCAGATCTTACATGCAACAGCTTTGCATGTCAGATTTGAGGCAGCCCAAAGTAGTTCCAAGGTGATCTGGGCTTTACTTAGCCAGAAACGCCATCTCAGAGAAGGGAACCATAAGGAAATACAAAGAACAGTAGCATCAGGTGGTAAAGTTCATTACCTGAGGATAAATGGGCTGCAGGAACAGAGGGCAGGCAACTTTGGTCTCCTTCTCCTTCTCCTCCCTTTCCTCTTCTTCTCCTTCTCTTCTTCTTCTTCTCTCTTCCCTTCCTCTCCTTCTCTCCTTTTCTGTGCTGGTGCAGTAAACAAATTTTGTACTACCTCCCCTTCTATTTATAGTGCTGGCCCCTATTGGGGTCTGTTTGGTTTTAAGCCCCACCTTCCAGAATGCATTTTTAACTAAATTTTGAGCCATTCTGGCTACTCAGGTGGGGTCCACATGGTACCAGGGGTGGGTAATGGTTCCTAAAATTCCCATCTACCCCTAGAGGGTGTTCATGGTCTGTATGGGTGATCCCCACATGTTTGGATTCCAAATTACATAATTCAGCCACTCTGGGTGATTCTGTGGGTGATTGGGCCAATCGCTCAGTGCATCGCCTAGAGAATACAATAATGCTGTATAGGCCCTGTGCTTGCACAGGTGCTTGGCCCAGGGCTTGGGCTTTGCACCAACACCTCACCCAAGGTTTAATACACATTTGTACAGGTATGGGCCCCACATTTATGGATAGGAGAGAAAATACCTGGGGTTTATGTAGTACATCATATTGTGGCCAGTGTAACTGGATGGGTTAGTACTCCATCTTCTAATAGTATGTAGGAGGACATCCTCGGGAGTTCAACTACTGGAGTGATGCTCCATAGTGTGTTTGGGTGACTGGTCAAAGGTCCCTGTCCTTCATCCAAAATTCTAGTCCGTCAAGGGCAGGCTTAACATTTCTCCCCACCTTACAAAAATTTCGTCCTCGAAATTGGCTTACCTTGTAGCTCAAAAAGTTGAGGATACTTCTCTTGCATTTCCTCTTCGCATTCCCACGATGCTGCCACTGTGGGACAATTTCCCCACCAAACCTTAACGAATGCAACCGTGCGGTTACAGAAGTTATGTTCTTTCCTATTCAATATCTCCATAGGCTATTTGTCGTAGGTCATATCCACATCCAGTTGTTCAGGTTCAACTGAGAGTACATGTGCCAGGTTGTTGATATACCTCCTTAGCATTGACACATGGAAAATGGCACACCCCAAACCACCCCCTGGGAGGATTAGGTAGGTGATCCAAATTGCGTAACGGCAATCCGCCAAATCCCACGGATCTAGAAGTAGTTATTACATTCACGATCCCACATTCATCACATTACTACAGGTAAGATCAAAGTGCTGCAGATAAACTATAATTATAATAATAAAAAAGAAAACGTAGCAATACGGGAATGAGATGATATGTATATATATAAAGTGTTCTGAAACATTCCCACCCAGATACAACTCACAAAGATAAACAAAGATGACAAAAGCAGAAAGACTGAAATACATACATATTTATATATACAGGGTGAGATAACTCAACCCCAGAAAGAAAAAGAAACTAAAACTGCACCACAAGTAAGACGGGGATAAACTCCTAACAAAAGCAAAAAAGGAGTCCCCAAGACAAAAGGCATCAAGTGCACTCTTCAACGGTCTTCATCATTGACCACCGAGAATACACGCATCATCGGCACGACCTCTGTCGGGGTCCACACCAATATCATCATAACAACCAGGGCTCTCCTCCTCGTAATGAGCCTCCATGCCATAGTGGCATCAATCTACAAAATCATCTAAAGAAAAACAATGTATAACAGAGTGTGAGCCCCAATGAGCTCGTGAGCAAAACATATCATCATGCATGCACGTGCAACCATAATCCACATGATCCTACATGATATACAAGTTCAGATTGATTATTAGCCACCTAGCAATACAACTAAGTCAGGTCAGTGCTACTACAATCCTCAATACATGTTGTTTGAGTTAAAATAATACCGCAAGCGTACGCGTCAATCGCAGCTACGGGTCGAACACAAGGAGATATATGTCACTCATGTAACTTACTTAAAAGTAACGTAAAGTGAACCAAATTAACGTGTTAAATTAAACTAATTAAACTAATGAAAATTAACGCATCCTAACTCACAAGCATTTAAGGGATTAAATTGGCGTCCTAACACATGAGCATCTAACCTATCAAACTAACGCAAATTGGAAGGAGTAAAAAAAATTGCAGCCACACTTCATAACTACATAAAAATAAATAAATAAAAGACTTCACAACCACATAAAAAAATTAAAAGAAAGAGAGGGAGAAGAAGAAGAAGAGAGAATGAGTTTAAGAGTTAGAGAGTAAACTGGGATATGCTTGCATTAATGTAATTGAAGAGCTTGAATACTTGAACAAACTTTGCATGGCTTCCCCTTCTAAATCTTCAAGTCTTGTCATCAACTTAAGAACTTAGACTAGGAAACTTAAAACCTAAAGTAGAATTATTACAACCATGTTGAAGTACCCCATTTTACTGTAATTTTTAACTGCGGTTTTGTTTCTGCAATTACAGGGTCCTCTGTTGCTACAGTCTTAAATACCTTAGTAATAAGTATCTCATATTACTATAATTTTTAACTACGGCATTGTTTCCACAGTTATAGTATCCTCTATTGTTGCGATTTTAAATACCGTATTAATAAAAATATCATATTACTGCGATTTATAACTGTAGTTTTATTTCTATAGTTAGAGGGTCCTTTGTTACTGCGATTTCAAAAACCGCAGTAATACGTATTCTATATTACTGCAATTGTTGACTGCACTTTTGTTTCCATAGTTATAAAGGCATTTGTTAATGCAGTTTGTAAATACCGCAGCAATAAGTATCCCATGTTATTGCACAAGAAGAAATCGTAGTTACAGGACATTTATAGCTGCGGTTTTTTAAAAGTGGATTTTGTTGTAGTGCAACTGCATATTGACCCATGGTTAGCCGGTATAGGCTCTTTAGGTATTAGGGACTCCAAACTTTTGATGAGGCTGTCAATTTGGCCTCTTTGGCTGGAACACCCTCAATCAGATATCCCTTAGTGGTCTTTTCAGCCTCTTTGAAAGATTCCTACTCCCTAGTCTTTTCAGCCAAGTTGGTCAAGAACATCCAAGCATCATTCTCATCAAAAAAAGAGGTGAAGCCTACAGGACACATAGACTCTAAAAGCTGTTTGATCTGAAAGTCTATGCCTTCATAAATAATTTGGCAAAGCTACCATAGATCAATACCATGGTGAGGGCATTCTAAAAGGAGGTCCTTGAATCTCTCCATGAACTTAGAGAATGACTCATGTGGTTTCTGCCTAAACTGGAGGATGTCACTCTTAAGCTTATTGGTTTTGTGAAGAGGGAAAATTTTTCTCAAGAAGACAATGGTGAACTCATCCCATGTATTAATGAAGTTTGTTGGCAATCTATAGAGCCACTTCTTGGCCTGGTCCTTCAAGGCAAAGGATATAAATCGAAGCCTAACTGCATCATCAGTTAAATTTTGAACCTTAATTAGAACACAGACCTCCTCAAATTCTCTAAGGAAAAGACAGGCATCCTCATTAGCCATCCCATGGAAGTGGGATAGCATACTAATGAAATGGGTCTTGAGTTCATAATTGTTCCCTGCAACAACTGGCAGATTGATGCATGAAGGCTATGCAGCCCTAGCCGGGTAAAACCTATCCTTAAGAGTCTTGGGTTGTTGGTCACCCATGGTCAAAGGTGGGTTCAAAGGTGGTGGAGAAAGTGGTATTCTAATAAGACGGTTAGATGAATCACGAGTCCACACTTTAGCCACCTAAACAGATATGAGGTCTCCTTTAGAAAAATTAAAGAAAAGTGAAAAAAAATTCACCAAAAATAAGAGGGCTCAAGAATTGAAACAGTGGTCCCCAAGCTGTAAGGTTGCCATACAGGTTGATAGCAAGGGAACTCGTATAGTCTTCACGAGCCACCTACGGGCGACTCCTAGTGGATTTTGATGTAAAGTGGAGGACTAGTATACGTTTCTGTTTCCAATAACTCTCACTATGTCGGTTTCCTGTTATCAAGAGTGGTCACCTCCAAAGATAAGTCACATGCCAATCCACCCAACCAAGTTAAGATGTAGCGTCATAGGTAACTTAATCCTATGAGGGACACCAAAAGAGGTAAGGTTTGGGCATATGAAGGACTTTAGATTGGGCGTACACTATTTGAAACAGAAGAGAAACAAGAAGAGGTTTTCAAAAATTTTTATTTTTATTTTTTTTGAAAAGAGGAAGAGAAAGAGAATAAATTAAAGCACTTCGAACTACTTAAAAATCAGAAAAATAAAGTGGTCAATAATCTCCCAAGCAACGGCGCCAAAAACTTGTTTGAGTTAAAATAATACCACAAGCGTACGGATCAATCGCAGGTACGGGTCGAACACAAGGAGATATATGCCACTTTATTTAACTAACTTAAAAATAACGCAAAGTGAACCAAATTAACGTGTTAAATCAAACTAATTAAACTAATGAAAATTAACGCATCCTAACTCACAAGCATTTAAGGGATTAAATTGGCGTCCTAACACATGAGCATCTAACCTATCAAACTAACGCAAATTGGATCAAACTAACGTAAATTGGAAGGAGTAAAAAAATTGCAGCCACACTTCATAACCACATAAAAAATAAAATAAAAGACTTCACAACCACATAAAAAAAATAAAAGAAAGAGAGGGAGAAGAAGAAGAAGAGAGAATGAGATAGAAGAGAGGGAGAATGAGTTTAAGAGTTAGAGAGTAAACCTGGATATGCTTGCATGAATGTAATTGAAGAGGTTGAATACTTGAACAAACTTTGCATGGCTTCCCCTTCTAAATCTTCAAGTCTTGTCATCAACTTAAGAACTTAGACTGGGAAGCTTAAAACCTAAACTAGAATTATTACAACCATATTGAAGACATGAATTGAAATTAAAGCATAAATTAAACCTATTACAACCATTAAATAAAAATCATAAAAGCAAACTAGAACTTAGAAAAACCAAAAATCACAAATTAGAAGGAGAAGAAGAGAAGAAATTTCACTAAGTGAATGAGCTAGCTTTACAAGAGAGGTAGGGGGTATTTATAGGGGGAAGAGAGGAGAAGAGAGAAGAGGGAAGTGGTAGGAGAAATATTCCTTAAGAAAAGAGAATATTCTCTTCTCCTTCCTCTTTTACAATGCCTTAAATCCCAAGAAAAAAGAAAAAATTGAAACTAAGAGAGATAAAAATCTTAGCTACATAAACCTTCTATTTATCAAAAAGTAACTTTCTAATTCTAATTTGTGCTTCCTTTTCTTTGTAGATATCTTCTCCAAGCAATGAGATCAAAGCATCTTTGACTTTTCAACCTTCCATAGATGAGAAAATATCTTTTAAAATAAATCTATCCCAAGTAGAATTCCAGAAGTGCCCTTAAAAAGTTGGAGGAGAGAGAGTGTGATGAGGATGACTAGGATTCCACTCACAATTAATGGAATGTCAAATCTATCCTTCAAAAACGTGGAGCATGGGATGCTTATATAGGCCTCACTATTGTATTCCTTGTGAAAAATCACCCAAAATAGACTCAAATTTCGTCCAATTTGGAGCTCGGGAGCCCAAGATATCTCAAGTTGAAGTTGGACTACTCCAGAGCCTTCCAAATGGAATCTTTCGGCTGACAAAAAGATAACTTCTGATAATTATGCTAAGGTCCCTAGAATCCGAACTTCCGCTTTACTTTGTTTCTGGCCAACTATCAATAATTACAAATAAACCCTTATCCACGGAAACGGTCGTAACTTCTTCGTTTCAATTCGGAATCAAGTGTCGTTTGAACCGTTGCGTAGCTGACTCGATGGACTACGCATCCATACTATTAACACCTCAAAATTATGCTAAAGGGTCTACTGTAATCATATTCAAATTTGACTAATTGGCATGATTCTTTCAGTGCTCAATCCAAACTTGATTTTCTCGACTCCTGGGCGCTTCCGGCTATTCTTAGCATCTTTTGCTCCATTTTCACAAGAATTCACATAAAACCTGAAAAGCACAAGAAAGCACCGAAGTAACTCTGTCCAATGTGGTAAAATGTATGCTTTATACCCTAAGATTTCACACATAAATGTGCTCATCAGATTCCCCCACACTTGAATGTTCTCAAGTAAAGTAAAAGAAAAACTAATCTAGAATGCAAAAAATCCTAACTCACTTTCGTAGGAATCACGGTTGTACTTAGCATGTGCAACAACCCTTTGAACCCCTAGGTTACCCCTAGTGGACGAGTTGTGTCTCGTGGGTGTTTGCAGTGAATATACACCCAAAATTCAATAAATAAAAAAGAATGATATAAATTTTTCTCATGGCATATGTAAGATAGTGCACACAATCTCAAAGAAATACTCAACTAAAGATCAAGGAGCCAAAGATTCCCCCACACTTGAATTTTATCACCCCACATCAATTCAAGCAACTAGCATATATCAAGATTAAGGGATCTCCTCATAACTTCTGAACAATACTCACCTTCAGGTAAACCACTCATAGTATCGATAGAACCAAGACTCAGGCTTTGAGTATTTTTGACCATACTTACTTTTCAGGCATTAAGGCAAAAGCTTTTCTTTCACAACAGTAAACTCTTTTTCTACTCCACTATTGTTCTCTGAATGACATGGTGGAGCATATACCAGACACCCAAATACTTGGTAGCTTCACTTTTTTGCATATATCCATAAGACTTTGAGACATTGATGCAAGTGTTTGTTTTTTTTTGAGTTTCCTTCCAAGGAATTTCGATCAAGTCACCCTGCTTCATGAGGCACAGTGCCCTATCTAGTCCCAAGGAATTCCACTTTCTTTTTTTTTTCCTTTTTTTTCTTTCTTTTTCTTTTTCATTCACTTTCATGTCTTGCCTTGCCACAAACAAATTGGTCTCAACTACTAGCCAAAAGATCAAGGGGTCCATAAAATACATAGAGAAATCTAGCCATCAAATGAAATAACGCTCATAATTTTTAACTCAATCCCTCTCACCGGATGCATACCAATTACCGTCCTTAAAAAGGGATTTTTTATTATTTCGCATGCTAGGGCACCTAATTCCCTCTTTCTCTCGCTTTGCAAATCGAAGAGACTTATGCACATAACCAAACTATTGCCACAATCACAATTCACAAAATTCAGCAATTAAGTCCAACACATCCTCCACACTTAGATCATGCAATGTCCTCATTGCATGCAGAAAAGAAGAATAAGGACAAAGGAGGGCAAACATATCAGGAGGTCATTCTTCAAGGTAAAGAGGCTTATGGAGATCCATGACCTCTTCTACCAGTGGAGTGGGCATCTCAATGTATGGCTTTAATCTTTGGTCATTTACCTTGAATGTAGCACCTGTACTAGGATTGGCAATCTCAACAGCCCCATAAGGATAAATTTTTTGAACAATATAGGGGTCATCCCATCTAGAACGCAGCTTATCTAGAAAGATGTGCAAACGAGAATTATACAACAAAACTTTTTGACCCACCTCAAAAGTTTTTCTCAAAATATTCCTGTCATGAAAAGCTTTGGTTTTTGCCTTGTAGATCCTTGCATTCTCATATGCATCATTCCTAAGCTCTTCCAACTAAGATAGTTGGAGTTTCCTATGGGCACCTGCAGTGGGTAGGTCAAAGTTAAGCTTCTTGATAGCCCAAAAGGCCTTGTGCTCAATCTCTACAGGTAAGTGACATGCCTTTCCATACACTAGACGGTACGGAGATTGACCAAGATCATTCTTGAAGGCTGTCCTATGGGCCCACAAAGCATCTACCACCCGGTTAGACCAATCCTTGCTGTTCGGGTTGATGGTTTTCTCAAGAATTTGCTTTATCTGTCGATTTGAAACCTCAACCTGGCCACTGGTCTGAGGATGGAAGGATGTGGCCAACTTGTGAATGACACCATATTTTCTCATGAGGGCCTCAAAGGGTCGATTACAAAAATGCTTACCCCGATCGCTAATGATAGCACGAGGAGTACTAAAACGGGAGAAAATGTTCTCTTTTAGAAATTTCACAACCACCTTGTGGTCATTGGTCTTACAAGCAACTGCCTCAATCCATTTGGAAATATAGTCCACAACAAGTAATATGTATAGGTTACCAAAAGAGTTAGGGAAAGGCCCCATGAAATCAATACCCCATACATCAAACACCTCAACCACCAGAATTGGGTTGAGGGGCATCATATTCTTCCTAGAAAGACGTCCTAAAGATTGGCATGAAGAACAGGCCTTGCAATACATAAAAGCGTCTTTAAACAGACTAGGCCAATAAAATCCACACTGTAAAACCTTGGCCGCTGTCTTATTGGGCCCAAAGTGGCCTCCACAAGCCTGATCATGGCAAAAAGATAAGACAGATTATTGCTCATGATCAGGAACACACCTTCAGATTACCTGATCCGGACAAGTCTTAAAAAGATAAGGATCATCCCAAAAGAAATATTTAACCTGTGAAAAGAAACGATTTTTAGCTTGGGTGGATAAATGTGCAGGTGTCACACCCGTAACCAGATAATTAACAATATCAGCAAACCAAGGTTCACTAGACACTGCTATCAGATACTCATCAGGAAAGTTCTCGTTGACTGAAGAATCGACAGTCAAAGAATTAGGCAGCCGGGATAGATGGTCTGCAACCAAATTTTCACACCCTTTCTTATCCCTAATTTCAAGATCAAATTCTTACAACAAAAGGACCCACCTAATGAGGCGAGCCTTAGCATTTTTCTTTTGCATAAGATATTTGATAGTTGCATGGTCAGTATAAACAATCACATGTGATCAAATTAAGTAGGGCCTAAACTTCTCCAATGCAAACACAACAGTTAAAAATTCTTTCTCAGTGGTGGTATAATTAAGTTGTGCATCATTAAGAGTTCTACTGGCATAATAAATCACATGGGATAATTTATTGATTCTCTGTCCAAGAACAGCCCCTATAGCAGAATCAGAGGCATCACACATAAGCTCAAATGGAACTGTCCAATTTGGAGCTTGAATAATGGGGGCTGAGGTCAATGCTCTTTTCAATTGGTCAAAACTCTTATGACACTTAAGAGAAAAATCAAATGGGCAATCCTTTGCCAAAAGGGAAGTGAGAGGTCTAGCTATCTGACTAAAGTCCTTGATGAATCTCCTGTAAAAACCTACATGGCCAAGAAAAGATCTAATGTCTTTCACACTCTTGGGTGGTGATAAATTAACAATGAGGTCCACCTTGGATCTATCAACCTTAATCCCCTCTTTGGACACAATGTGACCAAGAACTATGCCTTGCTTCACCATAAAGTGGCACTTCTCCCAATTTAAGACCAAGTTATTTTCTATGCATTTTTTAAAAACCAAAGAAAGATGATGTAAGCAATTAGAAAAGGTAGGGCCGTGAATAGAAAAATCATCCATAAACACTTCTAGGAATTCCTCTATCATATCAGAAAAGATACTCATCATACACCTTTGGAATGTAGTAGGGGCATTGCAAAGTCCAAAAGGCATACGCCAGTAAGCAAAGGTTCCATAAGGGCATGCGAATGTGGTCTTGTGTTGGTCCTTTAAAGCAATAGGGATTTGGTTGTACCCTGCATAACCATCAAGAAAACAATAATATTCATGGCCAGCTATTCTCTCTAACATCTAATCAATACAAGGCAAGGGGAAGTGGTCCTTCCAAGTTGCCGCATTCAATTTTCTATAGTCAATGCACACTCTCCATCCCGTTTGGATACGGGTTGGAATCAATTCATTATTGGCATTCTCAACCACAGTGACTCCTCCTTTCTTTGGCACAACCTACACATGACTCACCCATTGACTATTAGAAATAGGGTAAATTATTCCATTATCCAAGCACTTTAGGATCTCTTTCTTGATTGCCTCTTTCATCACAGGATTAGCCCTAGAAGGTTTGGAACTCTCCATCAGATGAATATGATGTTGAACAATGGAGGGGCTACTACCTTTGATGTCAGACATGGTCCAACCTAGGGCTTCCTTATGGTCCTTTAGAAGCTTAATCAACTCTTGTTCCTGAATAGAGTCAAATCAGAAGCAATAATAACAGGGAGAGTATGATCTTGCCCTAGGAACGTATACTTGAGGTTGGAGGGCAATGCCTCCAACTCTAATGTTGGGGGCTCAATAATAGAGGGTTTGGGAATGGAGTTGGATAAGGGTCCAAGGGACTCCAATGGTGGTTGGATGCTCCAGACCTCAGATAAGGTGGTATCATCAACACCTTCCAATTCCAGCATACATTCCTGAAATCCTGAATCAAAATCAATCTCAAAGAAAGTATATACATCATCAGAAAATCCCTGTAGCATATGTACCTCTTCATCCATATCAGACTGCTTGCCCAACCTAAACACATTAAATTCAACAGAAGTATTACCAAAAGATAACTTCATGAGACCATTCCTACAATTGATCAAAGCATTACTGGTAACAAGGAAAGGTCTACCCAATATGATTGGGATTTGGTCCTTGAAGTTGGCAGTAGGTTAGGTATCTAAAACAATAAGATCCACATGAAAAATAAATTCCCCAACCTTTAACAGGACATCCTCAATCATCCCCTTACGAACTTTAACCGACCTATCTGCAAGTTGAAGAGTAATTTTGGTCGGTTTCAACTCTTTCAATCCCAATTGTTGATAGACATGATAAGGCAATAGGTTCACACTTGCACCAAGGTCCAATAAGACATGATCAATAGTGGTGTTTCCTATAGTGCAAGAGATGGTGGGGCTTCCAGGATCCTTATGCTTGGCTGCTACTGGCTGTGAGATGAGAGAACTAATGTTAGCAGTCAAGAATGCCTTTTTGGGCACATTAGTGGTCCGCTTTTGAGTGCATAAGTCTTTGAGGACTTTAGCATAAGCGAGGATCTAGGCAATGGCATCCAACAAGGGGATATTCACCTGAACCTATTTAAACACATCCAATATCTTCTCCACATAAGGAGACTTCTTACTAACCAACCTATTTGGGAAAGGGGCAGGTGGGGTATAAATTCTTTCAGGGTTAACTTCCTCAATAGAATCATCTATGGTTTCCTCAACCAAATCATCTAAAATTCCTTCAGGTTCATCAGACGAACCTGGAACAGTAAGCACTACAATGGCCTCTTCAAAAGGGGGAGAGTCAACAGGAGTATGAGATGGTAAAGACTGAGGTGTACTAGCCTGCTGATACTCACGGCCACTCCTTAAAGCATATATAGCATTAACTTGGCTGGAGGGCCCTTGGTGCTGTTGGCCTTATGCAACATTGGTTGGAGGAGCTTGGGTACCTTGCTAAATACGAACCTAATGCCTAGGATTTGGCTTAGGTTGGCTAGGTAACTTCCCGATTTCCCTCTCATGCAGGATTGTGACAAGCTGGGTGAGTTATTTCTCCATATTATTGTGGCTTGTCAAGAGAAGGGCCATGCTTTTCTCCAACTCACCTATTCTTGTTGCTTCTCCTGTATTGATAAACCCTAGGGGTGGCTGACAGGGTGCAAGGAGAGGAGGCTTAGCAGCATTCAATGGAGGTCCTAGATGAGGACGAGGGGGAAGGGGGTGAGGAGACATACCTTGATTTTGTAGTGCATAATTGGGCCTTTGGAAACCAGGCTGGCCTAGATGGTGAAAGTTTGAAGAGCCTGCTTGGTTCCCTTGATTCCAGGAGAAATTGGAATGATTTCTCCATCCTGGGTTGTAAGTGTTGCTGTATAGATTGTTTTGGTAGAGGGCACTTACATTCTTAGTGTTGGAATTACCCACAAGGGTGTTGGGGCATTCCCCCATAAGATGTCCAGGGGTATGACACCAACACTACAACAAAAAGGGCTTATAATTGCGCTTTTTTCCATAGCAAAAAGTCAAACAATCCGCAGCAATAGCCTATAGCTGTGGATTACCTGCGGTTTTCAAATTGCAGGTACAAGTGCCATGGCTACTTCTGTAACTACGGATATCCTACCGCAGGAAAAGGGTACTCTATAGCTGTGATTTTTTAGCTGCGAAAAATGTATAGTTGCGGATGTTTAGATGCGGACTTTTCCGCAGCAAGTCTATAGCTGCGGATGTTTAGATGCGGACTTTTCCACAGCAAGTCTATAGCTGCGGAGTTTTAGATGCGGACTTTTCCGTAGCAGGTCTATAGCTGCAGATTTTTTAGATGCGGACTTTTCCGTAGCCTTTTCCGCAGCAAGTCTATAGCTGCGGATGTTTAGATGTAGACTTTTCCGCAGCAAGTCTGTAGCTGCGGAGTTTTAGGTGCGGATTTTTTCGCAACAAGTTTATAGCTGCGGATTTCTTTGATGCGGATTTTTCCGCAACAAATCTATAGCTACGGATTTGTTGACGCAGATTATTCCACAACAAATCTATAGCTGCAGATTTGTAGTTGCGAATGTTTTCGCAGCAAATATAGTTGTAATTTTTTAGCTGCGGATATTTCCACTGCAAATCTATAACTGTGGATATTTTGATGCGGATTTTTCTAGAGTAAAGTTATAGATGCAGATATTTAGTTGTGGATTTTCCTGTAGTAAATTTGTAACTGCAGATTTTAGCTACGGAATTTTGTGGCTAAAAATTTGTGATTGCAATTTTCTAGTTACAGATTGTTGTGCTACGGATATTAGCTGATATATATATATATATATATACACACACACCTATTTCTTGCATCCACATAATCCATTCAATACAAAATAGATAACAACTATTTATCATCCCAAATGCATATAAATGCATAAATCTTGTTTATCATCCCAATCACTTAAATTCAAAGCACATCTAAAATTAAAATCATGTTCATCATCTGAATTACTTAAATTCAAAATACCTGATAAATTAACAATCTTATCCTATAAAACTCAACTCCAATAATTCATATTGTTTGCCCAAAAAAAAAAAATACTAGACTCAACTAGTAGTTGAATGCTCTTTGTTCGGATCTTGACTGGGTCCGTGCCTCCCAAGCTTTATACTATTAGGGAACTCTGCAATTGTCTTACCACCTCCTTGATTGACTAAATTTTGAGTTTGTTGGATATTTCCTGTAATCAATATTAATAAAATTAACAGTTAACAATCATTTAATAAATACGGATGACTAAACCATAAATTGTATTTCAGTTTACCTTGTTGAGATGAAGAAGCATTACGACTCGCTATAGAAGAGTAATTCCCTTGTAGTGTTGACTCATCGTGACCACTATAGGGATTAAGTATCTATCACACAAATATAGATAACAAATGATTATTCTCAAAGTAAATAACAGTTAAAAATAAAAAGGGAAATTATCAGTGCCACCCCCTGACGTTTACCTATATTTTGAAGCACACCCACTGACTACAATGTATCAACTGTTACCCATTTTTGACCCATAATCTCTGAAGTTTAATTATTCAGCTTAGTTTTTTGTATGCGATTCTCGGTGTGTCCAATCATTTGGAGTTGTGATTTCTTTGGGCCTTGGTCTGTCCAACAGTGTTTTAATTAAAAATGAAAGATGGAATGATCCCTAAAATCCAAATCTAATCAAACTAAACTTCCTAAGTGAGCTGTGTTTTTGTCATGAATCATGGATTTTGACAAACTAAATGCTAGTTCATAGTCCACAAGAGACAGAAACAGACCTTAAATTTAATTTGTTTAATGGGAAATCATACTTATAATAATTTTCTATAGAGGCTGTTATACATGGAATTTTCTATAGAAACTATTGAAGTGTTAGTGTATCCACACCATCATGGATCCACATGACATAAGAAAACTCCTACTTGGACTAGTAAAACCTAATACAATTGCACCTTCCAAATAAACCTTACTGCTGAGGAAAAGCTAAGCATAGGATAGATCAAGTGTCCTATTCACAAATTCTTTGAGGAATTTCAATCCAGTATACAGACAACACCTGAATGGCTGAATACTCTGTTACTTGTCAGTCAGATAATTTAAGTATTTGTTCATCTTTGTAGGGGTCTATACTTATCCTGGATTTTCTAGGATGAATGCGAACACAAAGATTGGAAGGTAGTACTTCTGAAATGGCTATATAATCTTAACTCCATTTTCCGAGATAATGCCCTATGTTCTAACCTAAATCTCGGTACAGATACTTGTTCATCCATTCTAAAGAAGAATCCACCTGAAAAAGAAATGAATTCCTCAAGACTTGATCAACCCCACCTGGTTACAACAGAAGCAGGTCCGAAATGTTATTACAATGGTAAAGAAATGGAAGGAGAAATCATCACAGAGACGAAACTGGATGCAAGGAAAAATACAGAGGAATTTTTTTTTTTTTTTAAATGAAAGGAATTTTAGTTCATTTAACATATCTCACAGCATACAGGTTGTTCTCATTCTTTTCTCACACTGCAGGTGGTAATCTAAAGAAGCAGTTTAGTTGGTTTTATTAGTTTTTGAAGGAAATAAAAGCTTCATGGTTCTTGGCAAGATCATCATCTTGCTCCACAGTGAGAAGGTTTCGTTCACGACACCATTGGTACTCCCATGATGCTAAGAATGAAGAAAGAGTACATGATGATTTAAAACCTCCATTACCATCTATCCAGATGATGTAAATGTGTTCAATAATGTATCAAACATTAGAACCTCCTTTTGTTATACTGTTCTTTCATTTTTTCTGTTAACTAATCAAGTTTTATACCAAATTACTACAAGAGTTGACTTTTGATTGAAACTTGAAAGCTCCTCCACCAATTTCAAATGCTTAACTGTTCTATTTGTATTAAGCTTATAATAATAACTGTTACAGTCTAATGTTTAGCTATATACAAAATGATCAAATCACATGAGAGTAATAGGTGGAGGACATCATAATCTCTACATTGAGAGGTCCAAACAATGACCAAGTCAGCTTAGACTCGCGAGCCCAGTTTGGTAATTTGGTTCTTAATTAGAAAATTAATGATACCTGCTTGGATTTTTTTTTGTTTACTTGATTAAGGAAGGGGAAAAAATAGGAAATTCAAATGGGTTTCCGGGTCATACCAGGCTTAGGCCATGGATTCTTCTTTAGTTAGGTAAGGTTGAAACAGAGGCTAAAGGGTCAGTGACAGCAAGAAAGGAAATTTGGGTAGGGATTTGATCCCTTTGGACATGTTTATGGAGTTTTAAGATAGTATGGACATGTTTATGGAGTTTTAAGATAGTATGGCCTTGCCACTAGAGAAGCTAAGTGTGGGGGGGGGGGGGGGGCTTGTATTTGGCTTACTTTCAAGCTCATGAGGCTATGAACAGAGACCAGACTTTAGCTTTACAACCCATATGGTTTTAACATTAATTTAATGGACAAATGTGATCTGTGAGCATCTAGCTTGTGAGGATCAAACTAAGAATCTTTGAGTCTGGCTAGGTATCTCAGTTGATGATTAATGAATCAACACTGTACAGTTTACCTATTTGAGAAAGTTCATGCCCACCATTAAAGGATCACACTATTATGTGTCTATTGACTTAGAAAAATAGGTAATTTGTTCATATGATTTACTTACTTGTTTTTCTTGTTTTAATTTTAGCTTTCACATTGACAAGACCCCAAATAAAATCAACTTAACAGCTTGGCCATGGGGGATTTGAATTTGATTCCACCACTTAGCTCCTTTTTCTTTCTTTTCTTTCAACTTTTATCTTTTTATTGATTTTAATTAGCTATCTTTATAACCAAGCAATCTAATCCTAGGTAAGAGGAACCTTTCTCTCCATTCCTATTTATCCTTTCTTCTGAGTTCTGACTTTATTTTGGAGAGTGATGAGCACATTTATGTGTGAAATCTTAGGGTATAAAGCATACATTTTACCACATTGGACAGAATTACTTTGGTGCTTTCTTGTGTTTTTCAGGTTTTGGGCTATTCTGGACTATCGGGAGCTGCATGTCCCAAGTTACACGTAAAGTTGCCATTTTTCCTTCCATGGCTGGAAAGAGGACAAAATTTGGAGCAAGTTGGACATGACGGAATGCAAATACGCATTCGTCTAGCCCACCGTACAATTGATTATTCTTTCAAAGGTGGAGATCTACTGCAAGTACAGGGCCGTTTTGATAATTTTGCATTTTTTAAGAGAGAGACGGACTGCTACCCACATGGAGGGACCCACATTGTCATTAGATTCCATTAATTTTGAAGGCCCACAAGGTGTCTACGATTTTTATGGGCTGCATTTAATGCCCCATGATTTTTAGAGGACACATTGGGGATTTTGTTATTTGGTTGAGTGGAATCCTAGCCATCACTAACCTAGTCATCGCTCTCTCTCTCTTTCCTCCAACTTTTCAAGGGCATTCCTGGAATTTCACTTAGGATAGATTTATTTTGAACGATATTTTCTCATCTATGGAAGGTTGAAAAATCAAAGATGCTTTGATTTTATTGCTTGGAGAAGATATCTACAAAGAAAAGGAAGCACAAGTTAGAATTAGAAATTTATTTTTCTAGAAATAGAAGGTTTATGTAAATAATATTCTTTTCTCTCCCTCTTTCTATTTTTTTTCTTTTTTCTTGGGATTCAAGGCAATGTAAAGGATGAAGGAGAAGAGAATATTCTCTTTTCTTAGGGAATATTTCTCCTACACTTCCGTCTTCTATCTTCTCCCCTTTCCCCTATAAATACCCCCTACCTCTCTTGTAAATTTTGCTCATTCACTTAGTGAAATTTCTTCTCTTCTTCTCCTTCTAATCTGTGATTTTTGGCTTTTTTAAGTTCTAGTTTGCTTTTTTAATTTTCATATAATGGTTATAATAGGTTTAGTTTATGGTTTAATTTCAATTTAAGTCTTCAATTGGGTTGTAATTTCTTAATTCTAGTTTAGGTTTTAAGCCTTCTAGTCTAAGTTCTTAAGTTGATGACAAGACTTGAAGTTTTAGAAGATGAGGCCATGGTAAGTTTATGCAAGTATTCAAGCTTTTCAATTACATTCATGCAAGCACATTCAGGTTTTACTATCTAAACTCTCAATCTCATTCTCCATCTCTTCTATCTCTCTCTATCTTCTTCTTCTTCTCCCTCTATTTCTTTTATTTTAATTTTATATAGTTGTGGTTTGTGGATGTATTTTTATTCCCTTATTTCTTTTTATATGGTTAGTATGTGTGGCTGCATTTTTATTCCTTTCAATTCGCTTTAGTTTGATAGGTTAGATGCTCATGTGTTAGGACGCCGATTTAATCCCTTAATTTTGTTAGATGCTTATAAGTTAGGATGCATTGATTTTTGTTAGTTTAATTTAATACTTTAATTTGGTTCACTTTGCATTACTTTTAAGTTAGTTAAATAGAGTGGCGTATATCTCCTCGTGTTCGACCCGTAGCTACGATTGACTCGTACGCTTGCGGTTTTATTTTAACTCAAACAAGTTTTTGGTGCCATTGCCGGGGAGATTATTGCCCATTTTATTTATCTAATTTTTAAGTAGTTCGAAGTGTTTTAGTTTATTATTTTCTCTTCTTTTTCTGAAAAAAAAAAAAATCAGTTTTTGAAAACCTCTTCTTGTTTCTCTTCTGTTTCAAATAGTGTGCGCCCAATCTTAATTCCTTCATATGCTTCAACCCTCCATCTTTTGGTGTCCCTCATAGGATTAAGTTACCTATGACGCTACATCTTAACTTGGTTGGGTGGATTGGCATGTGACTTATCTTTGAAGGTAACCACTCTTGATAATAGGAAAGCAACATAGTGAGAGTGTTGGAAACATAAACGTATAGTAGACCTCCGCTCTACATCAGAATCCATTTGGAGTTGACCGTAGGTGGCTATAGAAGATGATACGGGTTCCCTTGTTGTCAACCTATATGGCATCCTTACAGCTTTGGAACCATTGTTTCGTTTCTTGAGGGATAGATGCACTGTCTACCTTGGGCTCTCTCTTATTTTTAGTACTTTTTTCTTAAGTCTTTTACTTTTTTCTTTAATTTTTCTAAAGGAGACCTCATATCTGTTTAGGTGGCTACGGTGTGGACTCGTGATTCATCTAATCGTCTTATTAGAATACCACCTTCTCCACTATCCTTAACCCCACAATTGACCATGGGTGACAAACAACCCAAGACTCTTAAGGATAGGTTTTACCCTACTAGGGTTGCACAACCTTCTTACATCAACTTACCACCTGTTACAGAAAACAATTATGAACTCAATACCAACTTCATTAGCATGCTACCCCACTTCTATGGGATGGCCAATGAAGATGCGTATCTTTTCCTTAGGGAATTTGAGGAGGTCTGTGTTCTAATTAAGGTCCAAAATTTGACTGATGATGCAGTTAGGCTTAGGTTTATATCCTTTGCCTTGAAAGACCAGGCCAAGAAGTAGCTCTATGGACTGCCAACAAACTCCATTAATACATGGGATGAGTTCACCATTTTCTTTTAGAGAAAATTCTTCTCTCTTCACAAGACCAATAAGCTTAAGAGTGACATCCTCCAGTTCAGGCAGAAATCACATGAGTCATTTTCTAAATTCATGGAAAGATTCAAGGACCTCCTCTTAAATTGCCCTCACTATGGTTTCAACTTGTGGTAGCTATACCAAATTATTTATGAGGGTATTGATTATCAGACCAAACAACTTGTAGAAACCATGTGTCCTACAGGCTTTACTTCTTTTTCTGAGAAAAATGATGCATGGACATTCTTAACCAACTTGGCTGATAAGACTAGGGAATGGGAATCTTCCCAAGAGGCTGAAAGGATCACTAAGGGGTATCTCATTGAGGGTATGCTAGCCAAGGAGGCCAAACTTGACAGCCTCATAAAAAGGTTGGAGTCCATAGTTCTTAAAGAGTCTATACCGGTTAACCAGTCAACCAGGTGACAATATACAGTCGGTGCCAAACACCTGGACATATTTTAGAGGAATGCCCCAACACCTTGGTGGGCAATTTCAGTACTGAGAATGTAAGTGCTCTCTACTAAAATAACCCATATAGCAATACTTACAATCCAAGATGGAGAAATCACCCCAATTTCTCTTGGAATCAAGGGAACCAAGTAAGCCCATCCAACTTTAACCATCAAGGCCAACTTGGTATCCAAAGGCCCAACTATGCACCACAAAGCCAAGGAATGTCTCTTAACCCCTTTCCCCCTCGTCCTCATCTAGGACTTTCTGTGAATTCTGCTAGGCCTCCTCTCCTTGCACCCTATTAGCCACCCCTAGGGTTCATCAATACAGGAGCGGCACCAAGAATAGGTGAGATTGAGAAAAGAATGACCTTTATGGAGAAGCAACTCACCCAACTTGTCACAATTTTGCATGAGAGGGAAACAAGGAAGTTACCTAACCAACTTGAACCAAATCCTAGGCATCAGGTTTATATTCAACAAGGTACCCAAGCTCTTCCACTTAACCCGGTATAAGGCCAACAGCTTCAAGGGCCCTCCAGCCAGGTTAATGTTGTCTATGCTTTAAGGAGTAGCCGTGAATATCAATAGGCTAGTATACCTCAGTCTTTACCATCTCATACTCCTATTAACTCTCCCCCTTCTGAAGAGGCCATTGGAGTGCCTACTATTCCTGGTTCGTCTGATGAACCTGAAGAGATCCCAGATGATTTGGTTAAGGAAACCAAAGAGGATTCTGTTGAGAAAGTAAAAGAGATCACCCCTGAAAGAGTTTATACCCTACCTGCCCCTTTCCCAAATAGGTTGGTTAGCAAGAAGTCTCCTTCTGTGGAGAAAATTTTGGATGTTTTTAAATAGGTTCAAGTGAATATCCCCTTGTTGGATGCTATTGCCCAGATCCCCGTTTATGCTAAAGTCCTCAAAGACTTATGTACCAAAAAGCGGACCACCAATGTGCCCAAAAAGGCATTCTTGGCTGCTAACATTAGTTCTCTCATCTCACAGCCAGTAGCAGCCAAGCATAAGGATCCTGGAAGCCCCACCATCTCTTGCACTATAGGCAATACCACTATTGATCATGCCTTATTGGACCTTGGTGCAAGTGTGAACCTCTTACCCTTTCATGTCTACCAACAACTGGGATTGGGAGAACTGAAATCGACCAAAATTACTCTTCAACTTGCAGATCGATCGGTTAAAGTTTCTAAGGGAATGATTGAGGATGTCCTGTTGAAGGTTGGAGAATTTATTTTTCTTATGGATTTTATTGTTTTAGATACCCAACCTACTGCCAATTTCAATGATCAAATCCCTATCATCTTGGGTAGGCCATTCCTAGCTACCAGTAATGCTTTAATCAATTACAGGAATGGTCTCATAAAATTATCTTTTGGCAATACTTCTGTTGACTTCAATGTGTTTAGGTTGGGCAAGCAACCTGATATGGATGAAGAGGTGCATATGCTTCAAGGATTTCCCGATGATATTGATATGTTCTTTGAGATTGATTTTGATTCGAGATTTCAAGAATGTATGCAGGAATTGGAGGGTGTTGATGATACCCCCTTATCTGAGGTCTGGAGCATCCAACCACCTTTGTAGCCCCTTGGACCCCTATCCACCTCCATTCCCAAACCCTCTATTATTGAGCCTCCCACATTAGAGTTGAAGGCATTTCCCTCCAACCTCAAGTATGCCTTCCTAGGGCAAGATCACACTCTTCCTGTTATTATTTCTTCTGATTTGACTTCTATTCAGGAAGAAGAGTTGATTAAACGTCTAAAGGACCACAAAGAAGCCATAGATTGGACCATGTCTGACATTAAAGGTATTAGCCTCTCCATTGCTCAACATCATATCCATCTGATGGAGAGTTCCAAACCTTCTAGGAAACCCCATAGGAGGGCTAATCTTGTGATGAAAGAGGCAATCAAGAAAGAGATCCTAAAGTGCTTGGATCATGGCATCATTTATCCTATTTCTGATAGCCAATGGGTGAGTCCTGTGTAGGTTGTGCCTAAGAAAGGAGGAGTCACTGTAGTTGAGAATGCCAATAATGAGTTGATTCCAACCTGTATCCAAACAGGATAGAGAGTGTGCATTGATGGAGAGTGTGCATTGACTACAGAAAATTGAATGCGGCAACATGGAAGGACCACTTCCCCTTGCCTTTTATTGATCAGATGTTAGAGAGACTAGTTGGCCATGAATATTATTATTTTCTTGATGGTTATGCAGGTTATAACCAAATCCTTATTGCTCTAGAGGACCAACACAAGACCACTTTCACATGCCCTTATGGAACTTTTGTTTACTGGCGTATGCTTTTTGGGCTTTGCAATGCCCTTGCTACATTCTAAAGGTGCATGATCAGTATCTTTTCTGATATGATAGAGCACTTCTTAGAGGTGTTTATGGATGATTTTTCTATTCACGGCTCTACCTTTTCTAATTACTTGCATCATCTCTCTTTGGTTCTCAAAAGATGCATAGAAAATAACTTGGTCTTGAATTGGGAGAAGTGTCACTTCATGGTGAAGCAAGGCATAGGTCTTGGTCACATTGCGTCCAAAGGGGGGATTAAGGTTAATAGATCTAAGGTGGACCTCATTGCCAATTTACCATCACCCAAGAGTGTGACAGACATTAGATCCTTTCTTGGCCATGCAGGTTTTTACAAAAGATTCATCAAGGATTTTAGCGAGATAGCTAGACCTCTCACTTCCCTTTTAGCAAAGGATTGCCCATTTGATTTTTCTCCTGAGTGTCATAAGAGTTTTGAGCAATTGAAAAGAGCATTGACCTCAGCCCCCATTATGCAAGCTCCAAAATGGACAGTGCCATTTGAGCTTATGTATGATGCCTCTGATTTTACTATAGGGGTTGTTCTTAGGCAAAGAATCAGCAACTTGCCTCATGTGATTTATTATGCTAGTAGGACTCTTGATGATGCACAGCTTAATTATACAACCACTGAGAAAGATTTTTTAGCTGTTGTATTTGCTTTAGAGAAATTTAGGCTGTACTTGGTTGGATCACATGTTATTGTTTACACTGACCATGCAGCTATCAAATATCTTGTGCAGAAGAAAGATGCCAAGGCTCGCATCATTAGGTGAGTCCTTTTGTTGCAAGAATTTGATCTTGAAATTGGGGATAAGAAAGGGTGTGAAAATTTGGTTGCAGACCATCTATCCCGGTAGCCTAATTCTTTGACTGTTGATTCTCCAGTCAACGAGAACTTTTCTGATGAGTATCTGATGGCAGTGTCTAGTGAACCATGGTTTGTTGATATTGTCAATTATCTGGTTACGGGTGTGACACCTGCACATTGGACCACCCAAGATAAGAATTGTTTCTTTTCGCAAGTTAAATATTTCTTTTAGGACGATCCTTATCTTTTTAAGACTTGTCCGGATCAGATAATCCGGAGATGTGTTCCTGATCATGAGCAACAATCTGTCTTATCTTTTTGCCATGATCAAGCTTGTGGAGGCCACTTTGGGCCCAATAAGACGGCAGCCAAGGTTTTATAGTGTAGATTTTATTGGCCTAGTTTGTTTAAAGATGCTTTTACTTATTGCAAGGCATGTTCTTCATACCAATCTTTAGGACATCTTTTTAGGAGGAATATGATGCCCCTCAATCCAATTCTGGTGGTTGAGGTGTTTAATGTATGGGGTATTGATTTCATGGGGCCTTTCCCTAACTCTTTTGGTAACCTGTACATATTACTTGCTGTGGACTATGTATCCAAATGGATTGAAGCTATTGCTTGTAAGACCAATGACCACAAGGTGGTTGTGAAATTTATGAAGGAGAACATCTTCTCCCATTTTGGTACTCCCCGGGCTATCATTAGTGATCGGGGCAAGCATTTTTCTAATCGGCCTTTTGAGATCCTCATGAGAAAATATGGTGTCATTCATAAGTTAGCCACACCCTACCATCCCCAGACTAGTGGCTAGGTTGAGCTTTCAAATTGGCAGATAAAATAAATTCTTGAGAAAACCATCAACCCGAACCGCAAGGATTGGTCTAACCAGTTGGTAGATGCTTTGTGGGCTCATAGGACAGCCTTCAAGACGGATCTTGGTCAATCTCCGTACCGTCTGGTGTATAGAAAGGCATGTCACTTACCATTAGAGATTGAGCACAAGGCCTTTTGGGCTATCAAGAAGTTTAACTTTGACCTACCCACTGCAGGTGCCCATAGGAAACTCCAACTATCTGAGTTGGAAGAGCTTAGGAATGAGGCATATGAGAATGCCCGGATTTACAAGGCAAAAACCAAGGCTTTCCATGATAGGCACATTTTGAGAAAAACTTTTAAGGTAGGCCAGAAAGTTTTGCTGTATAATTCTCGTTTGCACATCTTTCCAGGTAAGTTGCACTGTAGATGGGATGGCCCCTATATAGTTCAGACCGTCTATCCTCATGGGGCTGTTGAAGTTCTCAATTCAAGTACAGAAGCTACTTTCAAGGTAAATGGCCAACGTTTGAAGCCATACATAGAGATGCCTACTCCAATTGAGGAAGAGGTCATGGATATCCATGAGCCTCTTTACCTTGACCACTGATATCCTAGTATGTATCCCCTCCCTTGTCCTTATTCTTTCTTTTCTGCATGCATTGAGGACACTGCATAACTTAAGTGGGGGGGGGTGTTGGACTTTATTTGTGAATTTTATGAATTTTGATTGTGGCGATAGTTTGGTTATGTACATAAGTCTCTTTGATTGCAAAGCAAAAGAAAGAGGGAATTAGGTTCCCTAGCATGCGTAGTAATAAAAAATCCCTTTTCAAGGATGGTAGTTGGTTTGTATCCGGTGATGGGGATTGAGTTTGAAAATATGAGTGATATTTCATTTGATGGTTAGATTCCTCTATGTGTTTATGGACCCTTTGATCTTTTGGCTAGTAGTTGAGACCAATTTGTTTGAGGCAAGGCAAGGCATGAAAGTGAAAGTGAATGGACGAAAAAAAAAAAGTTAAAAAAAAATAAATAAAAGAGAAAGAAAGGAAAGTGGAATTCCTTGGGACTAGACAGGGCACTGTGCCTCATGAAGTAGGGTGACTTGATCGAAATTCCTTAGAAGGAAACTCAAAAAAAAACTCTTCCATCAATGTCTCAAAGTCTTCATAGATACATGCAAAAATCGAAGCTACCAAGTATTTGGGTGTCTGGTGTATGCTCCACCATGTCATTCAGGGAACAGTAGTGGAGTAGAAATAGAGTTTACGGAAAAAGAAAAAAAAAAAACTTTTGCCTTAATGCCTGGAAAAAAAGAAAGTATGGTCAACAATACCCAATGCCTAAGTCTTTGGTACCATCGATGCTATGGGGGATTTACTTGAAGGTGAATAGTATTCAGAAGGTAAGAGGAGATCCCTTAATCTTGATATATGCTAGTTGTTTGAATTGATGTGGGGTGATAAAATTCAAGTGTGGGGGAACCTTTGGCTCCATAATCTTTAGTTGAGTAGTTCTTTGAGACTATGTGCACTATCTTACTTATGCCATGAGAAAAAATTTACATCATTCTTTTTGATTTATTGAATTTTGGGTGTATATTCACTGCAAACACCCACGAGACACAACTCGTCCACTAGGGGTAACCTAGGGGTTTAAAGGCTTGTTGCACATGCTAAGTGCAACCGTGATTCCTACGAAAGTGAGTTAGGATTTTTTGCATTCTAGGTTAGTTTTTCTTTTGTTTACTTGAGGACAAGTAACGTTCAAGTGTGGGGGAATCTGATGAGCACATTTATGTGTGAAATCTTAGGGCATAAAACATACATTTTACCACATTAGAAAGAGTTACTTTTTCTTATGTTTTTCAGGTTTTGGGCTATTCTGGACTATCGGGAGCTGCATGTCCTAAGTTACACGTAAAGTTGCCATTTTTTCTTCCATGGCTGTAAAGAGGACTAAGTTTGGAGCAAGTTGGACGTGACGGAACGTAAATACGCATTCGTCTAGCCTACCGTACAGCTGATTTTTCTTTTCAGCCCAAGAAAGGATAATGGGTCAGAAAGGAGCTGTAGTGCAAGCCCATAGTCAGTCTACCACTGCCCAAGGACATTTTTGACATTATAAAAGATATTTCTAAGCAATGGTGGAGATCTACTGCAAGTATAAGGCCGTTTTGGCAATTTTGCATTCTTGAAGAGAGAGAAGGACTGCTACCCACATGGAGGGACCCACACTGCCATTAGATTCTATTAATTTTGAAGGCCCACAAGGTGTCCACGATTTTTATGGGCTGCATTTAATGCCCCATGATTTTTAGAGGACACATTGGGAATTTTGTTATTTGGTTGAGTGGAATCCTAGTCATCACTATCCTAGTCATCGCTCTCTCTCTTTCCTCTAACTTTTCAAGGGCATTCTTGGAATTTCACTTGGGATAGATTTATTTTGAAAGATATTTTCTCATCTATAGAAGGTTGAAAAATCAAAGATGCTTTGATTTTATTGCTTGGAGAAGATATCTACAAAGAAAAAGAAGCACAAGTTAGAATTAGAAATTTACTTTTCTAGAAATAAAAGGTTTATGTAAACAATATTCTTTTCTCTCCCTCTTTCTATTTTTTTTCTTTTTTCTTTGGATTCAAGGCAATGTAAAGGAGGAAGGAGAAGAGAATATTCTCTTTTCTTAGGGAATATTTGTCCTACACTTCCCTCTTCTCTCTTCTCCCCTTTCCCTTATAAATACCCCTACCTCTCTTGTAAATTTTGCTCATTCACTTAGTGAAATTTCTTCTCTTCTTCTCCTTCTAATTTGTGATTTTTGGCTTTTCTAAGTTCTAGTTTGTTTTTCTGATTTTCATTTAATGGTTATAATAGGTTTAGTTTATGCTTTACTTTCAATTTAAGTCTTCAATTGGGTTGTAATTTCTTAATTCTAGTTTAGGTTTTAAGCCTTCCAGTCTAAGTTCTTAAGTTGATGACAAGACTTGAAGATTTAGAAGAGGAGGCCATGGTAAGTTTATACAAGTATTCAAGCTTTTCAATTACATTAATGCAAGCACATCTAGGTTTTACTATCTAAACTCTCAATCTCATTCTCCATCTCCTCTATCTCTCTCTATCTTCTTCTTCTCCCTCTATTTCTTTTATTTTAATTTTATATGGTTGTGGTTTGTGGATGCATTTTTATTCCCCTATTTCTTTTTATGTGGTTAGTATGTGTGGCTACATTTTTATTCATTTCAATTCGCTTTAGTTTGATAGGTTAGATGCTAATGTGTTAGGACGCCAATTTAATCCTTTAATTTTGTTAGATGCTTATGAGTTAGGATGCATTGATTTTCATTAGTTTAATTAGTTTAATTTAACACTTTAATTTGGTTCACTTTGCATTATTTTTAAGTTAGTTAAATAGCGTGGCGTATATCTCCTTGTGTTCGACTCGTAGCTACGATTGACCCGTACGCTTGCGGTTTTATTTTAACTCAAATAGAGAGATAGAGGGAGAAGGGGGGGAAGGTTGTATGTGTTTGTAGTTAAACAAATATGTGCAACAAGAAGGGAATATAAACTTGAGAAAAGATTTCCTTATTGAGTAGTGAGTCAGGACTAATTTATAAGGAACAGCAGTTGTTCCTATTGAGGTGGGATCAGATGTCATTTTCTATGGTGGCCTAGTGTCTAGACTTTTCTTTTCTCAAGTTGGACCCCTCCCTCCTCTCTTCTCCTCTTCTCCTCTCCACTTTTCCACTCTGCAAAACTCTTTAAATCTGGCACCATCCATCACTTACTCTTCGAATCCGAATTTTTTGTATTTATTAGATTTAGATCTTCTTCCCAATCTCCCAAGCTGGAGATCCAAACGACAAGTTGGTTAGAGAAAGTCGCACAGAAGTTGCAGCAAAACACAGCTGAATTTAGCTTTGCCCTTCAGGATGGTGCAAAGAGGACTGTAGGAGACTGCAGGGAAGGATAAGGACGTACAATGCTGGGAAGGGCCCTTTAATGAAGGGTGTCAACTGGAAGAAAAAACTGAAGAGTACTTGTCTTTCTTAATCAAATTTTTATAAATGAAAAGATCTACTGATGCAGGGTAGAGTACAGAGCAAACTTCGGTGGGGGTGTTGAAGAGAGATCTACCAGATAACTACAGCTTATGATTAGAATGATCTTTCAAATAACTTCAGCTTACGACCCATAAAGGAATGAGGTCCTCATTCAGGCAAGTCAGCAACAAAATTTCCTCCTTTGTATCCCCCAAAATGAAATACATTTTGTCTATGAAAGAATCATCCTTGGATTATATTGCTAACAGAAGAAGAATTAAAAATAAAAAGGATGAGACATGCGTTGCAGGGTTGAAACCCCAACCATCAAAACCTTTGCTAAAACAGTGGGTAGATGTGTGCCTCTGTGTGTGTGTGTGTGTGAGAGAGAGAGAGAGAGAGAGAGAGAACAATATGAAATTCCCAGGACTAACAACCAAGGCATGGTACATGCATCCTCTTTTTACTTCTAATTTGGAGCTTATAGGAACCATACTCTAATCACAAAATTACATGCATGATGCATTGCAACTTAAATGTACAAAACAGTCATGAACAGTATGGAATAATCATATTCTTATACCCATGGCATTTGCATTCCTAGAAATGCTTTTTCAATGATCACGTTTTGGGAGTGTTTCAATGCTTGGAGCCTTCAATATGTTTAATTAAACAAAAGATAATTTGTGTTCTATCTCCACAATCTTTTTTCAGGTATACAATTGTGTAAAATTTTTGTTCAAGGGTGACTATAACAATACCATCCAAACCACATGCCGCAAACCAACTTAATATTTTGTTCCATATATATGCTCAAAGAATAGCTGAAATCCTGATCTCCGTGTGCAATGTTTTTCCAATATATCCTTCATTATCTTTTCCTATTCACAATTGATCAAGGACAAACAGATGAGTTTAAAACTACCAAAAAGTTCATTCTTACTTCTGTTCTATTTTTACTCTTTTTGTTGCCATGTGCCTAGCAATTTGTCATTACCTGGGATCAAACATCTAAATTACAACACTGAGCAGCATTGTATCAATGCCAACAAGCTATGGGTATATGTATATTTTAACCCTAATCAAACAAAGAGCTATTTCTTAATAAGCCTACCTAACAAAGAGCAATCATCCCTTAATAAGGGAGAAGCTAGCTTATAGACTCATTGGATTAAAATGACATTCTTTTGTTATTTTCTATATCTTTTCAAAAATTAAAATGTAACCTTCTGCTCTCAAATTTTCAGAGAAACATAAGACAGTGGCAGTGCTTTTTTTTTTTTCCTTCTACTATTATTGTGAAATGACTCTCCAGCTGCAGGCTATATTGGAGATTCCCTAACTGACTAAGGGCTAAAAATCGATTACAGTTTACATGTCCAAAATTTCACAACAAAATATGTAAACCAAAGGCTACACAAACAAAACGCATACACACACAAATCTCAGAATTTAAACCAACGAAAGGAGTACCTGGTAGTTTGTGAGAGTCTCCAAGAACAGTCCGACAAGAGCAATTTTTCCACAGATTGTAGATAAAACTCTGATAAGGGATTTGCAAAAATAAAAATGTTCATATTCGTTCAAAATCAGAGAGAGAGAGAGGGAGAAAAAAAAATTACCCCTGTTGCGTCAAGAAATCGTCGAGCGGTCCTGCGAGTACCGTCACTTGCAAGTGGACCAAGGGGTCAACAGAGAGAACCGGTGTGGTTCCGGCCTAGGGCTCTCCGATGCCAAAGTTAGATCTCCTGAGCAAATAGATGAATAGTGATTATTCAATATGAGTTTCCATCCCCTTTATGGGGTTGTGTACCTTGCCTTTTATAGTAGTGTATGGCGGTGTAGAGAGTCCCAGTTTGATGGCGATTATGCCGTTGAGTGGATAGAGGCCCTGGGTAACGGGGCTGTATCCTGATTGGCCATCTCCCCGCGAGAGGGAGTGTCCTGGTGGTATCAAGGTCCTTGTTGGATAGATACCCACGTGTGGTGATAACGTTATTGGTGCTTGAATCCGTCTAGGTGATGTGACTTCTAAGCGGTGGCCTAGAGTCCTGGTGGTGACATGAGTCTGCAGTGACACTATTGGGTCATAGACGAGTGTCGCTGGTGTCCATGTACATCTCGTCCGCGTCCACGATGCTGCGCCTGGGTGAGAGGCCGCACCTGGGTGAGGCCGCACCTGGATGCAGCCACGCCTGGGTGTAGGCCGTGCTTGGGTGAGGCCACGCCTGGATGCAGGCCGCGCCTGGGTGAGGTCCCGCCTGGTGCAGGCCGAGCCTGGGTGCTGGCCGCGCCCGGGTGGGACCCCCAGTTCATTCTCCTTGGTTCTGGAGCTGGTCGCCCTATGACACATGGCGGCCGTTAATTGGTCCGGTGAATCTTGGATGTATCATTTGCCCCCCACTCTCTTGAGATAGGATGTCCCAGAGAGTAGATGTCTTTACATAGTGAGGGGTCCGTTGTGAATAAACTTTCTTTGCGGGGCTTACCTATAAATCTATTAGTGAGGTAGGAGAGGTTGGGGTTTAAACCTTTCCCCTACACTTTTTCTTCTTTTGTTTTTGGTAGATATATGTTCCTCTCCTTCACTTTCTCTTCTTTCACTTCTCATTTCTCTTTCTTACTTTTTGTCTCCCATTTTGCTCTTCTTTAATCTCCCCTTTGCATTCCACTTTTTGCCTTTTGTCCTCTTTTTGGTGCCCACCATGTGCTTGTCTTTGGGTCACCTAGACTAGTATCCATTTTTCTTGATTTTGGGTCCTTGTGTTTGCTTTGTGCTCACTTGGTGTCTTGTTTGCTTGGAGGGCTTGAGTGGTGCTTGGCTTGAGTGCCTTGCCTCTGGTGGTCTCTGTCACTTGATCGTGCCAGTGGAGTGGTCGCGTCGTCGTGTGCCTGCCTCCCCGTGCGATCGCCTTCCCCCTGAGGTAAGTTCGACCCCTTCTCTTTCTTTTTCTTTTTTTTTTATTTTTTTATGCAGGGCTGCTCCTAGGTGAGGCCGCGCCTATGGGTGTGGCCGCGCCTAGGGTGGCCGTGCCTGTGGGGTGTGAGGCCGCGCCTGCGGGCACCGAGGCAGCTCGTGTGGGACGTGAGGCCACGCCTGGATCGCCGTGCCTGGGTCGCCGCTCTTGTGAGGCGTGAGGCCGTGCCTGGGTGACCGCGCCTGAGTCGTCACGCCTGCGGGCGTGGGGCCACGCTTGGGGTGGCTGCACCTACGGAAGTGAGGCCACTTGGTCGCGTCGCCTGCGTGAGGCCGTGTTCGGGTGGCCGCCGCCTATGGGTGTGAGGCCGCACCTATGGTGGCCGTGGCGTGGGTGTGATGAACCCTTATGCTTCTTCACTTTTCTTCTTCTTGTCTGTGATGGATCTGCTGTTTATACTTTGCAGGTGGCCTTCATTTTATTTTTCTTGCTAGCTTCTCGTCTGGGAGATCGCTTTCTCGAGTAAGTAGTCCACTCCTCTCTTGTCGTTCATGTCGTTTTCGGGTGACCTTGGCCCTACTTCAGTCGGGGTTGGATCTTCAGAGGAGCGTTCCCCAGGATCGCCTTCTTCTGTGGGTACTCCATCCTCTATACCCTCCCCCAGTGCTATTGATGGAGGTGTGGGACCTTCTAGTGTCTCTGGTCCCAGTAGGGATTGTAGGCCCTCTGGGGCGGCATCCTCAGTCGCCGGTCCTGCTGATAGGTTGGGCCATGTTGCTAGCATCTTGTTACCTTCTGACTTGGTCTCCCTCCATGAGGAGTTCCATATTCCCGCTGAGGTCATGTTGCGTACTCCTGGACCTGGTGAGTATGCCTTCTCTCACCGTGCGGATGAGATCTGTCTCTATCGTTCCTTTTTTCTCCAGGGCCTTTGCCTTCCTATCCCTTGCTTTGTCGAGTTGGTGTTAGAGCATTGGCACCTCACCCCTGGGCAGGTGTTGCCCAATTCTTGGAGGGTGATCTTGGGTTTCTATGTCTTTTTTGCCCGCCTGGGGCGTGCCGCCACTGTTCCCCTGTTCTCCCACTTTTATCTGTTGAAGAAAGGGAATCATGGATGTTATCACTTTGCTCGCCGCGTGCTCAAGGGGCCCTATGCCTCTGTGGAGCTTCTCACGGGGATCACTAGCAACGTGAAGTATTGGAGGGATCGCTTCTTTGTTGCCACAGTCCCCCGATGCCCACTACGGACTGTTAGGGAAGTCATTGACCTCAAGAGGGTCAATCAGGGGCTTGAGCTGAGTGATTTTGAGGGTGACTCCCTCAAGTTGTGCCTGGGTCGCAATCCTTTCCACGTCCAGGAGTTGGACTCAGAGGCCTTCCTGTCCCTCTGGAAGCTGAGTCCTGGTAAGAGCACTGTCTTTTGTACTTGATTGGCATGTTTGTATTTGAATATATGTCATCTGACTGGTTGGGCAGTCTATGCAGTGGATATGCATCCAGACTTCAGTTTGCTCCGTGGCAATCTGCGGAGGAAGGCCGCTTCTCAGGGTGGTCCATCTGCTGGAGTGACCGATGTTGGTGGTGCTTCTGCGCCTGTGGCTATTGGAGCGAAGCGGAAGGGTGGTCCAGGACATGCCCATATGACGAGCTCTGGTGTGCGTGTCCTCCTTCCCCATACTTCTCCTGATGAGGATGGCATTTCGGGCTCTGTGCCTCTGCCTCCATCTGTCGCCCCTTCCGGGTCTTCTGCATTGCCCCTCTCCAAGGGGAAAGGGGTGAGTTCCTCTGGTGGTACTGCCACTGATCTTCCCGCGCTGGATGAGTCCCTGGCAATCACCTTGGACGTGCCGGAGGGCTCGACTTTGGCTGGAGCCGACGTGTCGCGGGAGTGGGTGGACAGGGGTAGGCTCCCTATGGCGAGGGTGGCCTTGCAGAGGCTTAGCGATTCGTGTCTGGCCCAGACTCTCTACCATGATATGGCTTCGGTGAGTTATCCCTTTTTTGTCTCATCATGTTTGTTGCTCGACTTATGCTTGGAGTGTTTTATCCTTGCCATATTGATTGTAGGTCCATCACCGTGTTGCTGAGGCGGTGCTTCGGTTGGAGAGTCACGCTTCTCGCGAGGTACAGATACAGCGCACCCTGTGTGACGTGGAGAGGGAGCTCCAGGGATAGATCGATGCCCATGAGAGGGCCGAGGCCGACGCACAGAGGGTGTCAGGGGAGCTCGCGGTGGCATCCGGGAAGCTCCTGGAGGTGTCTGAGGAGCTGCGTGTGACCTCTGCTGGTGCGGCTGAGAGCTCGGCTAGGGTTCTTGCCTTGGAGGAGGAGCTTCATTCGTTGAGGGGAAGGCATGAGGCAGAGCTGGCATCTGCAGGCGAGCGACCTGTGGCTGAGTTCCAGACATCCTCGGCGTTCTCGGCGCTGTATCAGGAGTAGCTTCAGCCTACCTATGAGGGAGGGGTCGGGGACTTAGCCGCTTGTGTCCTGGAGGTGACCCCCAATTTTGACTTCTCTGTCTTGGGGTTCTCTGAGTTTGCTGTGGTGCTTCTGGGTGTAGCGGTGGTGGAGAGCATTCCAGTGTCAGAGGTGGAGGCTGCCCTGCCTGAGGGGGGTGCTGCTACGCATCTTCTTGAGGTGGACATGATGTCTCCTGCTGGGTCGGAGGTGACCCATCCCTCTGTGGTCCCTTGACCCTACGGCCGTACCGATCCTGTAGACGTCTTGACCTTTTTTCTTTTGTAAACTTGAGTTATAACTATTATGACTTCTCTATGTGATCGCTTTTACTTTTCTTTGATTGCATTGTCTCTTGGTGATTGTTTGCACGTTGATGCTCTCTGACCCTTGGTAGTCATGGGATTTTGGTAGTGGCATTGCGCCTTGGTGGTCATCGGACCTTGGTGGCTTAACGCCTTAGGCGTAGAGCCTCAGTGGTGGCATGACGCCTTAGGCATAAAGCCTTGGTGGTGGCATGATGCCTTAGGCATAGAGCCTCAGTGGTGGCATAACGCTTTAGGCATAAAGCCTCGATGGTGGCATGACGCCTTAGGCTTAAAGCCTCAGTGGTGGCATGACGCCTTAGGCATAAAGCCTCAGTTGTGGCATGTTGCCTTCGGCATGAAGCCTCAGTGGTGGCATGACGCCTTAGGCATGAAGCCTCAGTGGTGGCATGACACCTTAGGCATAGAGCTTCAGTGGTGGCATGTTGCCTTAGGCATAAAGCCTCAGTGGTGGCATGCTGCCTTAGGCATGAAGCCTCAGTGGTGGCATGTTGCCTTAGGCATAAAGCCTCAGTGGTGGCATGTTGCCTTAGGCATGAAGCCTCAGTGGTGGCATAACGCCTTAGGCATAGAGCCTCAGTGGTGGCATGTTGCCTTAGGCATGAAGCCTCAGTGGTGGCATGACGCCTTAGGCATAGAGCCTCAGTGGTGGCATGTTGCCTTAGGCATAAAGCCTCAGTGGTGGCATGTTGCCTTAGGCATAAAGCCTCCATGGTGGCGTGTTGCCTTAGCATAAAGCCTCCGTGGTGGCGTAACGCCTTGGTGTAGTGGCAGTGATTCGATTGAGTGGTAGAAGAAGACAAGTATTCCTGAAACACCTCTTTATTTTGAATGAAAATTTTCAAATTGCCCTTGACACAGTGATGTCGTCTACTGTTACTGCTACTGCTACTACTGCTGCTACTACTACCCCTACTGCTACTACTTGACTGCTACTATTGATGGAGCTGTTTGCTTCTACTGGTAATACTTCTTTAGGTGTTCTGAGTTCCAGGTACCTTCTTGCCCCTCGGAGTCTTCAAGCTGTAGGTCCCTGGACATATCTGCTTGGAGACTATGTAGGGTCCTTCCCAGTTGGCTGACAGCTTCCCTGCCTTCTGTGGCTGTGATGCACTTGCCCTCCGTAGGACTAGATCTCCCTGGTGGAATAGCCTTTCCTTGACCCTGGCATTATAGTATCTGGCAGTACGTTGTTGGTAGGCGACGTTCCTTAGTAGTGCTCTCTCACGGACCTCATCTATAAAGTCTAGGTTCGCCCGTAGTCCGTCGATATAGGTACGTTCGTTGAAGTGCAGAACCCTATGGGAAATGGCGCAAACCTCTACTGGTGCCAATGCTTCAGTGCCATATGCTAGGCGGAATGGGCTCTCTCCTGTGGGTGTCCGTACTGTAGTTCGGTACGCCCACAGGACACTTGGTAGCTCTTCGACCCATTTTCCTTTGGCTCCCTCTAGCCTTTTCTTGACTCCTTCTAGTAGTGTTCTGTTGGTGACCTCCACCTGACCATTAGCCTGTGGGTATGCTACCGATACAGGCCGATAGCCAATGTTGTAACTGTGACAGAATGCTTGGAATTTAGGGTTGTTGAATTGTTTGCCGTTGTCCGAGACGAGGATCTGTGGTACCCCAAACCTATAGATGACGTCGTCGCGGATGAACTTCTCCATCTCTGTCTCTGTTATCTTGGCCAAGGGTTTAGCTTTTACCCACTTGGTGAAGTAGTCAATCGCGACGACCAGGTACTTTTTGTTTCCCGGTGCTGCGGTGAAGTTGCCTAAGATGTCCAGTCCCCACATGGCAAAAGATATGGGGTTAAGGATTGATGTCAGCTTGGTGGCGGGTAGATGGGGTACTGGGGCGAACAACTGACATTGCTCGCACTTCTTGGCATATTGGATGGCTTCCTCTTGCATTCGAGGGCAGTATAGTCCCTGGCGGAGGATTTTGTAGGCTAGGGCTCTTCCCCCCATGTGGCTTCCACATATCCCCTCATGGATTTTTGCTAGGGCGTACTCTGCCCCCTTGGGTCGTAGGCACCGGAGTAGTGGTGTTGTTGCCCCTCGCTTGTACAGTACCTCGTCTAGGACGGTGTACTTTGCAGCTCTCATCCTGATCTTCCTTGGCTCGGCCTTGTCTTCTAGTAAGACGTCATTTAGAGGTAGTTGAGTAGAGGGTCCATCCAGCTAGGTCCCTCCTCGATTTCGTTAACCTGCTTTTCCTTATACGTTGGCTCATGCAGGATCTCAACATAGACTGCGCTAGCCAAATTTCAGAGTTTCTCATTGGCTAGCCTAGATAGGGCGTCGGTGATGGCATTCTCATCCCTGGGAACTCGAACCATCTTGAACTTCATGAAACCCTCGATCAATGCTTGAGCACGTGCTAGGTATGATGCCATCCTATCATCTTTCGCCTCGTACTCTCCATTCACCTGATTCACCACAAGCTGGGAGTCGCTCCGGGTGGATAGGTGTGTAACTTGGATGGCTCTGGCCACCCGGAGTTCAGCTAGTAGTGCTTCGTATTCTGCTTCATTATTGGATGCTTGGAAGGTGAATCGGAGAGCATATTGGATACGGAATCCTTCGGGGCTGGTTAATATGAGGCCAGCGCCGCTTCCCGCCGCATTACTCGACCCGTCCACGAACATGTCCCACAATCCGTGATCCTTCTCCTTGGGCTCCCCTATCTCTGATTCGATCTCAGACAGGGTACACTCTGCAATAAAACCTGCAAGAGCCTGGCCTTTGATGGCTGTCCTTGGTTGGAACCTGATGTCATGCTCACTTAACTCCACCGCCCATGCTATCAATCATCCGGAGACGTCTGGCTTGTGGAGTATCTTCTTCAGAGGTAGGTCTATGAGGACTATGATGGTATGGGCTTGGAAGTATGGTCGTAGCTTCCTAGCTGCTATTACCAATGCATAGGCTACCTTCTCGATCCTGGTGTACCTGGTCTCTGCATCGATCAGAACATGGCTGACGTAGTAGATAGGCCTCTGGACTTTGTCTTCTTCCTTCAGCAGTACTGCGCTGACCGCGACAGAGGTGGCGGCCAAGTAAGCTACAATTCTTCGTTAGGTTCTGGTCGCCCAAGCAGTGGTGGGCTCTCGAGGTACTCCTTTAATTCTTCGAACGCCTTCTGGCACTCTTCTGTCCATGTGAAATCTTTAGGGCTTCGGAGGTTCTTCAATGTTTTGAAGAATGGTAAGCACTTATCACCTGATCGTGACACAAACCTGGAAAGGGCGGCGACCCTTCCATTCAACCTCTGCACTTCCCTGATCGTCCGAGGAGGTGCCATCTCTTGGATGGCCTTGATCTTGGATGGGTTGGCTTCTATTCCACGTACTGAGACCATGAACCCCAGGAATTTTCTTGACGTTACACCGAAGGCGCACTTTGCAGGGTTTAGCTTCATCTGGTTCCTCCTCAGTACTGTGAATGCTTCCTCTAAGTCGATCAGGTGTTGGTTGGCGTGGATGCTTTTCACGAGCATGTCATCCACATATACCTCCATGTTGTGCCCGATCTGCTCCTCGAACATCTTGTTGACCATCCTCTGATAGGTGGCCCCTGCATTCTTCAACCCGAACGACATGACGTTGTAGCAGTAGTTCTCTTTGTCCGTCCGGAATGCGGTGTAGGACTCATCACCCTCATGCATGAGGATCTGGTTGTATCCGGAGTAGGCATCTATGAAACTCAGCATCTCATGGCCGACGGTGGCGTCGATCAGTAGGTCGATCCTGGGCAGTGGGTACTCATCTTTTGGGCATGCCTTGTTCAGGTCGGTGTAGTCGACGCACATCCTCCACTTCCCACTTGGCTTTGGTACCATGACCACGTTTGCGAGCCAAGTTGGGAACTTCTCCTTCCTGATGAACCCTGATTGGCTTAACTTCTCGACCTCTTCCTTGATTGCTGCTTGTCGATCGAGGGCGAAGTTACACCGCTTCTGTTGAATAGGCTTCCTGGTTGGGTCGACATGTAGTTGGTGCTCCTCTATGGAACATGGTATTCCCGGCATGTCGGAGGTCGACCATACAAAGACATCCATGTTCACTTGGAGGAGGTGTCCAAGACCTTCTTTCTGTTCCTTGTTTAGCAGCGAGCCAACCTGAACGACCTTGGAGGGGTCATCCCGGCTGAGGGGCCATGGGATGAGGTCTTCCACTGGCCTTCCCCTTCTCTCTGTCAGTTCATCTCTCTGGTCACCGACCATGCTCTCTAGGCAGAGTGCCATTCCACGGGTGTTACCATTGTTCTTTTTCATGAAGGTGGCGTAGCACTCCCTTGCTTTCTTCTGATCTCCTCGGACTTCGCCTACCCCAGTCTTGGTGGGGAACTTCATCTTCAGGTGAAGTGGCGATATGACTCCTTTAAGGGCTGTCAGTGATGGTCGCCCTAAGAGGCCGTTGAAGGACACCTCGGACTTGACTACCATGGAATTCACCATGATGGTCACTTGTCGAGGGTGTACCCCGAAGGTGACGGGTAGTTCTATGGTACCTCTGATGGAGGCGGTGGCACCTGAGAATCCATGGAGGTAAGTGGGCTCTGGTTTGAGCTGATCGTCCCCGAACCCGAACTATCGATAGGCGTCCAAGGAGAGTACGTCAACAGACGCCCCTGTGTCTATCAGTACCCTGTGTTTAGGCCGGTTGGCTACCTCCACCTGTACTACCAGGGCATCTTCATATGGGAAGTTTAGCCCTTCCAGGTCTTCATCCGAGCAGGAGATCATTGCCTCGGTCTTGGCTATCTTGCATGGCTTCTCTGCCACTCCCACGAACCTGGCATGAGCTTTAGCTTTTCTGGTGGACTCTTGCCCTGGTCCTCTAAGTATGGTGAGGATAGGAGGTCCCTTGGTGCCACTAGGTTCTGTTGCATCTCTCCGCTCTTCTGGGCAGTCTCTCTGTCGATCTGTTCTTCTTTCTTCTCGTCTCGGTTCCACTCTATCTCCGTCGCGACCTCTATCTCCTTGGCCTGAGCGATTGTCACGTCTCCCCTTTACATACTTGTTCAACCTTCCTGCTCTTACAAGTTGTTTTATCTCTCTCTTCAAGTGATAGCACTCCTCTGTGTCGTGCCCATTCTCTTTATGGAAGAGACAATATTTGTTAGGGTTTCATTTCTCTAGTCCTGCTAGCATGGGTCGTGGCCAATGGAGTAGGTCATGGTCTTGGATCTGCATGAGTATCTGGGACCAGGTGGTGTTTAGTGGTGTGAACTCAGGGGTGCTTTCCCTCTCACTTCTCTCTAGGCGACGGTCTGTCCTCCCAGATGGGCGGTCGCTCTTCTCTTGTCGATGCTCTGTCCTCGACCTCTTACCCTCTTTGCGGTTATCAGGTGCTGACCTCTTGTTGTCCTGCGGCTTGGCCTCGATTATTTTTCGTTCTAGCTTGTAGTACCTCAACCATATTTACAAACTCGTTGCACCGCTCCAGGAGGTCTTTCATAGTCCTGGTCTCATGACGTGCCAGGTCCTTGATCAGGTCCAGATCCCTGATGCCTCCTGCTAGGGCTGCATGCTATGTCTGGTCGTCCAAGTCTCGAACCTCCAGGGACTCCTTGGTGAACCCGCTAACGTACTCCCTGAGAGATTCCCTAGGGTTCTATACCACGTTCAGTAGATTGACGGTGGTCTTCTTCTGCTTGATGCTGCTTTGGAAGCGGGTGACGAACTGTTCGCATAGCTCTGCGAACGAGCATATAGATCTCGGTCGTAGCCTAGAGAACTATGATGTGGCTGCTCCCTTGAGGGATGCAGGGAACGCCCGACAGGAGACCACGTCCGACCCACCATACAGCGTCATCATGCCATTAAAGTAGTTGATGTGGTCATTAGGGTCCGTGGTACCACTGTAAAGTTCAAAGGTGGGTAGTCGGAACCTGGAAGGTAGCATGGCTGACATGATCTCTGTCGAGAATGGGTGTTGTCCAGGTATGGAATGTGTCTCGCCTTTGGTCTGCTTCTTCAACCCTTCCAGCTTCTCATCCAGGTCGCAGAGTCTTCGATCGAGCTCCTCGTCCCGTGTCTGTCCCTCATGCTTGGCCGGACGTTCACTGTGACCCCGTTCACGCTCTCTCCTGGATGTCCCCTCCAGCCTTGAGTGTTGGCGGGATGGTGAATGGTCACGCCGTGATGTACCCTATCGTGAAGGTGAGGGGCTTTCCTCTTTGTAGGTCTGGCTTCGTCGTGATATGTGACCTTCTTCAAGTCGTCGGTCGAACACAGACCTCCGGACCAATCTCTGCGGGCTAGACACCCTCGCCCTGGGTGTTGGCGTCCTCCCACGTTCTGACCATGGTGAGGAGTCTCTTGTTCTCCTGGGATGCTGGGAAGGCTCCCCCCGCTGCGGAGTGGGGGTTGCCCGTTGCGTAAGTCTCTCTGATCTCACGCCCCTAAGAGATGATCTCCTAGGGTTCGGCTCTTATCGAGGTATGGACTCCACCCTTACTGATGGCGAAGTCCTTCGACAGTGAGACGTCGCACACTGTGTCAAGTATTCTCGAAAGAGTCATTGTTCATCGAGGATTTGTCATTGTAGGTCGTTGATCTGACCCACAGTGGCTGGAGCATTGGGGTCAGGTATCACCTCCACCACCACATCGTCTGCCTCGTCATTGTTGGCCTCGTCGACCACAAGCTGGTTTTTAAGGGGGATCTCTTCCTCCAGAGGGACATGGTCCTGGTCATTGGCTCTGCGGCGAGAGCACTCTGGGGGTGGTGATCCATTCCTTGCTTTGTTGTTGGTGGTGGTAGTCTTCCTTCGTGCCATTGAATGAATATGGAAGAGAGCTAGTAGCTGTAATGGCTAGCGTTGTTCCCACAGACGGCGCCAATCTGTTGCATCAAGAAATCGTCGAACGGTCCTGCGAGTGCCGTCACCTGCAAGTGGACCAAGGGGTCAACAGAGAGAACCGATGTGGTTCCGGCCTAGGGCTCTCCGATGCCAAAGTTAGATCTCCTGAGCAAACAGATAAATAGTGATTATTCAATATGAGTTTCCATCCCCTTTATGGGGTTGTGTACCTTGCCTTTTATAGTAGTGTATGGCGGTGTGGAGAGTCCCAGTTTGATGGCGATTGTGCCGTTGAGTGGATAGAGGCCCTGGGTAACGGGGCTCTATCCTGATTGGCCATCTCCCCGCGGGGGGGAGTGTCCTGGTGGTATCAACATCCTTGTTGGATAGATACCCGCGTGTGGTGATAACGTTATTGGTGCTTGAATCCGTCTGGGTGACGTGACTTCTAAGCGGTGGCCTAGAGTCCTGGTGGTGACATGAGTCTGCAGTGACACTATTGGGTCATAGACGAGTGGCCCCGGTGTCCATGTACATCTCATCCGCGTCCACAATGCCGTGCCTGGGTGAGAGGCCGCGCCTGGGTGAGGCCGCGCTTGGATGCAGGCCGTGCCTGGGTGTAGGCCGCGCCTGGGTGAGGCCACGCCTGGGTGCAGGCCGCGCCTAGGTGAGGCCTCGCCTGGGTACTGGCCGCGCCCGGGTGGGACCCCCAGTTCATTCTCCTTGGTTCTGGAGCGGGTCGCCCTATGACACGTGGTGGCCGCTGATTGGTCCGATGAATCTTGGATGTATCAACCCCAAACAATAATGAGTCTCCAATCAAGTTCCAAAAAAGCCATTGAACAAGAAATCCTGCAGGTTTGTGCTAGAACTATTTTCTCTCGGAGGAAATTTGCATAAAACTAATCTAGGTAAAGTGAAAAACAGAGAGAAGGAGTGAAAGAAAACTCTCAAACGATTGAGAAGATTGAGAAAACTATCTCTTAAGTAAACCAGAGGAGATTTAGTAGGGATGAAAGTGGAAGTCGGAGATAATGAATGAATTTCGTGGGAAGATGGATGCATCGTGTATGTTGGGCTGTAGAAGAGATCGAATTTGAGCGGGGAAATACAAGAGGAAGTGGGCTGAGAAGGAAAACTCAAAGGGTAAATTGAGTTTATCAAAATAGAATGAGACCTCCCAATAAAACAAAAAAAAAAACTAAGAGAATGAGATCGTGCTTGGATTTACTTGCCCAAAAAAATTCGTTGATTAACCAACCACCGTGTACTTGGATTAACCTACCACCGTGTACTTGGATTTACTTACCCAAAAAACTTCGTTGAGATGGGTACTTGGATTTACTTAACCAAAAAAATTAATTAAAAACAGATACATGGATTTAGTAATGTATCAGTCTCGACACCGATCTAGATCGATCTGTAACGGTTTCGATTAGATAGATATAGACCTATATTCTTCCAAAAATCATAATTTTTTTTATATTTTTACCCTTGTTTTTACCGATCTGCTTATATGGATTGGTCATGGTGTCAAAATCAAACCGAAACCGTTTAACGAAGCCGAATCGAACCCTTTAAGCCGTGAAACCGTTTAATAAATGGTTCGGTTATGGTTTCAAAATTGAGGCCGTTTAGTTAAACGGCTTGAGCCGAAGTGAACCTTTTAAAATTGAAACGTTAAATAGTTTAATAAATGGTTTGGTTAAGGTTTAAAAAATGAGACCGTTTACTTAGACGGTTTGAACGGAACTGAACCATTTAACCAAAACTAGACCGTTTAACACACTTAGGAATCAATATCGGTCTCCACCGATATCGATACGAATCAGCCAATCCGATACCAATTCCGTAAACGATGGCTGGGTATGGGAATTCAAAAAGGTATAAGCATTTGTTTTTATGGGTAGAAAGGTATATACAACTTTATCGATGTAAAGGTATAAGCAACTTTAAGGGTGTAAATCGATTTGGATTTTGAGATTCAAACTTAAACCGAGTTGCTCGGTACGATTCGACTTGATTTTTATTCGGTTCTGATCAAACATCAGTTCTTATACGATTCGGCTTAGTTCCTATACTCTAATATGTAATATATAAAATAATATATTATACTATAATATTATAATATAGTATATTATTATTATTATTATTATAAAATCTAATAATAATATTAGTATAATGTATACTATATATATATATATATATATATATATATATATATATATATATATATATATATATTATAATGTATTGATATTTTTTTCGGTAGAGTATAATGTATTAATATACTATAATATATTAATGGGAAAGAGAACGCTACCTGGTGCGGTCCAGCGTGTGGACCTTGCACCCAGACACAGGGCGTGTCGCGTCCTCAAGGATTTCCGCCTTTCATGGGGACGAGGCGTTCATTTCGTGTGGCACTGTGTCTAGATGTAGGGGTCGTGCCCCGCACGTGACTAGGTAGCATTATTTCTCCCTATATTAATATATTATAATAAACTAGTATCCAAAATCTGTTTGGATTTGGTTCTGAAATTCAGTTTGACTTATTCGGTCTGGTTTCAGTTTTGGTTTTGGTGCGAATTGACACCCTTACGCAACTAGGCAAAATATCTACACATGTACGCACATCCTTACAAAAAGTGAGGGCTCTACAAGTATTTTTATTTTTAATTTGGGAGAGGATTTCCACACAGACGGTGTGGAGAGGAATCTACACACTACACCAATATGTGTTTTAAAAAAAGTATTATTTATGCGAGACCCTCATTTTTAGAAATAAATAAAAAAATATATATATATTTATGCAAGAGGAAATTCCTCCACCGTGTAAAAATAATAAATGGAAATTTCAGATATCACAACCACATTCCTCCACTGTGTATATACGTTGTCGTAGACCTACCTTTAATGGCGGTCTTCGGCAACCGCTACCATAGACGTCCGCTAAAGTATATTATTTGATAGGTAGAGAAATTAGGGCTAACAAGTTGGGGGATAAATGTAGTTATCGTAGTTTTAAATACCGCATCAATAAGTATTTCATATAACTACGATTTTTAAGATTATGTTTCTGCAATTGTAAGGTCCTCTATTATTACGATGTAAGGCTGAATCTCAGTGGGCTTGCACAGGGGTTTGACCCATAGTCAGGGCATTGTCCCCACATGCCAATTAGAGTTTTTACACACTTTTCCAGAGGTGGGTCCCACAGTTATGGAGAGGAGAGATATTATCTGGAATCCAGGCCATACAGAATGCTGTGAGTTGTGCAGTTGCAGGGGTCAGCTGTCCATCTTCTGATAGGTATGTAGGAAGACATGCACAGGGTTTCTTCATCAATCTTAATCACTGGAGTGATACTCCACAGTGTTCTTGGGTACCTGATCAGGGCTTCCTGTCCTTCAATCAAAATTCCATCCAGTCAGGAGCAGGGTTTGACGTTTCTGCCTACCTTACAAAATTTCTTTCTCGAAATCTGCTTACCTTTCAATTCGAAGAGTTGGGGATGCTTTTCCTTCATTTCCACTTCACGTTCCCATGAAGCTTCTTCTATCGGGTTGTTTCCCCATGGAACCTTCACAAAGGCGACCGTGTGGTTACGGAGGCTATGCTCCTTTCTGTCCAATATCTCCGTAGGTTGCTCTTCATAGGTCATATCCACTTCCAACTGTTCAGGTTCAGTTGATAGTACATGTGTCGGGTTGTTAATGTACTTCCTCAGCATCGACACATGGAAAACATCGTGGACATTGGACAAAGATGGTGGTAATGCCAGTCGATATGCTACGGGTCCCACTTTGTTAAGAATTTCATAAGAACCGATGAATCTTTGGCTCAACTTGCCCTTCTTGTTGAAACATAGCAATCCCTTAGTTGGAGACACTCGAAGGAACACTTTTTCTCCGACATCAAATTCAATGTCTTTCCTTCGATTATCCGCATAACTTTTCTGTCTCGACTGGACTGCCTTGATCTTCTCTCTTATGACATCCACCTTGTCACAGGTCCTTTGTATCATCTCAGGCCCGAGGTATTTCCGTTCACCAACTTCATCCCAATATAGCATTGTTTGACATTTTCGTCCATAAAGAGCTTCGAATGGTGCCATGCCAATGGTGGAGTGATAGCTATTATTGTATGCAAATTCCACCAGAGGTATGTGAGCATCCCAACTATTGTCCATTTTCAAAACACAAGCTCAGAGCATATCCTCCAGAGTCTGTATAGTTCTTTCTGACTGTCCGTCCATCTGTGGATGGAAAGCTGTACTAAGATTCAGTTGAGATCCCAATGCCTTTTGTAAACTCCTCCAAAACCTTAAGGTGAACCGAGGATCTCTGTTAGACACAATACTGACAGGCACACCGTGTAAACGGACTATATTTTCTATATTTAATTGGGCGAGCTTCTCCATTGAATAACTTATTTTGATTGGTACGAAGTGAGCTGCCTTTGTCAGTCCGTCTACGATCACCCAAATCGTATTCATGCCCTTCCTGGTGTTGGGCAGATTTGTCACGAAATCCATAGTGATTCTTTCCCACTTTCATTCAGGTATGGGAAGTGGCTGCAATAATCCATACGGTTGGTGTCTCTTTGCTTTTATCTGTTAACAGGTGAGGCACTTGGACACGTATATTGCTATGGTCTCTTTCATTCCCATCCACCAGTAATACTTCTTCAAATCCTTGTACATCTTCGTACTTCCGGGGTGCATTGTATATGGTGAGTTATGCGCCTCTTTAAGGATTCGGTCTTAGACATCATAATCATCGGGCACGCACAATCTGTCTCGAAACTTCAGTGTGCCATCATGGGCCAAAGAAAAGTCTGGGTCCTTATGGACTCCTTGTTGTACTTCCCAAATGATCTTGGCCAGCTCGGGGTTCAATGGTTGCTTTGCAATTACCTCTTCTTGTATCAATGGCTATAGATCCATGGCTGCTAATTGTGTAGCCGTTCCTTCAATCATGAGTTCTAGATTAAACTTTCGAGCTTCTTCTACCAACTGTTCGCTTACAACCAAGGGAGCAAGAGATGCAGTCTGAGATTTTTTGCCTAATGCATCAGCAACAACGTTGGCCTTACCAGGGTGGTACTAGATTTCACAGTCATAATCTTTTACCAGTTCTAACCACCGCCTCTGTCTCATGTTCAGCTCCTTCTGGGTGAAGAAATATTTCAGACTTTTATGATCGCTGAAGATTTCACTCTTTTCACCATATAGGTACTGCCGCCATATCTTTAACACGAAGACCACCGCTGCCAACTCTAAGTCATGAGTGGGGTAGTTCTTTTCGTGTTCCTTTAATCGTCTAGAAGCATAGGCGACTACTTTACCTTTCTGCATTAGGATGCCACCCAATCCTGTCCTGGATGCATCAGTGTATACTACCATTCCTTCGGTGCCGTTCGGAATGGTCAAGACTGGAGCTGTTACCAATCGATTTCTCAATTCCTGAAAACTTTTCTCGCATGCTTCATTCCATTCAATTTTGGCTCCCTTCTTTGTAAGTTTTATCATGGGTGCCAAGATGTGCGAGAAATTCTCAATAAACCGTCGGTAATATTCTACCAATCCCAAGAAACTTTGGATCTTAGTGGCACTCTTCGGAGTCTCTCATTCGAGAACTGCTTTCACCTTTCCTGGGTCTACTTTGATGCCATCCTCAATGGCGATGTGTCCCAAGAATCCAATCTGGTGAAGCCAGAATTCACATTTACTGAACTTGGCGTAAAGTTGGTGCTCCCGCAACCGCTGCAACACAAAAGTGAGGTATCGAGCGTGTTCATCTTCATTCTTGGAGTACACCAAAATGTTGTCAATAAACACAATGACGAACTTATCCAACACGTCATGGAACACTCTATTCATCATGTCCATGAACACTACCGGGGCGTTGGTTAATCCGAACGACAAAACCAGGAATTCGTAATGTCCGTATTGAGTTCGGAACGCCGTTTTGTGAATATCTCTGCTCTTGATCTTCAATTGATGGTATCCCGACCTAAGATCAATTTTGGAGAAAACTCTTGCTCCTTGTAGCTAATCAAAGAGGTCGTCAATGCACGGAAACGGATATCGATTCTTGATGGTCAGCTTATTTAGTTCGCGGTAGTCGATACACAGCTACATACTACCATCCTTCTTCTTAACTAACAGCACGGGTGCTCCCCAAGGTGATACGCTGGGTCGTATAAATCCCTTCTTCAGCAGGTCTTGAAGTTGAACCTGCAACTCCTTCAGTTCGATTGGCGCCATCCGATATGGTGCCTTGGATATCGGTGTTGCACTAGGAATTAGATCAATCGCACACTCTATGTCGCGGTCAGACGGTAGCTGTGTCAGATCTTCTAGAAAAACATCAGGAAATTCTCTGACGACATCCAGTTTTTTCAAGGGTTTTATCTTTGCCTCCGTGTCTATCACGGTGGCCAAAAAAGCCTTGACATCCTTCATCTAACAATTTTCGCGCTTGGAGGGCTAATAAGGTTATCCTTCTAGGTTTCCTCCTTGGTTCACTTTGATAGGTGAGAACCGACCCATCTTCCAACTTAAACACTATCTTCTTCTCCGCACACAAGACGTTTGCACCATAGGCGGATAACCAATCTATGCCTAGTATTACGTCAAAATCCTTCATATCAAACTTTATCAACTGTGCGGTTAGATTCTTCCCACAAATCTCAATCTGGAAGGGGTCGTATACCTCTTTCAAACTCACGACACTACCTGTCGGTGTGCTGACTACTAGTTTGTGCCCGATGTCTCTCGGTTGATCTTTCATCCTACTCATAAAAGTGGTAGAAACGAAAGAGTGGGATGCGCCCGAGTAGAATAATACTCGTGCAGGTATGGTTGAGACACTCAGGGTACCTAGGGTTTTGTATGTAATTTAGGTTACATAAGGTAGCCAGTTATTCCCTATAATTTAGTAGTGTTCAACAGACTTACCTGTCAATACATAGGGGGTTCGCCTCAGCTTCTTCATTCGTCATCGCAAACACCTTTCCTCGCGTCCGATTGTCCTGTGGCTGGAATGGTCTAACGTAGGGCTGATTTGGCGAGTTGTTGCCATACCCACGCGATTTGCATTCTCTAGCCATGTGCCCTTCCTTGTTGTACAGGTAACATTTATAGGGTGGAACAGCAGGTGTTGAGGCTTGGCTTGCTTGACTTGTTACTGGTCGGGCTGGCGAGGCTGCGGTTGTCGCTTGACTAGTAGCCGATTGAGCAGGTCGATTAAAAGTGGGGCAAAAAGGATTCTGACCCATGTTCGGCCTACAATACGGAGTCGGATTAGGGCTTGAACTTGTTCCACGATAAACTTTGTTTGGCCATCCAAAAGTTTGAAAATTATGTGGCCTTTTGTTCAACCCAGGCGACGTCGTGGCCTTCTCTTTCTCTTTCTCTTTAAATCTATCCTCCATCGTTTTCACCTTGTCGACCATCTGAGCATAATCCTGGATGTCCATGATTGACAGTACCGATCCAATCTCGGTCCTGAGTCCTTTCTCGAATTTCTTTGCCTTAATAACTTCCCCTTTCAGGTGTTCTGGAGCAAAATGGAACAGGTCTTCAAATTGCTATTGGTAATCCAGAACTGACTTGGTCCCTTGCACCAGTGCAGTGAACTCAGCTTCTTTCCTATCCCTGAAACTCTCTGGGAAATAGTTCTTGAAGAAAACTTCTTTAAATTTCTCCCATGTGGGATTCAGGTGAGTGGCTTCCAAATTAGGCAGTAGCCTTCCACCAAGCTTCGGCTTCATTCTACAACTGATAACCTCTTTATATCAGCTTTTGTGCATTCGTGCACTCAAGTACTTCAAATGCCTTCTCTAGGGCACTAATCCACCGTTCCGGCTGCATTGCCTCAGAAGTTATTTTGGAAAATGCAGGCGGTTGGAGTTTCTTGAATCTCTCTATAACTTTGGCAGTAGAGTTTTCCACTAAGTGTTGAGGCACAGGTGGTGGAAATAGTACGAGCCGGTTGGGTGGTGGTGGTGGTGCCGCACGCTCATGCATCATGGTTGCAAACTGTGTAGACATCTGACCAAGCAATTCTTGTTGTTGTTGCATGGTCCGCATCATAGTGGTCATGAATGCAGTTACGTCGTCGGCTGCCACATTCAACTGAGGTGCTGCAACAGTGGCTTATGCAGCCGCTGGTGCTTCTGACGAAGCAGCCGATGCTTCAAAATATTGAGCCTCAGTCCCGTTTGGCAGTTCAACCTCCGGTATAACATAAGGTTGTTTTCCTTTGTGACCACCACGTGAACTTCTTCTTGTGTTGACCATTGTTGCTTTTCTGAAAAGAGGAGCATGTTCAATATTCTAATATTGCTCTTTGGGGTCAACAATTATTTCCTAGTTAGTGCAGGTACAAACCTAGTCCATAGTTCCAGTGAACTTCATGAGTCGCATCAGTAAGGTGGGTTGTTAGATACATCTTCTTTGTTTGTTATGAAGTGCTTCTTTCATTTATTATTCTCTTTCTTAAACATTTTATGTAATGATCTGCTACGCATGACACTATATGAGAGATTTCAAATTTTTAAGTAAAAGACTTTTAATTATTTACCTGGTCTAACAGGCAAGCCTCTGTAATTGCCAACAAGTAATGATGTTCTGCACGTAAAGGTAAGCTATATCGCCTCTAATCTCGTCTGCTAAAGATAGGTAAATGGCTCGACCCACAGGTTCACTGACGTTCGCAAGAGCTAAATAAACTACTAGTTGGTTTTCTGCACGGGCTCGTATCTCACGTATCCTGATCAGTTTCCTCCTCAGTTGTCTAATGTAGATCATAATGTTGGGGTCTCCAGCCTTGGCTGAGGTAATAGGTCCTGTAATAGAGAAGTTCTAAGCATCAGGTCATACTTAATTAAAAGAATTAAGTACATGTCTACAGTATTCAAGCAACTATAAACAATAAGACAAAAACATAGTTAGGTTGGCTCGAGGTACCTTAGTGTCTAAAGAGTTTTGATCGGCTAGACAACCTATTAGGTCCTAAACTTGGCTGTCCTAGGTTATGGGTATGGTAAGACCTACGCTCTCCGCATGTCATAAATACATATTACAACATACCTAAATATCTATGTTTGGTTTTGCTTAGCATCACACCATTCGGTTCTTACATAGACAGTATTAGGCACATAAAAATTAAACATTTTACACACACACTATTTCTTATAGATGTATAAACATAGGTACTTTACACTAACACAAAAGTAAGGAATTCCAATTTCCCATGTGCTTTACACTAAAACCCTAAGTAGCAATTTTATTTTCTTATTAGATTATTTGGTGCATTTGTGTTCTTGTAATTAATTAATTAATTTAATTATTATTATTTATTTATACCTATGTGGTTGGTTTGTAAAAATTCATATTTCCATGTTTCTTAAGGTTATCTTAGGTAATATCCAAGTTCCTATGTGTTAAAACACAAAATCAACAAAAATATAATCACCGGGCGTTGTCTCTGGCGTTGGATGGATCGCCTGAGAATCGGGCTCGCTTATATGAGTCCGAGAGGGGCCCATTTCATTTCATTCTTTCTCTAAACTTCTCTAACCACCTAGGAAAGCTCTTTGGAGGGTAGTGTGACTATTTCCACACCAAATCCTCACATTTCCTTGGGTCCTTTGCGAATCCACGCGTGCCTAGGTAAGATTTCTTAATCATTTCCTCCACATTAGATCTTTTCTTAGTTTATTCTTGTTTTAGCTAGGGTTTTACCTATTTTCCCATAACCCTAACTTTTTTTTTCTTTCTCTTTTTGTAGCCTAATGTCTACAAGTCATCGCATGGTTAGGAAATCGGTAGCCCACAAAAGGCTACGAGTTGAGAGTGATCATTAATCATCATCATCATCTACGGTGCCACCCTCTTCACCTAGGGACAATTCATCTTCGGAGGAGCCCGAGTTTGACTGGTTCCTCTTCTCTAGGTATGAGCATTTCAAGGATTGGGACAAGTTTAAGTCCCACAAGATAGTGAATGGCCGGGTAGTACAGGTGGATGACTTCCATCAGTACAATCTCTTTACTAGGTTCAACACCTTGGGTTGGACCTCTATGTCGACACCTACTAAACCGATTTCTATCGCAATTTGGTGCCATCCGGGGCACAAGAGTTTGGGTTGGAGAGTAGGGTGAAAGGAGTGGATATTAGGTTGACCACCGCCTCACTAGCGGGGATTCTCGGGACTGCCCAACACCTGGGAGAGGTGTTACTACAAGCCTTGTGTTGACATTTCTAAGATGTTTTCCTTGGAGACCAGGAGAAAGGTTTTCAAGATATTGACTGGGTCTGAGAGCACACCCAAGTCTAAGGCTTCCTACAAGCCTAGTGGTCGTGTTATCCGTAGATGTGTTACCTACAACATCTACCCCAAGGGCGGTAATAGGGGTAGCATTTCTATGCTGAGGGCTTACATCACTTTCTTTTTCCGGGAGCTGGCAGAGGAGGTCAGTCATCAACCTCCCATACCTACTACTTCGGTTATGTTATACCATGCACAAACCCATCTCGATGGGAACCTTCCATATGGGAAGTTCCTTACCTTAGTCTTCCGACACTTTGAGGTTCCTTTGGCGGGTGAGTATATGGAGAAGGATAGATCTAGGCCCATTGATAAGACCTCAATACTAAAGATGAAGGTGCTGGGGTGATCCACAGGAGGATGAGAGATGGTGATGCTAGGAGATGAGCATAGAGAGGGATGAGGAGCTGGATGAGGTGCGGGTGATGATGAGCAGATGAGGAGGTACAGGGTGACATCCAGGAGAGACATTCGGGCGAGCATGGAGAGGAGCAGTGGTGAGGGCATGACGACATTGAGGGGGTTGACACTCGCCTTGCGGCTTACCTCGCTTATGAGGCGATGGTGCCACCGCCTAGGTTCCAGGGCCTTCAGTGGGCACAGATGATGTCACAGCCTCCAGAGCCTCGCACTCACTTCGATATGTCGACTAGATGGATCGGGATTCACATAATTGGAGAGCAGGGTGGGATCTGTCGAGTAGCGCTTGGACTTTTGGGATAGGTTCTATCGTGTTGACTTGCGCCGCCACACCTCCATCGGCGACTTGCCTCCGCCGAGTAGTTCTTCCACCACCTTCCGACCAATGCTACGTGGTTGTAGACATATCTCTTTTCTTTTTTTCTTTTTTTATTTGAGATCTATGTAGCTTTTTTTAGCTTATGTGAATATTTGAAGTAATACTTTCAATCAAGCTTATGTAGTGGCTCACCACGCTTGTCTTTAAATTTAATAGAAATTATGCATCTTTTATTTAATTACATCTACCTACCTTATAGCTTTTAATTATTACATGTTTTAATGTTGGTTGCTTATTAACCCTAATTTGCACTCGTGAACGTAAGAAGAGCCTCACGCTTTGATACCAAGCTCACACACCCCAAACCACCCCCGGGAGGATTAGGTAGGTGACCCGAATTGCATAACAATAATCCGCCAAATCCCCGCATCTAGAAGCTATTACATTCACGGTCCCACATTCATCACATTGCTACAAGTAAGATCAGAGTGCGCAATAAACTACAATTATAATAATGAAAGAAAAGCGTAGTAATACGGGAATGAGGTGATATGTATATATATAAAGTGTTCAAACATTCCCACGCAGATACAACCCACAAAGAGAAACAAAGTGAAAAAGCTAAAAGACTCGAAATACATACATATTTATATATACAGGTGAGATAACTCAACCCCACAAAGAAAAAGAAACTAAAACGACACCACAAGCAAGATGGGGATAAACTCCTAACAAAGCAAAAAGGAGTCCCCAAGACAAAAGGCATCAAGTGCACTCTTCAACGGTCTTCATCAATGACCACCGAGAATGTATGCATCATCGACACAACCTCCGTCAGATCCACACCAATATCATCATAACAACCGTGGCTCTCCTCATCATAATGAGCCTCCATGCCACAACAACATCGATTTGCCAAATCATCTAAAGAAAATAATTTATAATAAAGTGTGAGCCCCATCGAGCTCGTGAGCAAACATATCATCATGCATGCACATGCAACCACAATCCACATGATCCTACATGATATGCAAGTCCGGATTGATTATTAGCCACCTAGCAATACAACTAAGTCAGGTCAGTGCTACTACAATCCCCAATACATATATCCCTCGGTATGGGCTTGGTTACCCCTTCCCGCGATACACCCATGAGTTGTCGAAGAGGACCAATCAGCCCCCGCATTCGCTCACCAAGGTCAGCCCGACCAACCCTCTCGTGAATAACCCGTAGGGCAATCCATCCCTTTTCTCTTTTCTTTCTTTTCTCGGTTTATAGCCTATATTCACCATTCCGATGCAAACATATTTCTTTTCTTTTCTCATATATCCATATGGTCACCCTCACAGGCATCCAACACCTTAACCCCTTGGCAAGGGTGCATAGCACGGAGATGAAACTCTAACCCCATGTCTATATGGCATCGTATGAGTCGGACGGTGTCAACCGTGATCCCATACTACAGCTACCACCGGCCTCATTTCCAAGTCTACTACGGCATCTAGTCTAACATTCACAATCATCGATAAAATTCACAGATTGATCAACAGCACAATCAATGTGTAGTAATTTGAGTAATTGAACAAAATTAGATAACACAACATTTATAATTTAAGATTCTTAATCACGCATAGTAACACACATATACATATATGATAATACTTCACTCACCTGGGTCTCGGTTTTAAGAACTCGTTGCAAATTCGCCCAATCGCACCGTCTGGTTGTAGGCCTCGAGCGTGGGATCAAATCCTAGATATAAATCAAAAAGTATCATTTTAATATTCCAATCTGCCTTTAGAGGTCCTAGGGTTGATCTAAGCTCACGGGTTGACCCGGTACAGCTTGGCCTTCACTTGGAATTCTCCGGCCTTGCACTGGCCTTAGGTCTATATCCCGATGCATCATCCAGAGATGGTGGCCTAGGTAAAATGGTCTTTATAATATTGGTACCTGACCCTAGGTCATAATAGGCTTACAAGTGCTGTCCTTAGCTTGACAAAGGCAGCAGACTGCAAGCTGTGGTTTCCAAGTCTTATGGGCCCACTTGTTCCCAAGCTTTCCCCATATGGACAGATGTGTGGATGGGCATTTAGGTCATTTCCCACCTTTCCACACAGTACTATGGCCAATGGGTGAGGTCCCCAAGTTAGAACATAAAAATAGCAACAATTCATTCATCAAGGCGATGTCTCTAGGTGTTGGGTGCATCGCCCGGAGATTTCAAAACGAGATTTGGCTGAGTTTCCAAGGTTGCTGGTTATGGGCAGTGATCAAATCCTTCCTTATGCATGTTAGGTATTAGGTGACCCCAGTGGCGATCTCCACTTTGGTCCATGTGGATTTTCCACCGGCCCACCACTTGCGCCAAAGGCTGCCTGCAAATTTAGTAAATAGTGTCATAGGGTTCTCTTCGTGTATGAACCTCATTTTTAGCTACATGCAAAGCTGGAAACAGATGTAAAATGATGATCCAAGGCTACTACCACCTAGGGCTAGGTCCCATGCAGCCGGGCGGGCATCCGTGGCTCCAAACAACCAATTAACAAAGAACTGGGTAGTGCACGCTATGCACAGCTTGGTTTCGGTTCTCAAACCAGCATAACAGACATGTGTAAAATTACATGAAATCTCTAGATCTTCCATGCTTCATACTTGCATTGTAGATCCAGTGCTTCTAAGCGCCCACTGTTCTAGGCTGCCAGAGAGCGTAAAACCTATCAAATATATGAATCAATGGTAGCGCAGTAGGAGCAAGATTATTTATACTGCAGTGCCGAGAAGACTCGATTCCAGCGTTGGATGCAAGGCTGCCTCCCTTCCTTCCTTCTTTCTTCTCTTTCTTCTTCTTCTTCCTCTCTTTTCTCTCTTGCTCTCTTCCTTTCTCTCCTATGATTTGAATAGTACCAAGAGCTCTAAAATGAGCTAAGGTACATCTATTTATAGGCCAGCCTGACTAAGGCCTATTTGGCTGGTTAAGACCCTTTTTCAAAATGAGTTGTTAGATTGATTCTCAGTGATTCTGGTTACACTGGTGGGGTCTACATGGGTCCCGGGGTATGAGGTGGTCCCTAAGACTCCCTCTACCTATGGAGGGTGCCCATGTCCAATATGAGTGGTCCCCATAATTTAAAATCATTTAAATATGCTGTTTTGCACTCTAGGCGATGTCTCTCGGGCTTTGTCTGCATCACCTAGTGCATCACCTGCAGATTTCAGCAAGGCCGAATCTCGTGGGCTTGTACAGGGGTTTGACCCATGGTCGTGGCATTGTCCCCACATGCCAATTAGAGTTGTTACATACTTTTCCGCAGGTGGGTACCACAGCTTATGGAGAGGAGAGAGATTACCCGGAGTCCATGCCATACATAATGTTGTGAGTTGTGTAATTGTAGGTCACCTGTCCATCTTCCGGCGTATGTAGGAAGACATGCACAGGTTTCTTCATCAATCTTAATCACCGGAGTGATACTCCACGTTGTTCTTGGGTACCGATCGGGGTTCCCCGCCCTTCAATCAAAATTCCGGCCTAGTCAGAGCGGTGGTTTGAGAAAAACATCATGGACCCCTTACAAGGATGGCGATAATGTTAGTCGATACGCTATGGGTCCCACTCTATTGAGGAATTCGTAAGGACCAATAAATCTTGGGCTTAGTTTGCCCTTCTTGTTGAAGCGTAGCAGTCCCTTCGTAGGAGACACTCGGAGGAATACCTTCTCTCCGACTCTAAATTCAATATTCTTCCTCCGATTGTCGGTATAACTCTTCTGTCTTGATTAGGCCGCTTTAATCTTTTCTCTAATTATATTCACCTTCTCGCAGGTTGCCTGTATCATTTTGGGCCTAGGATACTTTCGTTCTCCGACTTCATCCCAATACAATGGGGTCTGGCACTTCCGACCATAAAGAGTTTGCATATGGTGCCATGCCAATGGTGGAGTGGTAGCTGTTGTTGTATGGAAATTCCACTAGGGGTATGTGGGCATCCCAAATATCATTCATTTCCAATATACAGGCTCTGAGCATTTTCTCCGGAGTCTGGATTGTTCTTTCGGACTGTCCATCCGTCTGTGGATGGAAAGCCGTGTTGAGATTCAGCTAAGATCCCAGTGCCTTTTGCAAACTTTTCCAAAATCTTGAGGTGAATCGGGGATCCTTGTTAGATATAATGCTGACAGGTACGCCATGTAAGTGGACTACATTCTTGATGTATAGTTGGGCGAGCTTTTCCATCGAATAGTTTATTCTGATAGGAATGAAGGGAGCTGCTTTCGTTAGTCCATCCATAATCACCCAGATTACATTCATCCCTTTCCTGGTGTTTGGTATATTGGTTATAAAATCCATGGTAATTCTTTCCCATTTCCTCTCGGGAATGGGGAGCGGTTGCAATAATCCATAGGTCGGCATCTTTCCACCTTAATTTGCTGGCAGGTGAGGCATTCAGACACGTATATCGTTATGGTTTGCTTCATCCCAATCCACCAATAGTACTTCTTCAAATCCTTGTACATCTTTGTGCTTCTAGGGTGGATTGAATAGGGTGAATTATGTGCCTCCTTAAGAATTCAGTCTTGTACCTCATAGTCTTCAGGCAAGCACAATCTGTCTCTGAATTTTAATGCCCCGTCATGGGACAGTGAAAAGTCTGGGTCCCTGTGAACTCCATGCTGCACCTCCCAGATTATCTTGGCTAGTTCAGGGTCGTTGGGCTGCTTTTCAATTATCTCTTCCCAGATTGATGGTTGTATATCCATACTACTAGCTGCATAGTCGTCCCTTTGATCATAAGTTCCAGATCAAATTTCTGAGCTTCTTCTATCAATTGCTCGCTTACAATTAAGGAAGCGAGGGATGCGGTTTGGGATTTCCTGCTTAACACATCCGCCACTATATTGGCCTTGCTAGGGTGGTACTGGATCTCACAATCATAGTCCATCACCAATTTTAACCACCGTCTTTGTCTCATATTCAGCTCCTTCTGGGTGAAGAAATACTTCAGATTCTTGTGATCGCTGAAGATCTCACTCTTTTCACCATAGAGATAATGCCGCCATATTTTCAGCATAAAGACTACCGCAGCCAACTCTACGTCATGAGTGGGGTAGTTCTTTTCGTGTTCCTTCAGCTGCCTTGAGGCATAGGCAACTACTTTACCTTTTTTGCATTAACACGCCGTCCAATCCTATTCGAGATGCATCAGTGTAGATCACCATTCCTCTGGTGATTTGGAACAATCAAAACTAGTATCGTCACCAATCGATTCCTTAACTCTTGGAAGCTTTTCTCGCAAGAGTCGTTCCACTCAAGCTTTGCGTCTTTCTTTGTCAACTTTATCATGGATGCCGAGATGCGCGAGAAATTCTCAATAAATTGGTGGTAGTACCCGGCTAAATCCAAGAAGCTTCGGATCTCAATGGCATTCTTCGGAGTCTCCCACTCAAGAGCCGCCTTTACCTTGTCTGGTTCTACGTTAATGCTGTCTTTGGTGACGATGTGCCCCAAGAATCCAATCTGGTGAAGCCAAAATTCGTACTTATTGAACTTGGCGAATAGCTAGTGTTCCCGTAATCGCTGCAACACAAAAGTAAGGTGTCGAGCATGCTCCTCTTCACTCTTAGTACACCAAGATGTCGTCAATGAAGACAATGATGAACTTGTCCAACACATCATGGAACACTCTATTCATCATATCCATGAATGCTGTAGGGGTGTTAGTTAACCCGAACGACAGTACTAAGAATTCATAATGTCCGTATCGAGTTCTAAACGCCGTCTTGTGGATATCACCGCTCTTGATCTTCAGTTGGTGGCATCCGGACCTAAGTTCAATCTTGGAGAAAACTCTTGCTCCCTGCAGTTGTTCAAATAGGTCATCGATGTGTGACAACGGGTATCGATTCTTGATTGTCAGTTTATTTAGTTCTCGATAATCGATGCACAGACGCATACTGCCATCCTTCTTCTTCACGAATAGCATGGGTGCTCCCCAGGGAGACACGCTAGGTCATATGAAACCCTTCTTCAATAGATCTTATAACTGGACCTGTAACTCTTTCAACTCAATAGGTGCCATTCGGTATGGTGCCTTGGATACCGGTGCCGCACCAGGAATCAGATCGAATGCAAACTTTATCTCACGATTAGGCGGTAGTTGGGTCAGATCTTCAAGAAAAACGTCGAGAAAATCTCTAACGATGTCAAGCTCCTCCAAAGGCCTTATCTTTGCCTCTGTATCCCTTGTCGTGGCCAAATAGCCTTGACATCCATCATCCAACAACTTCTGTGCCTGGAGGGCGGATAAGGTTATTCTTTGGGCTTCCTCGTCGGTTCTCTTTGGTAGGTGAAAACTGAGCCATCATCTAACTTGAATGTAATACTTTTCTCCGCACATATGACGTTCGCTCCATAGGTGGATAACCAATCCTTGCCTAGTATCATGTCAAAGTCCTTCATATCGAACTTAATCAGATGTGCAATTAAGCTCTTCCCATAAATTTCCACCAGACAGGGGTCGTAGACTTCCTTCATGCTCACGACACTACCGGTCGGTGTACTGACTACTAAATCGTGCCCGATGTCCCTCGGTTGCATAGTCATCCTACTCGTAAAGGTGGTCGAAATAAAAGAGTGGGATACACCTGAGTTAAATAGTACCCTCACGGGGATGGACGAGACAATCAGGGTGCCTAGGGTTTGTAATAAAATAAAGGATGCAATTAAGTTTCTTGCATCCAGAGGTTATTTCCTACAATTTAGTAGTGTTCAGTGGACTTACCTGTCATCACTTTAGGATTCGCCTCCCCTTCTTCATTAGTTAGCTCGAACACTTTTCCTCGAGTCCGATTGTCCGGTGGCTGGAAAGGTCGACCGTGGGACTGGTTTGGCAAGTAAGAGTTGTATCCACGGTGCATGCATTCCCTGGCCATATGTCCTGCCTTGTGGCACACATAACATCTGTTGGACAATACGGCCGGTGATGAGGCCTGGCTCACTTGGCTCGTCGTAGATTGGGTTGGCAAAGCCGCAGTTGTCGGTTGACTTGCAGTTGGTTGGGTAGGCCGGTTATAAGTGGGGCAAAAAGGGTTTTGGCCCACTTCTGGCCGATGATACTGAGTCGGGCTAGGGGTCGAACTAGTTCCTTGGAAAACCTTGTTCGGCCATCCGAAATTCTGATAATTGCTTGGCCTCTTGCCCAAGCCGGGCGACGTTGTAGCTTTATCTTTCTCTTTCTCTTTCAATCTGTCTTCTATAGTTTTTGCCTTGTCGGCCATTTGTGCGTAGTCCAGAATATCCATAATTGACAAGATAGACCCGATCTCTGGTTTGAGTCCTTTCTCAAATTTCTTTGTCTTACTAACTTCCCCTTTCATGTGTTCCGTAGCAAAATTAAACAAATCTTCGAACTGTTGTTGGTAGTCTAGCACGGACTTGGTTCCTTGCACGAGTGCAGAGAAAGCTTCCTTCCTGTCCCTAAAGCTCTCAAGGAAGTAGTTCTTAAAGAAAACTTCTTTGAATTGCTCCCAGGTGGGATTTGGATGAGCTACTTCAAGATTAGGCTTGGTTGCCTTTCACCATGCTTCGGCCTCGTTCTGTAGTTGATATCCAGTGCATATCAATTTCTGCGCATTCGTACATTCAAGTACGTCAAATGCCTTTTCCAAGGCACTAATCCACCGTTCCAGCTGCATTGCCTCAGAATTTAACTTGGAAAACACGGGCAGCTAGAGTTTCTTGAATCTCTCCATCACCTTAGCTGTAGAGTTTTCCGCTATGTGTTGAGGCACGGGTGGTGGGAATTGTATTGGCCAGTTGGGTGGTGGTGGTGGTATTGCTCGCTCTTGCATCATCGCCGCAAATTGTGTAGACATTTGGCCCAGCAACTCCTGTTGTTGCTGCATGGTCCGCATCATGGTGGTCATGAAGGTGTTCACCTCTCCTGCTGCTATACCTGGCTGAGGTGCAACGGTAGTAGCTTAGGCAGCCATTGGTATCCTTGGTGAAGTAATTGACACTTTAAAATTCTGAGCTTCGGCTCCGTCTGATAGCTCAACTTCTGAGAAAATTCGATGGTGTCTTCCACGACGACCACCTTGGTTAGATCTAGTGTTGACCATGATTGCTTTTATGAAAGAAGCTATATGTTCAATATTTCCCACACTTCTAACGAGTTCAATATATAATTCCTAGCTAACACATGTACATTACCTATTCCACAGTTCTAGTGTAATCATGTTATTGTCCCAGTAAGGTGTGTTATTCACTGAATGTTTTTGTTAGGTGTTTTATGTTCGTGGAGTGTTTTATGCCATGATATCTTATGCATGATGCTATGTAAAGACTTATATTAAACAATGATTTCTTAGTTTATACCTGTACCTAGCATGCAAGTCTCTCCAACTTCATCCTAGTGATAAGAGCCTGTACGTATAGGTATCCTATATCGCTCCTAACCTCGTCTGCTAAGGAAAGGTAGATGGCACGACCCTCTGGTCCACTAGTATCTGCAAGTGCCAAGAAGACAATAAATTGGTTCTCAGCCCGGGACTGTATCTCTCGTATCCAAGCTAATCTCTTCCTCAGTCGTCTAATGTAGAGCATGTTGCTGGGGTCTCCAAGCCCGAACAACAAAAACAGGTGTTGCCATGAAGAATTTCTAAGTATCAAGTTACTATGGCAACTTAACTTAAAAATTATGTTCAAAACTATAGGTAAATAAAATAGTATAGACAGAAAATTAAATGGGTCAGCTCGAGGTTGCACACAGGGTTACAATGATCTACTGGGTTCACACACTTCTTAGGTAAGAATAGATGCAGTGCTTGGGGTTTTTATTTTACTCTGTAACTTATTGGGTTTAGTTGGGCTAGGTTATGGGTAGAGTAGGGCCTACTTGCAAGCACAATGTCCTAAATGATGCACAAATTTCTAAGACTCTACAACCACAGATCACCATATGCCTATGTACCTAGGTTTGAGTATTGCACAACATCACTCACACAGTGGTTCATACACACATGTATATAAATATATAGTATTTAAATATAAAAATTATATTCAAATTAAGCCTTCTAAAGAGAGAAATTTATTCCCTCAAATCACTTACTTCCTCATCTTATTCTACTGTACACCTATGTAATTTTGCCTATTATTGACTTATTTACTCATTTATTGTTTATTTTATTTATTATTTATTATTATTATATTATGTATTTTTTTTATTCACATAATCACTCAAATGTTGTAGTTGTGTTATTCATGCCATTTTAGTGTAGAAACCATAAGTCCATACATCCATAGTTCAAATCCTGTTGAAAATCCATTCTCTAGGCGTTTCACTTGGCATTTGGCTCCATCTCCCAGAGAATCGGGGCATAGGTTATATCAGTCTGAGAACTCTCAAACTCATTCCATTTTCAATCCTAAGTGTTCCAAACCCCTAGGGCAGAGCTCCAAAGGCCTATTTGACTGATTCCACACCAAATCCAAGTGTTTCCGCAAGTCTTCCGTGCATCCACGTGAGTCTAGGGTAACAAATCTTCACATTTTCCTCTTCTTTGGACTGCTGTCCACATTTTCCTCTAATTTTAGTTAGAATTTCTGATTCCAAATCCTAATTCATTTTTGTTTTCCTTTCTTGCTTGCAGCAACCATGTCCATAAGTGGTAGACACAGTACAGCGAGGAAGGCAGTAACCGGCAAGCACCTGCGGTCTGATCCTGTGCCTTCTTTGCCATCGACAGTACCCCTACATCGCCAGGAGATGATTCCTTGTTCGAGGAACCAGAGTTTGACCACTTTTGGTTCTCCACGTATGACCATTCGCAAGACTGGGCGAAGTTCAAATCCAAGAACATAGTGAATGGAAGGGTGGTGTAAGTTAGTGACTTCCACCAGTATGGGCTCTATGCAAAGTTTAATGCCCTAGGTTGGGCATCGATGTTGTCACCTATGCTGCCATGCTACCTGAATCTGCTTCGATACTTCTATTGTAACCTTATACCAGCCTCTGGGGTGCAAGGGTTTGGTCTGGAGAGCAGGGTGAAGGGGGTAAATATGAGGTTCACCACTGCCATTTTAGCAGAGATTCTGGGACTGCCCGACACAGGCAATAGATGTTACTACAAGTCTTGGGTAGATATTTATGACATGTTTTCTCCGAAGACCAAGAGGACAGTCTGTAGAGCTTTGACTGGGACAGATGGGATTCCAAAGTCTGAGGCAGATTACAAGCCTACAGCTAGGATCATTAGTAGGTGTATTTCTTATAACAGATTAGATATATCAAATACTTAGGTGTATTTCTTAGTAGATATATCAAATATTGTCTACTGGGGCCTGGCAAGGGGGTCCAGTGATCAACCTCCCATACTTACTGATGCAGGTGATGCTTTACCACGCACAGAACCCATCAGATGGGAACCTGCCCTATGGGAAGTTCCTAACTCTTATGTTCCAGTATTTTGGGGTTCCGCTTGCTGGAGAGTATGAGGTTGGTGATAGGTCAAAACCCATCAACAATCCATCCAGAAGTTGAAGATGCAGGGGGAGCCAGAGAGCAATCCAGAGTTTGAGGAGGAGATGGAGATGGTGCAGGAGGCAGCAGAGAGGGCAGAGTTGGGTGAGCAGGAGAGTGATCCGGTGGATACTGGTGCATAGTTTGTAGATCTACCCACCTATGAGCCGATCGGTACTTCTAGTTCTCAAGTGCCAGAGTCTTATGCGTAGTCTGATATGATAGCACATTTTCGAGGTCTCCACACCTAGCTGGCGTAGATATCATCACGGATGGATCAGGGCTTCACTTCCCTGTAGGGGAGAGTAGGTTTTGTTGAGCGGTGCTTAGACTTCTGGGACTCTTACTATCGTGTTGACTCTCAACAGACTCAACCTCCGCCGAGCGACATACCTCCCCAAGAGTAGCCTTCCAGCACCAGATCCTTACTTTAGCCTGACTTGATGTTTTTATTTTTTTATCATGAATTATGTAGTTTTTTTTTTCATTTCTTGCAGATGTAATTGGAAATAGTACTTCCATTTGAATTTTATGTAATTGGCTTCTGCCACAACTTAACATTTATTAAAGTTTTAAGTGTGTGTTCTGTCTTTTATTTACATTTATCCCCTGTAACTTTTAATTATTACATGTTTTATTTTCTTACAATTTATTATTCCTATTTCGTTGTCTGTGAATGTAGAAAGAGCTTCTAACTCTGATATCAAGCTCTGTCACACCCCATACCACCCCCTGGGAGGATTAGGTAGGTGACCCGAATTGCATAACAACAATCCGTCAAATCCCACAGATCTAGAAGCAATTACTCCATTCACAGACATACACATCCACCATAATTCATCATGTAAAACTCAGAGTGTTGTGGAAAGCTATATTTACATTAAAACATTTAAAAAGAGTAGCAGTATAGGAAATGAAAATATATACAATACTATGTTTCACTCTAAGAAAAAGGGTCATTTACGACAGAATTTTTATTGTGGATTTTTTTTTCCATACTAATAAGTGTTATTTACAATAGAAATATAATTCCATGGTTACAAGTCCCATCTTTCCTGACACTATTATATTTCTGTGGTTACAAATTTCATAGTGACGGAATTCATGGCACCGTGGTGAATATTTATATTATTACCACTAAAATTAAATTCCATGGTTAAAAGTAGCATTCACGATAGTAAGAATTTATAGTTTAAGACGGTAAAATAATTCCATGGTAAATAGTCATGTACATTTTTCTTAAAACAACGGAATAATTGGGCCATCGTATTAAGTTTATAAATGGCACGGAGTAATTACTCCATCCATCGTATTAGTTTTCCACCCCTAAACAATTTTTCCTTTTTTTAATTTTGTTTCCCGCTGTGTTTTTTTTTTTTCTAGTTCCCGCGTACAAATCAATATCGACTCATGAATCTCTCTCACTCTCGCCATATACGAACTACTCCGTCTCTCTTGCCCTCAATCAATCTCTCTCACTAATCCCTCTCGCCCTCAATCTCTCACTGGTCCTCTCATCTCTGTTGCCCACTATTTAATCTCTCTTGCCCTCAATCTCTCACTAATCCCAATCGGTTACGAATTCCCCTCTCATCTCTCTCGCCCTTATCCTGTTTATCTCACAGTTTTCTCTTGTTCATCTCTTTGATTGGGAGTCAATCCTCTAGACACTTAAAACCCTAATCCAGGTTACCTCTCTCTCTCTCTCTCTCTCTCTCTCTCTCGATTCTTTCAATTTGGAGATTGTTTCACATAGAACTCTGATATCTATTTTAGATTTATTGATCGCAGGTCACATTTTTTCGCAGCTGAAGTTCTGGGTAGAGTTCGATTTGTGTAAACTGGGAACTTTGGCATTCTAAGATCGTCCGGACCCAGGTAGAAATAGCTTGCTGATTTAGTTAGGACATGAGATTTTATATTTGCTGCAATCATAAGAGAGAGGCAAGTCTTTGTTTTATGCAATTTTATATCCATGGAACAAGATTACTGTGGCTCGGACCTTGTCCTCCCATAACCAAGTCATGAATCTTGAATCCTACACTGCACTAGTGTCACCCTATAACAGGTGGTAGGACTAAGAAAGAAAAATTGCCCTTTGCTACAAGGATCACCACTCCTGAATCATGGACACCCCGACTCTTCCCCCACATAGGATTTCCTAGGAAATTAATATTCTAAATGATTTTAAATTTTCCTATCTCTCTCCTCTCTCGAATGTCATGGATGGTATTGTATTTGTGCAAGGAGCATAACATGATACCCCAATGGGGTAGTTCAGTTGGCAAAGACCAACACCTCACAATCAAGAGAAGCATACATTATTCCTTTTGACTTTATAAATAGGACACAGTTGACCAAAACTCCTAATTAACAATGATAGAAAGGAAACAAATACCTTAAGAACGAAGTAGTGGATGTTAAAAGATTTGGAGAGAGGATCCTATCTATCAAACTGGTGCTAGACAACAAGGTTATCAACATTGTAAGTGCCTACGCACCCCAGGCAGGGTTAGATGAGAGTGTTAAAATACAATTCTGGGAACATATGGATGGTTTAGTGTAAGGTTTTGGCCAAGGAGAGAAAATTATTATCGGAGGTGACCTTAACGGACATGTGGGAAGAGATCGAAGAGGCTATGAAGAAGTTCACGGAGGATATGAGGTTGGGGAGAGGAATGAAGAGGGGATCTCAGTGTTAGACTTTGCGATAGCATTTGATATGTGCATTGCAAATACTTTTTTTAAGAAGAGAGAAGAACATTTAGTTACTTACAAGAGTGGACAACATGCATGCCAAATAGATTTCTTCCTAACTAGAAGGTCTGACAGACTTCTATGTAAGGATTGTAAGGTTATACCTGGAGAGAGCCTAACCACTCAACATCGACTGGTGGTCTTAGATATGTACCTTGGTGCAAAGCAACACAAGAAGGCGAATCAGGTTTGCCCTAAGATAAGATGGGGGCGGTTACAAGGAGTTCTCTTAGAGTCATTTACCGATAAAGTAGCTACACAAGGAAAGTGGGACTTTGAGGGGGATACCAATGAGATGTGGATTGAGATGGCGACTTGTATTAAGAAGGTTGCTAAAGAAGTGCTAGGGATCTCAAAGGGTATGTGTCTGGCCCCTAGAGAGACTTGGTGGTGGGATGACGAGGTCCAAGCAGCCATTAAGACTAAGAAAGATCGTTTTAAGACCTGGCAAAGGACTAGAAAAGCAGAGGATAAAGTGAGATATTATGCAGCTAGAAAAGAAGCTCGGAGGATTGTGGGGAAAGCTAGAGCAAAGAAATATGATGACCTTTATGAAAAACTTAATATAAAAGAAGGGCAAAATGAGATCAATCGGATAGCAAAAATAAGAGAAAGGAAGAACAGAGATCTAGACCACGTTAGATGCATTAAGAGTGAGGATGGTAGAGTACTGATACGAGATGCAGGAATTTTGGAGAGATGGGGTGAATATTTTTATGACCTACTAAATGGAACTACCTTGACAGATAGGATGGATTCGGAAGTAGAGAGGAATAGTCTTGAAGCCAACTCATGTCATGGGCATCTACAAAGAGTTGGTGAGACCGAAGTTAAAGAGGCCCTACGAAAAATGAAGGTAGGTAAAACACCAGGACCGGATGAGATCCCAATTGAACTGTGGAAGAGCTTAGGAGTACAGAGTGTATCTTGGCTAACCAAGCTGTTCAACAAAATTTTGAATACAAAGAAAATGCCAGATGAGTGGAGGAGAAGCACTGTAGTCCCGATTTATAAGAATAAAGGTGATATTCAGAACTGCAATAACTATATAGGCATAAAACTAATGAGTCATACCATGACGCTATGGGAAAAAATCATTGAAACCTACATAAGAAGAGAGACTGATATTTTGGAGAATCAATTTGGTTTTATGCCAGGGAGATCCACGACAGAAGTTATTTCCTTGTTAAGAAGGCTTATGGAAATTTTTAGAGCTAACAAAAGGAACCTCCATTTGATCTTTATAGACCTAGAAAAGGCCTATGACAGAGTCCCTAGAGAGCTTATTTGGCATGTCCTAAACAAGAGAATGAGCTCAAGTAACTATGTAAGTTTAATTAAGGACATGTATGAGGGCGTGATGACGAGTGTCAGAATTGCAGAGGGCCAAAGTAGTGAATTCCCAATTACAACTGGGCTACACCAAGGATCAACTCTAAGCCCTTATCTGTTAGCACTCATTATGGATGACTTAACCAGACACATTCAAGATGAGGTTCCTTGGTGTATGCTTTTCGTTGATGATATTGTTTTGATAAACGAGACAGCGGAAGGGATTAATGCAAAATTGGAATTATGGAGATCAAGCTTGGAATCAAGAGGGTTTAAGTTAAGCAGAACAAAGACAAAATATATGATGTGTAACTTCAGTCAGACCAGGAGGGGGGATGAAGTGGTGAAACTTGAGGAGCAAGAGCTACCACAAAGTGAACGCTTTCGATACCTGGGGTCAATCATTAACAAAGAGGGTGATATAGAGGATGATGTTTCCCACATAATTAAAGTAGGATGGATGAAGTGGAGAGGTGCATCGGGAGTGTTATGTGACAAACGCATGCCTGTTAAACTTAAAGGAAAATTCTACAAGACAGTAATAAGACCAGCTATGACTTATGGGGCGGAATGTTGGGCAGTTAAGAAGAATAATATAAATAAGATGAGTGTAGTGGAGATGAGAATGTTGAGGTGGATGTGCGGCAAGACCAGGAGAGATAAAGTAAGGAACGATTGTATTAGAACTAGTTTGGGAGTTGCACCAATCCAAGAGAAGCTCCGAGAGAGCCACCTGCAGTGGTATGGTCATGTCCGACGGAGACCCATGAATGCACCAGTAAGGAAAAGTGACCAGATTCAGCTTAGTGGAGCTAAAAGGGGTAGGGGCAGGCCTAAGATGACTATTGGTGAAGTGGTAAGAAAAGATATGCATGTGGTAGGGCTCGACCCTAGTATGACTGCGGATAGAGTTGTTTGGAGGACAAGGATCCGTATAGCCGACCCTTTGTAGGGGGATGTTCTTAGGATGCTGCTTTGACTATTGCTTCGACTCCTACTTTTACTTATTTTCCTTTTTTACTTTTTATCTCTCTTGCATCCTTTATTGGCTTAGCATCTATTGGATCCATGTAGCCGACCCCATTTAGTTGGGATAAGGCTATGGTTGTTGTTGTAGAAAGGAAACAATAGCTCTCACTTGATAAAATCAACGGAAATTAATACATGCTCTGTTTTTTGGGACCTTGAACAGGCCACAGTTTGGCCAAAAATCTTACTAAATGCAACCTAAACAAAGACAAAAATACTCTCTATTAACTACTACTAACCAGGATCAAACTACTAACTAAACCTAAACTAACAGGATCCAAAATAAATCAAAAACCAACGGAACCAACAAATGATTATGATTTGGCCTGCTTGACCCCTAACTTTCTCCTCTTTGCTTCTTTGGTAGCTTTTAGTAACAAATACAAACCCCAACAACATCAAATTTCTCCATCGACATGGCCTATTTGATTTTCTGAACTTTCTTTCTCAACTGCTTCCTATGCTTGGTTTAGTCCGATAAACATCAAAATGCCAATCAGTACATGAGTTGTAGCTGACAACAGAATGGACAATAATATCCAGCTAGTACTATGGAATTCATCAATTTATATATTCTTACCCTTCACTGTCCATATAAATGAGAAACCTTTCACGAGCAGGGTTTGGTAATATTAGCTTTGAGGAGTGCATGATCATGTGGCTATGAAACTACTTTAGCCAAATAAAAACTTAAATCATCAACTTCATAGGAAAAAAGTTGATTATATTTTTGAGACAAAAACTTTCCATTAACAGAAAAAACAAAAACAGAAGGTGTTGGTACTGCACTTTAAATCCAACAATTAGAAACACACACACATACGCAAAAACACAAAAGAATGCTTTTGTACTTCTTTAATATCCAAAAATTAGAAGCAAATGCACGCATACATGCACTTAGACACCCACAAACAAAATAACACACAGAAAATGTGTAGGTATTTATTTTCCTTCTTTAATAGCCCAAAAATTAAAAACAAGTGCACACACGCACAATTTGTCAGAAGTGCTCATTAGAAGCCAGAGTATAATTGCATGTGCACAGAGAAAAAAATGTGTTTAGATTGTGACACTAATATTACACTTTTTTAATACTCAAAATTAGAAACAATGTGACAAACTTACTTTGAACAACATCGCTGCTGCTAATCGCTCCCTCAAGCAGTAAATCTGAGCAACATCAAGTGCCGTAGCCTTGAATGTAACCCACTTCCATTGTTATCATCAGGAAAGTGTGGAGCCAAATCCTCCAAGACATCAGTTCTCCATATATCATCCAACACTATTAAGTACTTCTTGTACTTGAGGAAGTCTGAAAGCCTCTTTTCTATTTCCTTCACTTCTATGATCCCTGTAAAAGAATTTTCAATCTTCTTTTGAGGGTTTCTTCCCAGCTGGAGTACTACTAAAACAGAATACTAAGAAGATTAAATAGTTGAGGTTTCAAAGAATTTTGCACAAAGCACTTTAGTACGTTTGGAGATTTGAAATTGTAAGAGAATATTAGCTACTAAATGTATTGTAACTATTATACTGAGAAATAATTGATGGAAAATAAGATATTCTAGTTGTCAAATTACTTTATGGGACCTTTTATCAGAGGAGGAGGTCTTATTATTAGTTACTTTGGGTTATTACTTGGTACAAAATTGATTTATGGCAATATTTTGTGAGCTTTGTCCTTTTTAGTTGTTTTCCTATGACGATAATGATTATGTTTTAATTTCTGCCCTCACTTCCCCTGCTTTATCACATTTAGGTTGTCTCAAGCTTTGGCTTTTTGAATCAATACTTGGAGTCTTATTTATGCTTTCATACCTTAGTGGTCTTATTTCTAAATTTCATTAGGATACATTGATTTTGATCATGTGATTGGAAAGAAAGTGCTCTAAATAGAATATTGGAAGAATAGAATATGGGATAGTAGTTACAATACGAAATTACCAAAGACAATATATTAAGGAATGTAGATGGTTCTTGGCACCAAGTTCAACTCCAGTTTCTCTTTTGGCTGAACATCAGTTCTCCATATATCATCCAAGACTATTAAGTACTTCTTGTACTTGAGGAAGTCTGAAAACTTCTTTTCTATTTCCTTCACTTCTATGATCCCTGTAAAAGATTTTACAATCTTCTGCAAAAAATTCATGGATGTGCAATCTTGAGATATAGAAACCCAAGCATGGCATCTGAACTTACTCATTACAAGGTTAAAGACTTTCTTGGCCAAAGTAGTCTTACCTAAGCCACCAACTCCGACAATTGGTACGACAGCACGCGGTGTTCCTCCTTCAATCAATCGTGGAACCAGCATTTCAATGTCACTGTGGAATCCTACCACATCAGCATTGTCTGCAACATAGGAACCTTTCCTGTACTTGGGCAATGGTGACCCATCAAGATAAGATTCATGGAAAGCAACTTCTGTTGTTTTTCAGTTCCACCAAACTTGTTTGCACAAATTTCCTCAATTTGTTTTCTGATGGCTTCAAACTTTCTTCCAAAATCACTCTTAGTGAATAATCTATTGAATTTGGAATTCCAACGATCAAAGCCAAATGCACTTTGCCTTGCAACCACCAAGTATTTCTCAATGATGTCCTCAGCTTCATAGGTTAAATCCCTAATTTGGATAACCAATTCCTCCATTGCAACATGTTCTTGACTCTCTGCTCTCTCTACATCTCTGAGGAAAGAACCCATAAGTTTGAGCTGGTCTCCAAGGGTCTTGACCTGATCTTCCACTACAAGAAACAAATCTGCTTCTTTCACAATCACTTGGCACAGGCTATCTAAGACATTCAAAGCAATCGAAGCTGCCATTTCTGATTGCCTCTAGTTCTGCAAATTGATGTTAGAGTTCAATAATTCCTGAAACCCTCTCTTTGTAAAGCTAATTCTTGATCAAACAAAGAACCAATATTGATGTTAAAGGGTTCTAGATTTCTAACCCTTCAAGGGGGTTTTGACTTGAGGAATAATATTTGCATTTGGCAAGTCATGCATTTGAATAAAGAAAAGTCATACTACCTTACAGCTCCAGTTTCTCTTTTGGAGAAGGGGACTTTCTCCTAAATGTCATACTACCTTACATAAACTGTACTTTTAGATACCTCATCTTTTAACCATTTAGTTAAAAGATGAGGTTGCTAGAGGATTGGTTTTCCATTCCCTTAATTTTGTAGTATATCATTGTTGAATCAGAACTTTTATTGGTCCGGAAAGTGGATGCTTCTTAAGCATCTCTAACTCAATGTTTAGGTGAGTTAGTTTCTATCTGCTGCTTTAGGTGACCCCTTCTTCAATTGTGGGCATAATTGTGTCTCTATTGCAGCTTTTGTAAAGGAATGCCAAAAATCTTCATAGATATCATGACTTTTTCCAAAAAAATTAAGACACGTATCTGCTATACTACCCACTAAATTCTTTATTTTTTCTTCTTTCTTACTTTTGTTTCATGGATGAGCCAACCTCTGGCCTAGATGCAAGGGCAACAGCAATTAATAGTGATCAGAACAGAAAGAAACATTGTAATACCCATGCCCAAAATATAAGGGTAATTTGGACTTTTTATTTTGTGTGTAGAATCTGTACCAATGGACCAATGAAGAGTGGAATTGTGGTTGTTAGGATGCACACTAGAGGTAAAACCTTGCTAGTATTTTATTAGTATTAGTGCAGGGTATGCTTATTTATTTATTTATTTTTCATTTTTTGTGCATGGTTATATGTTGCTAGTATTCAAATATATTTATTTATAAATTTATTAACATCTAAGAGAGGTTAGCCTAGTGGTTAGGACCCCATATGGATTTAAACAAGTCTAAGGATCAATTCTTGAGGAAAGCAATTGAAAGGAATTTTATTTGTTTTGCTTTGGATAGCTTGGTGAACACAATATTGATTTTTGACTTGGGGACTATAATCGATATTGAAAGGAGAAGAAAGATTCTCTTTGTCAAGTGTACTTGAGAAGTTGAGATAAATTAAGGGAAGAGAGAGAATGAAGAAACTTAAAGTTTAATAAATTAATAAATTGTAAAATAAATTAAGAGATTAAAACTTAAAATTTAATTAAAAGGGGGTTGAAACCTATTCTAACAAATAAAGAAGAAGAAGTAAAAAAGAGGAAATAAAGAAGGATTGAAGAAGAAGAAATAAAGATAAAGAAATAAAGAAGAAGAAGGAGGAGGAAAAACAAAAAAAAGAGAGGGAGAAAAGAATTTCACGTAAGAGCAAGAGAGAAGAGGATTCATTGGACTTGTTTTTTTTGAAAAGGTATACATTTTAATGTTCTCATATTCTATTTCATGATCATTTGAATATAGGAGATTGATTCTTGAGGTTGTATTGTTACAGTGTACAGTTTTGGACAGATTTTGTCCGCTGTTAAAAAAAAAAATTGTATCTCTTAATCGGTAAGGATTTTGGACCCCAATTTTGGTGGGATTATAGATAGCATGTAGATGAAATATTGTTTCAAATTTGAGGCCCATCCAATTTCGTTTGGTATCCCATCTGAATGAGAACTTGGGACTAATCTGTTGTCTTGGCAGAATTTGAACCTGAACTTGGGAATAATGAAAGCCCAACTAATACTTGGAATTTAGGCTTGAAATTTGGTTTGGATCATTATTATTTAGTCTAGTTTAATACCAAAAAAATTTGGATTTAATCATGTTTGGGATATGATATTTATATATTTTGAAAATATGTTGCGCAGATTCTGGCAGAATCTGTGCACGAAGATTGAAACAAATGATTTAAATATAAAATAAGATAATTTGAAGATGATTTTTGGTGGAGATCTTGGTATTAGGGTAAATTGGTCCCCTATAAATTTTGAGAATCTCCAGATATGTACAAGGGGGGAAATATTACAATTTGATGGCTGCCCATGTTTACAAGTTGGTTACAGCTTTGTAAGGGTACATAAACCTATTGATTTTGCTATTTATAATCTATGTAGGGGATATTGGATCGTTATTTTTGTGATTTGAAGTGTAGTGAGAATTGAGTTAAAACTTACAAGGTGAGTGAGACCCCGTAGAATCTATGTATTATTTTCATATACAAATCTCTTTTCTTTGATTTGTCATTTTATGAAATTTCATGCTTTGAAACAACATGATTATTTGTGCATAATTATCTTGAAGTCTATTTTGAAGTATTATACATGTTTTGAAATATAATATGATTTTTATGGAAAGAATGCATGATTGTGAATTTATCAAAAGCATGATTAGACTTGTCATTTTATAAGATATGATTTGAATGTAATATTGTTGGACTGCAACCCTTCCAACGGGGGGTTATGTGTTGGGGTGGATTGTTGAGCACAGGAGTGAGGCAAGAGCGTGACGTTTAAGGACATGGTCCGATTCTGTGAGCCAAGAGCTCGAAGCTCGCAATTCCATCATGTTTAGGTATGTGAACCGGGGGTGAGGCAAGAGCGTGACGTATAAGGAACGTGGTTTTCCCTCCATAGGAGCCCGTTACCGGTTCTGTGAGCCAAGAGCCTGAGTCCCATCCTATTGATTATATTGGTGATATGTTAATTTTTAGCAGTGCCATTTTATGAACCTACTGAGGCTATTAATTGGAAATAGATTTATGAACTTTTGAACTCATGGCATGTTTTACTAGAATTTGTGATATTATCAAATTTATATAACATATGTTTTGAGATTCTATTACATTTCAGGATATGCATTTGTTTATCGATATTTATGTTCTGTTTTCCCTTACTCATTAAGCTTTCCCCAAGCTTACCCCTTTATTTAACCACACAGAGGACGAGAGTCAGGAGCCATGCTCATGTGATGAGTGCACTGGAGTTATTGGAGGAGATGATACTCAGATTGGGGATGATTAAAAAATTTATGAAATCATTTATCCTTCTTTTATTTGGGACGGTTGTAATGATTTGACCTTGATACATGATTTGTTTTAATATTTGGATGGATGGACGTAATAAGGATATTATTCTTACTTTTAGTTGTGGTGCCACCAACACCTTAGTTTTAAATATTCGAATTCATATTAATCGAATGCTGAATTTAACTGTTTAAGTCTTCTGCTGTGTTATATGATGGTATTATTGAGAATTTATTTGGAGATTATGACTAATGGTTCAATTTTGGTTCATCTATCTAAAACCATTTCGATCTTGTGGATTTGTGTGACAACCCTTACCCCTAGGCCGGTTTGGGGGCGTTACAGCGGTGGTATCAAAGGAAAGTTTTAGAGTAGAGTATGAACTAGAATTGGTGGCATAGGATTTTTAACATAGAGATGTTACACCTAGGATTGAACCTCTATCAATAGGGTAGTTTGTCTTGGTTTCCTGTGTACTAGAAATTTTGCGTGGGAGTGATATACTGCTTTGGACTAAAGTGTACCTCTTATTATTAGGTACAATGCCTCCCCGCAGAGGATGCTCAATTCCTCCACCACCACCACCAGCTGAGGAGAATCTACCCCCACCACCTCCTATTGTACCTGGGGTTACGCCATAGGATTTTATGGGAGCCTTTACAAATTTTATGAATTTTGTGCAACAACAGGCTACAGTTGGCGCTAACCAACCACAACCAGGGCAACAAGCCCCAAGGAGAGAGGATACCAGCAGGGTGATGGAAAAGTTTAAGAAATTGGAACCACTGGTCTTCAAGGGAGTGAGTACAGATCCCTTGTGGCCATCAGTTTGGGTTGACGAGATGGAGAAAATCTTCAGAGTCTTGGAGTGCACCGACCACCAAAAGGTCACTTGCGCCAGATTCATGCTGCAGGGAGAAGCTAATATATGGTGGAAGACTTCTAGACAGATACTAGAAGCTCAAGATCCAGTAATTACATAGGCGAAATTCTTAGAGGCCTTCTACGAGAACTTCTTCCTTGAAAGCCCTAGGGAGAGAAAGGAGGTGGAGTTTTTACATTTGACACAGGGATCAGATTCAGTGATGGCCTACAAAAAGAAATTTGAGAAATTGGCTTGGTTTGCACCTGCACACATTGATACTGATGCTAAGAAGGCTAAAAAATTTTTGAGAGGTTTGAATCCCCAATTGAAGGGATCAATCGTAGTATTGAAGCTAAGATCATATGCTGAGGTGCTAGAGAGAGCACTATTATTGGAGGATAGTCAGAGGGGTACTATACAGGGCAACTCGAGTAAGGTACAGGGAAAGAGGCCTATTGACAGTCAGCACTCTAGGGATGATAGACCCCAGAGGCATCAGAGGACTCACTATGAGCAGACCACACAGACTCCTTGTCGTACCTGTGGTAAGCATCACAGTGGACAGTGTAGGAAGAATTCTGATAATTGCTATAGATGTGGAGGACGAGGTCACATGGTAAATGATTGCCCTACCTCATTACCTCGTGAAGCACCACGGCTTGGACAACAAACAACACCACCGCAGAGGCAGCATCAGATACAACCGTATGGGCAGCAGCAGATACCACAGAGGTTACCATATCAGGGGCAACGTCCACATCAGACACAACAAGGACAACAACAGCCCTCGAGGCATCAACAAAAGCAGAAACATCAGACTGCACAGACAGTTGAAACACAAAAGGCTCAGGCCAGAGTTTTTTCTTTGACGATAAAGGATGTTGAGGCTTCACCCACAGTGGTTACAGGTAAACCTATATCTAAGGATTTGATTTACAGTATAACTGATGACTTCTTTGAGTGATTGATGAATTGCATCTAAAACTAGGAAATGAAAACTAAAACCTAGAACATCTTTCAGGTACACTAAACATTTCTACCATATCTGCCAATGTATTATTTAACTCGGGTTCGACACACTCCTTTCTATCTAAATCATTTTCTGAGAAGATTAGTGTTGACCCTAGACCATTGAAACCCTCCTTATTGGTGATCCTACCATCTGGAGAGAATTTGGTTGCAGACACTGTGTTTGAGTCATGTTTGGTTCAGATAGAGGGTAGAGAGATGCCAGCAAACTTAATTCTTCTAGACATGACAGACTTTGATGTCATACTTGGCATGGACTGGTTGTCTACTTACCACGCCAGTATACAATGTTATGAGAAGGAGATAGTTTTTAAACCCAAGAATGAGACTGAATTTAAGTTTAGTGGGTTAAGGACGGGTAAAGCCTCGCCTCTGATATCAGTAGTGCGTGCAAGGAAGTTACTTGCTCAAGGTTGCCATGGATTTTTGGCTTCTCTAGTTGATTTAAAGAAAGAGGAGCAACAGTTGGAGGATATCCATATCGTTAGGGACTTTCCAGATGTGTTCCCTGATGACCTTGTTGGGTTACCATCCGATAGGGAATTGGAGTTTACCATTGATCTAGTACCCGATACGGCGCCGATCTCTAAAGCACCATACCGAATGGCACCATTAGAACTGAAAGAGTTAAAAGACCAGCTGCAAGAATTATTAGAGAAAAGGTATATTAGACCTAGTGTGTCTCCTTGGGGAGCACCAGTTTTATTTGTGAAGAAAAAGGATGGGACCTTGAGATTGTGCATTGACTACAGAGAACTGAACAAGTTGACCATCATGAACAGATACCCTTTACCCCGGATCGATGATTTGTTCGATCAGTTGCAAGGTGCAACTGTCTTTTCCAAGATTGACTTGAGATCTGGGTACCATCAGTTGAAGATCAAGGGTGAAGACATACCAAAGACTGCATTCAGGACCCGTTATGGCCACTATGAATTTGTGGTTATGCCATTTGGGTTGACTAATGCACCAGCTGCATTTATGGACTTGATGAACCGGGTATTCCATGACTTCCTAGATAGATTTGTTATTGTGTTTATCGATGATATCTTGATATATTCCAAGAATAAGGAAGATCATGAGGAACATTTAAGGATTGTACTGCAGAGACTCAGAGAAAAACAATTGTACGCCAAGCTAAGCAAGTGCGATTTTTGGCTCAACCAAGTTGCATTTCTGGGTCATGTTATATTAGCTAGTGGGATTTCATTGATCCTGCTAAAGTCAAGGCAATTCTAGATCGGGCCAGGCCAACCACGCATCGAGATCGAAGCTTTTTAGGTTTGGCTGGTTATTATAGAAGGTTTATTGAAGGCTTCTCCAAAATTGTGTGCCTTTGACTAGACTTACCAGGAAGGGTGTGAAATTTGATTGGTCAGAGGAATGTGAGAAAAGTTTTCAAGAATTGAAGCACAGATTGGTAATAGCACCAGTGTTGACGATACCAGTAGGAACTGGAGGGATGGTTATTTATAGTGATGCTTCACACAGAGGTTTGGGCTGCGTACTTATGCAATATGGCAAGGTGGTAGCCTACGTTTCGAGGCAATTGAAAAATCATGAGAAGAACTATCCCACACATGATTTAGAACTAGCAGCGGTGGTGTTTGCGCTAAAAATTTGGCGGCACTACTTGTATGGTAAAAAGTGTGAGATTTACACAGATTATAAGAGTCTAAAGTACTTCTTTACCCATAAAGAACTGAATATGAGACAGAGACGGTGGTTAGAGCTAATAAAAGACTATGATTGTGACATTCACTACCACCCAGGGAAGGCGAATGTGGTTGCAGATGCATTGAGCAGGAAGTCACAAGGATTTTCAGCAGCCATTTTGATTGAACAAATACAACTTCAAGAGGACATCAAGAGCCTGGAACTAGAACTTATTGTCAGTTGCCCCACATCATTATTTTCCAAATTGACTATCAAACCATCATTGATTGACCAAATCAAATCAGCTCAGACTATAGACCCTTATTTAATAAAAGTCAGAGGTGAAATCCAGGCAGGAAAACAAACACAGTTCCAGTTGACAGAGGACGGGGTTGTGATGTATGGCACTCGCTTGTGTGTACCAAATGACACTGAACTGAGAGATTTAATTTTGAAGGAGGCTCATTATTCTCCTTACACCATTCATCTGGGCGGTACCAAGATGTACCGGGATCTAAAGGAACATTACTAGTGGAATAATATGAAGAGAGAAATTGCTCTGTATGTAGAAAAATGCTTGACTTGTCAACAAGTGAAAGCTGAGCATCAGAGACCATCAGGATTGTTGCATCCATTGAAAATTCTGCAATGGAAATGGGAGCATATAAGCATGGATTTTGTCACTGCACTACCAAAGACCCCTAAAGGACATGATTCAGTTTGGGTAGTGGTAGACCGTCTGACCAAGTCGGCACATTTCATTGCTTACTCTATGAAGCATTCTCTGGAGAAGTTGACGCAGTTGTATATTGATGTGGTAGTCAAACTTCATAGAGTGCCAGTTTTGATAGTGTCAGACAGAGACCCGAGGTTCACGTCCAGATTTTGGAAGAGCTTACATGAAGCCTTGGGGACAAGACTAAAGTTTAGTACAGCTTTTCACCCACAGACCGATGGACAGTCCGAGAGAGTGATACAGATACTTGAAGACATGTTGAGAGCCTGTGCTCTAGACTTGAAAGGAAGTTGGGAGAAACACTTACCTCTGGTTGAATTTGCATATAACAATAGTTTTCAGGCGACCATTGGTATGGCCCCATATGAAGCATTATATGGCAGGAAGTGTCGATCTCCTCTTCATTGGAATGAGGTTGGTGAACGAAAAGTTATGGGACCAGAATTGATACAAGAAGCTCAGGAGAAAATACAACTCATACAGAAAAGAATCAAGGCAGCACAAGACAGACAGAAGAGCTACGCTGACACAAAAAGGAAGGAGCTAGAATTCAATGTGGGACACAGTGTTTTCTTGAAGATTGTACCGATGAAGGGAGTAGTAAGATTTGGCAAGAAAGGGAAGCTTAGCCCCAGATTCATTGGTCCGTTCAAAATTTTGCAAAGGATTGGACCAGTAGCTTACCAACTTGCACTACCCCCAACTTTAGCTGGAGTACATGATGTCTTTCACATCTCCTTACTTAGAAAATAAGTTGCAAACCCATCGCACGTCTTGAGTTATGAACCGTTGCAGCTAAGAGAAGACCTATCCTATGAAGAAACCCCTATTTGTATTTTGGATCGTAAAGAACAAGTCTTACCGAACCACACCATATCATACGTGAAAGTTCTTTGGAATAATCATGGCATTCACGAGGCTTCTTGGGAAACGAAAGATGATATGCAGAGAAAGTATCCACAACTTTTTACCGATCCAGGTATGTAAATTTCGAGGACGAAATTTTTATAAGGGGGGAGGAATGTAATACCCATGCCCAAAATATAAGGGTAATTTGGACTTTTTACTTTGTGTGCAGAATCTGTACCAATGGACCAATGAAGGGTGGAATTGTGGTTGTTAGCATGCACACTAGAGATAAAACCTTGCTAGTGTTTTATTAGTATTAGTGCAGAGTATACTTATTTATTTATTTATTTTTCCTTCTTTGTGCATGGTTATATGTTGCTAGTATCCAAATATATTTATTTATAAATTTATTAACATCTAAGAGAGGTTAGCCTAGTGGTTAGGACCCCATATGGATTTAAACAAGTCTAAAGATCAATTCTTGAGGAAAGCAATTGAAAGGAATTTTATTTATTTTGCTTTGGATAGCTTGGTGAACACAATATTGACTTTTGACTTGGGGACTATAATCGATATTGAAAGGAGAAGAAAGATTTTCTTTGTCAAGTGTACTTGAGAAGTTGAGATAAATTAAGGGAAGGGAGAGAATGAAGAAACTTAAAGTTTAATGAATTAATAAATTGTAAAATAAATTAAGAGATTAAAACTTAAAATTTAATTAAAAGGGGGTTGAAACCTATTCTAACAAATAAAGAAGAAGAAGTAAAGAAGAGGAAATAAAGAAGGATTGAAGAAGAAGAAATAAAGATGAAGAAATAAAGAAGAAGGAGGAGGAAAAACAAAAAAAAGAGAGGGAGAAAAGAATTTCACGTAAGAGCAAGAGAGAAGAGGATTCATTGGACTTGTCTTTTTTGAAAAGGTATACATTTTAATGTTCTCATATTCTATTTCATGATCATTTGAATATAGGAGATTGATTCTTGAGGTTGTATTGTTACAGTGTACAGTTTTGGACAGATTCTGTCCGCTATTAGAAAAAAAAATTGTATCTCTTAATCGGTGAGGATTTTGGACCCCAATTTTGGTGGGATTATAGATGGCATGTAGATGAAATTTTATTTCAAATTTGAGGCCCATCCAATTTCGTTTGGTATCCCATCTGAATGAGAACTTGAGACTAATCTGTTGTCTTGGCAGAATTTGAACCTGAACTTGGGAATAATGAAAGCCCAACTAATACTTGGAATTTAGGCTTGAAATTTGGTTTGGATCATTATTATTTAGTCTAGTTTAATACCCAAAAAAATTAGATTTAATCATGTTTGGGATATGATATTTATATATTTTGTAAATATGTTGCACAGATTCTGACAGAATCTGTGCACTAAGATTGAAACAAATGATTTAAATATAAAATAAGATAATTTGGAGATGATTTTTGGTGGAGATCTTTGTATTAGGGTAAATTGGTTCCCTGTAAATTTTGAGAGTCTCCAAATATGTACAAGGGGGGAAATATTGCAATTTGAGGGCTGCCCATGTTTACAAGTTGGGTACAGCTTTGTAAGGGTACATAAACCTATTGATTTTGCTATTTATAATCTATGTAGGGGATATTGGATCGTTATTTTTGTGATTTGAAGTGCAGTGAGAATTGAGTTAAAACTTACAAGGTGAGTGAGACCCCGCAGAATCTATGTATTATTTTCATATACAAATCTCTTTTCTTTGATTTGTCATTTTATTAAATTTCATGATTTGAAACAACATGACTATTTATGCATAATTATCTTGAAGTCTATTTTGAAGTATTATACATGTTTTGAAATATAATATGATTTTTATGGAAAGAATGCATGATTGTAAATTTATCAAAAGCATGATTAGACTTGTCATTTTATAAGATATAATTTGAATGTAATATTGTTGGACTGCAACCCTTCCAACGGGGGGTTATGTATTGGGGTGGATTGTTGAGTACAGGAGTGAGGCAAGAGCGTGACGTTTAAGGACATGGTCCGGTTCTGTGAGCCAAGAGCTCGAAGCTCGCAATTCCATCATGTTTAGGTATGTGGACCGGGGGTGAGGCAAGAGCGTGACGTATAAGGAACGTGGTTTCCCCTCCATAGGAGCCCGTTACCGGTTCTGTGAGCCAAGAGCCTGAGTCCCATCCTATTGATTATATTGGTGATATGTTAATTTTTAGCAGTGCCATTTTATGAACCTACTGAGGCTATTAATTGGAAATAGATTTATGAACTTTTGAACTCATGGCATGTTTTACTGGAATTTGTGATATTATCAGATTTATATAACATATGTTTTGAGATTCTATTACATTTCAAGATATGCATTTGTTTATCGATATTTATGTTCTGTTTCTCCTTACTCATTAAGCTTTTCCCAAGCTTACCCCTTTATTTAACCACACAGAGGACGAGAGTCAGGAGCCATGCTCATGTGATGAGTGCACTGGAGTTATTGGAGGAGATGATACTCAGATTGGGGATGATTAGAAAATTTATGGAATCATTTATCCTTCTTTTATTTGGGACGGTTGTAATGATTTGATCTTGATACATGATTTGTTTTAATATTTGGATGGATGGACGTAATAAGAATATTATTCTTACTTTTAGTTGTGGTGCCACCAACACCTTAGTTTTAAATATTCGAATTCATATTAATCGAATGCTGAATTTAACTGTTTAAGTCTTCCGCTGTGTTATATGATAGTATCATTGAGGATTTATTTGGAGATTATGACTAATGGTTCAATTTTGGTTCATTTATCTAAAACCATTTCGATCTTGTGGATTTGTGTGACGACCCTTACCCCTAGGCCGGTTTGGGGGCGTTACAAACATCGTGGACACTGGACGAACTGTGGTGTGTACCATCCACCAGCCCAGCATTGACATTTTTAATGCTTTTGATGAGGTTAGAAATTCTTGAGATTGATGGACTAGCATTCTGTTATGGCTTTGAGAATACTAACCAAATATGGTAGACCTAATTGAATGATTAAATTTCAATCACTTGTTCTAGTTTGATTGGGGCTAACTTTTTATTGTATTAACTTACATGTCAATATGATTCTGCAGGTCAATCTAGCATGAGAGACACTTAAAGATTTGTTGGCTCATTGGTTAGGCAAAAGGAGGCAAAGGGTAGCATCGCAAGCTTCAGCCAATGGTGATGTTTCATCAGGGTAAGGATTTTTCTGCTAGAAATCATTCTCATTCAAGAGTTGAGGTTGATGGTAATGTAGAAAATGACTCGATGTTTTACCCTCCATTTGAGTTTTCAACAGTTTCTTCTCCTTCTATAATTACTGAGGGCTCCCATGGAGGCCCATGGAGAAAGAAGATCACTCCGTTTGATGGTACTGAAGATGAGAAGGATTTTCCATGGTGGTGTGTTGATTGTGTTTTGAATAATCGATTGCCATCAAAAGAAAATACCAAGTAATAATCTGAACTTGATGCATGATTGCTTTTTATAGACACATTAAATGTGAAAATCAATTGATTAGGCTGGTATTTAATTTGTTTATGTTCCTTGTGTTGAGATGCTTTGCTGCTTATCATTGATCCTATGAAGGAAAGGCATTGTATTGTAGTCAGACAAGCTAATGATTAGGTGGGGATATTTGTTATTACTCGTGCCTTTATGCTCCAAAAGTTCCATAACTACCCTATTGTTTACTGCTAGAACCTGAACCTATAGAAAAAACTGTTTATACGCTGCATCTTTGGAAGAATTACTCCATGAAGGATTGCACTTAGCTCAGCCAGAAAACTTGATGACTCTCCAATTACCTGCATAAGATTTTGGATCAGTATATTCTGTAATATATGTTAAATGGGTTTTGCATTTTGTGAAGTAAAATCTCTAATAAAATTTGTGTCTAGTTTTCTTCATGCGGATAGTTTATAGTTTAGCTGTTGGTACCTGTGATGAGAATTTTTATGTTACAATGCAATATGCATATTTATATAAGCTTATGTGTATAATTTGCTTTATTTTTTCCTGCTCTTTCCTCCTCTGTTGCTTAATGGTTTTTATCTTGTAGACTGGCTTCTGTAGATAATCCTACTCAACTGTAATGTATGTATTTACAGAGAACTATTTATTTACATATTTCAGGATTCCTTTAATGCGTGTAATTATGGGAATGCTACTAATGTTGAAGAGCCTTCTACACTTTCAATGGATCAATGTGATCAAGTGGCCAATAAGATATCCGAACAGGCACCTTCAGATGATATTCCCATGGAAATTGTGGAACTCATGGCCCGAAATCAGTATGAGAGGCGTCTTTATTATGCCAAAGATGCTACAGAGAACAGGTACTGCTTGTCAGAAACAACTGAGAAAGTTATAGATATATTCTGGCCTAACAGATTCCACTGAAGCCCTTGGGACTGAGATGTTGAGATTACTCCATGAGAAGAAGTCTAACTTGCAGAAGTCTCAGTCCAGCAAAGAAAAAGATAGCATTTGTTCAGGTCCTAGTGAGGGACTCACCAAACAAAAATCAGATGCCTTACCTTCTAGTTTTGATGGAAATACAGAAGCATCAATTTCAGTACAAGCCGACTAGAACAAGGTCAGGCCTCTAATGGATTTAAGGCATTTTCACAGCGTCAAGGAAAGCTACCATGTCAAGTCCAGTTTGCCATTGGTTCAAGAAGAAGCTATGTGGTACTGAAAATTGTACTTGGGATGGTGATATGGTTGGGCAAAGATGCTTCAGTACCTCTGCTCAGTCGTCAGGTGCATATCATACTTCTCAGGTACCTTTACAACAAAGTGCATTAATGGAATCACAATCTGTTTAGCCCTTAGAAGTCAGTTACTGGAGTGAGTAATTCAAACAGGATTTCTCTTCAAATTAATAATGATGTTTTTCTTTCATTTTGAAATTTGGATGTATATTTGTAGGAATATTTATATATTGTAAATAATTTTTTTTTTTTTAAAATATCAAATCTTTTACGACGGGATTTTCTTTCCATGCCAAAAGATCACCCTTTTCGTGGTATATAATATAAATATCCGTCGTATATAAGGTAGTTCTAAAACGACGGTAAGCGTAGCAAGTCCCATATAATTTATTATATACCACAAAAATCATTTCCGTCGTATATAAGTTGCTCTTATACCACGGATTTGATGATCCGTCGTATCTAATGTATTTTTATCCCACGGAAAGGATAGTCTGTAGTATATAATAACACGTATGCTGTGGTATATACATACTGAACCGACACATAGCTAATTTTCTTCGTAAAAGCTTACGACGGTAGTCCATCCGATGGTTGTGCGACGGATTTTTACCGTCGTAAATACTATTTTTGGGACAGAAAAAAGCTTGTGCCATAGAAAATTCCCGTCACAAAAACCCTGATTTCTTGTAGTGTTTGTCCATTCCCTCTCTCACACCCATAAAGAAAACAGCAGCTCCTAACTCTATCAAATACAGCTTTATACAAAAGAATATAAACAGGGTAAGGTAACCCGAGCCCCAAAAACAAAGTTGAAAAGTAAAATGGGGAAAAACTCCAACAAAAACAAAAGGAGTCATCCAGACAAAAAGAGTCAGCCGCAATACCCTTCACAGGTCATCCTTAGCTGTCACAGAAAACACTCGCACCATCGGTATAACCTCCGTCCGGGTCCATACCAATATAGTCATAATCACCAAAGCTCGCCTTCGGGAGATAAGTCTCCCTGCCACAATAACATTCACCTGTAGGATCATCAAACAGAAAAACATATATAACAGAGTGTGAGCTCCACCAAGCCCGTGAATGAAATACATCACCATGCATCCAGATGCAATCAGAACCATATGGATCCTATATGAGGTGTAGTTCAATTTATTTATTAGCCACCTAACATCACAACTAAGGCAGATTAGTGCTACTACAATCCCCACTACATGTATCCCTAGTGCGGGCTTTTAACCCCTTCCCGCGATACACCTATTGAGTTGTCGGAGAGGACCAGTCAGCTCCCGCATCAATCACCATGGTCAACCCGACCAGCCCTCTGGGATTAACCTGTGAGGCATCCATCCTTTTTATCAATTTTCTTTTCTCTTGTTTATAGCCTATAATCACCTTTTCGGTGCAATAACATTTCTTTCTTTTCTTTTCTTTTCTTTTCTCATTCATATGGTCACTCCCACAGGCATCCAACACCTTAACCCCTGTTGGCAAGGGTGATGAAACTCTAGCCCAATGCATCTATATGGCATCGTATGAGTTGGGTGGTGTCAACCGCATCCCATTCTACGGGCTACCACATGCCTCATTTCCAAGCCGGCTACATCATCTAGTCGAACAATTCACATACAGCATACAATGTTCATTCATAGATTCCAGCAGTCGACACATCATTGTTTCAGATTTCAAGATTTATGAAATAAGTAAACAACACAATATTATTATGTTAGAAATCATTTCAGCATATTAGTTATTTTACATTTACATACACGGTGAAATTTCACTTACCTTGGTCTGGTCCTATTGGTTCAGTTTCGGCCGGTGTCTGGCTGTGCACCTCGAGCACGGGATCAATTTCAAATTTATTAAATCAAAAATGTGTTAATTAATATTCAAAGCTGTTTTGGATAACCTAGTGTTGGTCTAGGCCCACTGGTCTGACTCGGTGTTCAATCTGGCGTTACTTGGAATTCTCGGGGTCTTGCACTGGGCTTTCGGGTCCATGTCCCGGTGCATCATCCAAGATGTGGAATAGGGTTTGATTTGGTACATAGCTGTATGGTCAGCTGTTCATGGTCTAGGTAGTCATACAAAACAGTTCCCAGGTCAGCAATTCAGCTGGACTAACCCTAGCATGGTGACCAGGCCCTGTGGGGCCCACTTGGGTACCTAAGGTGTGGATATCATTAAACAGATGTGAAGAGGGGTATTTCGGTCATTTACCATCCCACACACAGTACATAGCCCATTGGTGAAGGCCCACAGAGACTGGACAACATTACAGCCCAAAATAAATCTCTGGGCGTTTCACTAGGTGATTGGGCCAATCGCCCAGTGCATCGCCCGGAGCCTGTTTGAGATGAGATCAGGCCTGATTTCTTGGATTTTTATGCATGGGCAGCCATGGGATCGACCATGGTTGCATGTGGGATGATTATGGACCACAGTTGGAGTGGAATCCAATGGTTCCAATGGTTCTTGGCTTGGTTCATCCATTTGGAAACCAGGAGTTGTCCAGACAGCTTAGAGAACAACAACCCCGGCTGTGTTCCAGCTTAGAGCCACGGTTTGGGCTGCATGCAAGGGAAGTTTTTACCTACACATTCATCGTAGGGTGTGGTCCCTATAGTTATCTAAACAAGGATTAGCTTGCATGAGCAGATCCATGCCCAGACTGCCTATTGTGGGTGTAACTGGGCAGAGCAGTCTGGCACAGAGACTGGTTTCAGTCTCAGCAGTATATCAGCAAATAAATCATATTCAAAATGCTCAGATCTTACATGTAACAGCTTTTCATGCCAGAACTGAAGCACCCCAAAGCAGTTCCAAGGTGTTCTGGGCTTTACTTAGCCAAAAACACCATCTCGAAGCAGGGGTCCATAAGGAAATACAGAGAACAACATCAGGTGGTAAAGTTCATTACCTGAGGATTAATGGGCTGCAGGAATAGAGGGCAGGCAGCTCTGGTCTCCTTCTCCTCCCTTTCCTTTTCTTCTTCTTCTCTCTTCCCTTTCTCTCCTTCTCTCCTTTTCTATTTTCAGCTGGGGCAGTAAACGGATTTTGTATTGCCCCCCCCTTCTATTTATAGTACTGGCCCCTACTGGGGTCTGTTTGGTTTTGGGCCCCACCTTCCAGAATGCATTTTTAACTAAATTCTGAGCCATTTTGGCTGCTCAGGTGGGGTCCACATGGTACCAGGGGTGGGTAATGGTTCCTAAAATTCTCATCTACCCCTAGAGGGTGTTCATGGTCTGTATGGGTGGTCCTCACATATCTGGAGTCCAAATTACACGATTCAGTCACTCTGGGTGATTCACTGGATGATTGGGCCAATGTCCCAGTGCATCGCCCAAAGAATACAGCAATGCTGTATAGGCCCTATGCTTGCACAGGTGCTTGGCCCAAGGCTTGGGCTTTGCACCAACACCTCACCCAAGGTTTAATGCACATCTGTACAGGTGTGGGCCCCACATTTATGGATATTAGAGAGAGTACCTGGGGTTTATGCAATACATCATGCTGTGGGTAGGGCAATTGCATGGGTCTGCAATCCATTTTCTGGCAGGTATGTAAGAGGACATCCTCGGGGGTTCAACTACTGGAGTGATGCTCCACAGTGTGTTTGGGTGACTGGTCAAAGGTCCTTGTCCTTCATCCAAAATTCCAGTCAATCAGGGGCAGGCTTGACACAACAAATGGCCACCGTTGTTGCAACTGCATACACAATCACGCCACCATTGGAATTTTGGTTCAAGGACAGGAACCCCTGATCAGGCAACCAAGATCACTGTGGAGCATCACTCCAGTGACATGGATCAATGAAGAAACTCTGTGCATGTCCTCTTTTATACCTGTGAGAAGATGGATAGTGGACCCCTACTCTTGCACAGCTCACAACCTAATGTATGGTTTGAATCCCAGGTAATCTCTCTCCTCCCTATAATGGTGGGACCCACCTCTGAAAAATCATGTAAAAACCCCTAATGGGCATGTGGGGACAATACCCTGATTTAGGGTCAAACCCCTATGCTGTTCCCCTTTGAATTCAGTTGCTGGAATTCTCTGGGCGATGGCACTGGGCGATGCAGCAAGGCCCAGAGACATCGCCCAATGGTTGTTTTTGCACATTTTTAATTATTATAAATGGGGCAACCACCCAACATGACCATGGGCACCCTCCACTGATAAAGGGGAGCCTGAGGGACCACCTCATACCCCTGGTTCAGTGTGGACCCCACCAGAGAACCCAGAACTAGTCAGAATCAGTTCAAAAATTGATTTTTAAAAGAGGCCTTAATAGACAAACAGGCCTTAGTTGGCCTTGGTTTATAAATAGGAGGCCTTGGGCTCATTTTAGACCCCTTGGCAAATCTGAAATCCGAAAGAGGAAGGAGAGGAAAGAACAGAGAGAAAGGAGAGGAAGAAGAGGGGGAATAAGGGAGAAGAAAGAGAAGGGGCTATTGCAGCCCATTCTAGATGATCCGAGCTTACCCACAGCCCTATTCAGGTATAGAAACTCCCCCATACCTGCTGTTCTCTATTTCCTCCCCATTTATGCTGTGCTATGCAACTCTGGGCAGCCCAGACAAGCTAGGGTTTGCCTAGTCTAGCACCAGATCTACCATGCATGCATAGAGCATGGGAGATCTATGATTTTTATCACTTTTCATTGGGCACTTATGCTGCTGCCATGGCCAAAATCTGGCTGTGCCCACCTGTACTGCCAGATGGCCTATTGGCCAATGTTTTTGAAACCCTAGGAGCTGGCTAAGGCTGTACAGCCCTAACCCTAGATGGGTATAGCCTCAAGCCCCCTTGTTTCAGGTGATTTCAGCTCTATACAAGGCTGGAACTGAATTCCAAGCCTAACCAAAACCTTGAACACTATTCATCTGGGTTACTTGGGCAGCCACAGTCAGCCTGACTGGAACCCTGATGGAGAAACCAATTGGACCATTGTGTAGACCATCACTAGGGCTACCTAAATCCCTAAGCATGCAGAGGATTAGGTGTGAGCCCAACCATGCAAGCCCAGCCTTGGAAACTTAGCCTGTATCTATTCTACATGCACTGGGCGATGCAGACATCACCCAGAGCCAACGCTCAGTGAAGGGAATTTGGCTAGAATGATGGACAGACCTGGGGGATTTCACCCACATACCCCCTGGACACTGTGGGAAGGCTAGAAATTACCAAAAAGCCCTTCCTCACATCTGTCCTTATTTGGAAATAATTTGGAACCCTAGTGGGCCCCGCTGGTGATTGAATCACTGCTGTGCTTGGTCCTACAGTACAGACATGCTGTGGATAGCACTATGACCATGTTTTGACCTAGTGGCAGATGCTGACATTGACAAATGACCAATTTGCCCCTGTGCCCTAACACTGGCCCATGCACTGGAACATGACCTAAGTAAGGCTCAGTGATTCCAAGAGTGAGCCAATTGAACCCCGGGTCAACCCAATAAGATTAGGGTAACCCTAAGACTTCTAATGACAAACTGATAACTTAACATGGCAACTTTTGATTTACATCTAGGACTTGATCCTGTGCTCGGGGACAACAACCCGGACAAGCTGCTTTGGCCTGAATTTGTGGTTGAGTACCTAGAGCCAAATCTTGGTGAGTGAATGATACTATCGTATGTGCAAATGTAATCATGATCTGATGCCGGCTATTAATAATTGAATCATGGTTGTTGTGTTATTTACTTATAATTCAAGTTATTCAAATCACTTCATAGTATCTATTGTTGATCAACACTGTGAATTCTATATGATGATTGTGATTGTTAGATTAGATGCCGTACTCGGCTTGGAAATGGGGCCTATGGTAGCCTGTATTATGGGGTACAGTTGACACCACTTGACTCATACGATGCCATGTAGACATGGGGCTAGAGTTTCATCACCCGTGCCACGAACCCTTGCCAATAGGGGTTAAGGTGTTGGATACCTGTGGGACAATTATCAGGGAGTGAAAAAAAAAAGAATAAAGAACACCGGAATGGTGCATATAGGCTATAAGCCAAAAGAGAAAATGAGGGAAGAACGGTTGTCTCCTCAGGTTAATCATAGAGGGTTGGTCGGGTCGACCTTGGTGAACAAATGCGGGGGCTGACCAGTCTTCTCCGACAACTCAATGGGTGCATCGCGGGAAGGGGTTAGAAGCCCGCACTAAGGATACATGTATTAGGGATTGTAGTGGCACTGACCTAACTTAGTTGTAATGACAGGTGGCTAACAATAAAAAATCTGGACTTACATATCAAGTAGAATTATATAACTTGTGAATTGTGATTGCATATGCATGCATGATTGATGTTGTTTGCTCACGAGCTCAGTGGGGCTCACACTTTGTTATGCAATGCTCTTCTTAGATGATCCTACAGGTGGATGCCGCTGTGGCATGGCGGGCTATCTCGAGGAGGAGAGTTTTAGTTGTTATAACAATGTTGGTGTGGACCCCGACGAAGGTCATACCGATTCTGCGTACGTTCTCGATGGTCATTGCAGATGAAGACCATTGAAGTGTGCATGTGATGTTTTGACTGGGGACTCCTTTTGGGTTTTCTGGAGTTATCCCCGTTCTGACTTGGTTGTGTAGCTTCTACCTTTGTTTTTCTTTTTGGGGCTAAGAATGCTCGTCCTGTATATATTTTTGTATGTACTTATCAGCTTTTGTTTCTTTGTTGTGGGTTGTGTGTGCCTGGGGGATGTATCAAACAAAACTTTATATGTATATATTATCATCATTTCCCGTATCGCTATGCTTCCATTTACTTTTGAACTGTAGACGTCCTCCATTACTCTGATCTTACTTATGGTTAAGATGTGGATATGGTTCCATGATCTTAAGCACTGCTTCTAGATCCATGGGATTTGGCGGATTACCGTTACGCAATTCGGGTCACCTACCCAATCCTCCTAGGGGTGGTTTGGGGTGTGATAGTCAACTCTGTAGAATCTATCCCAAAAGTCTAGACGCTGCTCCCCAAACCCCACTCTCGTCTCCAAAGAAGTGAAGCCCTGATCCACCCTAGTCGCCAAGCTAGAGAGTTTAGTGCCAAGACTCTGGAGATGTGTCAACATCTGCGCCCAATCAGAAGGTCCTAGAACCTGAGAGCTAGTAGCACATGTCGTCTCATATGCAGGTAAGTTAGTAAATTGAGTGTCTCCCTGCTCCATCCCCTGTACCTCCTCAACGTGTACCTCATCACCATGCTCCACTCCATGCTCCTCTCCCTACTGTATCCCCATCTGCCCCTCATCGTCTGGTGGATCCTCCCCAGGCACCTTCATCTTCAGAATGGAAGTCTTATCTATGGGCCTGGATCTGGTCTTATTAATGTACTCGCCCTCCAATGGCACCCCAAAATATCGAAAGACCAAGGTGAGAAATCTCCCATAGGGAAGGTTCCCATCAGCTGGGTTCCAAGCGTGATAAAGCATCACCTGAAGTAACAGATACGGGAGGTTGATGATTGGACCCCCTTGACCAGCTCCCAAGAGATAGTAAGTAATGTATGCCCTCATCATGGATATGCTACCCTTGTTACCCCCTTTAGGGTAAATATTGTAGGTTACACACCTACTAATCACCCTAGCACTTGGTCTGTAAGAGGTCTCAGACTTAGGCGTGTCCGGAGAACCTGTCAAAGCTTGGAAGACTGTTCTCCTAGTCTCCAAAGAACACATCTCAGATATGTCCATACGAGGCTGATAGTAAACCCTCTCTCCTATGTCAGGTAAACCCAGGATCTCTGCAAATAGGGTAGTGGTCAGCCTGATATCCACTCCCTTCACCCTACTCTCTACTCCAAACTCCTAGGCACTAGAAGGCCCCAGGTTACAGTAGAAGTACTGAACCAAGTTGGGATAACAAGGCTTGGTAGGAGACAACATCGATGCCCAACCTAGGGCATTGAATCTGGCGAAGAGGTTGTATTGGTGGAAGTCCTCTACTTGCACCACCCGACCATTCACTATCTTTAGGGAAACAAAATTCTTCCACTCCTTAGCGTATTCATACCTGGAGAAAAGATGGTGGTCAAAATCTGGTTCCTCGGAAGACGAATCCTCTCTAGGGGACAAAGGTGGTACCGAAGAATAGGAAGATTCCTCAGATTTGACCCGTAGCCTCTTTTGGGCTATCGATTTCCTAGCGGTACGATGGCTTGTAGACATCTTCTACAAGGAATAACAAAAATAATTAGGTTAGGACAAGGAAAAATAGAGAAAACCTAACCCAAGGAAAGATTTAAAGAAACAAACAACTATTTAGGTAATGTAGAGAAGAAAGCATACCTAGGCATGCATAGACTCGCAAAAACCACGGGGGATTGTGAGGATTTGGTGTGGACTAGGTCACACTACCCTCCAAGAGCTTCTCCTAGGTGTTTAGTTGAGTTTTGAGAGGAATAGAACCAAAATGGGGCCCTCTCGGACTTAAAAAGCCTGCGCCTGATTCTCTAGGCGATGGCACTGGGCGATGTGGCAACGCCCAGAGACATTGCCCAGTGTGTGCAATTTTGCTGTTTTAGGTTATTCACATATAAGGACTTGAGATTTGACCATATTACCCTTAATGAACATGAAAATATGAACTTTCTTAGAAGGTTTAAAATATATATATATATATATATATATATATATATATATATATATAACTAACAATAAATTAAGCGAGTACTAAGCAAACACAACCTTCTTAAACCCAAAGGGGTGAAATTTCTATTTAAGGGTTGAATAGAGCACATAGGGCTTGAAAAACTTTTGTTGTTGTGCTTATGATAAATATTTAATAAATATAGATAAATGTGTATAATGATTGGTGTGTACTACCTAATTACCACATGTTTGAATATTGTGATGTACGAACTGCTTGGAGTGCTGCTATGCAAATAGAACTTAGATATGTATGTATGTTGTAATAAGAGATTAGTAAGTACATGGAGCGTAGATCTCATCCTAACCAAGGCCTAGGATAGCTGAGAATAGGACCTAATAGGGTTCGTAGTAAATCAAACACCTGGACGCACCTTGAGCCAACCTAAGAATTTGTTTCATTGATCTTTAGTTATTTAAGTTTCAGTAGTTGTGTACTTAATTTTTTTTTTAATTAAGTATGCCCTAATGTCTAGAACCATTCTATATGACAGACCCACTATCTTGACTAAGGCGGAGACCCCAAAGATCATGATTTACATTAGACATCTATGAGAGAGACCGAGACGGATACGGTTAGTGTTACCCCGAGCTGAGAATTGACTGGACTTTTACTTGGCCATCACTGCCATTAGTGGACCAGAGGAACGAGAATATTTTATGAGATTAGCTGGAGAGGTAAGAGCTGACATAGAATTTCTACTGGCAATGGAGTTTGTGACCAGGAAGAAGCTGGAGATGCTTGCCTACTAGATCAGGTAAGTAATTAAAAGTCTTTATTTAAAAATCTGAAATTTTTTTCAACAGTGCCATCCATAGCATATTGACACATAAAATGCATAAGAGAAACATAAAGCGTTCAATAAGACACGTCACCTAATAAACCAAGACAGTGAATCTAACAATCCACCTTACTGGTGACTCATGATACTCATTAGAACTGTGGACTGGATTTGTACCTGCTTAGCTAGAAAACAATTGTTGATCCATATAGATGAAATTGGAATATTGAACACGCTCCTCTTTTCAGAGAAGCGACAATGGTCAACACTAGAAGTTCTCATGGAGGTCGTAAAGGTAAACAACCTAGAGTTGTACCGGAGGTTGAGTTACCTAACGGAACTGAGGCTCAAAACTCTGAGGCATCGACTGCTTCATTAGGAGCACCAGCGGCTGCACAAGCTACTGTAGCAGCACCTCAGCCAAGTGTGACAGCCGGTGACATGACTGCATTCATGACCACGATGATGCAGACCATGCAACAACAACAGGAATTGCTTGGTCAGATGTCTACACAGTTTGCAACCATGATGCACGAGCACGTAGCACCCCCACCACCTCCCAATTGACCAGTGCTATTTCCACCACCTGTGCCTCAGCATTTAGCGAAAAATTCCACCCCTAAGGTTATGGAGAGATTCAAGAAACTTCAACCGCCTGCATTTTCAAAAATAACCTCTGAGGCAATGCAGCTAGAACGATGGATCAGTGCCCTAGAAAAGGCATTTGAAGTACTTGAGTGCACGGACGCATAAAAGATTATTTGTGCGAGTTATCAGTTGCATAATGAAGCCGAAGCTTGGTGGAAAGCAACTAGGCCTAATTTGGAAGCTGCTCACCCAAATCCCACGTGGGCGCAGTTTAAGGAGATTTTCTTCAAGAACTATTTCCCTGAGAGTTTTAAGGATAGGAAAGAAGCAGAATTTATTGCACTAGTGTAAGGAACTAAATCAGTGTTGGACTATCAATAGCGATTTGAAGATCTATTCCATTTTGCCTCAGAGCACCTGAAAGGGGAAGTTAGTAAGGCCAAGAAATTTGAGAAGGGACTCAAAACTGAAATTGGGTCAGTACTGTCAATCATGGATATTCGGGATTATGCTCAAATGGTCGAGAAAGCGAAGATAATGGAGGATAGGTTTAAGGAAAAGGAGAAAGAAAAGACTGTGACGTCGTCTGGTTTGAACAAAAGGCCAAACAATTTTCAAACCTTTGGATGGCCGAATAAAGTTTATAGAGGTTCGAGTTCAAGCCCTACTTCGACTCTGTATCGTAGGCCGAGCGTGGGTCAGAATTCTTTTCGCCCTACATTTACTCGACCTGCTCAACCTACTACGAGTCAAGCAACGATAGCAGCCTCGCCAGCCGAACCAGCAACAAGTCAAGCGAGCAAAGCTTCAGCACCTGGAGTTCCACCCTTTAAGTGCTATCTGTGCAACAAGGAAGGACATATGGCCAGAGATTGCAGATCACGTGGGTATGGCAACAACTCATCAAACCAGCCCTACGCTAGGCCATTTCAGCCACGGGACAATCGGATGCAAGGAAAGGTGCATGCTTTAACAAATGAAGAAGCTGAGGCAAACCCCGACGTATTGATAGGTAAGTTGCTGAACACTACTTAACTATAGGGAATAATTGGCTTACTACATGTAACCTAAATTACCTAAGAACCCTAGGTACCTTAAATGTCTCAACCATACCCACACGAGTATTATTCGACTCGAGCGCGACCCACTCTTTCGTCTCCTCAACCTTTGCTAGTAAGATGAAAGATCAACCAAGTGACATTGGGCACGAGCTAGTAGTCAGCACACCGACAGGGAGTGTTGTGAGTTTGAAGGAGGTCTACGACCCTTGTCAGATTGAAATTCGTGGGAGAAAACTAACCGCACGACTGATAAAGATGGATATAAATGATTTTAACGTGATACTAGGCATGGATTTGCTATCTGTATATGGTGCAATCGTCTTATGTGCGGAGAAAAAGATAAAATTTAAACTGGAAGATGGGTCAAACTTCACCTATCAAAGTGAAACAAGGAGGAAAGCCAAAAGGATAACATTATCCGCACTCCAAGCGCGAAAGTTACTAGAAGAAGGATGCCAAGGCTTTTTGGCCACTGTGATAGACACGAAGGCAAAGACAAAACCCTTGGAGGAACTCCACGTCGTCAGAGAGTTTCCTGATGTATTTCCAGAAGATTTGACTCAGCTGCCGCCGGACTGCGATATAGAGTTCGCGATTGATTTGATTCCTGGTGTAGCACTGGTATCCAAGGCACCATATCATATGGCGCCTATCGAGTTAAAAGAATTGCAAGCACAACTTCAAGACTTATTGAAGAAGGGATTCATTTGACCCAGTGTATCACCCTGGGGAGCACCCATGTTGTTCGTAAAGAAGAAGGATGGTAGCATGCGGCTGTGTATCAACTACCGTGAGTTGAATAAACTGACGATCATGAATCGATATCCATTGCCACGTATTGACGACCTATTTGATCAGCTACAAGGAGCGAGAGTTTTCGCCAAGATTGATCTTAGGTCAGGATACCATCAACTGAAGATCAAAAGCGGTGACATTCATAAAATGGCGTTCCGAACTCGATATGGACATTATGAATTTTTAGTTCTGTCGTTCGGATTAACCAACCCCCCGGCAGCATTCATGGATATGATGAATAGAGTATTCCATGACGTGCTGGATAAGTTTGTCATAGTATTTATTGACGACATCTTGGTGTACTCTAAGAGTGAGGAAGAGCACGCACGATACCTTATTTTCGTGTTGCAGCGGTTGTGGGAACACCAACTCTTTGCCAAATTCAGAAAATGTGAATTTTGCCTTCACCAAATCGGATTTTTGGGGCATATCGTCACCAAGGACAGCATCGAAGTAGACCCCGACAAGGTGAAAGCGGTTCTCGAGTGGGAGACTCCAAAGAATGCCATTGAAATTCGAAGTTTCTTAGGATTGGCTGATTACTACCGACGATTTATTGAGAACTTCTCGCGCATCTCGGCACCCATGACGAAACTCACAAGGAAGGGAGCCAAATTTGAATGGAATGAAGCGTGCGAGAAAAGCTTTCAGGAATTGAAGAACCGATTGGTATCAGCTCCAATTCTAACCATTCCAGACGGTACGGGAGGAATGGTAGTATATACCGACGCATCCAGAATAGGATTGGGTGGTGTCCTGATGCAGAAAGGTAAAGTGGTCGCCTACGCCTCCAGGCAGTTGAAGGAACACGAGAAGAATTACCCCACTCATAATTTAGAGTTGGCAACGGTAGTCTTTGTATTGAAAATTTTACGACATTACCAATATGGTGAAAAGAGCGAGATCTTCAGCGATCACAAAAGTCTGAAGTATTTCTTGACCCAAAAGGAGCTGAATATGAGACAGAGGCGATGGTTGGAATTGGTGAAAGACTACGACTGTGAAATCTAGTATCACCCCGGCAAGGCCAATGTTGTGGCAGATGCACTAAGCAGAAAATCTCAGACTACGTCCCTTGCATCTTTGGCCGTAAGTGAGCAGTTAATAGAGGAAGCTCAAAAGTTTGATTTGGAACTCGTGATCGAAGGAACGGCTATGCAATTAGCAGCTATGAACCTGCAATCGTCGATACAAGAAGAAATAATTACGAAGCAACCATTAGATCCCAAGCTGGCCAAAATAATTTGGGAAGTTCAACAAGGGGTCCATAAGGACCCAGATTTTTCCTTGGCCTTAGATGGTGCATTGAAGTTTCGAGATAGACTATGCGTGCCTAATGACTTTATCATCCAAGACCGAATTCTTAAAGAGGCGCACAACTCACCCTACACAATCCACCCCAGAAGTACAAAGATGTACAAAGATTTGAAGAAGTATTACTGGTGGATGAGAATGAAAGAAACCATAGCAATTTATGTGTCCAAGTGCCTCACCTGTCAACAAATAAAAGCGGAGAGACACCGACCATACGGATTGTTGCAGCCACTTCCCATACCTGAATGGAAGTGGAAAAGGATAACTATGGATTTTGTGACAAATCTGCCCAACACCAGGAAAGGCATGAACGTAATTTGGGTGATTGTAGATGGACTAACAAAGGCGGCATACTTCATACCGATCAAGATAAGTTACCCAATGGAAAAGCTTGCCCAGATATACATTGAAAACATAGTTCGGCTACACGACATGCCTGTCAGTATTGTGTCTGACAGAGATCCTCAATTCACCTCAAGGTTTTGGAGAAGTTTGCAAAAGACATTGGGATCTCAACTAAATCTTAGTACGCCTTTTCATCCGCAGATGGATAGACAATCGAAAAAGACTATTCAAACTCTGGAAGACATGCTCCGAGCCTGTGTTTTGGAAATAAATGACAGTTGGGATGTTCACATACCTTTGGTGGAATTCACATACAATAATAACTATCACTCCACCATTGGCATGGCACCGTTCTAAGCACTCTATGGAAGGAAGTGTCGAACTCCGCTAAATTGGGATGAAGTTGGTGAGCGGAAATATCTTGGACCTGAAATGATTCAAGCGACCTGCAACAAGGTGGATGTCATAAGAGAAAAGATCAAGATAGCCCAGTCAAGATAGAAAAGTTATGCGGATAATCGAAGGAAAGATATTGAGTTTGAGGTCGAAGAAAAAGTATTCCTTTGAGTATCTCCAACTAAGGGATTGCTACGTTTCAATAAGAATGGCAAATTGAGCCCAAGATTCATCGATCGTTATGAAATTTTTAATAAGGTGGGACCTGTAGCATACCGACTGGCATTACCACCATCTTTGTCGAGAGTCCACGACGTTTTTCATGTGTCAATGTTGAGGAAGTATATTCAAAACCCGACACATGTATTATCAACTGAACCTGAATAGTTGGATGTGGATATGACCTATGAAGAACAACCCATGGAGATATTGGATAGAAAGGAGCATAACCTCCGTAATCGGACAGTCGCTTTTGTAAATGTTCGATGGGGAAACAACCCGATAGAAGAAGATTCATGGGAACATGAAGAAGAAATGAAAGAGAAGTATCCTCAACTCTTTGGATTACAAGGTAAGCAAATTTCTAGGATGAAATTTTTGTAAGGTGGGGAGAAATGTCAAACCTTGCTCCTGACTGGTTGGATTCTTGATTTAAGGGTAGGAACCCCTGTCCAGGAAACTAGGATTACTGTGGAGCATCACACCACTCAATGAGATCAATGAGAATACTTTGAACAGGTTTCCCTATATACCTGTCAGAAGATGGATAGCAGACCCTTGCAACTGTGCAGCTCACAGGCTGATGTATGACTTGGATCTCAAGTAATCTCTCTCCTCCTCAAATAGTAGGACCCACCTATGTGAAAAGTATGTAAAATCTCCTATTAGGCATGTGGGGACAATACCCTGACTTAGGGTCAAACCCTGCGCAAGCCCCATTGAATTTCAGCTTGCTGGAATTCTCTGGGCGATGGCACTAGGTGATGTAGCAAGGCCCAGAGACATCGCCCAGTGACTGATTTTAAATATTTTAATGGATTTTATTTATGGGACCACCCATTATGGACATGGGCACCCTCCACTGATAGAGGGAAGTCGGAGGGACCACCTCATGCCCTCAGTTCATTGTGGACCCCACCAGTGAGCCCAAAATCAGTCAGAATCAGTTTAAAAACTGATTTTTAAAAAGGGGCTTCACAGGCAAACATGCCTCAGTGAAGGGGGGGTTTATAAATAGGGGGTGTTAGAGCTCATTAGAGCTTTTCTATCTGCTGGAGAATTTGTGGGAGAGAAGAGAGGAAAGTAGAGAGAAAAGGGAGAAGAAGGAGAAGAAGAAGGAGAAGGAAGAAGAAGGAGGTGCTGCCACCCCCATCCCTGCTACATCCGAGCCCTCTCTCAGGGTATTTCAGGTATAAAACACCCATTCATACCTGCTGTCTCCATTCCCTCTCTATGTATAGTGTACTTTTGCTCCCTAGGCAGCCCAGAATAGCTAGGGTTTGCCCAGTACGAATTTTTATGTAATTTGAGCATTTAGTTATGCTGTTCTTATGGCCGAAACCTGGTTGTGCCCACCTGCACTGCCAGATGGCCCTATTGATCTGTGATTTGGAACCCTGGGTGCAAGCTAGGGCTGTAGAGACCAAACCCTAGATGATTGCAGCCTTGAACCCTTGTTATTCATGCATTTCCAGCCTTGCATGTGGCTGAAACCAACTCCCAAGCCTGGCCAAAACCCTGTGGTACTATTCATCTAGACTGCTTGGGCAGCTCTGGCAGCCTAATGTTGGATCTGATGGATGATCCAATTGGACCATTGGGTAGGCATTCTCAGGGGCTACCTGATCCTCCAAACATGTAGAGGATCAAGTATAGGCCTAGCCTGAAAAGCTCAGCCTTGGGAACTCAGCCCATATCAATTCTACAGCCACTGGACGATGCACTGGGCGATGCAGACATCGCCTAGAGCCAATGCCCAGTGAAGGAAAATTGGCTGGATTGATGGACAGACTTGGGGGATCTCACCCTTTGACCCCTGGACACTGTGGGAAGGTTGGAAAATTACCAAAAAGCCTTTCCCCACATCTGTCCTTATATGGAAATGTTTTGGAACCCTAGTGGGCCCCCACAGGTAAAGGAAGCCCTGCTATGCTTGGTCCTACAGCACAGATAAGCTGTGGACAGCACTATAAACATATTCTGACCTAGGGTCAGGTACAACCATTAAAATGACTATTTTACCCTTTGTGCCACTGACACTGGTTGAGGTACCGGGACAAGAGCCTAAGGCCCAGTGCAAGGCCCAGTGATTCTAAGTGTAACCAACTAAACCCCAGGTCAACCCAGTAAGTTTAGAGTAACCCTAGGACTTCCAGTGACAGACTGATAACTTAACATAACAACTTTTGATTTACATTTAGGACCTGATTCCGTGCTCAAGGTCAACGACCAGACAACTGCTAGAACTGAGATTATGACTGAATAACTAGAGCCAAGTGCAGGTGAGTGAATAATACTATCATATGTGTATATGTAATTATTATCTGATGCCGGCTAATAAGAATTGAATATAATTGCTGTGTTATTTACTTTTGTTCAAACTACTCAAATCACTGCATAATGACTGTCTTTTGATCAACACTGTGAATTCTTCTATGATGATTGTGAATGTTAGATTAGATGCCGTAGTCGGCTTGGAAATGAGGCCCATGGTAGCCCGTAGTATGGGATGCGGTTGACACCACCTGACTCATACGATGCCATATAGACATGGGGCTAGAGTTTCATCACCCGTGCTATGCATCCTTGCTAATAGGGGTTAAGGTGTTGGATGCCTATGGGGACGACCATCAGAAAAAGAGAAAAGAGAAAAAGAAATGAAAAGAACACCGGAATGGTGCATGAATGTATAGAACACCGGAATGGTGCATATGGGCTTTAAACCAGAAAAGAAAAGAAAAGAAAGAAAGAAATGGATTGTCTCATGGGTTAATCACAGAGGGCTGGTCTGGCTGACCTTGGTGAACGAATGCGAGGGCTGACTGATCCTCTCCGACAACTCAATAGGTGTATCACGAGAAGGGGTTAGAAGCCTGCACCAGGGATACATGTGTTGGGGATTGTAGTAGCACAGACCGACTTAGTTGTATTGCCAGGTGGCTAATAATTAAACTGGACTTACATATCATATAGGACCATATGAATTGTGAATTGTGATTGCTTGTGCATGCATGATTGATGTTATTTTCTCACAAGCTCAGTGGGGGCTCACACTCTGTTATGCAATATTTTTCTTAGATGATTTTGCAGGTGGATGCCGCTGTGGCATGGTGGGTCATTTTGAGGAGACCTTTGGTTGTTACGATGATATTGGTATGGACCCCGATGGAGGTCATACCAATCCTGTGCACATTTTTGGTGGTTGTTGATGAAGACCATTGAAGTGTATTCATGACAGCTTTTTGGCTTGGGGACTCCTTTTTGGTTATTTGGAGTTATCCCCGTTCTGACTTGGTTGTTGTAATTTTTCTTTTTCCTTTTTGGGGTTGAGTATGCTCGCCCTGTACATGTTTTTGTATGAAGTACTATACTTATCAGCTTGGTTTCTTTGCTTTCTTTATGTGTGGGTTGATGGGAAATGTTAAACTTTTATATGTATATATTATCACTGTTTCCCCGTATCGCTATGCTTCCTTTTATTATTGAACTATAGTTTATCTATTGCACTCTGATCTTGCCTATGGTAAAGAGATGGTTGTGGTTTCATGATCGTAAGCACTGCTTCTAAATCCGTGGGATTTTGGCGAATTGTTGTTATGCAATTCGGGTATCCTACCCAATCCTCCTAGGGGTGGTTTGGTGTGTGACAATCAGCCACGTGGCTATATGCCAACCAAGGCCATCGGCCATGAGGCTCTATGCCAACCAAGCCCATCGGCCATAAGGCGATATGCCACCAAGGCCTGCTGGCCACCAAAGAATGAAAAGCAATGTGCAAAGGGGTGAGGATCTAACCACGGAGACTTAAAAAGAGAAGATAACGTAGGGGATGCAAAATAATTACAAGTTCAATATCCAACATAAAAAAAAAAAAGAAGTCAAGCCACGCCCTCCCCAGGAGGAACCACATCCTCCTCAGGGGAAGGAGCCACACTCTCCTCAAGGGGAACAACCCCCTCCTCAGGGGGAGCCACGACCTCCTCTGGAGGAGCGACAGCAGGAGGAGCAACATCAGAAGGAGCAACATCAAGAGGAGCGACAGTAGCCTTGTCCGCAGCAATCGGAGACACATAGCTCAAAAACCTAGAGAAGTCATAGCCAGGAGTCTCCCTAAGGACATACGCCACTGCGTCATTTATGCGCATATCAAAAACCTCATCGTTGTACTCGTAGAAAATGTCCAACAAGGCTCGAAACTTCTGGAACTCTGCCACGGCCTGGTCACTAGCCCTGACCAGGTCAGCCTCATGCTCCCGCCTCAAGACGAGTAGCTCCTTCTCAAGTCCCCAGACCTTGGTTGCCAAGTCTGAGCTCTCGGCCTCCAGCGCCACCCTCCGAGAAGATAAGGCACCAATCTCCTTCGACATCCTCCTTTCTCGAACAACGCCCTCCTCACAGGCAGCCTTCTGCTCTAAGAGGTCCCCTCCAAACTCCACACTACCGAGCATACTGAACCCTCTTGAAGCCATACTTCTCAAAGCGAAGCATTGCCTCAGTAGCACAGTACTGGACTTGCAAATCGGATCACAGTCAGCAAAACTCCAACGTGTTAATAAAAAGAAAGGAAAAATAAAGAAGTATGGACTTACAGAAGCCGTATCCATATAGAGGGACCTCAGTAGCTTAGAGTCAATCATAACCTATAGCCTTGCAATCTAAGGGAAGCCGACCCTTGTCTAACCACTCTCGGACGATGTCACAGCCAACCATAACAGAAGCACCCTCCTGGATATCCCAAGGAAGGATCAAGGGAGACGGGGTCTGTGGATCGGCGTCAACGCCCGAAGAAGAGACCACCCCCTTACCCTTGGGGGAGGGTTGAATAGAAGCACCAAGAGCACTAGGTGGAGAAGGAGCAATAGGAGTCGGTCGAGGAAGCTTGAACACTAAAGACCCCCTCCTGGTGATAGGGGGACCAGGACCCACCATCCTCTTGGCATCCTTGACCAAAACTACAATGGGAGGAGGAGTGGGAAGTGGAGGTGTCCTGACATCTCCTACCCTGTCAGAAGAGGTATCCTGACTAGAATGCCCGGCCTGGGCAGCCACTAGATGAGCCGCCTTCATCCTAGCGGCGGAGGCATGAAAATGCTCAGGATCAGGTCGTAGGTTCACTAACAACAATAGACAGAAAAAGAGATCAAGTCAACAAAAAGGAAATTCAAAATACAAGCATAGGTATAAGGATAAGGGCAAGGAGCTTACCAAGACTCAACTTCCAAAGAAATAGGAAGGCCTCCGAGTCCAACTGGCGAACATCAAACTTGTTGCCTCCTAGGCAACGACCAAGAGACTCGTTCTCAAAGTCATTCAGCTCAAGAGAACGGTTCACACTCTTCAGGTCAATAGCCTCCTAGTAAGTCCGCAACAGACATTGGAGACCATGGCAAAGAAGAATCGATCCCTCCAATGCTTCACCGTATTGGTGAGCCCCTCGAAGAAGTCGAAGTTGGCAAAGGGACCCTTGAGAGGGTGACGGCAAAAGTCATACCACTCATCATCTCCCTTCCTCAACATGTAGAAATGTAAAAATAGAGGAACGGCGGCCGCATGACCCAGCCGAGCAAAAAACACGTAAAAGCCCAAAATGACCCTCCAAGAATTGGGCAACACTCACCCAGGGGTAAAGTGCCAATGGTCCAAGACCAACTCAGAAAATCGAAGGATGGGGAAGCGGAGGCCATAAGAAAAATAAACCTCGTAAAAGCACATCTCATCCTCTCAGTGGGAGAAGGCGTGATTACCCCTCTCGGGGACACGGAGGACAACCTCGGAGAGTACATGGTACAATTAACGGAAGGACACCAAGTTCGAAGTGGTCAAGATACTCGAGTACCATCCCATCCTACTATCAGGGTCCATAACCGGGGGTGCCACCCTAGGACCATCCCTGTCAGGACGACCATCCAAACCAGGGCTATCGGTGGCCTCCTCCCCATCACTAAGGATAGGCTTAGGAGAAGGCAATGGAGGGAGAGTATCCGCATCTGATGTAGATGAGGACGAGCCTGAAGTTGGCCCACCAATGTCATAGTCCTCGTGTACAGTATCAAGATAAGAATCACTCGACATGATCACGGAAAAGGAGGACTTACTTGGGTGACGCCCCTCAACTCCAGGCTAAGCACTCCAACAGGGAACTGCAACAAGAACATTCAACTAGGAAAAAATTTTAAGGGCCTAATTGCAAAGGGGCACACAACCAACGATAAAAACAGAGTAAGGGAAACGTACCAAGAAGGTCGAGGTCCGAGGTCGAAATCCACGACGGGTTGAGGTCAAGGTTCACATGGAGATACGTCTGTGCCAAAAGACTAGTTCAAGTCAATACCAAAAAAAAAAAAAATTTTTGGCCATGGCCGTACTTGAAAGGCACGCTGGGTACAGGCATTCGGGCGACAGGCACGCGGGCGACAGGCATGCGGGCGGCAGGTACACGGGGCGATGGCCATGCAGATGACAGGCATGTGGGCAACAGACATCGAGCGACGAGCTACATTAGGAGCGCGGGCAACGGGTGTCAGGCGATGCAGGGTGCATGAGCGATTGCCGACACAGGGAGCGCGATCAATGGGCGACGGGCAATGGGCAAGTAGGCACGGGCGATGGGCAATGTAGGCAAGCGGGCGATGGCACAGGCACACAGGCGGATGGACGCGTGGATGAGTGGGAGTGGACGACACCAAGTAAGATTATGGGCACGATCGTGTGACCAAGACCGCGAGGACAGATGACCAATAAATGAGATGGACGAGACCAAATGGCAAGACTAAAAAGAGAAGACTAAATGGGCTAGACAAAGAAGAGCTAAAAGGCACAACCTTCCAAGGTGGAGAAAAAAGAAACACTTGGGGGGAAAAAGGATTGGTTTAGCTCCAAAGAAGAGAGGAAGACCACTCCACTCAAAGAAAACAAAAAGTAAACACTTGGAGGGCAAATGATATGGTTGCAAGCCTCAAGCAAGAGAGAGAAGATGGAAAAGCAAGAGAGAAAAAGTAAGGACAAATGAAGAATGAAGGGAGAAAAAAGAAGAAATAGCAAAAAGGAAAAGAAAAGTAATAAAAGTGTAGTGGAGAGGAGTTGAACCCCTCACCTCTCACACTCACAAAAATTTTCTCATGGAACTCCTTCCAAGAAGGCTTATTTACATCAAGCCCCTCACAAACATGAAGACAAGAACATTACTCTCATGAGCACTCCATTCCAAGAGAGTGGGGGCACATGATAAACCATAAATACTCGGGGCCAACCCCGATCCACCATGTGGCATGGAATGAAGAGAGGATGACCCAAACTCGGCTACATCAAGACTCATCCGCTAGACTTAAGAGGAAGAGACCCAGTGGGTCACTCAAGGACCAAGGTCGCTACATGAGTGGGTAATGGCATCACTACCGACAACGTTAAACCGGCCTCTGACTGACTGGGATTTTGGATGAAGGATAGGAACCTATGACCAGTCACCTAAACACATTATGGAGCGTCACCCTAGTGGTTGAATACAGTGGAGAACCCCAGAGGATGTCATCCTATATGCCTGTTAGAAGACGCGTTGCAGACCCATGCAACTACACTACTCACAGCCTGATGTATAGCTCCAACCCAAGGTACTCTCTCTCCTATCTAAATATGTGGTGCCCACACCTGTTTAGATGTGTGTTTGACCTTGGAAAGGGTGCTGGTGTAGTGCCCAAGTCATGGGCTTAACACCTGTGCAAGCCCAAGGCCAAAATAGCAAAGCTGTATTCTCTGGGCGATGGACTGGGCAATTGGCCCAAAGGCCCAGTGAAACACCCAGAGTGGCTAAAATCAATTTATTGGACTCTAGACACCAGGGGACCATCCATATAGGCCATGGACACCCTCCAGAGGTAGATGGGAATTTTAGAAACCATTGCCCACTCCTGGAATCATGTGGACCCCACCAGTGTAGCCAGAATGGCCCAGAATGTATTCTTGGGAATAGGGACCTAAGGCCAAACAAGCCTTAGTCATCTTAACATTATAAATAGGAGGGGACCAGCTCCCATTTTTGTTTTTTATTGCTGTAACTGAAATAGAAAGAGAGAAAGAGAAGGAGAAGGAAGAAGAAGCGAAGGAAAGGGAAGAGAGAAGAAGGAAGGTGAGACCTAGGCTGTCTCTAACACTGAACCAAGCTGCAAACAAGACTACGGTAATGATCTCAGTCTTTGAGTACTGCTGTTTACCATGTTTGACCACTGTTCTTTGGTCTGATTGTTGTATCTCTGACCAGTAATGCTCAGAACACCACTGGGATGCTTAAGGAAGCTTGGGATCTTGCATGCATGATCATTGCATGCAAGATCTGATCATCAAATGAGGTAATATGCTGCTATTTCTGCAGCTGAGACTAAAGTCAGTCTCTGTGCTAAGTTGCATTGCAAACTTGCACCCTGTGCATGCAATCTAGGCATGGATCCCTGCATGCAATGAGATCTTTGCATACCTTAGCATAAGATCAGTGTTATATCATATAAATACATGTAAAGCAAGTCATGCATGCAGCCAAAGTTGGATCCAAGAGCCTGAGCTCAGCCTGGACAGCCTTTCCCTGTGCTGTCAGAGCTCCTCAGCTTCCAAATGGGAAAATCAAACTTAAATCCATTTGGACCAATAAATTTTGCTTTATTTATGGTCTAAGATCATCCCATTTACATCCTTGATCGAAATCATGGCAGCCCCTGCTGTAAAATCCAAGAAATTGAGCAAGAACTTGTGTTAAACAGGCTATGGGTGATTGACCAAATGCCCAGAGATGGTATTTGGGCTCAGATGTAATTTTTGCCTTCTAGACCCTAACCAATGGACCTAGGGCAATATGATGAGGTGGTAAATGACCAAAATACCCCTCTCCACTTGTTCTTGTTCTCATCCATACCCTGGATGCTCAAGGGGGCCCCATAGGACCAAGTAACCATGCCCAGGATTGGTTTCGGCTGGGCTGTTGACCTTGGCATTGGTTTGAGAGGTTGTTTGGGCCATGCATAGGCAGGCTATGTCACACCCCAAACCACCCCTGGGAGGATTAGGTAGGTGACCCGAATTACATGCCAGCAATCCGCTAAATCCCACGAATCTAGAAGTAGTTACTCCATTCATAGACACACATCCATCGTAATACAATAAGTACAACTCAGAGTGCTGCAAAAAACTATATTTACATCAAAAGATAAGAGAAGCATAGCAGTACAGGAAATGATGTTATATACATAAATAGGTCTGATCATTCCCTCTTTCATTCCCACAAATAGAACAACAAAAGCTAATATATACATCAATTGAAACAAAAGGAAAATATACACAAGGCGAGGTAACTCAAGCCCCAAAAAGAAAGAAGAAAACTAAAAGTAGAAATGGGGATAAACTCCTGTCAAAGACAAAAAGGAGTCCCCAAAACAAAAGCCATCAATAGCACCCTTCACGGGTCATCTTTAGTAACCACTGAGAATACTCGCATCAATGGTATGACCTCCGTCGGGGTCCATACCAATATCATCATAACCACCATGGCTGTCCTACAGTGACATCTACCTACAGAATCATCTAATAGAAAAGCATGTATAATAGAGTGTGAGTCCCACTGAGCCCGTGAATGAAACATATCATCATGCATGCATATGCAACCACAATCATATGGATCCTACATGAAGTGCAGTCCAGTTATTTATTAGCCACCTGACATCACAACTAAGACAGGTTAGTGCTACTACAATCCCCAATACATGTATCCCTGATGCAGGCTTTTAACCCCTTCCCGTGATACACCTATTGAGTTGTCGGAGAGGACCAATCAGCACCCGCATTTGTTCACCAAGGTCAACCCAACCAGCCCTCTATGATTAACCTGTGAGGCATCCATCCCTTTTTCTCTTTTCTTTTCTTTTCTGGCTTATAGCCCGGCATATAGCCCATAATCACCATTCTGGTGCAAACATATTTCTTTTCTTTTCTCATATATATGGTCACTCCCACAGGCATCCAACACCTTAACCCCTGTTGGCAAGGGTGCGTAGCACGGGTGATGAAACTCTAACCCCATGTCTATATGGCATCGTATGAGTCGGGCGGTGTTAACTGTATCTCATTCTACGGGCTACCACAGGCCTCATTTCCAAGCCGACTACGGCATCTAATCTAGCATTCATAATCAGCATAGAATATTCAACCAAAATTTCTAGCAGTAAACACAGTGTTGTATTGAATTTTTAAGATTCATGAATCAAATATGTATCACAGCATTGTTATCATAAAATTTAAATCAGCATATCATTTACGTTACATCTACATACGCGATGACATTCTACTCAGCTTGGTCTAGTCCTACAAGTTCTGTTGCTGGTTCAATTCTGACTGGAGTCTGGCAGTGTACCTCGAGCACGGGATCAAATCCTAAAGTATTAAATCAGAAATGTGTTATTTAATATTCAAAATTGTTTTTGGATGTCCTAGAGTTGGTCTAGGCTCACTGGTATAACTCGGTGCTCTGTCTGGTATTACTTGGAATTCTCTGGGTCTTGCACTGGGCTTTGGGTCCATGTCCCGATGCATCATCTGGTGATGTGGTTCATGGTCAAGTCTGGTATTTTACTAGTGTAATACGTAGTACATGATCCTGATAGTCTCTCAATTCAGTCCTTAGGTCAGCAGTGCAGTTGGACCATCTCTGACATGGTTGCCAGGCCCTGTGCGGCCCACTTGGGTACCCAAGGTGTAATTAATAGTGGATAGTTGTGAGGAGGGGTATTTTGCTCATTTACGACCTCCTTACACTGTTCATGGCCCACTGGTGGAGGCCCCCAAAGTTTGGACAGCAAATCAGCCCATTTCCATTCTCTAGGCGATTCACTGGGTGATGTGTGCATTGCCCAATGCATCACCCAGAGCCTGTTTGAAACATGAACAGACTCCAAAACTTGCATTTTTCACCATGGCCAGTGCCTAGGTCGATCCATCTTGCATGTAGGGTTGTTGTGGACCCCATGAGGAGTGGTTTTCAGTGGTCCACATGGATCATGACCTGGGCCTACCATTTAGCAGCCAGGAGCTGTCCAGTCAACACAACGAACAGTTGTCCAGCTGTGTCACAGTTTATGGCCATGGTTTGGGCTACATGGAAGGATAAATTTGCATGTAGGAACATGGCAGTAGGGTGTCCCTACCAAGATCCAGGTAAGAACTAGCTTGCTTGTACAGATCCAAGCCCAGACTACCTGTTCAGGGTGCAATAAGGCAGTGCAGTCTGGCACAGAGACTGATCTCAGTCTCACGTAGGTAACAGTAGCAAAAATCACATAAGAATACTCATATCTTCTATGCAATTGGTTTGCATGTCAGATCTAAGGCAGTACAAGGCAGCCCCCAAGTGTTCTGGGCTGTCCTTGACCAGATTCATAGCCAAAACATAGAGATCCAAAGGAGGGAACAATAAGCAGCATAGCAGCATTTATGGGCATAGTTTTATACCTGAGATTTTGATCTTGGTATGCTGCTGGAGTTGAATGGATGCAGGGGTAAGCTCCTCTCTTCCTTCTTTTCTTCTTCTCCTTCCTTTCCTCTTTCTTTCCTTCTCTTTTTCTCTCTTTTCTCTCTTCTCTTCCTCCCCATGATTTCAACAGTGTAAAGAGTCCTATTTCAGGCTGGGGTCCCTCTATTTATAGGCCAGCCATGACTAGGGCCTATTTGGCAGCCTGGTCCCACTCCAAGAATGCATTCTTAGAACGATTCTAGGCCATTCTGGCCACTCTGGTGGGGTCCACAGGGGTCTAGGGGTAATTTATGGTGCCTAAGACTCCATCTTCCTCTGGAGGGTGTCCATGGCATGTATAAGTGGTCCCCACATTTCTACAGTTTAAAATAATACCTTTTACCACTCTGAGGAATTCACTGGGTGATGTGTGCATCGCCCAGCGCATCACCCAGAGAATACAACAAAGCTGTACACCAACTGTGCTTGCACAGGGGCTTGGCCCAGGGCTTGGGCCTTGTACCTACACCTCACCTGGGGTCCAATACACATCTTTCCAGGTGTGGGCCCTATATTTATTAGGATGAGAGAGATTACTTGGAGTTTATGCAATACATGATGTTGTGGGCAGTGCAATTGCATAGGTCTACAATCCATCTTCTGACAGGTATGTAGGAGGAAATCCTCAGGGGTTCTCCATTAAATTCAATCACTGGAGTGATGCTCCACAGTGCGTTTGGATGTCTTGCCAGGGGTTCCTATCCTTCATTCAAATTCCTAGCCAGTCAGGGGCAAGTTTGACATTTATCCCCACCTTACAAAATTTTCATCCTCGAAATTGGCTTACCTTGTAGCTCAAAGAGTTGGGAATACTTTTCTTGCATTTCCTCTTCGCGTTCCCATGATGCTTCCTTTATGGGACTGCTTCCCCATTCAACCTTGATGAATGCGACCGTGCGGTTACGAAGGTTATGTTCTTTTCTGTCCAATATCTCCGTAGACTGTTCTTCATAGGCCATATCCACATCTAATTGTTCAGGTTCATCTGAGAGTACATGTGTCGGGTTGTTGATATACTTTCTTAGCATCAACACATGGAAAACATCATGGGTGCCTTGCAAAGATGGCGGTAATGCCAGCCGGTATGCTACGGTTCCCACACTATTGAGGATTTCATAGGGACCAATGAATCTTGGGCTTTGCTTGCCCTTCTTGTTGAAACGTAGCAATCCCTTTGATGGAGACACTCAGAGGAATACCTTCTCTCCGACTCTAAATTCAATATTCTTCCTTCGATTATCGGCATAACTCTTCTATCTTGATTGGGCCGCTTTAATCTTCTCTCTAAAGATATCCACCTTTTCACAGGTTGCTTGTATCATCTCAGACCCAAGATACTTCTGTTCTCCAACTTTGTCCCGATACACGGGGTCTGGCACTTTTGACCATAAAGAGCTTCATACGGTGCCATGCCAATGGTGGAGTGGTAGCTATTGTTGTATGAAAATTCAACCAAAGGTATGTGGGCATCCCAACTATCGTTCATTTCCAATATACAGGCTCTGAGCATATCCTCTAGAGTCAAGATTGTTCTTTCGGACTGTCCATCCATCTGAGGATGGAAAGCCGTACTGAGATTTAGTTGAGATCCCAATGCCTTCCGTAGACTTCTTCAAAACCTTGAGGTAAATCGGGGATCCCTATAAAAAACAATGCTGACAGGCACGCCATGTAAGTGGACTATATTCTCAATGTATAATTGGGCGAGCTTTTCCATCGAATAGTTTATTCTAATGGGAATGAAGTGAGCCGCCTTTGTCAATCCGTCTACAATTACCTAGATTGCATTCATCCCTTTCCTGGTGTTGGGTAAATTTGTCACAAAATCCATGGTAATTCTTTCCCACTTCTATTCAGGTATAGGGAGTGGCTGCAACAATCCATATGGTCGGTGTCTCTCCGCCTTTATTTGTTGGCAGGTGAGGCATTCGGACACGTATATAGCTATGGTTTCCTTTATCCCAATCCACCAATAGTACTTCTTCAGATCCTTGTACATCTTCGTGCTTCCAGGGTGGATCGAATAGGGTGAGCTATGTCCCTCTTTAAGGATTTGGTCCTGTACCTCATAATTGTCAGGCATGCACAATCTATCTCTGAACTTCAATGCCTCGTCATGGGCCAGCGAAAAGTCTAGGTCCTTGTGGACACCATGCTGCACTTCCCAGATTGTCTTGGCCAATTCGCGGTCAAAAGGCTGCTTTTCAATTATCTCCTCTCGGATCAACGGCTGTATATCTATAGGTGCTAGCTGCGTAGCCGTTCCTTCGATCAAGAGCTCTAGATCAAACTTTCGAGCTTCTTCTAATAGTTGCTCGCTTACAACCAAGGAAGCAAGAGATGCGGTCTACGATTTCCTACTTAACGCATCCGCCACTATGTTGGCCTTGCCAGGGTTGTACTGGATCTCACAATCGTAGTCCTTCACCAATTCTAACCACCGTGTCTGTCTCATATTCAGCTCCTTCTGGGTGAAGAAATACTTTAGACTTTTATGATCGCTGAAGATCTCACTCTTTTCACCATAGAGGTAACGTCGCCATATCTTCAACACGAAGACTACCGCGGCAAACTCTAGGTCATGAATGGAGTAGTTCTTTTCGTGTTCCTTGAGTTGCCTTGAGTCATAGGTGACCACTTTACCTTTCTGCAGTAAGACGCCACCCAATCCCATTCTGGATGCGTCGGTGTATATCACCATTCCTCCGGTGCCATCTGGAATAGTTAAAACTGGTGCCGTCAACAACCAATTTCTCAATTCTTGGAAACTTTTCTCACAGGCATCTTTCCATTCAAACTTTGCGCCTTTCTTCGTCAGCTTCATCATAGGTGCTAAGATGCGCGAGAAATTCTCAATAAATCGACTGTAATATCCGGTCAAACCCAAGAAACTTTGGATCTCAGTGGCATTCTTCGAAGTCTCCCACTCGAGAACCGCCTTCACTTTGTCTGGGTCTACCTTAATTCCGTCTTTGGTAACAATGTGCCCCAAGAATCCGATTTGGTGAAGCCAAAATTCACACTTACTGAACTTGGCATAGAGCTGGTGTTCCCTCAACCGCTGCAACATGAAGGTAAGGTGTCGAGCATGCTCCTCTTCCCTCTTGGAGTACACCAAAATGTCATCGATAAACATGATGACGAACTTGTCCCACACGTCATGGAACACCCTATTCATCATATCCATGAATGCTGCTAAGCATTAGTTAACCCGAATGATAAGACTAGAAATTCATAATGTTCGTATCAAGTTCTAAATGCCGTTTTATAAATATCGCCACTCTTGATCTTCAACTGGTGGTATCCGGACCTAAGATCGATTTTGGAGAAAACTCTTGCTCCCTGTAGTTGATCAAATAGGTCGTCAATGCATGGCAATGGGTATTGATTCTTAATTGTCAGTTTATTTAGTTCACGATAGTCGATACACAACCGCATACTACCATCCTTCTTCTTCACGAATAGCACAGGTGCTCCCCAGGGAGACACGCTAGGTCATATAAAACCCTTCTTCAGCAAATCTTATAGTTGGACCTGTAATTCTTTCAATTCAATAGGTGCCATTCGATATGGTACCTTGGATACCGGTGCCGCATCAGGAGTCAGATCGATTGCAAACTCTTTCTCACGGTCCGGCGGTAGCTGGGTCAGATCTTCTGAAAAATCATCAGGAAACTCTCTGACAATGTCAAGTTCCTCCAAAGGCTTTATCTTTGCCTTGGTGTCCATCACAGTGGCCAAAATGTCTTGACATCCTTCATCCAGCAACTTCCACGTCTAGAGGGCGGATAAGGTTATTCTTTTGGGCTTCCTCATTGGTTCACTTTGGTAGGTGAAAACCGACCCATCATCTAACTTCAATATTATCTTCTTCTACGCACACATGACATTTGCGCAATAGGAGGATAGCCAATCTATACCTAGTATTACGTCAAAATCCTTCATATCAAACTTTATCAGACGTGCGGTCAGGTTCTTCCCATAAATTTCTACCTGACAGGGGTCGTAGACTTCCTTCAGGCTCATGACACTACCTGTCGGCCTGCAGACTACTAAATTGTGCCCGATATCCCTTGGTTGATCAGTCATCCTACTCATAAAGGTAGTAGAAACGAAAGAGTGGGATACGCCCGAGTCTAATAGTATTCGCGCGGGAATGGTTGAGACATTCAGGGTACCCAGGGTTTGTATAAAATTTAGGTTTCACGTATCCATAGGTTATCCCTACAATTTAGTAGTATTCAGTGGACTTACCTACCATTACATCAGGGTTCGCCTCCGCTTCTTTATTAGTCAGCACGAATACCTTTCCTTGTGTTCGATTGTCCCATGGCTGAAAAGGTCTAGCATAGGATTGGTTTGGCGAGTAAGTGTTGTATCCGCGGTGCATGCATTCCTTGGCCATATGTCCTGCTTTGTTGCACACGTAGCACTTGTTGGACAACACGGTCGGTGTTGAGGCTTGGCTTACTTGGCTTGTAGTTGGTCAGGCTGGTGAGACTGTCGTTGTCGCTCGACTCATAGTTGGTTCGGTAGGCTGATTATAAGTGGGGTGGAAAGGGTTCTGACCCACATCTGGCCTAAGATACAGAGTCGGATTGGGGCTCGAACTAGCTCCTCAGAAAACCTTGTTCGGCCAACCGAAGTTCTGGCAGTTATTTGGCCTCTTGCCCAATCTAAACAATGTTGTAGCTTTCTCTGTTTCTTTCTCCTTCAATCTATCTTCCATAGTCTTCGCCTTGTCAACCATTTGAGCATAATCCTGAATGTCCATAATTGACAGGATAGACCTGATCTCTGGTTTGAGTCCCTTCTCAAATTTCTTCGTCTTACTTACTTCCCCCTTCAGGTGTTCCAGAGCGAAATGGAACAAATCTTCGAACCGTTGCTGGTAATCCAGCACCGACTTGGTTCCTTGCACAAGTGTAGAGAACTTAGCTTCCTTTCTATCCTTAAAGCTCTTTGAGAAGTAGTTCTTGAAGAAAACCTCTTTGAATTGCTCCCAAGTAGGATTTGGGTGAGCAGCTTCAAGATTTGGCTTGGTGGCCTTCCACCAGTCTTCAACCTCATTCTGTAGCTGATAACCTGCACATATCAGCTTTTACGCATTCGTACATTCAAGCACATCAAATGCCTTCTCTAAGGCGCTAATCCACCATTCCGGCTGCATTGCCTCCAAGTTTAATTTAGAAAACTCGGGTGGTTGGAGTTTCTTGAAACTCTCCGTCACCTTGGCTGTAGAGTTTTCTGCTAGGTGTTGAGGTATAGGTGGTGGAAAAATTATTGGCCGGTTGGGTGGTGGAGGTGGTGCTGCGCGCTTTTGCATCATGGCCGCAAATTGTGTAGACATTTGGCCTAGCAGTTCCTGTTGTTGCTGCATGGTCCGCATCATAGTGGTCATGAAGGCATTCACCTCACCAGCTGCTATACCTGGTTGAGGTGCCACAGCAGTGGCTTGAGCAGCCATTGGTGCCCTCGGCGAAGTAGCCGACACTTTAAAATTTTGAGCTTCGGTTCCGTCCAGCAGCTTGACTTCTAGGACAATTTGAGGGCGTCTTCCTTGACGACCACCTCGGTTGGTTCTAGTGTTGACCATGTCTGCTTTTTTGAAAAAAGCTACTTGTTCAATAATCCATCACTTCCTATGGAGGTCATCAAATAACTCCTATCTAACACATGTACATTACCTACTCCACAGTTCCAGTGAAAATTATGTTGTCATCCCAGCAAGGTGTATTATTTGTTTAATATATTGTTCTAGTTATCCGAATTATGTTCGGGGAGTGTTTTATGCTGTGATATGTTATGCATGATGTTATCTTGAATTTAATTTAACAACAGATTCTTAATTATATACCTGTGTCTAGCAGGCAAGTCTCTACAACTTCCAACTGGTGATAAGAGCCTGCACGTAGAGATATCCTATATCGCTCCTAACTCCGTCAGCTAGGGTCAGGTAAATGGCTCGACCCATGGGTCCACTAGTGTCTGCAAGTGTTAGGTAAACAACCAACTAGTTCTCAGCACGGGTCTGTATCTCTCGTATCCGAATCAGTCACTTCCTCAGTTGTCTAATATATAGCATGTTGCTGGGGTCTCCAAGCCTGAACAACGCAATAAGGTCCTGCCATGGAGAAGTTCTAAGTATCAGGCCACTATGGTTACTTAATCTCAAAAATTAAGTACAATACTATAGGAAAATTAAGTAGCAGGAGCAGGAAAATAAACAGGTCAGCTCGAGGTTGCACATGGTGTCTCAGTACCTACGGGGTTCAAATCCCACTCGACAACTTATTAGATCCTATTCCTGGTTGAACTAGGTTATGGGTGTGGTAGGGTCTACGCTCCCTAGGATTCTATAATCACACAATTCAATACACCTATATACCTATGTTCAGGTTTGCACAGCATCACTCAACCATGGTTTGTACACGCATGAATATAGGCACATAATGTATAATATTAAAAGTACACACTATTATTATTATTATTATTATTATATATATATATATATATATATATATATATATAGTAGTAAACTCACACGTGCATGGCTATATGTTGGAGTGAGAGAAAACATGTTGTGTAGTCTCATATTATTGGCATTTTATCCTTCAATATGTAAGCCTTGTAACTAACTCGAGATCTCCTGGTAAGTAAGGCATGAAGCATACCACAGCTTAGCAACTATGCTAGGCAGTTGTTGGTATATAATCATCCACATAAAAAATAATTTGAAGTTAAAATTAAGAGTTATAAATTTAAAACGCTACTTTCAATAATAGTTACAATGTTCATTTATATCAATTCTGAATTAACTTCTAAATACATAGTTTTTAACTATGCCTTTTAGCTTTGCTTATCTATTCCTTCTCAATTCTTATCTTCTTCTTTTGCTGATCTTGATTGTCTTCTAAATCAATGACTCTCTTCTTTTCTGCATATCTGTCCTTGCGTTTCTCTGCAACAATTCTTTTTGATGTTCTACTTGAATAGTTTCTATTATCAATTTTGAAGTAGAAACTATATATTTTAGATATACAACACTTCAAAGAATCTTTGTGCTGCAAAACAGAAAATAAACATTAATTATATATTTAATTTTAGTTTTTTTTTATTTATTTTAGTAAATTTGTTTCCAAAAATTAATATAATTTCTTTACCTTCTCTGTTGATTTTGCATATTCTGCATATTCAACTGCTAAAACTCCTGTAATTGTTTCAATATCATTATATGACCATAGAAAATAGGAGAACCCATTATCTTACACAAGAAAAAAAAATATTAAACTGAGCAAAGGAAGAATAGAATCCTCTGAAGAAAGAAGTCAAAAACAAACTTCCACAGAAACATAATCCAACTAAATTGTAAATTTAGCACCGAAGAAATCCCATAACAAATAAAACATCAAATAAAGAAATTCGTTACTGAACAACAATCAAATACAGTAAGAATCCCTTATGCCCAAATCGTGTACGTACCAAACTCAAATAACTTTTACAATCTTCCCTTATTTCCTAGAGCTTGAAGAGAATGCAATCTACTGGGTGAGAGGGTGGGAGGCGGATTTTATACAGCCATGGAAAGCACTGATGGGTGGTGTCCATTCTCGGAGCCCAAAATTTTACTGTGTGATGGTTGAGTTGATGGAAGGAGAAGGCCAGTTGTGGGGTTTGATTCCTGCGCATGAGAGGGATAATGGGAAGAGTAGGGGATGTGTCGGTTCGCGTGGGAAAGAGGATTGGAAAGAGGATTTTGACAAAAACCCAAAATCCTAATACCGTTACAATAATCCAAATCCCAAAACTCATATAATACCCAAAAACCATCAACTCTTGTTGTTTATGGGTTTAAAACACCATAGAATAATAGAATAATAAATAGGTGTTTTGGGCCGGGGGGATGAGATTAGGGAATGACTGCACTTCACTCACTATTGAGACACTCGAAGAATGCAGAGAAAGAAAGAAGGGGATGGGCGAATTTATGGGGCTACAGATCCTCGAGACCATGGTTAATGGGACCACTTTAGACAGTGGGTCCCACTAAGACCAAGGTAATTACACTTCTTCGTGTTTTTTTTTCCCTCCACAAAATTAATAAAAAAATAAATATATTATATAATGGAGTGTTGTTGGCACCATTTCAATGGGCCCACTCTTATTACATGAACCAATGAAAGTGTTAGATATCAAAACATGAGTCAATTAAGAAAGATAAAGTAGCTAAGAGAGAGAGAGTGGTGGACCCAAATACAGCGAGACCCATGTGAACGGACAAGTGAGATTGAAAGGGGACGGAGGGGTATTTTGGACTTTGAATGGGTGGATATCAGGGACATTTTAAGTATCTGAAAATTTTGACAAAAGAGGTAGAGTATGTACTTTTATAGGATACTAGTAAACATGCACGTGCAAATGCACGTGTGACCATATGTGACTGTAGAGAAAAGATATTAGAGAGCAGAGGGTCACTTGTGGAGAAAGGGAGTTGAGGAATTAATTTGTAAATATGGTAAGAGGTTTTGATGTATAAAATAGCAACTCAAACGTGGCCATTCAAAAATGGACAAGATCTCATAATTCTTGAATAGACTTCCTATAACAAATCATATTTTCTTCTCCCACAAGTTTGGTATAATTTTATCCTGTCGATATGGGTCTATTTATTAGAAATATTAATCAACCCTAGTTTAATCTAGCTAGACTATTTGAACAACTCCACACCAATTCAACTTTCAACAAGCCCTTTACCAAAAAAAAAAAAATTTCAACAAGCTCTATTAAGCTTTTAAATAGAAACAACAGATCAAAGGAGGGTTGGATAGATTGAAATACCCCAAATAAACCAGACCAAAAATGCATGACTGAGTAAATTTTACCATCAAGGAAAAAAACAATGCGGATTTACCTGGGATACAAAATCAATGAAGGGAGCATCTAAGTGTTATAGAGAGTTGAAGCTTTGATCTTAGGACTCCTCTACTCTTACTTGTGTCAGTATGTAGACCTGTGGCAATTTACATGGAGGAGAAAGAAGGATTTCAGCAAAGAGAATAGAGAGGATGTTCGCGAGAGAGAGAGAGAGAGAGCGAGGTAGAGGGTAGAATGTGATGCCTTTGGTGGATCTGCTTCTACTAGAGAGGGTGGTGGTGATGCGGCTGCCTCTGTTGGGAACCCTAATGGAGAGGAAGAACTCATTGTCCAAGGAAGAAGATAAGTAAACAAAGCCCCTGTGATTGCAATTGAGAAAAACAAAAGGATAGTTTCAAGAAAATGGTTTAAGGGAGGTTTTGAGCATAGAATAGGGTTTGTGAGAAGGTAATGTGGGAGTCGAGGGAGGGGGAAGAAGGGAAGGTGGTAGTTAGATCGTTTCGATGGAGAAAAAAAATTTTGAGTAGAAAAATAAATAAATAATAAAAGGTATCAATAGTTTGTTAAAAATAAAAGTAATGAGAACAAAATATAATAAAAAGAGAGGACATACCATACTTTGTCCCATCATGGATCTTCAACTCTACATGCATTAATAATCTCTTCACAAGTAATTGGGTTGTGACTGCTATTGAAAAGGACAGTCATTGCACCTCCTAGTAAGTTTGGAAAATTGATCTTGATTTTCTGCTTTTGACAAATTTTAGTAAATGGTAGATGTTGGTGATTCTATTACTTTAAAATTACAATATGCATGAGCATGGATTTTATTCTAATTTAATTTAATTGATCAACATTTGGTAGTTGAGAAGAAAACAAAAAAATAGTTGGTTGAGTTATTAGCTATGTAATAGGAGAGACACTACAAGACGATAGAGTTAATGGGGAGCGTTTGCTTGTAGTCTTGCACTGATGGTCTTTGATTCCCACCAAAGTTAATACATGTAAGTAGTAAGAGTTTCAACAATAGAAGTACTTGATCCCAATGTCTTTTGTCAAATACAATATCATAGAAGTACTTGACTTACATCATGAATAACCAAATTCCAATTGAAATGAAATCTTTAGGAGGAATCAATGAAACAGGAATCAATAAAAGGACATCAATTCAAATCCTGGATCTTTGAATTGAGAGAGATAGAGTGAAATCAAGAATTCTCACTATTTCTTATATTCATGAACCAAATTTGATTCAGTGGGATCTTTCACTCACATTTTTTTCCACCAAGAACGTTTTATGAAACTTTTTGACCCCCGAATTTGGAGTATCCTACTTTCATTACTCTTCTAAACACTTAGTGGGTTTCTTTCCTAGTTTTAAATAGAATAGACATCGCTTTATCTAACTATACAATGTTAATTGTTTTTGCAATGCATATCAACATCAAAAGAATTTGAGGGAAAGAAAAAGGAAAAGAAGCATTACCCCTGCATGGAGACAAATATCAAGGCGCCATTTAGAATAACATGTATTTCATTCTTTACCCTTTTCTTGGTATGCCCTGACTTGATTCACATCTAGTCCCTCTACTCTAAATTTCATACCACTGAGATTCAGGGAAAAACAACAATCAAAACAAACCTTTAGAAATTGTCCTATAAAGGACAGATTGGACAAGAGAGTAAAAAAACTAATTAGAAGCCATGAAAGGAATATATTTTTTTGTTTGACAAATTAGAAACAAAATATAGGACCACATTGCAATTGACAATAATAGACAGGAATACCCCTACAATATATATTCCACAAGTAGAAGCTGGAATTGAGGCACTGCAATTATTTATTTGCATGGATAACCTTAGAACCAAACCTGCAATATAAAAGAAAAAAGAGAAAGGAAGAAGAATGAAATGCCCCCTATCCACACTGCAATACAAACACCAAAAATATTGTCTCAGGTCAATACATATTGCATAGAACAGAAGCATGAGATGCAAATTTTGCTGTATACAATAATTTACATTCTAAAAGTCTTGGATGATTCACAACACTCAAACTGCGTTTTGCATCTCTAGATGCAACCTCCAAGTCTCCGATGAAGAAAAGGATCTTGTCAAGAATCCCTAAACAAGTTTCCTCCACTCTCAGAGATTCTTCCCTGCCAGAGACCACTTTGTCACCTTTCCTAGAACCCAACTACCTCTGGATTTCTCCTTGATGAACAAGATAGTAGTTATCACCTTCCTTAATAATTTTCAATCCCCTGAAATCAAAATTTGAATCCATCACTAAAAATATAGTTAGATGGTTGCAGAGTTAAGCTTTTATGTGCTTCTTAAACCTGATCTGGTGATTAGATTAAAGAATACAATATATTTTAGATGGTTAGCTAGGCAGAAGAACCCTCCTCCAACTTTGGTCCCTGTGTTTCCTAGAAAGAGGATCGATGAAGCATCTGATACGATCGACCCAACAAAATTGAAGTGGTAGACAAAAAATCTCAAAAAATGGAACCAAAAGTTCAGGATGGAGAAGTCAGAACCCCCCCCCCCCTCAATTCAAGATAAATAAGGGAAAAACAGGAAATTTTCTTTACAGGGATTAAATCCGCTGCCCCTGGTCGATCGGGAGTGGACGTTCCTCGAGAGTTCACAAGAAGATCTCCAAAGAATAGGAGGGAAGGTTGGTTGCGAGGGGAAACTGAAAAAAGATGGGATCTCGGGGTTCCAAGTTCTAACCTTGTTGAGCGGTTGCAAGATCCTGGTGATCCAAGAAAAAGAAGATCTTCAGTGAGAGATCTAACGGTAATCCCTCCATTGATTGGATAATTCAGTTTCAGACGTCTCTCTCTACATCCATACGACTGGTAACAGTTGCACCAACGATAGGGCCATATCCAAAAACCACATTAAAAACAAGTGGAGGGAGACCAGCCTGTCACAAGGAACACATATTAGAATACAAGAAATCCTAAGGGAATGAAAAGTAGCTGTCACATTATCTGTAGATCAATATTTCTTGGAACTCATATCAAAACTTGTGAAAAGTTAGAATTATATGTATGTGTGTGTGTGTGTCGACCAGATTTTCTTGATCATAGAAAGCAGTTATTTTGCATAGAAATGCAATAGCAACTTTTATCAGAACATATCATGAGCATGTGGAACGCCAAAAGTTGATGTTTGTATATTTTGGTGTTGAAGAGTTCACAGAAACTGGCAACTGCATTCTGGTAAAGTTGATATAAATAGATACTTGATGCTATCATAAATTAAAGTATTGACTTCAAATGCAACTTTGAACATGCTGTATGGTCAGAAATGTTATATGCACTTGGGATTTGTTTGAGACTTAAAGCTTCTATTATGCATCAACCCCCTCAGCTAGATAACTACTCCGAAACTATAGATTCAACTATTTCTAATTTGAAAATGGTGATTCAGAGATTTGGAATATTAATTGAGATCCCAGATCCTTAAAAGAGAGGGAAAAAAAAACAAAAGGAAATACAAGTCAAAGATAGTAGAAAAAGACTTGTGTTATGAAGAAAATAAAAGATAAACCAAGTACCCACCTCATGGAATAGCTTTGACACATAGAGAGCTGATAATGGTGTCTACTCTGCAGCCTTTACTATAACAGTGTCATCGCAACCTAATGTAGGCCCAACCTTCCAAGCATACATAAGAAGAGGAAAATACCATGGACTAATCTGCCCAACAACACTAACAGGTTCATGCAGTGCCTGTACATGATAGTCCATCAGTGGGAACAGTGAGATCATGGATCTTATCTACCAAAACTGATGAATTTGCGAAGGGAAAATATTAGATCTTTCATCGAGGTATGTAGAATTTCAGTGTACTTTTCAACATTCATGCTATAACTTGTCAATTTTCAGAACTAAAGTTTGAGCCTTCTCTTGTAGTTGAATGGCAGGAACCTGTTGGTAAAAAGTAGGTTTCATATCATCCCTAGTATAAACATTACTGTCCCATATGGTGATTTATTGCAAGCTAGCTTCCAATATAACAGTGTCGGTCCTTTTGCTTTAACTTGTTGCACACTCTAACTTGTGTGCTTGTGTCAGCCTATGCCATTCTAAGGAACTCTCCAAACTGTGGATCCACCATCCTATGGGAAATGGATTTCATAAAAGTCAAGTACCTAAAAGCTTGACACTGGCCAACCATTGCAGCTCCAACTTCTAGAGGATAAAACTGCACAAGTGACTGTAGTTCTTTACTCTGAGCAAAATTCCCATCTAAAGGAAATATTTTTAGCTAAACTGCGTAAGATAGTTTGCATCCATTTGTAGATTTGAAGCTGGCTCTCACTTACAAGGGGTTGAACCCCTCAAATTTTCATAAGCCTAGGAACATGGGAGATCACAAGTCATTACTCACTAACTTCAATTCTGAAATTTCCGTTTGTTCCTCACATCCAAAATTCATGTTCTAGTGTTCTAATTTTACTCTTTGAATCTAAATCAAGAACTGTTGATCCGTACTATAATCACATTTACCGATATTAGATTTCCTACTAAAAACAGAATATAATAATAAAAATAATGATGTAAAGGCTCCATTTGCTTTAATGTAAAATGGCCAAAAGTAAATAGAATGTACAACTTTTCATTAAATTGAAGAAGGGTAAAATATTGCTTACAGAGGTTTCAGGCATAAAGAATGTTATACAGTACACTTACAAAGATTTGGTAATTGGTATTGGTGACTTTAATCAAGAAAATAAAATATGGAAAGTGGGTTTTGGTTTTATTTACAAGGTATTTGAAATCCCAGAGCAAAGCTCTTTTTTTTTGTGACAGAAATTTACAACCCATTAGAAAGAAATTTGAGTGAGTTATATGAACCCTAAAATGACAAAAAGGCAAGGGGAAGAGAGATGGTACTTGGTTCTTAACACTGGGGAGGATGCGAGCCATATGAGCAGGTAAGCTCTTCAAGTTGAGATAATTTGCCACAGACCAGTAGGGGAGAGAGAGGGGTATGGGGATGAAGAAAATTGAGGAGACAGAGGGAATGACAGAAATGCTGGAAGCCCACTGCATTGAGAGATCACAGGAAGGGAGAGGGTTTGGGAGAGAAGAGAGTGTCTTCTAGAATTAAACTAATAAATTAAAAAGTAAAAATTTCAGAGACAAAATTTACTTGCAACAGTATTAGAGGAAGGAATTTGAGCGAGTTATATGAACCCTAAAATGACAAAAAGGCAAGGGGAAGAGAAACGGTACCTGGTTCTTAACACTGGGGAGGATGGGAGCCATATGAGCAGGTAACGTCTTCAAGTCGAGATAATTTGCCACAGACCAGTACGGGAGAGAGGGGTATGGGGACGAAGAAAATCAAGAAGAGCGAGGGATATATAGTTTTGTGATCTTAAATCTACGAAAACATGTCGTAAAGAAATAGAACAACATCAAATTATATACAAAGAAAAAAGTATACTTACCAATCACCAATAACTTGCCATCAACGTAGATGGGGAAGCAGCAGGGTTGAAGAGAAGACCGAAGAGAGAGATGCCATCAATGTAGATGGGGAAGCTGCAAACAAATCAAACTCCAATATTAAGAATAAAATAGAAATTGCCGAAATTAAACTCAAAAACTATAATTTAGAAAATAAACAAATTACAGTCTACAAATATGCAAAACAAATTAGCCCATGATCCTTTCAATTTAAAAATTAGAAGGAAAAAAAAACGTGGAAAGGAATTTTCTCTAATCTCCTCCTTCCTATATAGGTTACTATTATTCTTCACCATTTTTAATTCTTCTTCTTTCCATCAATCTCTTATACTCTGTTTTCCAGCAATTGAATCTGTCATCTTCTGTAAGTTTCAGCGCTATTTGCAGGAATAAAATCTGTCTTCCTTAATCCAGTGGTATTAAATCAATTCAAAGTTCTGATTTGAAGTTCTGCTATTAAAAAATGAGAGATCAGGCTTGACAACTATTGTAAAAAGAGGATAATATAAAATAATATTAAATTTTCCTAAATAGATAACTAAAAGAACAGCATAGATCAGAGGCTCTTCTCTCCTATCCTAAATCACTTTATGTTAGGGTTCATTACTGTGAACTCCATTTACGGTTCAATCATCAATGAAAAGGCCACCCCCTAAATTGTTCTTAGCATCAAAATCTATCTGATAACATGCCATAGGTGCACATCTTAGAGCATTCCTCATTCTCAAGATGGAGAATGCAATCCTCACATAGAATGGGAATGTTGTTTGGCACATGTCTAACTAAAATCTATTCTTGATTTTCGAATGCTGGTGTTGGTGAGACAGTGAGTGTATCACAGTAATGTATTCCATTCGTAGGCACCAGGTGATACATTCATACTAACGCATTTCATCAAACACCTTTCATACAAGCAACAAACAAAGCAGTTCCATTTTAACTTCTCTGAAAATTACAACATGAACAACCTGTTGTGCTTTTGAAATAGGGGCCTAAGACAAACAAAAAAATATCAATTTCTTGAGAAATGGAATATTGAAATGGTTTTATAGTTTTGGAACAGAGAAAGGGCCTCTAGCTCGATGGATTTGATGGGCAAATCCTTCACTTCTGTTGATGGGCGACCAGGGCATCAGTTCATGGCGACCTGATCTTCTGCTATTTTTTTTTCCATTTATTTGAGTTTTTATTTTTATTCCCTCTCATGAGCGGTACTTACAGTCCCAAAAGTTTTACCAGTTTTCTCTTAGATCTGAAACAATCGACCAAAAGAACAAACCTGATGTGTTAAAATTTAGCAATCAAATGGAATCTGTACATCAAACTCAATTCCTAAAGAACAAACCTGATGTGTTATTTGAGTTAGTAAAGAGTCTTATTCTTTACCACCAAGTTATGGAGGCCTTGGAATCCTTAATCTCTAAACTATCTATCATTCATGGAAACCACATTCAACTTCATAGCCTTCTCTCTAAAAATAGAACCAAAACTTTGCAGGTACACCAACTTTCTATATCATGCAGTTGTTTCTTCCTACAGAACTTGTTAAAATTCAAGATATTAGACACATACCAGATAAACTTCACACTCCTCCATATTGTTTCATGATGAAACTTGATTCTTTGAATTCACAGCATAACCAGACTAATAATAAAAGCAAAACAACCCTGGTCCATTGAGTGATAAAATCCCAATGGCTGATGGGATGGAGAAGTCTGAGCACCTGCTATCTCATTCAACGATGACGTTCTTGATTGGGTTTGAGCCATCTGCACCATTAAAGAACTACCATATATGGTTGCCATGTATATCATGCATATAAATTAACAGTGATAACTATGTTCAGGTGTATTAATTGGAATGTTCTGTTCAAATACCAGACCGATTGTTAGATTCTATAATCAAGTCGGTGCAAATGAAGAGACCCAGTTTGCAGATTGAAGCGATAATCGAGGTCCTAAAACTTGCCATGACTAAAATTGCTTTAAACTGTTCAATCAAAGAATGAATTCCATATTAAATAAAATGGGGGAACTAAAATTAGTCTTAGAAAATTGGAAATTAACTTCATCACTATGACCACAAACCTGAAGCTGTGGAAAATCTTCGCCTGTAAGGAACTGAAGAAACGCTTACAGAAATGCCGAAAGTAGTATTTAAAACTGGGTTGCAGCCTCAAGTGCAAACTTCTGTCGGGTATGACCAAACACCAGCGAAAATAGAAGGAATATTATTTCTTGGCTTAATAAAGAAGAAACGGTGAGGAAGCGAAATCTGAGAAATCGGTGTGTTCTTAAGCACGTGAGAGGGAGAGAACTGGTAAAACTTTTGGCATCCGTATTACCTGCAGAAATACATCAATCCAATCCACACAAAAAAAATTGGAAAAAAAAATTAACAGAAATATTCTTCTTCCATCAAACGGATAAGAGCAGAAATCCATTAACCAAATTGAAATGAAGCTTCAAACCTTCTATGGGTTTGTTTGGATCACCTCGACCACTTGGGGTGGGAGGTTGAGGCCATTCTCCCACATCATCTGAACCAGCTTTGGGCCACTCGTCCAAGCCGCGGCGAGTGATCGACAATGGCTGCAAGGGGGGCAAACACGAGCGAGCCTTACTGTGCTGGGACCTAGAAGTTAGAGGAAGAGGAAACCTTCGGAACTGTCCTCCGCCGTTGTTCTTGTTGGTGATGCTATTATGAGGATCTGAGAAGTCTTTGACATGATCGAAGGGGGTAGAACTCTGAGAGGCAGACCTGGAAGACCAAGATGCCGACCTCCAGAATGCTTCGCGGCCACCGCCGCCGGCACCGGAGATCTGACACTGTCCTCGGGAACCGGCGGCGTCCTCCTCGTCTCCTACCATATGTCCACGACAAAATCCTCCTCAATGTAGAATCACCGAGACCAAACTCGAGCCCAAAAACCTAATTGCTTCAGACATTAATCATTCGCCGCTGTAAGGATCGAAGACAAAAAATCAAACAGAATGTGACAGGTGAAAATGAAACCACTCATGCATGCCAGACATCCAAGGGTGGATTCCACCTACTTTTCAATCAGCACAGTCAACTTTCCATGATTTTCAAGTTCCACATCCTCGGCGGTGGCTGCAGGAATATCCCCTGAAACAGTCCCCACCGCCAAGAAGAAAAAGAGAAGTAGGGATGGAGGTCACAATGCAAACACAATCAAGAAAATATCTGTCTCCCATCTTCTTACGAAGATTTCTCTAGAAAGAATGATGTGTGATGTCTAGAGAGAGAAGAAGAAGGAAATATGCAAAGGAAATCGAGGAAAGAGGCTTCAGGGAGGAGAGGGAGAGAGAGATTCGTTTTCTTTGAGACGTGAGAGGGACTGGAGATTGGGAGAGAGAGGTTCGTTTTCTTTAAGACGTGAGAGGGACTGGAGATTGGGGACTGAAATTGGAAGATTGGGGAGGGAGAGGGAAAGAGAAGGTCATACGATTAGATTTTTGTTTTTGGTAAGAATGGGATTCGATAAATTTACTGTCATAAGAAATGATTTTAACAATTAAGAAAAAATAAAATAAAAAAAACCTAGAAATTATAAGAAAAAATGACATAAAGATATATAATTGAATAATGGAATTTTAGATAAGAATGAAGAGTAGAATAGGTAACTGAAAGATTTGCCACAATATGCTTTTATATAATAGTATGATAATATGATAGTATGATATATATATTTAGCCATTTAAATAAAAAAAGAAAATTTTATTCCCCATGCATCTTATCTCTTACTTTGATAGTTTACCCTTATGTAATACTCCTATTTGTGCCTTATTTAGCCAATAATGTGTATTATTATTTAATTATTTATATTATTATATAATGTTTTTTTTATTCAAATATTTATTTAAATGATGTTTTTATGTTCATTAAGCTATTTTTGGGTGAAATTTATAAGTCCATAAACATTTACATTAAAACTACTGAAAAATCATTCTCTGGGCGATTCTTTGGGCGTTAGGCCACATCGCCCAGAGAATCGGGGTCCAGCCTATTTCAGTCCAAAAAGGGTCATTTTCATTTCATTTTCACTCCACAACCTTCCAAACTCCTAGGGCAGAGCTCCAAAGGCTATGTTGACATCTTCCTCACCAAATCCACGTGTTTGCACGAGTCTCCCGCACACCCATGCAAATCTGGGGTAAGTTTTTCGCATTTCTTTCCTATTTTGAACTGCTGTCCACAAATTTGTCTCCTTTGCTTTGAAATTTCAGAATTTCCTTGCCCTAATTTGCTTTTATTTTATCTTCTTGCAGCACCATGTCTACAAGACATAGTACGGCAAGGAAATCAGTGACACGCAAGAGGCTGCGGTCAGACTCCACACCTTCTTCATCCTCTTCTGTGCCACCAGCCTCACCAAGAGAGGATTCTTCTTCTGAAGAACCAAACTTCGACCGATTCTGGTTTTCTAGGTTTGAGCATTCTAGGGATTTGACCAAATTCAAGTCCAAGAGCATAGTGAACGGAAGGATGGAGCAGGTGGATGACTTCCACCAGTATGGTTTATATGCTAGGTTCAATGCCCTAGGCTGGGCATCTATGTTATCACCCACAGAGCCATGCTACCCGAACCTGGTTCGATATTTTTATTGCAACCTTGTGCCTCCTGGGGCACGAGAATTTGGTCTGTAGAGTAGGGTAAAGGGGGTGGACATCAGACTTACCACTACCATCTTGGCAAAGATGCTAGGGCTGCCTAACACAGGCGAGAGATGCTACTACAAGCCTAGGATAGACATTTCTGACATGTTTTCCTTGGAGACTTGGAGGATGGTCTTTAAGGCATTGACTGGTTCAGAGGGGGTTCCGAAGTCTGAGGCTGACTACAAGCCTAGTGCCAGGATTATTAGTAGATGTATCTCCTACAACATCTACCCAAAGGGCGGTAATCGGGGTAGTATCTCGATGTCAGGGTTTACATTACCTACTACTGTCTATTGGGAGCTGGTAAGGGGGGTCTAGTGATCAACCTCCCATATCTACTGATGCAGGCTATGCTTTACCATGCATAAAATCCTTCTGATGGGAACCTACCTTATAGGAAGTTCCTAACTTTAGTGTTTCGGTATTTTGATGTTCCTCCAGCTGGAGAGTACATGGATAGGGACAGGTCTAGACCTATTAGTAAGACCTCGATCCTAAAGATGAAGGTGCAGGGGAAGCCTGAGAGTGATCCAGAGGATGGAGATGAGATGGAGCAAGGACGGGAGCAGGAGCAGGAGGTTGGCCTTGAGGAGTAGGGTGATATAGAGGGGATTGGAGCACAGTTTACTGATTTTCCCTCCTATATGCCGATCGGTGCTACTAGTTTGCAAGTGCCGGAGTCCTACGGATGGTGTGATATGATGGCACAGTTCCAAGGCCTCCACACCCAGCTTATAAAGATGTCTACGAGGATGGATTAGGGATTTATGTCCCAGGAGGGGAGAGTAGGTTCCGTGGAGCGATGCTTGGATTTTTGGGACTCTTACTATCGCGTCGACTCCCGACAAACTCAGCCTCCACCGAGCGACATTCCACCTCAGGAGTAGTTTTCCAGCTTGAGTTTCTTATTTTTAGCTTGACTTATTTTGATGTAGTTCTGACTTTCCCTTTTTTTTTTTGTATCTTGGTTTATGTAGTAGCTTTTTGTTTTTTTGTCAGCTGATGTATTTGGAAGTACTACTTCCAATTGAACTTATGTAGTGGCTTTGGCCACTGTTAACTTTTTATTAATGTATATATGTGTTCTGTCTTTTATTTACATTTACCCCCTGTAACTTTTAACTATTGAATGTTTTATAATTTGTAATTTATTTTTTCCTATTCTGCCATCTGTGAATGTAGAAAGAGGTTCACGCTCTGATACCAAGCTCTATCACACCCCAAACCACTCCCTGGGAGGATTAGGTAGGTGACCCATATTGCATGCTAGCAATCCGCCAAATCCCACGGATCTAGAAGCAGTTACTCCATTCACAGACATACATCCATCTTAATACAATAAGTACAACTCAGAGTGCTGCAGAAAGCTATATTTACATTAAAAGATAAGAGAAGCGTAATAGTATAGGAAATGATGTTATATACATAAATAGGTTTGATCATTCCCTCTCTCATTCCCACAAACAGAACAGTAAAAGCTAATATATACATCAACTGAAACAAAAGGAAAATATACACAGGGCGAAGTAACTCAAGCCTCAAAAAGAAAGAAGAAAACTAAAAGTAGAAACGGGGATAAACTCCTGTCAAAGACAAAAAGGAGTCCCCAAAACAAAAGGCATCAACAGCACCCTTCACGGGTCATTTTCAGTAACCATTGAGAATACTCGCATCAATGGTACGACCTCCATCGGGGTCCATACCAATATCATCATAATCACCATGGCTCTCCTCCGGGTAATAAGTCTACCTGCCACAGTGACATCTACTTGCAGAATCATCTAATAGAAAAACATGTATAATAGAGTGTGAGCCCCACTGAGCCTGTGAATGAAACATGTCATCATGCATGCATATGCAACCACAATCATATGGATCCTACATGAAGTGCAGTCCAGTTATTTATTAGCTACCTGACATCACAACTAAGGCAGGTTAGTACTACTACAATCCCCAATACATGTATCCCTGGTGCGGGCTTTTAACCCCTTCTCATGATATACCCATTGAGTTGTCAAAGAGGACTAATGAGAATATTTATGTGTGAAATCTTAGGGCATAAAGCATACATTTTACCACATTGGACAGAGTTACTCGGTGCTTTCTTGTGCTTTTCAGGGTTTAGGTGAATTATTGTGAAAATGGAGGAGATGATGCTAAGGAGATGTTTTTAAGCTTTTTAGATGTGTTAATAGTATAGATGCGTAGCCCATCGAGTCAGCTTCGTAACGGTTCAAACGGCACTTGATTCCGAGTTGAAACGAAGAAGTTACGGCCGTTTTCGTAACGAAGCACGAAAATGGTCTACAAGGGTTTATTTGTAATTATTGACAGTCGGCCAGTGACAAAGTGAAGCGAAAGTTCAGATTCTAGGGGCCTTAATGCAATAATCAGAAGTTATATTTCCTGTACCCGAAAGATTTCATTTGGAGGGCTCTGGACAGTCCAACTTCAACTTGAGATATCTTGGGCTCCCGAACTCCAAATTGGACGAAATTTGGGTCTATTTTGGGTGATTTTTCACAAGGAACACAATGGTGAGACCTATATAAGCACCCCATGCTTCACGTTTTTTGAAAGATAGATTTGGCAATTCATTAATTATAAGTGGAATCCTAGTCATCACTCTCTCTCTCCTCCAACTTTCTAAGGGCACTTCTGAAATTCTACTTGGGACAGATTTATTTTAAAAGATATTCTCTCACCTATGAAAAGTTGAAAAGTCAAAGATGCTTTGATTTTATTGCTTGGAGAAGATATCTACAAAGAAAATAAAGCACTTGTTAGAATTGGAAGTTTACTTTTCTAGAAATAGAAGGTCTATGTAAACAATCTTCTCTTCTTCTTCTTTCTATTTTTTTTCTTTTTTCTTTGGATTCAAGGCATTGTAAAAGATGAAGGAGAAGAGAATATTCTCTTTTCTTAGGGAATATTTCTCCTACACTTCCCTCTTCTCTCTTCTCCTCTCTTCCCCCTATAAATACCCCTTGCCCTTTGGGTTGTAACAAGTTAGTTTTTTAGTTCAGCTTTTAGTTAGTTTCTAGTTCAATTTTAATTCAGTTTTTAGTGTAATTTTTGGCTCATTCACTTAGTGAAATTTTCTCTTCTTCTCCTATTTTTGACTTTAGTTCTTAGTTTGATTTCATAAGATTAGTTCTTTCAAGTTCTTAATTTTGCTTTCATAAGATTAGTTAATGGTTGTAATAGGATTAGTTTATGCTTTAATGTCTTCAATATGGTTGTAATAGTTTTAGTTTAAAGCTTCCTAGTCTAAGCTCCTATGTTGATGACAAGACTTGGAGATTTAGAAGAGGAGGCCATGGTAAGTTCATGCAAGTATTCATTCAAGCTTCTTCAATTAATCCGGTTCAAGCACATCTAGGTTTGCATTCTCTAAACTCTCAATCTCATTCTCCCTTTCTTCTATCTCATTCTTTCTTTCTTCTTCTTCTTCTCCCTCTATTCTTTTATTTCTTTTTTTTATGTGGTTATTTTGTTTATGTGGTTGTGGATGTGTGGCTGCACTTTCATTACTTTCAATTTGCGTTAGTTTTATAGTTTGTTTTTATTCCTTCCAATTTGCGTTAGTTTGATAGGTTAGATGCTCATGTGTTAGGACGTCAATTTAATCCCTTGATTTTGTTAGATGCTTATGAGTTAGGATGCATTAATTTTTATTAATTTAATTAGTTAATTTAACACTTTAATCTGGTTCACTTTGCATTACTTTTAAGTTAGTTAAATAGAGTGGCGTATATCTCCTCGTGTTCGACCCGTAGCTACGATTGACCCGTACACTTGCGGTAATTTTTAACTCAAACAAGGAGCAGTCAGCTCCCGTATTCATTCACCAACGTCAGCCCGACCAGTCCTCTGTGATTAACCTATGAGGCATCCATCCCTTTTTCTCTTTTCTTTTCTTTTCTAGCTTATAGCCCAGCATATAGCCCATAATCACCATTCCAGTGCAAAACATATTTCTTTTCTTTTCTCATATATACGGTCACTTCCACAGGCATCCAACACCTTAACCACTGTTGGCAAGGGTGCGTAGCACGGGTGATGAAACTCTAACCCCATGTCTATATGACATCATATGAGTCAGGCGGTGTCAACCATATCCCATTCTATGGGCTACCACAGGCCTCATTTCCAAGTCGACTACGACATCTAATCTAATATTCACAATCATCATAGAATATTCAACCAAAATTTCCAGCAGTCAACACAGTGTTGTATTGAATTTTTAAGATTCATGAATCAAATATGTATCACAGCATTGTTATTATAAAATTTAGTTCAGCATATCATTTATGTTACATCTATATACGCGATGACACCACTCACCTTGGTCTTGTCCTACAAGTTTTGTTGCTGGTTCAGTTCCGACTGGAGTCTAGCAGTGTACCTCGAGTGCGGGATCAAATCCTAAAGTATTGAAACAAAAATGTGTTATTTAATATTCAAAACTATTTTTGGATGTTCTAGTGTTTGTCTAGGCTCACTGGTCTAACTCGGTGCTCAGTCTGGTATAACTTAGAATTCTCTGGGTCTTGCACTGGGCTTTGGGTCCATGTCCCGGTGCATCATCCAGAGATGTGGTTTAGGGTCAAGTCTGGTATTTTACCAGTGTAATACGTCGTACATGGTCCTGACAGTCTCACAATTCAGTCCTTAGGTCAGCAGTGTAGCTGGACCATCTCTGGCAAGGATGCCAGGCCCTGTGGGGCCCATTTGGGTACCCAAGGTGTAATTAATAGTGGACAAAGATGTGAGGAGGGGTATTTTTGTCATTTACCACCTCCTTACACTGTTCATGGCCCACTGGTGGAGGCCCCTAAAGTCTGGACAGCAAATCAGCCCATTTCCATTCTCTGGGCGATTCACTGGGTGATGCGTGCATCGCCCAGTGCATCACCCAAAGCCTATTTGAAATGTGAACAGGCTCCAAAACTTGCATTTTTCACCATGGGCAGTGCCTAGGTCGACCCATCTTGTATGTTGGGTTGTTGTGGACCCCATGAGGAGTGGTTTTCAGTGGTCCACATGGATTATGACCTGGGCCCACCATTTGGCAGCCAGGAGCTGTCCATTCAGCATAGAGAACAGTTGTCCAACTGTGTCACAGCTTATGGCCACGGTTTGGGCTACATGCAAGGACATATTTACATGTAGGAACATGGCAGTAGGCTGGTCCTACCAAGATCCATGAGAGAACTAGCTTGCACATACAGATCCAAGCCCAGACTGCCTGTTCAGGGTGCAATAAGGCAGTGCAGTCTGGCACAGAGACTGATCTCAGTCTCACGTAGGTAACAGTAGCAAAAATCACATAAGAATACTCATATCTTCTATGCAATTGGTTTGCATGTCAGATCTAAGGCAGTACAAGGCAGCCCCCAAGTGTTCTGGGCTGTCCTTGACCAGATTCATAGCCAAAACATAGAGATCCAAAGGAGGGAACAATAAGCAGCATAGCAGCATTTATGGGCATAGTTTTATACCTGAGATTTTGATCTTGGTATGCTGCTGGAGTTGAATGGATGCAGGGGTAAGCTCCTCTCTTCCTTCTTTTCTTCTTCTCCTTCCTTTCCTCTTTCTTTCCTTCTCTTTTTCTCTCTTTTCTCTCTTCTCTTCCTCCCCATGATTTCAACAGTGTAAAGAGTCCTATTTCAGGCTGGGGTCCCTCTATTTATAGGCCAGCCATGACTAGGGCCTATTTGGCAGCCTGGTCCCACTCCAAGAATGCATTCTTAGAATTGATTTTGGGCCATTCTGGCCACTCTGGTGGGGTCCACAGGGGTCTAGGGGTAGTCCAACTGCATGGGTTTGCAATCCATCTTCTAACAGGTATGTAGGAGGACATCCTCGGGGGTTCTCCATTAAATTCAATCACTGGAGTGATGCTTCATAGTGTGTTTGGATGTCTTGCAAGGGGCTCCTGTCCTTCATTCAAATTCCCAGCCAATCAAGGGCAGGTTTGATAGGCTATGCAGTAGAAATACCAAGTCAGGTAAATCTTACTTCTCTGGATAATGCACCAGGAGATTGACCCGAAAGCCTAGTATAAGACCCAGAGAATTCTAGGTAATACCTGTATAATTACAAAGATAGTACAATTAAGCCTAGACCAACTCTAGGACATTAATGTAAATATAAATATTATTTGACACACTTTTATGATCTAATAAATTAGGTTTTGATCCCGAGCTCGAGGTGCACAATCAACTACCAACCGGGACTGAGCCGACAGCTAAACCAGTAGGACTAGAATTAGGTGAGTGAAATTATACTGTGTGTGTAAATGTAACATGGCTAACGAGTCATAACAAATTACAATGATATTACTTACTCTATTTACTTATCTCAATTACTGAATGTTCTATTAAGTAAGTAATGCTTGACTGATGAACACTGAGAATGAACAATTAATGCTTGTATGTGAATTGCTAGACTAGATGCCGTAGCCGGCTTGGAAATGAGGCCTGTGGTAGCCCATCGAATGGGATGCAGTTGACACCACCCGACTCATACTATACCATATAGATGCATTGGGCTAGAGTATCATCACTTGTGCTACGCACCCTTGCCAACAGGAGTTAAGGAGTTGGATGCCGGTGAGAGTAACCATATAAATGAGAAAAATAAAGAAAAAGAAAGAGAAAAGAGATGAAAATGTTATGCATCGAAACGGTGGTTATGAGGCTATATGCCAGAAAAAGAAATATAATGTGTGACAAGGGGATGGATGCCTCACAGGTTAATCCCAGAGGGCTGGTCGAGCTGACCTTGGTGACTGATGCGGGAGCTAATCAGTCCTCTCCGACAACTCAATGGGTGTATCACGGGAAGGGGTTAAAAGCCTGCACCATGGATACATGTATTGGGGATTGAAGTAGCACTTACCCGCCTTAGTTTTGTTGTTAGGTGGCTAATAAATAAAATGAATTGCACATCATGTAGGACTCATATGATTGTACTTGCATGTGCATGCATGGTGATATTTCATTCACGGGCTCGGTGGAGCTCATACTCTTTTGTATGTCTTTGTTAGATGATCCTGCAGGTGGATGTCTCTGTAGCGAGGAGGCTCATCTCTCAGAGATGGGCTTTGGTTGTTATGACGATATTGGTATAGACCCGGACGGAGGTCATACCACTGGTGTGAGTCTTTTCAGTGATTGTTGAGGAAGATCAATTAGGGGGGTGCAGCTGACTCTATTTTTGACTGTGGGACTCTTTTTGTTTTTACTAGGGATCCCTCTTTTGTACAGCTTTGTTTTGGGGCTCGGGCTGCCTTGCCCTATTTATATTCTTTTGTAAAGCTGGGTCGAATAGAGTTGGGACTGTTGATGTTCACAGAGAGAGAACAAAAAAAACTAAATAGTGTTGTTTGTATATATTAGCTTTCCTTTTGTTCTTTTCAAGCTTAATGTAAATATTAGTTTTTCCGCAGTACTCTGTGTTATACATCATGTATTATTGTGGATGTGTGTGCCTGTGAATGGACTAACAACTTCTAGATCCTTGGGGTTTGGCGGATTGCTTCTGTGCAATTTGGGTCACCTACCTAATCCTCCCAGGGGGTGGTTTGGGGTGTGACAAAGCTTGGTATCCGAGCGAGAAGCTCTTTTTACATTCACGGACAGCGGAATAGGATTAACAACTTACAAGAAGTTAACCATGTAATAAATAAATTAGCAAGGGAGCAAAATGTAAATAATAAATAGTAGGAGAGATAGAACACTAACAATAAGATTCAATAAAGTTTAAAAATATGGCGGAAGCCATTACATAGATGTTGAAGATCCAGATACAACCTGCGAATAAAGAACTACATAAACCAAGATAAAAAAAGAACTACATGAAGTCTAGCTGAAATGTAAGACCAAATCCTAAGTAAGATACTGAAGCCAGAGGAACTACACCTGCGAAGGATCATCGTTCTGTGGAGGCTGAGCGTGTTGTGAGTCAACCCGGTAGTAGGAATCCCATAAATCAAGCCGCTGCTCGACAGAACCTACTCTCCCCTCTAGGGAAGTGAAGCCCTGGTCCATCCGTGATGACATCTGGGCAAGCTAAGTGTGAAGACCTCAGAACTGTGCCATCATGTCAGCCCAACCATAGGACTCAGGCGCCTGAGGTGGCACCTGTGAACTAGAAGCTCCTGTAGCCTCATAGGGAGGCAGATCTCCAAACTGTGTGCCTGAATCCACCGGGTCACCCTCCTGCTCACCCACTCCAGCTCCCTTTGCCACCTTGTGTCCCTCCTCCATCTCCTCCTCCTTAGACTCTGAGTCGCTCTCTGGCTCCCCTAATATCTTCATCTTCTGGATGGAGTTTTTGCTGATAGGCTTCGACCTATCTCCTCCCTCGTACTCACCGGTAAGAGAAACCCCAAAATGTAGGAACACCTAGGTCAGGAATCTCCCATAAGGCAGGTTCCCATCAGATGGGTTCTAGGCATGATAGAGCTTGACCTGCATAAGTAAGAAATGGAGGTTGATCACTGGACCCCCCTTGCCTGCCCTTAGCAAACAGTAGGTAATATATGCCCGAAGCATAGAAATGCTGCCCCGGTTCCCACCCTTGGGGTAGATGTTGTAGGAAATGCACCTACTCAGGATCCTAGTAGTGGGCTTGTAATCCCCCTCAGATTTTGGAATTCTTTCAACCCCAGTCAGAGCTTTGAAGACCATCCTCCTAGTCTCCAAAGAAAACATATCGGAAATATCCACCCTAGGCTTATAGTAGCACCTGTCACTTATATTCGGTAATCCCAAGATCTCTGCCAAAGTGGCTGAAGTAAATCTCATGTTCACCCCTTTGACCCTGCTCTCTAAACCAAATCCTTACACCCCAGAAGCCGGTACAAGGTTACAGTAGAAATACCGAACCAGGTTTGGGTAGCACGGCAATGAAGGAAATAGCATTGGTGCCCAACCTAGGGCATTGAATTTGAGATAGAGCTCGAACTGGTGGAAGTCATCTGTTTGCACCACCCTACCATTCACAATGTTTTTGAAAGAGAACTTTGCCCAATCTTAGGAATGCTCATACCGAGAGTACCAGTATCGATCAAACTCCGTTTCTTCGGAAGAGGAAACCTCTCCGAGTGATGGAGATGGTACAGCCGACGGCAAAGATGGCAATGGGTCTGACCGTAGGCGCTTGTGGGTCACTGTCTTCCTTACCATGTTGTGTTTGCCACTTGAAGACATGGCTGCAACAAGGTAAGAGGAAGAAGAATAGGGATTTAGGGCATAAACACAAAACAATCAAACAAAAGGGGAAGAAAATAGGGACAGTAGCACAAATAGGAATAGAAAAGTACTAAAACTTACCTTGGGCTCGCATAGATGCGCGGGGAACTCGATTGAATGCTTGCAAATAATGGTGAAGTAGCCTAGGAACCCTTTTGAGCACAGCCTTGGAGGTTTGGACCTCTCAAAATGAAATTTGAAATGAAAAGGAGAGCTCTCGGACTGTTTATAACTGAGCCCCGGTTCTCTGGGCGATGCACTAGGCTATTGAGCCAAACGCCCAGAGAATGGAAAAAAACAGCAAGCTTTGAAATTCTCATGAATGGGCTTATGTTTCCTACATTGTAGAGGCATAATAGAATCCCTTGAAGCATTTAATGGATAATCTGAATAAATTCAAAAAAAAAAAATAATATAAGATAAATACTAATAATAAATAATACACATATATGCATATAATGTCAGATAAACAAATAAGCAATGATGAGAAGCATGAAAAGAAAAATTAATTAAGCAAATGCAAGGCAAAAAAATAAATTCTTTCTTTATACAACCTGTTATGGATACAAAAAATATATATATATATATATATAAATTATACATAAATAATGTATATAACCTTGGTTGTATGAACCTCTGTGTGGGTGATGTGTGTGAAAACCCAAACATAGGTATATAGGAATGTATGGTAGTGTGTAGTTACGGTGTTACAGGAATTTAGACATCACTTATAACACTTTGCCTACATGTAGGTCATACCATACCCATAGTCTAACCGGGTCATGGATGAAACACAATAGAGCATAGGGAGAAATAGGTAATTTATTCACCACACCTGTCCCTACCTAGGTGGTGTGTTAGATTCGATAGGACACTGTGATTTTGGGTCCAACCTCGAGCTGATCCATTTAACTTCCTAACTATGTTGTTTTAATTTCCTATAATGTTAAGTACGAATGAGATAAGGTAACCATAGAAACCTAATACCTAGAACTTTTCCATGACAGGGTTTGACTGTGTTGTTCGGGCTTGGAGACCCCAACAACATGCTCTACATTAGGCGACTGAGGAAGAGATTAGCTTGGATTCGAGAACTTCAGTCCTGGGCAGAGAAGCAATTGATTGTTTACTTGGCAATTGCAAACACTAGTGGTGCAGCAGACCATGCCATTTACCTTGCCCTAGCAAATGAGGTTAGGAGCGATATAGGATACCTACATATACGGGCTTTTATGACCGGGAAGAGGTTGGAGAGACTAGCATGTTAGGTACAGGTATAGACCAAATAACTACTGATTAACATGAATCTTTAATTTGTCATCTTACATAACATACCATGGCATAAAACACATTACATACATAAAACTTTTAGCAACAGTAACTTAGCAAGAGATATCCTTGGCAGTTATCACTTCTTACTGGAATGCTAGCCTTATTGCATTAGAACTATAGAAATGACAACTTACATGCTAGTTGAAAATTATAAATTTTTCCTTGATGAGAGTGTGGGAATATTGAACACAAAGCTTCTTTCAGAAATCAATCATGGTCAATACTAGATCCAACCGGGGTGGTCGTCGTGGGAGACGTCCTCGATTTGTTCCAAAAGTTGAGCTATTGGATTAAGCCGAAGCTCAGAATTTTGAAGTATCAGTTACTTCCCTAAGGGTACCATGAGTCATCCCAAATGCGGTACCAATGGCTGCCCAAGCTACTGCTACTGCATCTCAGACAGGAATGGCAGCTAGAGAGGTGAACACCATCATGACCACCATGATGCGAACCATGCAGCAACAACAGGAGTTGCTAGGCCAAATGTCTACACAGTTCATGGCCATGATGCAACAACGAGCAGTGCCACCACCACCACCCAACCAGCCCATATAATTTCCACCACCTGTGCCCCAACATGCGGTAGAAGGGTCTACAGCAAAAGTGATGGAGAGATTCAAGAAGCTCCAGCCGCCCATGTTTTCCAAATTAAATTATGAGGCAATGCAGACGAAAAGGTGGATTAGTGCCTTGGAAAAGGCATTCGACATACTTGAGTGTACAGATGCACAGAAATTGATCTGTACTGGATATCAGCCACAAAATGAGGCGGAAGCATGGTGGAAGGCAACCAAGCCTAATTTGGAAGTAGTTCATCCTAATCCCACCTGTGAGCAATTTAACGAAGTCTTCTTTAAGAATTATTTCCCTGAGAGTTTTAGAGACAAGAAGGAAGCCAAGTTCTCTACTCTCGTACAAGGATCCAAGATCGTGCTGGATTACTAGCAGCAGTTTGAAGATTTATTTCATTTCACCCCGGAACATATGAAGGGGGAAGCTAGTAAAACAAAGAAGTTTGAAAAAGGACTCAAACCAGAGATCCGGTCTATTCTGTTGGTCCTAGACATCCAGGACTATACTCAAATGGTCAACAAGGCGAAGACTATGGAGGATAGATTGAAAGAGAAAGAGAAGGCAACAACGTCGCCCGGCTTGGGCAAGAGGCCAAGCAACTATCTGAATTTTGGATGGCCGAACAAGGTTTTTCGAGGAACTAGTTCGAGCCCCAGCCCGAATCAGTATCGACGGCAAGATGTGGGCCAAACCCCTTTTTGCCCCACTTACAATCGGCCTACCCAACCTGCTACAAGCCAAGCGACAACTGCAGCTCCGCTAGTCCGATCTGTAACAAGCCAAGTGAGCCAAGCTTCTTCTCCGGCCACGTTGTCCAATAAATGCTACGTGTGCCACAAGGCAGGACACATGGCCAGGGAATGCATACACGACGGACACAACACATACCCGCCAATCCAGTCCCACGCTCGACCCTTTCAGCTACTGAACAATCGGACTCAAGGAAAAGTGTTTGTGCTGACCAATGAAGAAGCAGAGGCGAATCCTAAGGTGATGACAGGTAAGCCTGCCATACACTACTAAATTGTTGGAATTAACCTATGGATGCAAGAGAACTTAATTGCATCCTTATTCTATACAAACCCTAGGTACCTTGATTGTCTCGTCCACCCCCGCAAGAGTATTATTCGACTCGGGTGCATCCCACTCTTTTGTTTCCAACGCTTTTGCGAGTAGGATGACCAAGGGACATTGGGCACGATTTAGTAGTTAAGTTTACAACCCCTGTTTGGTGGAAATTTATGGGAAGAACTTAACTTCTCGACTGATCAAGTTTGACATAAAGGACTTTGACATGATACTAGGCATGGATTGGCTATCCACCTATGGAGCAAATGTCATGTGTGCAGAGAAGAAGATCACATTCAAGTTGGATGACGGCTCGGTTCTCACCTACCAAAGTGAACCGATGAAAAAGTCCAAAAGGATAACCCTATCCGCCCTTCAGGCACGAAATTTGTTGAATGAAGGATGTCAGGGCTATTTGGCCATGGAGATGGATACCAAGGCAAAGATTAAGCCTTTGGAAGAACTTGACGTCGTTAGAGAATTTCTCAAAGTCTTCCTAGAAGATCTGACCCAGTTACTGCCTGATTGTGAAATAGAGTTCGCAATTGATTTGATTCCTGGTGCAGCACCGGTATCCAAGGCACCATACCGAATGGCGCCTATAGAATTAAAAGAGTTGCAGGTTCAATTACAAGATTTGATGAAGAAGGGACTCATTTGACCAAGCGTGTCTCCCTGGGGAGCACCTGTGTTGTTCGTGAAGAAGAAGGATGGTAGCATGCGAATGTGCATCGATTATTGAGAATTGAATAAACTTACGATCAAGAATCGATACCTGTTGCCACGCATCGATCACCTGTTTGATCAATTGCAAGGTGCAAGAGTTTTTTCTAAGATTGACTTAGGTCTGGGTACCACCAGTTGAAAATCAAGAGCAACGACATTCACAAAACGATGTTTAGGACCCAATACAGACATTATGAATTCTTAGTATTGTCGTTCGGGTTAACCAACGTCCCAGCAGCATTCATGGACATGAGGAATAGTGTGTTCCACAATGTGCTGGACAAGTTCGTCATTGTATTCATCGATGACATTCTAGTTTATTTTAAAAGTGAAGAGGAGCATGTTCAACACGTTATGTTTGTGTTGCTGCAATTACGAGGGCACCAGCTGTTCGCCAAATTTAGCAAGTGCAAATTTTGGCTCCACCAGATTGGATTCTTCGGACATACATATCATCACCGAGGATGGCATCAAGGTAGACCTAGACAAGGTAAAAGCGGTTCTCGAATGGGAGACTCTGAAGAATGCCATTGAGATCCGTAGCTTCTTAGGTGTAGCCAGGTATTACCATAGATTTATCGAGAATTTCATCTCGGCACCCATGATAAAGCTAATAAAGAAGGGTGCAAGATTTAAATGGACCGACACTTGCAAGAAAAGCTTCAAAGAGTTAAGGAATCGATTGGTGACGGCACTAATGCTGACCATTCTAGATGGCATCGGAGGCATGGTGGTATACACCAATGCATCCCGAACGGATTGGGCGGTGTGTTAATGCAGAAAGGTAAGGTGGAGCCTCTGCCTCAAGGCAGTTGAAGGAACACGAAAAGAACTACCCTACTCACGACCTAGAGTTGGCTGCGGTGGTTTTTACGTTAAAGATTTGACGACATTATCTCTATGGTGAAAAGAGCGAGATCTTCAGTAACCACAAGAGTCTGAAGTATTTCTTCACCCAGAAGGAGTTAAATATGAGACAGAGAAGGTGGTTAGAATTGGTAAAAGATTATGATTGTGAGATTCAATACCACCCTGGCAAGGCCAATGTAGTGGCGGATGCATTAAGCAGAAAATCCCAAACCGCGTCCCTCACTTCCTTAGTTGTTAGCGAACAACTAATAGAAGAAACTTGGAAGTTCGATCTAGAACTCATGATCGAGGGGACGACTATGCAACTAGTAACTATGGACATACAGCCGTTGATCCGGGAGTAAATAATTGAGAAGCAGCCCAAAGAGCCCGATCTCACCAAGATAATCTAGGAAGTGAAGCATGGTGTCCACAAGGACCCAAACTTTTCATTGGCCCATGATGGGGCATTGAAATTCAAAGATAGATTGTGCATGCCTGGAGACTATAATGTGCAGGACCAAATTCTTAGGGAAGCACATAATTCACCCTACTCAATCCACCTAGGGAGCACAAAAATGTACAAGGAATTGAAGAAGTACTATTGGTGGATTAGAATGAAGCAGACCGTAGCACTATACGTGTCTGAATGCCTCACCTGTCATCAAATAAAGGTGGAAAGACACAGACCGTATGGGTTATTGCAGCCACTTCCTATTCCCGAGTGGAAGTGGGAAAGAATAACCATGGATTTTATGGCCAATCTACCCAACACCAGAAAAGGGTTGAATGCAATTTGGGTGATTGTCGATGGACTGACAAATATGGCTCACTTTATCCCCATCAAGATAAACTACTCGATGGAAAAGCTCGCCCAATTATACATTGAAAATGTAATCCACCTACATGGCGTGTTCGTCAGCATCATATCCGACAGGGACCCTCGATTCACTTCAAGGTTCTGGAAGAGTCTACAACAAGCACTGGGATCCCAAATAAATCTCAACACGGCTTTCCATCCTCAGACAGATGGACAGTCCAAAAGAACCATTCAAACTCTGGAGGACATGCTTAGAGCCTGTATATTAGAAATGAAAGACAGTTGAGATGCCCACATACCCTTGGTGGAATTTGCCTACAACAACAGCTACCACTCCACCATTGGCATGCCACCATACAAAGCATTATATGGTCGGAAGTATCGCACACCATTATATTGGGATGAAGTTAGAGAATGGAAGTATCTTGGGCCTGAAATGACACAGGCGACCTGTGAGAAAGTGGATGCGATCAGAGAAAAGATTAAAGCGGCCCAATCTAGACAGAAAAGTTATGCCGACAATTGGAGGAAGGATATTGAATTTGGAGTCGGAGAAAAGGTATTTCTCCGAGTTTCTCCAACGAAGGGGTTGTTATGCTTCAACAAGAAGGGTAAACTAAGCCCAAGGTATATCAGTCCATATGAAGTCCTCAACAGAGTGGGACCCGTAGCATATTGACTGGCACTACCGCCGTCCTAGCAAGGGGTCCATGATGTTTTCCATGTGTCAATGCTAAGGAAGTACATTAACAACTCGACACATGTACTATCAGCTGAACCCAAACAACTGGATGCAAATATGACCTACGAGGAGTAGCCAATGGAGATATTAGATAAAAAGGAGCATAAACTTCGCAACCGCACGGTCGCATTCGTTAAGGTTCGGTGGAAAAACTATCCCATGGAGGAAGCATCGTGAGAACACAAAGAAGAAATGCAGGAAAAGTATCCTCAACTCTTTGAACTACAAGGTAACCCAATTTCGAGGATGAAATTTTTATAAGGTGGGGAGAAATGTCAAACTTGCCCCTGACTGAGTGGGATTTTGGATGAAGGACAGGAACCTGTGACCAATCACCTAAACACACTGTGGAGCATCTCCCCAGTGGTTGAATACAGTGGAGAACCCCCAAGGATGTCATCCTATATGCCTATTAGAAGATGAGTTGCAGACCCATGCAACTGCACTACTCACAGCCTGATGTACAGCTCCAACCCCAGGTACTCTCTCTCCTAGCCAAATATATGGGGCCCACGCCGGTTTAGATGTGTGTTTAACCTTAGAAAGGGTGTTGGTGTAGTGCCCAAGTCATGGGCTTAACACCTGTGCAAGCCTAAGGCCAAAATAGCAAAGCTATTTTCTCTGGGCGATTGGCCCAAAGGCCCAGTAAAACGCCCAGAGTGGCTGAAATCGATTTATTGGACTCCAAACACCAGGGGACCATTCATACAAGCCATAGACACCCTCTAGAGGTATATGGGAATTTTAGAAACCATTACCCACTCTTGGAATCATGTGGACCCCACCAGTGTAGCCAAAATGGCCCAGGATGCACTAAAAAATGCATTCTTGGGAATAGGGACCTAAGGCCAAACAAGCCTTAGTCATCTTAACATTATAAATAGGAGGGGACCAGCTCCCATTTTCGTTTTCTATTTTTGTAACTGAAATAGAAAAAGAGAAAGAGAAGGAGAAGGAAAAAGAAGAGAAGGAAAGGGAAGAGAGAGAAGGAAGGTGAGACCTGGGTTGTCTCTGACACTGAACCAGCCTGCAAACAAGACAAAGGTAATGATCTCAGTCTCTAAATACTGTTGTTTACCATGTTTGACCACTGTTCTTTAGTTTGATTGTTGTATCTCTAACCAATAATGCTCAGAACACCACTGGGGTGCTTAGGGAAGCTTGGGATCTTACATGCAAGATCTGATCATCAAATGGGCTAATATGCTGCTATTTCTGCAGCTGAGACTGAAGTCAGTCTCTGTGCTAAGTTGCACTGCAAACTTACACCCTGTGCATGCAGTTTGGGCATGGATCCCTGCATGCAATGAGATCTTTGCATACCTTAGCATAAGATCAGTGTTATATCATGTGAATACATGTAAAACAAGCCATGCATGCAGGCAAAGCTGGATCCAATAGTCTGAGCTCAGCCTGGACAGCCTTTCCCTGTGCTATCGGAGCTCCCCCAGCTTCCAAATGGGAAAACCAAACTTAAATCCATTTGGTCCAATAAATTTTTCTTTATTTATGGTCTAAGATCATCCCATTTACATTCTTGATCAAAATCATGGCAGCTCCTGCTGCAAAATCCAAAAAATCGAACCTAAACTCATGTTAAACAGGCTCTGGGCGATGCACTGGGCGATTGCCCAAACGCCCAGTGAAACGCTCAGAGATGGCATTTGGGCTCAGATGTAATTTCTGCCTTCTGGACCCTCACCAATGGACCTAGGGTAGTATGATGAGGTGGTAAATGACCAAAATACCCCTCTACACTTGTCCTTGCTGTCATCCATACCCTGGATGCTCAAGTAGGCCCCACAGGGCCATGTAACCTTGCCCAGAATTGGTTTCAGCTGGGCATTGGTTTGAGAGGTTGTTTGGGTCATGCATAGGCAAGATATGCTATAGAAATACCAAGTCAGGTAAATCTCACTCCTCTGGATGATGCACCGGGAGATAGACCCAAAAGCCCAGTGCAAGACCTAGAGAATTCTAGGTAATACTTGTATAATTACAAAGATAGTACAATTAAGCCTAAACCAACTCTAGGACATTAATGTAAATATAAAACTTATTTGACACACTTGTATGATCCAACAAATTAGGTTTTGATCCCGAGCTCGAGGTGCACAGTCAACTACCGACTGGGATCGAGCCAATAGCTGAACCAGTAGGACTAGAACAAGGTGAGTGAAATTATACCATGTGTGTAAATGTAACATGGCTATCGAGTCATGACAAATTACAATGATATTACTTACTCTATTTACTTATCTTGATTACTGAATGTCCTGTTAAGTAAGTAATGCTTGACTGATGAATACTGAGAATGAACAATGAATGCTTGTATGTGAATTGCTAGACTGAATGGCGTAGCCGGCTTGGAAATGAGGCTTGTCGTAGCCCATAACATGGGATGCGGTTGACACCACCTGAGTCATATTATGCCATATAGATGAATTGGGCTAGAGTATCATCACCTGTGCTTCGCATCCTTGCCAACAGGGGTCATGGTGTTGGATGCCTGTGAGAGTGACCATATAAATGAGAAAAGAAAAGAAAAAGAAAGAAAGAGAAAAGAGATGAAAATGTTATGCATCGAAAGGGTAGTTATAGGGCTATTTGCCAGAAAAAGAAATATGATATGTGAAAAGAGGATGGATGCCTCACAGGTTAATCCTAGAGCATTGGTGGGCCTGACCTTGGTGACTGATGCGGGAGCTGATCGGTCCTCTCGGACAACTCAATGGGTGTATCGCGGGAAGGGGTTAAAAGCCCGCACCAGGGATACATGTATTGGGGATTGTAGTAGCACTTAGCCACCTTAGTTGTGATGTTAGGTGGCTAATAAATAAAATGGACTGCACATCATGTAGGACTCATATGGTTGTGCTTGCATGTGCATGCATGGTGATATTTCATTTACAGGCTCGGTGGAGCTCACACTCTTTTGTATATGCTTTGTTAGATGATCCTGCCGATGGATGTCTCTATGGCGGGGAGGCTCATCTCCCGGAGATGGGCTTTGGTTGTTATGACGATATTGGTATGGACCCGGAAGGAGGTCATACCGTTGGTGCGAGTCTTTTTGGTGATTGTTGAGGAAGACCCGTGAGGGGGGTGCAACTGACTCTATTTATGACTATGGGACTCTTTTTGTTTTTACTAGGGATCCCTCTTTTGTATAGCTTTATTTTGGGGCTCGAGTTGCCTTGCCCTGTTTATATTTTTTTGTAAAGCTGGGTCAGATAGAGTTGGGACTGCTGATGTTCATAGAGAGAGAAAAACTAAACAGTGTTGTTTGTATATATTTGCTTTCCTTTTGTTCTTTTCAAGCTTAATGTAAATATTAGTTTTTCTGCAGCACTCTGTGTTATACATCATGTATTATTGTGGATGTGTGTGTCTGTGAATGGATTAAAAGCTTCTAGATCGTTGGGGTTTAGCAGATTGCTGTTGTGCAATTTGGGTCACCTACCTAATCCTCCCAAGGGGTGGTTTGGTGTGTGACAGACAAAGGGATCTTATCCGAAAGGAGATGCACCTTACCAATGCACGACTCTCATGGATCTTATCCAACACTTGAGGAACATGCATGTCTATCTGCGAGGGAACACCTTCACTCTCCAGACTCAACCTCCCAAGAGGAGGTGATCTACTACGTGATGGACTCTACTACCAAGGAGGCCTATCACTACTTACTTGGACTCTACACACCGCCAAACTTTGCTATAAATACTCAGGTATTCTCCCCCATGAACCCATCTTGAATTCCAGTGATTCATCTGTTGCTGAGAGAGATCTAACTTAGGCATCGGAGAGTCCTAAGCCGGAGCCACACCGGTTCTCCCTTGTCTCTGAAGTTCTTTTGTAAGTTGCGGCACCCAAAGAACCACCCAGCGATTTCTTGATGCTACACAACCTAGAATATCCCGTGTGCATGTTCACATGACATGAAATTCACTTTTGTATATATGGGTTGGAAAGGTTCCGCCAATGATTGCCGAGTATTTGCTTCTACACTTGTAGGTCCATCCTTAGAATTTCCACTTCCTCCTCCAGGACAGAAAACAAGAATTTTTAAACAATACATTTATTTATTTTTTTTTTAATTTTGTTGGTATGCTTAAGTATTGTAACATTATTTCATAAGCAAATGCTATGTGGTTGACTCCGGGTATCCATCCACCACTAATTTTTTTACTCAATTCAAGGTGAACGCTACAATCTACGAGATTATTGAAATAAGAGTGCAAGGTCAGCTGTGGAACTCTTCAACCACAGACACTCATCACTTTAGAACGTTATTGAAAGGACTTTCGGTTCTTTCAAATCACGTTTTCCTATCAAGACCCAAACTTTTATTGTCATTATATGTTCTGCACTTCACAACTTTATTCGTGAAAAACAACAAAAGGATGAGGAATTTGAATACTTTGGAGATCCAGAGTTGGAAATGAGTGATGATGATGATAATGATCTAGTAGATGGGCCTTCTACCAATAGTCAATGTGTCAGTGCTAGAGAAATGAAAGTGATTAGGAAGAAGATTGCCAACTGATTGGCAAGGCAAAATGGGATGGAGGAAATACCCATTTGATTTGAACTGTGATTTTGATTTACAATACTTGGAATTTAATGTGTAATTTGATGAAATTTTATGTGGGTGATTGACAACTTTCAATTTATTTGGTAAAGTTTGGATGCTATTTCACATATAACATTTTCATGGATTGGGATCAATCAAGTTTGGTTTCTAATCTCAAAGTGTTCTCATGTAAATGTTTATGGCTATTGGCTTACTTCCTTCATATATTTTTTTGTTTTTATCTTGTATTACATTCACTTTGGTTCATTTCAGAATTTTTTTTATCAATGTAAATCTCTACAATGGTAATCATTTTATTTTATGGTTATTAAATCCATATTTTCATTTGGGTTGGTTATGTGAAAATCCATAAATTGTTAGCTCCTCTCCTGTTTTGAGCTAACAGGTTCATATAAATGGAGTGTCAAACTCTTGGATAGTCTACCCAAAAGTTACTAGGCTTGATCACTGTCCCATACAAGTTCCTTGCTGAAATTTCTTTTATTTTTTTTTTTTGTGGTTGCAAGTTTTCACACAGATTTTTTTTTTTGTTTTTATCCTCTATCCATTTAGGTTATTCTAATAACCTGTATACCTATTCATACACTTAAGATTAGTGTTTAAAATTTTGTTTTGCTGAAAATTTTTACATTTCCTCTCCCTTTTGAATCTTTTTGTTGTTTAGGTTATACCAGTCAAGTATTCCAACTCTTACACGACCTTACATTGCATTACTTGTTTTGTTAGATGATTTTTATTCATTTTCTTGCTAAAAATTCCACATTTTTATTGTTTTATGAACCTCTTCCTAGTCACAAAAACATGATATCTCTATTCTAAAATATCTACACATTGTGTTGTACCCTTTTGGATGATCTATGTTTACCTTTTTGCTGAATTATTTTTTATTTTTTATTTTTTTGATTCCTTGTTGTCCTTCTTATTATAGGTAGTAGAAGATGACTGATGAAGATGATGATATCTTTCTCTCGTAAAATAATTATTGGTACACTTCTACGAGGGAAGAGATACGGTACGAGACTCACTTTGGGGGTAAACCCATTGAGTTAGAGCGCAAAGTAATGACACAAGAATTGGAGCAATTTAGGATTCAAGAGTGGTTTGAGAATCTAGGATGGGGTTTACTTATGGATTTTCTCGGCACCTTAGGGGGATTGATGAGACAAGGATTAGATCATAGCAGAGGCCTTGACAGACGGGTGGCAGCCTTGGAGAAGCGGATGGAAGAATGGACTCCTTACTTCCAACAGTATCCACCACCACCACCACCGCCATAGTAGAGGCAGCCTGGCATGCCAACTTTTGTTTCTTTTTTTTTTTTTTTTGAAAGGTTTATGTAATCAGTAGTATATATTACTGAATTTTTAAATTATGGTTTAGGTTTTTAGTTTAGTTTCTTATTTCTGTGTATTATGTTTCTATCTAATATATCTAGCATTCTCACTGTTGAATTTTGTATTGGAACTTACTAGTCATATATATATATTAATGCAATTTCTCTTCATGAAATCCTATGGTTGTCTAAAATTTTATTGTTATTTTTCTATTATTCTCATCATCACAGTTTCTCACTGCCACTAGGTAGTTTACTAATCAATCTCTATTACCTATGGTGGTTTTCAATTCAGTCTTTTATTTTTGTTTTGGATATAGGTTCACCTTTGGATCTATGAATCAAGAACGTTGCCATTTTGGTATTTAAAATGGCGGTAAGAGAGAAGCACAAATGCTCTGATACCAAGTTGTCACACCCCGTCTTGGGCAGCCTTGGCATGGTATGAAGCGATGCAATCTTGCACCCAACCTAGTCAGAATCTTAATGCAGCACAATTACCAAGCACACACCACAGAGAATTAAAGCATCGGATGATTATAAGAATTATAAATATTTATATGCAAAAGGAGTCCATTAAAGACCGAGTGATAACTTATTTATATAAAGTGTTTGCTATTAACCCCAAGTTCCCATATTTACAGTTATCTAAAATGAATATCTACATATATTAAAGTATTATATACTCAAAAAGAGGAGTAATCAAAAGAACAACCTAAACCACAGAGAATTAAAGCAGCGGATGATTATAAGAATTATAAATATTTATATACAAAAGGAGTCCGTTAAGGACCAGTGATAACTTATTTATATAAAGTGTTTGCTGTTAACCCCAAGTTCCCATATTTACAGTTATCCAAAATGAATATCTACATATATTAAAATATTATATACTAAAAAAGAGGAGTAATCAAAAGAACAACCTAAACCATTAGGCCCGCCTAAGAAAAAGCATACAGATCACAGATGTAAGACCCATCATACTCCTTGGGTTCTTGTGCTGCGAACTCAACACCACCATCGTCCACGTACTCATACACAGATAATCCTTCACCTGCACAAACAACTAAAGAGGGTTTTCCACGAGTTTGAGCTCCATTGAGCCCAATAAGAGAGGAACACAACATACAAATGATGCATGTAATATTCAAGTATTAAAACTATTCATTTATATAATGCAAGTGATATTCCCATTGCAATTTATCAACCTAGCAAATAGACTAAATCACTAGGTTCAAGCTATAGTACTAACATTGGGAAGCATCTTGGGTCACTTCTTTTTATCGCTGCCATACCCCCTCAGCCAATACAGTAAGGAGCCCACCTCCATGCTTAGCACCTTGTACTAAACCTTCGGGCAGACCCTGATAATCAGCACACCTGATCTTGGTAGTATCCCCCGACTCCAACCATCTAGTGCTTGATTACCTAACACCTAAACCCCTACTAGTAAGGGTTGTAGCTTGGGGTTTCCAACCTAACCAGGCTTTTCTAGATGATGACATATTGTATCCAAGAGTGCACCATGTTCCATATACACGTCCACTTAAGGACACAGGGTCTCACACATATATACCGATATATGATTCATATTATACAAACATCCATAATATGTAAATTCATAAGCAACCATGCTTAATAGAATAATCCACAAGAAATTAGCATTTAATATCATATAATTCCAGCAAGCAAAATTAAGAGATGCATTAGCATACACAAATCAAACATGATTAAAAGCTAGAATTTACAATAGAGAACATGTTCCATAAGATTAGAGCTAAGATTTTAAGTACTATACATGGACATACATGAAGCTTATTAAATATCAAGCAGCCTTATAAGAGAAGAACACAAAATCAACCAAGCCCCCAACTCACCTTATGCCTTGGGTTGGTACCAAACAAAGAGAGTGTTATCCAAGCTTGAAAGATGAATCAAGACAGTGCAAATGCCCTAAAAGTGATGGTACAGAAGATTAGGAAGGGTCACATATGACCAGTACGCAAATCCAGCCTAAACTAGGCCAAAATCCACACACACCAAGGGGCGGATCTTCAAGCCCAGCCCAAACCCGGTTAACCTCCCTTGAAGATCCGAGTCTTGAGACATAACCCAAAAATTATCGATTTTGCTAAGTTTGGTCTCCAAACTCAGCACAAGGGGTCCAGAGGGTTTGAGAAAGATGAAGTATATTCCATTTGGGTTGATTAGAGCCATTTGCATGTATGATCAAAGGATTAAGAATCTCATCTGAAGGTCAATTCAAGAATTAAGCAAAAACTTGGTAATTAGCTTGAAACAACTGAATTTCAGTAACAGAAAAAAAGAAGGAAGGGTTGTGGAGGTATGCATGCTTACCTCAATAGTCCAGAGGGGTTAATTAGCACTATATGCATGCATGATCAAAGACTCATACATGGAATTGCAACTTCAAGTAAGAATTTGAAAGAATTAAAGAGGACTTTGAGAGATTGAGTTGTAGGAACTCAAGAACTATGCATGAAAAAATTTAATTAGTGTCTAACAACAGAATTGAAAACCAAAATAGAGTTAGATGTTACATATTAAAGGTTCAACATGATTCTTGAAAGAAATTGGTAGGATACAACTCAAGGATAGCAAAAACAGAACTTAGAAGATGATCAAGAGCAGAATTGAAATCATGGAAGTGGTTTGAAGGTTACCTATTGAAGGATGAACACAAATGAAGAGGGAAATTGAAGCATGCAACCCAAGCATAAACTCTAAGCAAGACCTCTCCAAGCTCCTTCTTCTTCAACAACCGATTAAAGCCTTAGCCTTTGAGAAATGAATTCTAATGGGCAAAGCATTGCTTATATAATATAGCCCTTAGGGCCTGTTTGGTTAAGGGTTAAAAGAGAATGAGTTCTCAAAAGTGATTTTAAGTTCTTAGTAGATTTCGATACTGAATTAGAATATTTAGATCAAGGTATTATTTGGATCGTGCCGATATGCAACATGGGGTCGTAAACAAAAATAGGATATGTGGGGTCTGCGGGGTAAAACTGGATATTGAGCCAGCACGACAGTCTATAGTGGCAGTCCGATAAACAAGGTCGATCGGCTCTGATCAAGAAAATGAATTTTATTTGAATAATTGGAAAGGATCCTTACCTATTGTCTGGCATCCAAAATTGATACACTTCGCATGTGATCTATCCAGCATTCCTCGCATGCGAAGACAATCTATGAGGCTTTGCCAAGCTCTTCCGAGTTTGGTGCTAGTGAGACGGGGAATTGATCCAATTTTTTTGGCAGACAATGCCCACGTCACGGGGGCATATATAGTACTTGAACTTGACCCATGCATTGCACAAGTTTGAATTAGACCTGTTTTGGAGGTGGATTTCACATATTTTGTGTTCAAAGGGGTCTCGGACAATCAGATCCAACTTCCCCAATTCTTTTTATCATAACAGAAGAAGTTCTTGTAGGGGTTAGAATCTCCCATAGTCCAAGACAAGCTAAAACAGATCTTGGGGCCCCGAGGTATGAAGGTTACTTCTCATTTTTATTTGCTGATGTCACACCCCAAACCACCCCCTGGGAGGATTAGGTAGGTGACCCTGAATTGCACGTCAGTAATCCGCCAAATCCCACAAATCTAGAAGCAGTTAATCCATTCATAGACATACACAACCACTATAATACATCATGTAATACTCAGAGTGTTGCGGAAATCTATATTTACATTAAAACATTTAGAAAGAGTAGCAATACAGGAAATGAAAATATATACAATACTATGTTTGTCCATTCCCTCTCTCAAACCCACAAAGAAAATAATAGTATTTATATCTACCATATATAGCTTTTAACAAAAGAAATATATATAGGGCAAGGTAACCCGAGCCCCAAAAAGAAAGAAAGCTGAAAAGTAAAACAGGGAAAAACTGCGTCAAAAACAAAAAGGAGTCCCCAAGACAAAAAGGAAATGTTAGCAGCAACACCCTTCACGGGTCATCCTCAGCTATCACCGAGAACAAATGCACCAACGGTATGACCTCCGTCCGGTTCCATACCAATATAGTCATAACCACCATGGCTCGCCTCCGGGTAATAAGTCTCCTCGCCATAGTGACATCCACCTATAGGATCATCTAACAGAAAAACATATATAACAGAGTGTGAGCTCCACCAAGCCGTGAATGAAATACATCACCATGCATGCATATGCAATCACAACCATATGAGTCCTACATGAGGTGCAGTTCAATTTATTTCTTAGCCACCTAACATCACAACTAAGGTAGGTTAGTGCTACTACAATCCCCAATACATGTATCCCGGGTGCGGGCTATTAACCCCTTCCCGCGATATACCCATTGAGTTGTTGGAGAGGACCAGTCAGTTCCCACAGCTGTCACCAAGGTCAGCCTGACCAGCCCTCTGTGATTAACCTTTGAGGCATCCATCCATTTCATCATTTTTTTTTCTCTGGCTTATAGCCCATAATCACCTTTTCGGTGCAATAACATTTCTTTCTTTTCTTTTCTTTTCTCATTCATATGGTCACTCCCATAAGCATCCAACACCTTAACCCCTGTTGGTAAGGGTGCGTAGCACGGGTGATGAAACTCTAGCCTAATTTGTCTATATGGCATCGTATGAGTCAGGTGGTGTCAACTGTATCCCATACTACGAGCTACCACAGGCCTCATTTCCAAGCCGACAAAGGCATCTAGTCTAACAATTCACATACAACATACAATGTTCATTCACAGATTCCAGCAGTCGACACATCATTGTTTCAGATTTCAAGATTTATGAATTAAGTAAACATCACAATATTTTTAAGTTATATATCATTTCAGCATATTACTTATGTTACATTTACATACACGATAAAATTTCACTCACCTTGGTCTGATCCTACTGGTTCAGCTGTTGGTTCAGTTGCTGCCGGTGTCTGGCTGTGCACCTCGAGCGCGAGATCAAATCCTAATTTATTAAATAAAAAATGTGTTAATTAATATTCAAAGCTGTTTTGGATAACCTAGTGTTGGTCTAGGCTCATTGGTCTGATTCGACGTTTAGTCTGGTATCACTTGGAATTCTCCGGGTCTTGCACTGGGCTTTCGGGTCCATGTCCCGGTGCATCATCTAGAGATGTGGAATGGGGTCAGATTAGATATATGGAAGTATAATCAGTTGTACGTGGTCTTGATAGTCGTACAAAATAGTCTCCAAGTCAGTAGTTCAGCTGGACCATCCTTGGCATGGTTACCAGGCCCTGTGGGGCCCACTTGGGTACCCAAGGTGTGGATATTACCAAACAGATGTAAAGAGGGGTATTTTAGTCATTTACCACCTCCACACAGTATATGTAGCCTATTGTTGAAGGCCCACAGAGACTGGACAGCATTACAATCCAGAATAATGCTTTGGGCGAATCACTGGGTGATTGGGCAATCGCCTAGTGCATCGCCCAAAGCTTGTTTGAAGCATGAACAGGCCTGGTTTCTTGAGTTTTGCTACATGGACAGCCATGGGGTCAATCTGGATTGCATGTAGGATGGTTATGGACCCCATTTGGAGTGGAATCCAATGGTTCCCATGGTTCATGGCTTGGTTCCTCCATTTGGAAGCCAAGAGCTATCCAGACAGCTTAGAGAACAGCAGCCCAGGCTGTGTTCTAGCTCAGAGCCACGATTTGGGCTGCATGTAAGGGAAGATTTACATATAGATCTATGGTAGGGAGCTGTTCCAACTTAAATCCAAGCAAGGATCAACTTGCATACAAGGATCCATGCCCAAATTGCCTGTTCTGGGTGCAACTGGGCAGTGCAGTCTGGCACAGAGACTGATTTCAGTCTTAGATGTAAAACAGTAACAAAATTACATTTAAAATGCTCAGATCTTACATGCAACAGGTTTGCATGTTAGATCTGAGGCATCCCAAGGCAGCCCCTAGGTGTTCTGGGCTTTCCTGAGCCAGATACACCATGTCAGAATTGGGATCCATAGAGATATACAGAGGACAGTAGCATCAGGTAGTAAAGTTCATTACCTGAGGATGATTTGGGCTGCAGGTATAGAGGGTAGGCAGCAGTGCAGTGGTCTTCCTCCCTTTCCTCTTCTTCTTCCTTTCTCTCTTTCACTCCTTTCCTATCTCTCCATGATTTGAACAGTAGCAGCATTCTATTTTTGGGCTGGGGCCTGCCTATTTATAGGCCAGCCATGACTAAGGCCTGTTTGGCTGCCAGCCCCACATTCCAAAATGCATTTTTCAACCAAATTCTAAGCCATTCTGGCAGCTCAGGTGGGGTCCACATGGGTCCAAGGGTAGGTAATGGTTCCTAAAATTCCCATATACCCCTAGAGGGTGTTCATGGTCTGTATGGATGGTCCCCACATGTCTGGAGTCCAAAATACACCATTTAATCACTCTGGGCGATTCACTGGTTGATTGGGCCAATCGCCCAGTGCATCACCCAGAGAATATAGCAATGTTGTATATGCTCTGTGCTTGCACAGGTGCTTGGCCCAAGGCTTGGGCTTTGCACCAACACCTCACCCAGGGTTTAATACACATCTTTATAGGTGTAGGCCCCACATTTGTGGATAGGAGAGAGAATACCTGGGGTTTATGCAGTACATCATGCTGTGGGCAGTGCAACTGCATGGGGCTGCAATCCATCTTCTGGCAGGTAAGTAGGAGGACATCCTTGGAGGTTCACCTACTGGAGTGATGCTCCACAGTGTGTTTGGGTGACTGGTCAGAGGTCCCTGTCCTTCATCCAAAATTTCTAGTCAGTCAGGGGCAGGCTTGACATTTCTCCTCACCTTACAAAAATTTCACCCTCGAAGTTGGCTTACCTTATAGCTCAAAAAGTTGGGGATACTTTTCTTGCATTTCCTCTTCACGTTCCCACGATGCTTCCTCTGTGGGACAACTTCTCGACTGAACTTTGATGATTGCGACCATGCGGTTACGGAGCTTATGTTCTTTTTTGTTCAATATCTCCGTAGGCTATTCTTCGTAGGTCATATCCACATCCAATTGTTCAGGTTCAGCTGAGAGTACATGTGCCAGGTTGTTTATGTACTCCCTTAGCATTGACATATGGAAAACATCATGGACACCTTGCAAGGATGGCGGTAATGCCAGTCGATACGCTACGGGTCCCACTCTATTGAGGACTTCGTAAGGACCAATAAATCTTGGGCTTAGTTTTCCCTTCTTGTTGAAGCATAGCAGTCCCCTTGTTGGAGATACTCGGAGGAATACTTTCTCTCTGACCCCAAATTCTATGTTCTACCTCCGACTGTCGACATAACTCTTCTATCTTGATTGGCCCACTTTAATTTTTTCTCTAATATATTCACTTTCTCACAGGTTGCCTGCATCATTTTGGGCCCAAGATATTTCCATTCTCCGACTTCATCCCAATACAACGGGGTCTGACACTTTCGATAATAAAGAGCTTCATATGGTGCCATGCCAATGGTGGAGTGGTAACTGTTGTTGTATGCAAATTCCACCAAGGGTATGTGGGCATCCCAACTGTCGTTCATTTCCAATATGCAGGCTCTGAGCATGTCCCCTAGAGTTTGGATTATTCTTTCGGACTGTCCGTCTACCTGAGCATGGAAAGCCGTGCTGAGATTTAGTTAAGATCCCAGTGCTTGTTGTAGACTTTTCAAAAATCTTGAGGTGAATCAGGGATCCCTGTCGGATACAATGTTGACAGGTATGCCATGTAAGCAGACTATATTCTCGATGTATAGTTGGGTGAGCTTTTCCATTGAATAGTTTATCCTGATGGGAATGAAGTGAGCCACTTTCGTCAGTCCATTCACAATCACCCAGATTGCATTCATCCCTTTCCTGGTGTTAGGTAGATTGGTTATGAAATCCATGGTAATTCTTTCCCATTTTCACTCGGGAATAGGGAGTGGCTGCAACAACCCATATGGTCGGTGCCTTTTCGCCTTTATTTGCTGGCAGGTGAGGCATTCGAACATGTATATAGCTATAGTTTACTTCATCCCAATCCACCAATAGTACTTCTTAAGATCCTTATACATCTTTGTGCTTCTGGGGTAGAATTTGGTCCTGCACATCATAGTCGTCAGGCACGCACAATCTATCTCTGAGTTTTAATGCCCCATCATGGGCCAGTGAGAAGTTTGGGTCCCTGTGGACTCCATGCTGCACTTCCCAAATTATCTTGGCTAGATCGGGGTCACTAGGCTATTTTTCAATTATCTCTTCCCGGATCGACAGCTATATATCCATGGCCGCTAGTTGTATAGCCGTTCCTTCGATCATAAACTCCAGATCAAATTTCTGGGCTTCTTCTATCAGTTGCTCGCTTACAACCAAGGAAGTGAGGGATGCGGTTTGGGATTTCCTGCTTAATGCATCCGCTTCTACGTTGGCCTTGCCAGGGTGGTACAGGATCTCACAGTCGTAGTCCTTCACCAATTCTAACCACCGTCTCTGTCTCATATTCAGCTCCTTCTGGGTGAAGAAATACTTCAGACTCTTATGATCACTGAAGATCTCACTCTTTTCACCATAGAGATAATGTCACCATATCTTCAACAGTGAAACCACCACAGCCAATTCTAGGTCATGAGTGAGGTAGTTCTTTTCATGTTCCTACAGCTGCCTTGAGGCATAGGCGACCACTTTACCTCTCTGCATTAACACGCACCCAATCCTATTCGGGATGCGTCGGTGTAGACCACCATTCCTCCGATGCTATCTGGAATATACTGATGCCATCACCAATCGATTCCTTAACTCTTGGAAGCTTTTCTCGCAGGCGTCGTTCCACTCAAACTTTGCACCTTTCTTTATCAGCTTTATCATGGGTGCCGAGATGCGTGAGAAATTCTTAATAAACCGACAGTAGTACCCGGCTAAACCCAAGAAGCTTCGAATCTCAGTGGCGTTCTTCAGAGTCTCCCACTTGAGAACCGCCTTCACCTTGTCTAGCTCTACTTTAATGCCGTCTTTGGTGATGATGTGCCCCAAGAATCCAATTTGGTGAAGCCAAAATTTGCACTTGCTGAACTTGGTGAACAGTTGGTGCTCCCGCAATCGCTGCAACATGAAGGTAAGGTGTCAAGCATGCTCCTCTTTACTCTTAGAATACACCAAGATGTCGTCGATGAACACAATGACGAACTTGTCCAACACATCATGGAACACTCTATTCATTATGTCCATGAATGCTGCCGTGGCATTGGTTAACCCGAACGATAATACTAGAAATTCATAATGTCCATATCGAGTTCTAAATGCCATTTTATGAATATCACCACTCTTGATCTTTAATTAGTGGTATCCGAACCTAAGATCGATCTTAGAGAAAACTCTTGCTCCCTGCAGTTGATCAAATAGATCATCGATGCGTGGCAACGGGTATTGATTCTTGATTGTCAGTTTATTTAGTTCTCGATAGTCGATGCCCAACTGCATACTACCATCCTTCTTCTTCACGAATAGCACGGGTGCTCCCCAGGGAGACACACTAGGTCATATGAATCCCTTCTTCAATAAATCTTGTAACTGGACTTGCAATTCTTTCAATTCAATAGGTGCCATTTGGTGTGGTGCCTTGGACACCGGTGCTGCACCAGGAGTCAGATCGATTATGAACTCTATCTCTTGATCAAGTGGTAGCTGGGTCAGGTCTTCTGAAAAAACATCGAGAAATTCTCTAACGACGTCAAGCTCCTCCAAAGTCTTTATCTTTGCCTCGGTATCCATTACTGTGGCCAAATAGCCTTAACATCCATCATCCAGCAACTTTCAGATGAGGTTATTCTTTTAGGCTTCCTCATCGATTCACTTTGGTAGGTGAAAACCGAGCCATCAACTAACTTGAATGTGATCTTCTTCTCCGCACACATGACGTTTGCCCTATAGGCGGATAGCCAATCAATGCCTAGTATTACGTCAAAGTCCTTCATATTGAACTTAATCAGACGTGCGGTCAAGTTCTTCCCACAAATTTCTATCAAACAGGGGTTGTAGACTTCCTTCAGGCTCATGACACTACCAGTTGGTGTACTAACTACTAAATCGTGCTCGATGTCCCTTGGTTGAATAGTCATCCTACTCGCAAATGTGGGGGAAACAAAAGAGTGGGATGCGCCCGAGTCGAATAGTACTCGCGCGGGAAAGGTTGAGACAATCAGGGTACCTAGGGTTTGTATAAAATTTAGGTTTCTTGCATCCACATGTTATTCCCTACAATTTAGTAGTGTTCAGTGGACTTACCTATCATTACTTCGGGATTCACCTCCGCTTCTTCATTAGTCAGCTCAAACACTTTTCCTCGAGTCCGATTGTCCCGTGGCTTAAAAGATCTAGCATAGGACTAGTTTGGCGAGTAAGTGTTGTATCCATGGTGCATGCATTCCCTGGCCATATGTCTTGCCATGTGGCATACGTAACATCTATTGGAAAACACGGCCGATGTTGAGTCTTGGCTCACTTGGCTCGTTGTAGGTCAGGCTGGGAAAGCTGTTGTTGTCGCTTAACTTGCAGTTGGTTAGGCAAGCTGGTTATAAGTGGGGAAGAAAGAGTTTTGGCCCACATCTGGCGTACAATACAGAGTCGGATTGGGGCTCGAACTAGTTCCTCAGAAAACCTTGTTCGGTTAACCAAAATTCTGATAGTTGCTTGGCCTCTTGCCCCAAGCTGATCGACGTTGTAGCTTTCTCTTTCTCTTTCACTTTCAATTTGTCTTCCATGGTCTTCCTCTTGTTGACCATTTGCACGTAGTCCCGAATATCCATAATTGACAAGATAGACCCGATCTCTGGTTTGAGTCCTCTCTCAAATTTCTTCGTCTTACTAACTTCCCCTTTCATGTACTGGAGCAAAATGGAATAAATCTTCGAACTGCTGCTGGTAGTCCAGCACGGACTTGGTTCCTTGCACAAGTGCAAAGAACTTAGCTTCCTTCTTGTCCCTAAAGCTCTCAGGGAAGTAGTTCCTGAAGAAGACTTCGTTGAATTGTTCCCAAGTAGGATTTGGATGAGCTACTTCAAGGTTAGGCTTGGTTGCCTTCCACAATGCTTCTGCCTCATTCTGTAGCTGATATCCAGCACATATCAACTTCTGCGCATTTGTACACTCAAGTACTTCAAAAGCCTTTTCCAAGGCGCTAATCTACCATTCCGACTACACTGCCTCAGAATTTAACTTGGAAAACGCGGGCGGCTGGAGTGTCTTGAATCTCTCCATCACCTTAGCTGTAGAGTTTTCTGCTATGTGTTGAGCCATAGGTGGTGGAAAAAGTATTGGCCGGTTGGGTGGTAGTGGTGGCACTGCTCGCTCTTGCATCATGGTCGCAAATTGTGTAGACATTTGGCCCAGCAGCTCCTGTTGTTGCTGCATGGTCCGCATCAGGTGGTCATGAAGGTATTCACCTCTCCAACTGCTATGCCTAGATGAGGTGCAGCGGCAGTAGCTTGGGCAGCCATTGGTACCCTCGGCAAAGTAACCGACACTTCAAAATTCTGAGCTTCGGCTCCGTTTGGCAGCTCAACTTCTGGGACAAATCGAGGGGTCTTCCACGATGACCACCTCGGTTGGATCTAGTGTTGACCATAATTGCTCTTCTGAAAGAAGCTATATGTTCAATATTTCCCACACTCTTAACGAAGTCAATATAAAATTCCTAACTATCACATGTACATTTCCTATTCCACTGTTCCAGTGTAATCATGTTATCATCCTAGTAAGGTGTATTATTCATTGAATATTTTTATTAAGTGTTTTATGTTCGTGGAGTGTTTTATGCCATGATTTGTTATGCATGATGTTATGTTGAAAATTTATATTAAGCAGTAATTTCTAAATTTTATATCTGTACCTAACATGCAAGTCTCTCCAACTTTGTCCTGGTAATAAGAGCCTGTACGTATAGGTATCCTATATCGCTCCTAACCTTGTCTGCTAAGGAAAGGTAGATGGCATGATCCTCCGGTCCACTAGTATCTGCGAGTGCTAAGAAGACAATCAATTAGTTCTCGGCTCGGGACTGTATCTCTCGTATCCAAGCTAGTCTCTTCCTCAGTCGTCTAATGTAGAGCATGTTGCTTGGGTCTCCAAGCCCAAACAACGCGATTAGGTCCTGCCATGAAGAATTTCTAAGTATTAGGTCACTATGGCTACTTAACTTAAAATCAAGTGTAGCAATATAGGTGAATGAAACAATTATGGACAAGAAGTTAAATAGATTAGCTTGAGGTTGCACGCAGTTTTACAGTGATCTATTGGGTTCACTCACTTCCTAGGTATGAATAGGTGTAGTGCTTGAAGTTTTCATTTTACTCTGTAACCTATTGGGTTTAGTTGGGCTAGGTTATGGGTAGAGTGTGGCCTACTTGTAGGCACAAAATTTTAAGTACTACCTAAGTTCCCAAGATTCTTCAACCACACATCACAAAATGCCTACGTATCTATGTTTAAGTTTTGTACAGCATCACTCACACAGTGGTTTTTATATACATGTATATAAACATATAATATTTAAATATAATAATTATACTCAAATAAGTTGTATAAAAAAAATTTATTCCCCCAATCTCTTACTTTTTCATCTTATTTTGTACACCCCTATACAGTTTTGCCTATTACTGCTTTATTTATTCATGATTGTTTATTATTTTTTTATTTTTTTATTCGCTTAATCATTTAAATGCTATAGTTGTGTTAATCATGCCCTTTTAATGTAGAAACTATAAGCCCATATGTGAATATTTCAAAATTTGCTGAAATTCCATTCTTTGGGCGATTCTTTGGGTGTTTGGCTGTCACGCCCCCATCCCAATAAGGAATAAAATACAATAAAGGGGTGACTAGGATGACACGTGTCATTCCAATAAGCTTTCAGGATCACGAATGCAGTGTCTCGATACACAGTCATTATCTAACATTGATACACATTAATATCAGAGTGCGGAAGATAGGGAATATAATATTCCAAAGATAAGGAAATACAAGCGGAAGCGTTCACCATAAAAGTTACATCATGTCCAAACTACTGAGTGATAGATATAGTTAATAGTTTCCATCTTGAGCTGACCACGAGGTAACTACACAAAACTTTAAGTAAGACAGATAATGTTATTACAAGGCTCAAGGCCCCAAAAGATAAAATATAAAGGGACCAAGTCCCAGCCATCAGTATGCCCTGAAGGCACAGTCATCACAAGGACATCCATCGCAGTGCTCCTCAGTCACCACCTCTAGATCCTCGGTACCAATGTCATCGTAATCTGAGGACTGTACCTCGAGACCAGCAAGGTAACCATTACCTACATCAACATCTAAAAAGGTGCGCACAAGGGGGGGTTAGCTCCACTGAGCTAGTGAGAGAGAAAAAGGGAATGCACAACATATAAACGCATAGTTACCATTGGTTCATGATGCATGCACATGTTAGATTCATTTTTCCACCTAACACATAAACTAAGTCAATGGTGTATACTACTTATGACAACTCGGGAGTCACTGTGGGTCACTTATCTTATCGCCACAATGAAACCTCAATTGTCACTAGGAGGCCTACGCCGGTCGAAGCCACCAAAACCACCCAGTGGTAGACCCCGATAACCATTACTACCATGACTGGCTTCTCTCACTCTCCACAGAATCCAGAGCTCTGGTTACCCAACACCTAAATCCCTATTCGTAAGGGTCGTAGCATAAGGGAACAAAGATCCTAGCCACAGATATACTACATGCAAGTCCTATCGTCCCGAGAGGTATTCCGGGTGCATCAATGTCCCATTCCATCTATCACCTGGGTACCAGCACGGCACAGCGCATATAGACCAATATGACAGGAAATAGAAGGTGATATAAATATGACTGGGGTTCCGGCACCAGTGCTTCCCGGCACCGTCACCCGATACAAGAAAGAATACATTTCATAATCACATTCACATCAATCAATCAATATTTATATAATGCAAGTATGCAATATGCTTGATAATGATACCAATAACATGATAATAAATAATAGTATATTCAAACCCAACCAGTCACCCAAAACCCACTCACCTTTACTAAGATCTATTTGCTCGAAGAACTACCGGTCCTCAAAAGCACTCTGATACACGTCGACGGACAAGTTGTTAAAGCCTAGGGTTACATAAATCAAACGCAAACATTAATAGCTATGTAAATGGCTATGGAGTCCAGGGGTACCCTTGGTTTAAATTTTAAACCAAGGCCAAACTCAAATCTGGAAAGACGACAACAGTGGTCGATTGGTACTGGTCCATCCAATGGACCAGTGGTAATGGACCAGTAGGGCTGCAGCAGCAAAATTGAGGAAAGGTTCATGGTCTCAGACCAAGGGGGTCCCTAGGTACTATTCTGAGCAATTCCCTATGTTAAGGTCAGGTTTTTGAATCAAGGTTTGTACTGGTTGATTGGACTGATCTATCCAATGGACCAGTGGCAATCAACCCAAAGTTCAAAATACAAGGATAGGACTGGAATGACATGGTTCACAACATGGATCACACAAATGACTCTTAGCAAGATGTTCCAGACCTTGGGGTAGGTCAGAGGCAACACAGGTCCAAGCCTATAGTGGTTGATTGGTACGGGTCCATCCAATGGACAGTGGCAATGGACCAGTAGGATTACTGCTGCAAAAATTGAAAAGTGTTTTAGGGGAAAGGTCATGGGTTCAACACAAAAGGCCTAGCACAAGGTTTTACAGGCCATGGGCTGACCAAGCTTGCATTTGGGCAAGATTTCTGGTAGTGGTTGATTGGTACTGGTCCATCCAATGGACCAGTGGCAATCGACCAGTACTTGTACAGCCTGAGGAAATAGATGTTTTCAGAGGATTGGGCTTGTTTCTACTAACCCAAAGCTGGGATTTATGATCAAGGAACACAGGTAAATCATATGTGAGCTAGATTTCATGGTGGGATGAGAAGATTGAACATGCATGGGTAGGAATGAGTTCTATCTTACAAACCCATTGTTTGAACTCATTAATTACATGTTTAATTAGACATTTTCATGGCTGCAACTAACATACATGATGGGTTCAAGTTCTGGAAATTAAAGAGAGCAAACAAAGAGAGGTTTAGGGCTTGCATACTTGGGGGTTTGGGGTTCTAACTATGGAATTCACATGTAGGGAGCATGAGCTGTCACTGCTATTCACAATATCATTTTTAACATCTAAATATTGATGTGTTTCATGTTCTGGAACCTTAAAAAAATGATTTACAGCAAGAGATTGGGTTGCAAATTCATGGGTTTAGGTTCCTAAGCTTATACATATGAAGGATTTAACATGGGGGCCAATAGATTGGTATATCTATGGTTTAAACTTCAAGAAAGATACAAAACAGAAACAACAAGGGTTTAAGAGAGGGGAAAAATCATGGGGTTAGGGTATTACCTTGATGATTTTCAAGCACAATGGAGGAATCCAAGCTCTCTTCCTTCCTATCCTCTTCTTCTTCTCCTTCTTTCTCTTCTCTTTTCTCTCCTCTCCCTCCAACGAAATGAATAGGGTTGTAATTCTGGAGTTAAGATGGTTTATATAGGGATATAAGACCTAGGGTCTATTTGGCAAGGTTAGCTTTAAAGAAAAACACATTTTATGGCCTATTCCTAAGCACTTAAGCCTATAAGTGGGCCCCACATGGCCACATTGCTGGGGAAATATTCACACGGGTCAAATTAGGTGCGGGGAGATGATTCGGGGTGTGAGACACTGGGCCCCACACACCGGGTGTGAAATTTACACAAGACAGCAGCACTGGTCTATCGAAGTGGTTGATCCAGATTGACCAATAATGTAGTAGCAGTAAAATTTGGGATTGAAGTGGAATTCCATATCACCTGGAAACAGAATTGGACAATGGTTTCTTCTAATAAAATTAAGCTCTATGAATTTAGTTTCTAACAAAATTGGAAACAAAGCAAATGATGTTCGAAAGAAGAAGTTATGCCATTTTAATTAAACAAGGGTCAATCTGCCAGAGTAGCAGAATTTGACCAGCGGGCTTACGTCCTTATCTCGACCCTTCTATGAAAGCTCCACAAGCTGGCCTGGACCTCCAGAATTATGAGAGGGTAGTAACAAGTAGTAAATAGGGTCAGTAGCTTACCCCTCGCCCGTCATGGTGTGTCCTCCGTGACCCCAAAGAGTTTCCTCACAGCGATGATAACTTCATCGAGAGATGAAGTGTCGATATGGCACAACACGGGGTGTTCCGGGTATTCCCTCCGGTACTCTTCACTCTTAGGGCTTGTACTGGGAGGATAGTCGGTGAAGTCGCCATCGACGAATTTCCCCCCACTCCCGGTTGAGAAACCTCTCCTCGACGGGCAAACCCGTGTCAAAGTCAATCATCTTGTAGCTGGGTTTGACCATCATCGAGAATAGCTCACCAGCATATATGGTAGGACCATCTACACATCACAAGGTTAGAGACAAACCATTAGAATCTCGGGTGAGGTTGTAACATTGGCCCCATCGCCCAGAGAATCGGGGCACAGGCTATAACAGTCCGAGAGCTCACATATTCAAACCATTTTTCATTCTAAGTGTCCTAAACCCCTAGGGCAGAGCTCCAAAGGCTTTCTTGACTGATTCTTCACCAAATCCACTTGTTCTCACGAGTCTTCCGCGCATCCACGTGAATCTAGGGTAAGATTTCCTTACTTTTTCTTCCTTTTTTGGACTACTGTCCAAATTTTCCTTTCTTTTTGTTTGAAATTTCAGAATTTTTTTTTTTAGCCCTAATTCTTTTTCGTTCTTCCTTTCTTGCTTGCAGCACCATGTCCACAAGTGGTAGACATAGTACAGCGAGGAAGGCAGTGACCCGCCAGCGTCTGCGGTCTGATCCTGCGCCTTCTTCGCCATGGCAGTACCTGCTGCATCACCAAGAGATGATTCCTCGTCTGAGGAACCGGAGTTGGACCACTTTTGGTTTTCTAGGTACGAACATTCGCAAGATTGGGCGAAGTTTAAGTCCAAGAACATAGTGAATGGAAGGGTGGTGCAAGTTGATGACTTCCACCAGTATGGACTTTATGCTAGGTTTAATGCCCTAGGCTGGGCATCGATGCTGTCACCCACACAGCCATGCTACCCAAACCTGGTTTGGTACTTTTATTGTAACCTTGTACCAGCCTCTGGGGTGCAAGGATTTGGTCTGGAGAGCAGGGTGAAGGGAGTTGACATGAGGTTCACCACTGCCATCTTAGCAGAGATCCTGGGACTGCCCTACACAAGCGATAGGTGTTACTATAAACCTCGGGTAGATATTTCTGATATGTTTTCTCTAGAGACCAGGAGGACGGTCTTCAGAGCATTGACTGGGATGGTTGGGGTCCCAAAGTCTAAGGCTGATTACAAGCCTACAGCTAGGATTATTAGCAGATGCATTTCTTATAACATTTATCCGAAGGGCAGAAACCGGGGTAGTATTTCTATGCTCACATATTGTCTATTGGGAGCTAGTAAGGGGGGGGGGGGCAGTGATCAACCTCCCATATTTACTGATGCAGGTGATGCTTTACCATGCACGAAACCCACCAGATGGGAACCTGTCCTATGGGAAATTCCTAACACTTGTGTTGCAGTATTTTGGAGTTCCTCTGGCTAGAGAGTATGAGGATGGTGACAAGTTAAAACCCATCAGCAAGACATCGATCCAAAAGATGAAGATGTAGGGGCAGCTCGAGAGCGATCTTGAGTTTGGGGAGGAGATGGAGATGAAGCAGGAGGCAACAGAGAGGGCAGAGTTGGGTGAGCAGGAGGGTGATCCAGAGGGTACTGGTGCAAAGTTTATAGATCTGCCCACCTATGAGCCAACCGGAGCTACTAGTTCTCAGGTGCCAGAGTCCTATGGGTGGTCCGATATGATGGCACAGTTTCAGGGTCTCCGCACCCAGCTGACTCAGATGTCGACGCGGATGGATAAGGGCTTCACTTCCCTAGAGGGGAGAGTAGGTTCTGTTGAGCAGCGCCTTGACTTCTAGGATTCCTATTACCGCATTGAATCCCGATAGACTCAACCTCCATCGAGCGACATACCTCCCCAGGAGTAGCCTTCCAGCACCAGTTTACATCATAGGATTTAGTCCCCTAACTTTCAGCCTGACATGATGTAGTTTTTTTTTTTTTTTTTGGTCATGGATTATGTAGTTTGTTTTTTTGTTTTTGTTTATTTCCTGTAGTTGTACCTTGAAGTAGCATTTCCAGTTTGAACTTTATGTAGTGGCTTCTGCCATAGATAACCTTGATTAATGTTTAATGTGTGTGTTCTGTCTTTTATTTGCATTTTCCCCCTAGCTTTTAATTATTACCTGTTTTATTTTCTTGCAATTTATTATTCATATTCCGCTGTTTGTGAACGTCGAAAGAGCTTCTCGCTCTCATACCAAGCTTTGTCACACCCCAAACCACCCTCTGGGAGGATTAGGTAGGTGACCTGAATTGCACGTCAGCAATCCACTAAATCCCATGGATCTAGAAGCAGTTAATTCATTCACAGACATACACAACCACCATAATACATCACGTAATACTCAGAGTGCTGCGGAAAGCTATATTTACATTAAAACATTTAAAAAGAGTAGTAGTACAGGAAATGAAAATATATACAATACTATGTTTGTTCATTCGTTCTGTCACACCCACAAAGAAAACAGTAGTACCTATCTCTATCGTATATAGTTTTTAACGAAAGAAATATATACAGGGCAAGGTAACCTAAGCCCCAAAAAGAAAGAAAGCTGAAAAGTAAAACGGGAAAAAACTCCATCAAAAACAAAAAGGAGTCCCCAAGACAAAAAGAAAGTGTCAGCAGCAACACCCTTCACGGATCATCCTTAGCTATCACCGAGAACACACGTACCAATGGTATGACCTCCGTCCAGGTCCATACCAATATAGTCATGACCACCATGGCTCGTCTCTGGGTAATAAGTCTCCCCGCCACAGTGACATCTACCTGTAGGATCATCTAACAGAAAAACAAATATAACAGAGTGTGAGCTCCATCGAGCCCTAAATGAAATACATCACCATGCATGCACATGCAATCACAACCATATGAATCCTACATAAGGTGCAGTTCAATTTATTTATTAGCCACCTAACATCACAACTATGGCAGGTTAGTGCTACTATAATCCCCAATACATGTATCCCTGGTGCGTGCTTTTAATCCCTTCCCGCGATATACCCATTGAGTTGTCGGAGAGGACTAGTCAGCTCTCGTAGCTGTCATCAAGGTCAGCTCGACCAGCCCTCTGTGATTAGCTTATGAGCCATCCATCCTTTTCATCATTTTTATTTTCTCTGGCTTATAGCCCATAATCACCTTTTCGGTGCAATAACATTTTTTTCTTTTCTTTTCTCATTCATATGGTCACTCCCACAGGCATCCAACACCTTAACCCCTATTAGTAAGGGTGCGTAGCACGGGTGATGAAACTCTAGCCCAATATGTCGATATGGCATTGTATGAGTCGGGTGGTATCAACCGTATCCCATACTACGGGCTACCACATGCCTCATTTCCAAGCCTGCTACGACATCTAGTTTCCAAGCCTGCTACGACATCTAGTCTAACAATTCACATACAACATACTATGTTCATTCATAGATTCCAACAGTCAACACATCATTGTTTCAGATTTCAAGATATATGAATTAAGTAAACAACACAATATTTTTATGTTATAAATCATTTCATCATATTAGTTATGTTACATTTACATACATGATGAAATTTCACTCACTTTGGTCTGATCCTACTGGTTTAGCTGTTGGTTCAATTTCGGCCGATTTCTGGCTGTGCACCTTGAGCGCGAGATCAAATCCTAATTTATTAAATAAAAAATGTGTTAATTAATATTCAAAGCTGTTTTGGATAACCTAGTGTTGGTCTAGGCTCACTGGTCTGATTCGACGTTCAGTCTGGTATCACTTGGAATTCTTCAGGTCTTGCACTGGGCTTTCGGGTCCACGTCCCGGTGCATCATCTAGAGATGTGGAATGGGGTCAGATTAGATATATGGAAGTATAATCAGTCGTACGTGGTCTTGATAGTCGTACAAAATAGTCTCCAGGTCAGCAGTTCAGCTAGACCATCCCTGGAATGGTTACCAGGCCCTGTGGGGCCCACTTGGGTACCCAAGGTGTGGATATTACCAAACAGATGTGAAGAGGGGTATTTTAGTCATTTACCACCCCACACAGTATATATAGCCTATTGGTGAAGGCCCATAGAGACTGGACAGCATTACAATCCAGAATAATGCTTTGGGCGAATCACTGGGTGATTGGGCAAACGCCTAGTGCATCGCCCAAAGCTTGTTTGAAGCATGAACAGGCCTGGTTTCTTGAGTTTTGCTGCATGGACAGCCATGGGGTCAATCTGGATTGCATGTAGGATGGTTATGGACCCCATTTGGAGTGGAATCCAATGGTTCCCATGGTTCATGGCTTGGTTCCTCCATTTGGAAGCCAAGAGCTATCCAGACAGCTCAGAGAACAGCAGCCCAGGCAGTGTTCCAGCTCAGAGCCACGATTTGGGCTGCATGCAAGGGAAGATTTACATATAGATCCATGGTAGGGAGCTGTTCCAACTTAAATCCAAGCAAGGATCCACGCCTAAACTGTCTATTCTGGGTGCAACTGGACAGTGAAGTCTGGCACAAAGACTGATTTCAGTCTCAGATGTAAAACAGTAACAAAATTACATTTAAAATGCTCAGATCTTATATCCAACATGTTTGCATGTCAGATCTGAGGTATCCCAAGGCAGTCCCCAGGTGTTCTGGGCATTCCTTAGCCAGATACACCATCTCAGAGCTAGGATCCATAGAGATATACAGAGGACAGCAGCATCAGGTAGTAAAGTTCATTACCTAAGGATGATTTGGGCTGCAGGTACAGAGGGTAGGCAGCAGTGTAGTGATCCTCCTCCCTTTCCTCTTCTTCTCCTTCTCTCCTTCTTCCTTTCTCTCTTTCTCTCCTTTCCTATCTCTCCACGATTTGAACAATAGCAGCATTCTATTTTTGGGCTGGGGTTTGCCTATTTATAGGCCAGCCATGACTAAGGCCTATTTGGCTGCCAGCCCCATATTCCAAAATGTATTTTGCAACCAAATTCTAAGCCATTCTGGCAGCTCAGGTGGGGTCCCCACATGTCTGGAGTCCAAAATACACCATTCAGCCACTCTGGGCGATTCACTGGGTGATTGGGCCAATCGCCTAGTGTATCACCCATAGAATACAATAATGCTGTATATGCTCTGTGCTTGCACAGGTGCTTGGCCCAGGGTTTGGGCTTTGCACCAACACCTCACCCAGGGTTTAATACACATCTTTACAAGTGTGGGCCTCACATTTATGGATAGGAGAGAGAATACCTGGGGTTTATGCAGTACATCATGCTGATGACATCTTTATCTTCATGAATGCATCATTCAGATTTATTAGCATCTTGATTCATGGTCTTGCAAAATACTAAGTCTTCGCTGACCAATATAAAAATCTAGAGAAGAGGAAACTTTTTATGGGAAAACTTCCCCCTTCTAGGAGGCAAAAATTGTAGATTTGCTAGATATCCCAATTTGTAAATTTCCAACCCGTTACCTAGGGGTGGCAATTTTCGTAGGTAGAGTAAAAACAAGAGCCATTATTGCCAATGATGGACCTTATTAAAAGTAGAATGGTTGGTTGGAACGTTCCTATCAATGGTAGGTCAGGTGGAACTTATTAAGCCAGTGATTTCTAGCATTCCGGTGCACAAATTTTCTGTAGGCTAGTGACCTTCAAGCTTAATTGTTATGTTGGAGACATGGATGAAATTTTTTCATACGGTCCGGTGATGTTGCGCGATATTAATAAAGCTCTCCTTTGTAAGTTAGCAAGGCATATCAAACATGGTGATGGTGATTCAACTATGTGCAAGTTCTTTAGAGCAAGATTCCTTAATTCTAATAGTTTGATCAAAAGTTCCTATAACTCTTCTTCTGTTTGGCCTTGCATTAGAAAAATCTAGGATTTTGTTGCAAGGAAAGATGGATGACTGGAAAGGGATATAAAATTAATTTCTGGCGCTATAGATGGTTGGACAATTCATCAATTGAGGAAATGTCGGGGTTGCCCGCATCTATTTTTCAGAATTCAATTCTTTGGTATAGTATTTCATTGATCACTCTAACTAGTCCTTTTCAAGTTTTTAAATCCAGTTTTCACGGAGGCTTAGGCTATTCATGTTCTAGAGATGGAAGTTGACGACAGATGTGCTTAGAGGCCAACTTCTTCTGGTATCTTCACTGTGCAGTCAACATGGGATGAAAGTGTGAGTTGTGTTCTAGCCATATGGAATCACTAATCCATTTATTTTTTGAATGCACTAAGTGAAGATAGGAGAATCCAACCCATGATTGATTTCATAGGAGATTGCATTCTACGTGCAAGACACCAATCAATTGAGCAAGTAGTTGTCCCAACCAAGGTTTCTGAGGAACGAATTGGCACCGGAGTCCAAGTTGTAAAGTATTGGCCACAAAATAACTAGAATTGAAAAAAAAAAAAAAAAAACAACAACAACAACGGTTTTGGATTGCCGGATTGGCCAAGTTGATCCCAATTCCTAGAATTCTATCTCTAACCAATATATAAAAATCAAAACTAGATCTAAGTCTGTAACCCTCTGCCCCGGTCCATTAAACCATTCAGTCTAATTAGAGCAGGACAGGACATGTTTGATTAGTTGGGTAAGTTAAACAGTAGTTTGGGTAAGATATTTTTACTTAATAAGGAACCTTAGTTACCCAAAAAAATAAATAAATAAGGCACATTAGTTAGCTACTTTTTTAAGACAAATCACATATATCTTAAATCCTAAAACAGTTCTTTGTTAAAATTTGGAAGGACAAAGTTTTTCTGGAGCTTGCACTCTACAGGCAAGACACCAACCAATTGAGTAAGTAGTTGTCTTCTTTAACCAAGCTACATGAAATCAGAATTGGCATAGGAGTCAGTTGCTACCAATCTGATCCCAATTCCAAGAACCCTATCTCTAACCAATGTATAAAAATCAAAACTAGATCTCACTGTCAGACCATCATCCATGGACTCTAAGTAGGGATGTAAATTGATATCCAAAAATCCGAATCTGATCCGCATTTGTATCCGTTTAGAGATATCCGTAAAATTTTTGAATTCTCCGATAAAAATTCGTTCGAAAAAAAATCCTAATATTTAATTATAAAAAATTAAGTAAATAATGATCTTGAGGGTTTTTGAAGATTTAGCTGGTTCTAGAATATGAGGAAAAGAGAATCATGATCTAAGAGATATGGATTGAGAGTGAATTGTATCTGTTAGGGGGAGGAAGTTCCGGGTTACACAAGACAAAGATGTAAATGGATGGTCGAACATCTGAATTTATTTAGAGGTATCCTTATTAGGCCAGGGAATATCCGGATCCGATCACATCCGATCCGTATCTGAGCCGAATCCGATCCGTTTACATCCCTAACCCTAAGTCTCCAACCTTCTGGCCCCGATCCATTAAACCATTCAGCCTAAATTAGAATAGGACAGCACACGTTTGCCTATTTGGATAAGTTAAACAGCAGGTTGGGTAAGTTTTACTTAATAAGGCACATTAGTTATTTATCCCAAAAAAATAAAAATAAATAAGGCACATTAGTTAGCTACTTTGTAAAGACAATCACATATTTCTTAAATTCTTAATTTTTTTTTTTTTAAATTTGGAAGGATAAAGTTTTTCTGGACAGTATCTCCAAGAAAATGGTAAGAAAATATATTAGTTTCGCTGGAAAAATCTGTAGGGATATATTTTTTTTAATCAAATGAGCTTAAAATTATATAAGAACATAAAACATTTAAAGGAAAGTATACTCTTAAGGGAGTAATTTGATTCTCTTCACCACACAAAAAACAAAAAAAAAAAGATTCCCAAATTAGAAAGACAAAAAAATTAATTTCTCCATTCACTATAGTTATATAAATAGGGCTTAGCATCTGCTGCAGAAGAATAACCAAACGGTAGAGAGAAGAATAGAGTGATCATCAAGAGAATGGCGTCTAAGGCTTTCAACTTCCCCAACCTTTTTCTTGTTTTTGTCCTTGTTCTTGCTTTCAGTGTCTCATTTACCTCTGGTGAATCTCTCTCTCTCCCTCCCTCTCTTGCAAAATTAAAAAAAGAAAAAATCTCCAAAAGATTTTTTTATTTTGTTTTGGTTGGAACTAATTATATGTTGGTTGTTGATGGCTCGCAGGTGCAGAGGAGGGCGTTGGAAGCAAAGTCCCATACACGAGGTGCTCAAGGGTATGTGATGCAGAGTATGGACTCTATGAATGCAACGTTGATTGTGTTTCGAATGGACATTCTAGTGGGCGTTGCATCCAAAAAGGCTCGCCTCCACAACTGCAGTGCTGCTGCCAAACTTGATTGATTGATTTCTAAATATATTGAGGAATAAGAAAAGCTTTTTTTTTAATAATAAGACCAATAAAAACTTCCCATCTTTTTTCTGATTTTTTTTGAGACATGTTCAATCATATATTTTAGCTTTGAGTACTGTGGCTTGGGTTCTTCCAAAAAAGAAATATTGTTAAAAGGGTTGGAGTTCTCTGTGAGGGAGCATGGCTCTTTGTATGCGGAAGCCAATGAAAGTGTGTATTGACATTATGGGATGCAATTTCCATTTTTGTCTAAACGTGGATGGTACCCCTTCACCCAAAAAAACGTTCAAAAGATTGATTTCATGATCGAAATCCATGGTCGAAACTCAGGTTTTGTCGTTGGGTTGAGGACCATAGTCGAAACCCAGTATCAAAATCTCGAAACGAGATCTGACATGTTTCATTTTTGGGCCTGGATGGAACTAAACTCAGAATTGAGATTTGGAACCTTGGTATCAATATATATCCGGTAAGACTTGATTTAGTGAGAGAGCTTGGTATCCTTGAGTCCAAGTCAAGATAAGCAAATTAAACTTGACTCAAGCTGTTCATAGAGGCATCAATTAAAACTTGATCCAAACCGATTACTAAATCTGAGCCATCCATTTTGAAACTCCAATCTCCTTCTAGGTCAATTAAAATGATTAACTCGACCAAATTATGATCAAATTGTACCAAAACTAATTGGACTGACTAATTAGAACAGTAATAAACAAGTATGAAATTCTTCCCATCTCTTTTTTCTTTTATTTTGTAGACTTTCCTACTTTTTTTCTTCTTAAATTTCAAGTGTTAGACTAAAAATGAGTGCATTCTCTTGGTCCTTGCCCTTTCAAGGAAGAAAAATACGGAAGAAAATATGAGCGTGAATAAAGAATGTGATGCTTGCATCGGGCTCCTCTCTATTGGGCGCCCAGCCCACTAAGTGCCCAATACTGGGCGTGCACTAGGATGTATGCCTGCGTGGGGCCCGATGCGCATCCAGCCAGCCCAGCTGTTGAATGCCTCACTAAGCACTTCTTGGGCAATGGGCTCGCTGGAGAGGAGCCCGATCCATGATGCTTATAAATGAGTTTAGACAGCTCAACCCACTTTCAATTTCAATCTCAAGACCAACTATAACCAAATAGACCAAGACCATTAAGAAACAAATAAAATCAAACCCTAACCGATTTGGGGGAAAAATTTTCAGTTTCAAACCCTAAGCGTTTGGGGAAGATGAGGGCAATTTGGTCATTTTATTCTTTAATTTTGATGGATTTTAATCAGAGGGGCATTTTGGTCATCAGATTCCCTGAAACTAACATCTAACGCACCAAAGTGCTACAATGTTTTGAAAGTAGGGGGAGTTTGCAATTAGAAAAGTTGTAGGGGCATTTGTTAAAAACCCTTTTTTTTTTAAATACACTGTAATTGGTCATGGTGTAGCGCCCCAAATCAGGATAAAGATATGGTGTTGACCTTCATGGACCACCATTAAATAACACTTGTATTTTCATTTTTTGTAACTCTCTAAATGCAGAAATTATAAACATATATCACATTAGCATATCACAACGGAAAAAATTTAAATAAACATTTCTATATAACTCTATTAATATTGGCATCAGTCATCATACTGGAAATATCTATGTGTTAAATATTTGTTACTGCTGTCCGTTACATCAAAAGATATAATCTCTACTATATACATCTCAAAATGTGCACCAACACCAAAATCTATGTTCTCTCTCTCTCTCTCTAATCATCTATCGGAAGGCCTAACATCCTTCCCTCTGACTGTTACGGTTAGGGCATTGACACTCAACATGTGCATGCTCTGTAAAATAATAAAAAACTGTGGAGCGAGCTAACTAGCTCAGTGAGAAAGAATGCAGTTCATATCATGCTCATGAATGTAAATAATCATGTTATGTTGTGAAGACCATGCTCCCTATAAATCATTTTAAAACCTTAACAATGCTATTAGAGAACTTTCCAACGGATCAAATCACAACAAATCACTCAAAGAATAAAAAAAGGGGCTTAGAGTTTACCTTTGCAAGCTCAAAACCCTTTCCTTTGATTTCCTTTGATCCAAGAGCCTCTACTAACGATCCGGTACTCTGAATCTAAAGCTTTAGGGCTCAAAACCTTCTCTTTATTTTCCTCTTTTTCATCTATAGTTTCCAAGTGTTAGAACACTTGAAAAAGAGTTAATTTGGCTCTAATATAGCCACTTTCGACGCAATCGGTCTAACGGTTCGAGCAACCGGTCTGCTGATTGAATAGTCAACCTTAAATTGTGGTCAATCAAACGATGACCGGTCGGAGAATCTCTAACCGGGTGTCAGATCTGGTCGAACCGGTTCTCAACCGGATCAAGCTGGTTGGACTACTGTGATCAACCAGTTTAACTAGTTCCTACTTATACTCAGAACACTTTGATCGCCCTTTGCTTACTAAATTGGTCATACCTTGGCCAATACAAATCCAATTGCTCTGACTCTTTTTCACTTGAAAGATAACTCAATTACCCTTATTTCTCGTGTTTTGGGTTTCCCTAAACTCTAATTAAATGGCCTCCTAAAACTCACCTGAAGTTTCCTCTTCACCTTAACCGTACTATTGACAGTCTTTTTCTTTACTGTGGAGAACTAGTAGGGGCCACACTATACTTAGGGTCAAACTAACCACTCAATACTTGTAAATAATGAACAGTCATATTTACTTGTTCTTTCAAAACTTCTTTGTTGAACCAACGTCAAACGAATTTTGTCAAAACGAACCCATCAAGTACCTATTAGTCAGAAAATTCAATATTGAGTACTTATCTAGGTTTAGAGTATTACAACCCTCCCTCATTTAAATTTTATCCCCAAAATTTAAACGTACCTAATCATCAAATAACTGTGAATATCTGGACCTCATGTCCCCTTCGCGTTACCATGACGCTTCTTGGACTGAGTGGTTCCTCTAGAGCACCTTTACATAGAAATGGGACGACTTCGGAGAATCTGATCCTTATGATTCAATATCTAAACTTGTGCCTCCTTGTACGATAGGTCCTCCCTCAATTACATTAATGGCTCATAACACTGAATGTGAGATGGGTCCGGTAGCAAGTTCTTCAGCTTCGACATGTTGAACACGTTATGCACGCTGGACAGTGCTAGTGGTAGGGTAACTCTGTAGGCAACTTATCCAACTCTATCGAGAATCTCGAACAGTCCCACAAACCTGGTACACTCAGCTTGCCCTTCTTTTCAATCTCATCATCCCCTTCGTAGGTACTACTCTTAAGAATATCATATCTCCAACTGTAAACTCTAGCAATTTCATTTTCTGCTTGCTCTACACTGTCTAGATCCTCTTTTGGATCAACTTGACCTTGGCATAGGTCCTTTGTAAAATATCTAGCGTTAGCAGTGCCCTCTTGCTTACCTCATCCCAACATACTGGGGATTTGCGCTTTCTACTATAACGTGTTTTATAGGGTGTCATACCAATGGTGGCTTGATAACTTTTATTGTTACATCGGCACCCGGACTTGCTATTTAATTATTGTTTCTCTCTTTTGTGACGTGTAGATATTGCTGCCGTGTACGCAGGGGAACTATTTTTGCTTGTGGTCAAGCCGAGCTACAAGATTATTGACCAGTTCACAGGTCTATCTGTTGAAGAGAGGTTCATCAACCGGCAGTGGGGGAGATTTGTCGGTGGTGATTTCGTCGACCACCCTCTTAGCATGAGTCCTTGGAGTGAAGAGTACCGGAAGGCGTGTCCTGTGTCCCCACATTTAGACACCTCCCTCAGCGATGAGCTTAGCATCGCGGTCGGGAAACTCTTCGGGATCAAGAAGGGCACGTCGTGACGGTCAAGGGGTAAGATACTGCCCTGATATATGTTAGTGTACCCTCCCCTCTATGGCCTTGAACTATGGGCCAAAGCCCAGTAATTTTCCTTGAGGTTCTACCCTTACAGCAGCAACGGAGTCACGAACGGACTCACAAGACTGTCTCCCTCCGTGAATCCATCTGTGTTGTTTCAACCTTTTAAGTGTTTTCCTCGTGTGGGACCCACACCTCGTGCCCCCGAGCATCATACCTAAGCACCCAGACAAGGTGGACCCCACCTTTGGTCTCCTTGAATTACGTATGTGCCATACAGGTGGACCCACTAGCCTATGGTGGCATTTAAATGAGTTCTAACTCTAAGGACCCTAAGCCAAATAGGCCCTAGGTGGAAGCAAATGTTATAAATACACAGCCCAGCCATTTATGGCTCTTTCACTTCCTCCACCAACCTAAAACCGTTGAAGGCTGAGAGGGCTTTGAAGCAGGTGATTGGAGGGAGCTGTTGGCGGAGGAAGCCATTCATTGGCTCATCAAGTAGGTGAATACTCTTCCCCTCTCCCTCTCTTTCCATTTCAAAATGGGAAATCTCCTATGGATTGATTCCAGCTAAAGGAAACCCAATACCTCTCTTTGGTCCCCTAAATAGAGACCTACCTCTCTCTCTCGATGCCTTGCATGACTTGAGTGGCTTGAACTGCTGTTCCAAGCCTCAAGACCTAAATCTAGTGTTTGGGAAACCCTGGACATGGTTCCAATCCATCAAATCCTCCAAGGCCCATGTTGGGCTAGGTGCTTTGGACCCTAACGAAACTTGGGACTCACCTCCCTAACCTTAGGAACCCTGTGGTCTCATGTATGGAAGGCTAGAGATGAAAATCCTTCCAAATCTTGAAAGGAGATTTGACGGATCCACGAATGGATCCACCATCGAGGTTCCGTCCGTTGATCCGTTCGGTATAATCTAGTTGAATGGATGGGACGGAACTAGGAACGGATTCACTTGGTAGTTCCATCCGTAGTTCCATTCGCTCTCGGGAATGTCTCAGGGTTTGAGCGGATGCATGAACGGATTCACCTGGAAGTTCCGTCCATGAATCCGTTCCATTTATTTTCACTATATGCTTGGACGGAGCCAGGAACGGACTCACCTGGTCACCTTCGTCCCTACATCCGTCCGTGCTATCTTGACTTAAACCTCAAAATAACTGTTGGGACCCATCTTGGGACCCATCTATACTCTTCTAACATTATTCTCACGCATCCCTAGACTTTATAACCTATGCGGGAGAGCGTGTACCGAGGCAAATCCTATTAAGCACCCCAAGCAGCAATCGAACAACTGGTGAGTGGGTTTTGGGTAATGTTTGGGTTTGTTATATATATATATATATATATATATATCATAAAATTTCTCTTATGTTTGCATCCGTTATGAATATGCCGCATTCTTGCATATGAACTATCGTGGTTACGAATTCATGCGATGTGAATATGTTTACTTTACATTTTTGTATCGGGTTACGGGTGTCGGATATGCCGGTGTCGGAACCCCTGAAAGGTTTATGAAATTTATTGATTGTCATCCTACCCTGTATGCGCTGTGCCATGCTGGTACCCAGGTACTAGATGGAATGGGACGTTGATGTACCCAGAATACCTCTCGAGACGATAGGACTTGCATGTAGCATATTTGTGGCTAGGATTCACTTCCCCATGCTACGACCCTTACCAATAGGGGTTTAGGTGTTGGGTGATCGGGGCTCCTTATTGCCTATGGGGGAGAGAAGCCAGGTAAAGGATGACCACTGATCATCGGGATCTGCCACTGGGTGGCCTTGGAGGCTTTGACTGGCGTAGGCTCCCTGTTGATAATAAATGTTTCATTGTGGCGATAAGTTAAGTCCGGTTCATCAAGTCCATAAATGTTATAAATACACAGCCCAGCCATTTATGGCTCTTTCACTTCCTCTACCAACCTAAAACCGTTGAAGGCTGAGAGGGCTTTGAAGCAGGTGATTGGAGGGAGCTGTTGGCGGAGGAAGCCATTCATTGGCTCATCAAGTGGGTGAATACTCTTCCCCTCTCCCTCTCTTTCCATTTCAAAATGGGAAATCTCCTATGGATTGATTCCGGCTTAGGGTTTCCTTTTGGAAACCCAATACCTCTCTTTGGTCCCCTAAATAGAGACCTACCTCTCTCTCTCTCGATGCCTTGCATGACTTGAGTGGCTTGAACTGCTGTTCCAAGCCTCAAGACCTAAATCTAGGGTTTGGGAAACCCTGGACATGGTTCCAATCCATCAAATCCTCCAAGGCCCATGTTGGGCTAGGTGCTTTGGACCCTAACGAAACTTGGGACTCACCTCCCTAACTTAGGAACCCTGTGGTCTCATGTATGGAAGGCTAGAGATGAAAATCCTTCCAAATCTCGAAAGGAGATTTGACGGATCCATGAATGGATCCACCATCGAGGTTCCGTCCGTTGATCCATTCGGTATAATCTAGTTGAATGGATGGGACGGAACTAGGAACGAATTCACTTGGTAGTTCCATCCGTAGTTCCATTCGCTCTCGGGAATGTCTCAGGGTTTGAGTGGATGCATGAATGGATTCACCTGGAAGTTCCGTCCATGAATCCGTTCCATTTATTTTCACTATATGCTTGGACGGAGCCAAGAACGGACTCACCTGGTCGCCTTCGTCCCTACATCCGTCCATGCTATCTTGACTTAAACCTCAAAATAACTGTTGGGACCCATCATGGGACCCATCTATACTCTTCTAACATTATTCTCATGCATCCCTAAACTTTATAACCTGTGCGGGAGCGTGTACCAAGGCAAATCCTATTAAGCACCCCAAGCAGCAATCGAACAACTGGTGAGTGGGTTTTGGGTAATGTTTGGGTTTGTTATATATATATATATATCATAAAATTTCTCTTATGTTTGCATCCATTATGAATATGCCGCATTCTTGCATATGAACTATCTTGGTTACAAATTGATGTGATGTGAATATGCTTACTTTACATTGTTGTATCGGGTTACGGGTGTCGGATATGCAGGTGTCGGAACCCCAGAAAGGTTTATGAAATTTATTGATTATCATCCTGCCCTGTATGCGCTGTGCCATGCTGGTACCCAGGTACTAGATGGAATGGGACGTTGATGCATCCAAAATACCTCTCGAGACGATAGGACTTGCATGTAGTATATTTGTGGCTAGGATTCACTTCCCCATGCTACGACCCTTACCAATAGGGGTTTAGGTGTTGGGTGATCGGGGCTCCTTATTGCCTATGGGGGAGAGAAGCCAGGTAAAGGATGACCACTGATCATCGGGATCTGCCACTAGATGGCCTTGGAGGCTTTGACTGGCGTAGGCTCCCTGTTGATAATAAATGTTTCATTGTGGCGATAAGTTAAGTCCGGTTCATCAAGTCCATAAATGTTGTTGTGGCATTCGTCAACCCAAACAACATCACTAAGAACTCATAATGTCCATAGTGGGTCCTAAATGCAGTCTTCAGGATATCCTCTCTCCTGATCTTACCAATAGGGGTTTAGGTGTTGGGTGATCGGGGCTCCTTATTGCCTATGGGGGAGAGAAGCCAGGTAAAGGATGACCATTGATCATCGGGATCTGCCACTGGGTGGCCTTGGAGGCTTTGACTGGCGTAGGCTCCCTGTTGATAATAAATGTTTCATTGTGGCGATAAGTTAAGTCCGGTTCATCAAGTCCATAAATGTTGTTGTGGCATTCGTCAACCCAAACAACATCACTAAGAACTCATAATGTCCATAGTGGGTCCTAAATGCAGTCTTCAGGATATCCTCTCTCCTGATCTTCAACTGATGGTACACCGACTAAGATCAATCTTGGAAAAGGCCCTAAAACTATGTAGCTGGTGAAACAGATCATGTATTGTCACCCCCCATTCCAACAAGGAATAAAGTACAGGTAAAGGGGTGACTAAGACAACACACATCATCCCAATAAGCTATCAAGATCATAGATACAGTGTCCTAATCCACAGTCATAAATCAATATTAAAATATAATAATATCAGTGCGAAAGACAAGGGAATATTACATTCCAAGATAAATTAGAGTTGCGGAAGCATAAATTAATTAGTTACAAGATGTTCAAAGGCTGAAGATAATAAGTATTGTAGTTCCCAAAATTCCTATGACTATCAAGTAACTACTAAAAGATATAATATAAAGTTTATACAAGGCGCAAGGCCTTTAAAATAACAAAATAGGATCGAATCCCAAGTAACAGTACAACCCATAGGCACAATCATCACAGGGGCAACCATCACCATGATCCTCCGTCACGGCCGTTGGTTCCTCAATACCAATATCATCATAACTCAATGACTGGACCTCGAGTCCAACAAAGTATCCACCATCTACATCAAAATCTAAAAGAATGTGTACGCGGGGGTTAGCTCCACTAACCTAGTGAAAGAGAAAAGGGGATGCACAATCACACAATCACAAATAGTCCATGATGCATGTACATGTCAATTCATTTTTCACCTAGCACACAAACTAAGTTAATTGGTATATGCTACTGTAACAACTCGAGAAATACTGTGGGTCACTTAACCTATCAGGGTAACCTCAATTGTTACTAGGGGTCCCGCACTGGTCAATGCCCCAGTAATTCCCAGAGGCAGACCACGATAACCATTACTACCCCTGGTCTGTCCTCTCTCACACTCCACAGGCAGAAGGTACTCTAGTTATCCAACACCTAAACCCTTGTTGGTAAGGGTCGTAGCATAGGGAACAAAACCTAACCACAGTTATACTACATGAAATTCCTATCATCTCGAGAGATATTCCGGGTGCATCAACGTCCCATACCATCTAGCAATCGGGTACCAGCACGATACGACGCATACAGATCCTCATAGCATGCAATATAAGTTCACAAACATTTTTGGGGTTTCGGTACCGGTACTTCTAGGTACCGTCACCTAATACAAAGATGAAACACATATCACAACATTATCATATCATCTCATATTCAAGTTAAGTAATGCAATTATGCAACATGTTTAACAATGATGGAATTAGTATAATAAACATATGCTTAGTATAATCAAACCAAACAATCACCCAAAACCCACTCACTTATTGTTCGTTATAGATCTTGTATTCACAAATCGATTACCGTTTAGATAACTTTCCTATATGCGTAAGGATGCCTAGGAAAGCGTGTATGAGTGTTAGAAGGGATAGGGAAGGCCTCATTGGATGTAGGATCGGATGCATGTAGGACGCAACATTCGATGCTACCCAGGTGCGATTTTTAAGGTCTTTGACAACCCATTTTGCCTCATTTGGTTCTTTAAGTCCTAAGGGGCTAGGGAGGGGGTGTCATAGGGTCTAATAGGCTCTTAGAAGTAAAATCCATTCAAAAGTTGAGGAGTTCAAAGGATCAATTACTCAAAATCCAGATTTGGGGTTTCCTTTGGTGGTTGAAACCCTTGAATCAAAGAGATTCAGCTGGAGGTCTTAATAGAGGTTCTAATAGGACTGTGCCACATTAATGGAGTCCCAAAAACACAGCTTAGGTTACACCTTTGATTCCAAGAGGAACCCCAAGCTCAAAATCGAGACCAAGTGAGCCATCCAAGCTCAAAATGAAAAAGAGAAAAGAGACGAGGAGAGAGGTGAGAGTGTTCTTGGCCTACCTGGTTTAAGGTACACAAGGGATGCTCCTTGTAGATCCAAGCTCATGCAACCGGTCCCCTCTTCTTCTCCTTCTCCTTCTTCACCTCCTTGCAGTCTCCCTCTCTTCACAACTCACTCTTCTCTTATACGGACTAGGTTAGGTAGGAAATGAGAAATGAGTAGTTCCTAGCCACATGTATCCTATTTATGGAAATGCCTTACTAGAGCCTATTTGCATAGAGTAGCTTAAATGTCCACTTAGCGGCTGTTTGGGTAGAGTATCTTAATGTCTCTAACAAGGAAACACATTCTAACTCATTTAAACTCCATTATAAACATAACTTGGGTCTTGTGGGCTTAATTTTAGGATATAGCTTGGGCCTTGTTTGGCTAAGGTCTTTTAATGTCTAAAGTACATTAACCTATTTCAAGCAAGACTTGGGCCGAAGGGCCCACTCAATAGGCAACCATTGCAAGGGGGTTAGGGTAGGTTTTAGTGTCACACCCCTAATCACCCCTTGGGAGGATTAGGTAGGTGACCCGAATTGCACTACAGCAATCCCCCAAATCCCAAGGATCTAGAAGCAGTTAATCCATTCACATACACACACACATCCACAATATTACAAGGTGTAAAACACAGAGTGTTGTAGAAAGCTATATTTACATTAACTAATAGGAAAGAAACAAGAAAGGAAAATATATATACAATACAATGTTTTGTTCATTCTCTCTCACTCCCAAAGTAACACCAGCTCCTAAATCTATCAGATATAGCTTTATACAAAAGAATATAAATAGGGCAAGGTAACCCGAGCCCCAAAAATAAAGCTGTAAAATAAAAGGAGTTCCGGGGTCAAAGCAGAGTCAGCAGCACCCCTCCCGGGTCATCCTCAGTTACCACCAAAAATACTTGTACCAGCGGTATGACCTCCGTCCAGGTCCTTACCAATATCGTCATAACCACCATAGCTCACCTCCGGGAGATAAGCCTCCCAGCCACAGTAACATCCACCTGTAGGATCATCTAACAGAAACATATAATAGAGTGTGAGCTCCACCGAGCCCGTGAATGAAATGTCACAGTGCATGCATATCCAAGCACAACCATATGAGTCCTACATGAGGTCAGTTCATTTTATTTATTAGCCACCTAACATCACAACTAAGGCAGGTTAGTGCTACTACAATCCCCAATACATGTATCCCTGGTGCGGGCTTTTAACCCCTTCCCACGATACACCCATTGAGTTGTTGGAGAGGATCGATCAACTCCCGCATCAGTCACCAAGGTCAGCGACCAGCCTTCTGGGATTGACCTGTGAGGCATCCATCCTTTCTTTCAAATATCACATTTCTTTTCTCTGTCTTATAGCCCATAACATTCTCTTTTCTTTTCTTTTCATTTCTCTTTTCTTTTCTTTTCTTCTCTTTTCTTTTCTTTTCATATGGTCACTCTCACAGGCATCCAACACCTTAACCCCTATTGGCAAGGGTGCGTAGGACCGGTGATGACACTCTAGCCCAATGCATTTATATGGCATCGTATGAGTCGGGTGGTGTCAACCATATCCCATTCTACAGGCTACCACAGGCCTTATTTCTAAGCTAGCTACGACATCTAGTCTAGCAATTCACATACAACAATCAATGTCCAATCACAGCATTCACCAAACAAGTATTCCTTATTCAAAAGAATTCTCAGCAATTGAATCAAGTGAACAATATAATAGTATTAATATAAATTATGTTGACATATTAGCCATGTCACATTTACATACACGGTGTAATTTCACTCACCTTGTTCTGGTCCTACTGGTTCAGATGTCGATTCTGTTTCGATTAGCGGTTGACTGTGCACCTCGAGCACGGGATCAAAACCTAATTTGTCAGAACATAAATGTGTGTCAATTAATATTTAAAGTTGTAATAATATCCTAGTGTTGGTCTAGGCTTACTGTTCTGACTCTGTGTTTATACTGATGTTACTTGGAATTCTCTGGGCCTATCACTGGGCTTTTGGGTCTATCTCCCGATGCATCATCCAGAGATGTGGAATTCTATCTGACTTGGTACCTAACAGTGTAGTCAGCGAATACATGGCCCAGACAGTCATACAAACCAGTACCCAGGTCAACAGTTCAGCTAAAACCAATCTTGGACATGGTTACCTAGCCCTGTGGGGCCCACTTAGATACCCAAGGTATGGAGGACAACAAGCATATGTGGAGAGGGGTATTTTGGTCATTTACCACCTCATCATGCAGTCCATAGGTCACTGGTGAAGGCCTAAAAAGCTAGGACACAAAATAAGCCCAAATTATACCTCTTGGCGTTTCACTGGGTGATTGGCCTAATCACCCAGTGCGTCGCCCAGAGCCTGTTTGAGATGAGTTTGAGTAGTTTTTCTTGGATTTTGCAGTAGGGGCTGCCATGGCATCGATCATGGAGGCATGGGGGATGGTCATGGGCCATAATTGGAGTATAATGCAATGGTTCCAATGGTTTTGGGTTTGGTTTTCCCATTTGGAAGCCAAGAGCTGTTCTGACAGCACCGAGAACAGCTGTCCAGGCTGTGCTCACGCTCAAGGATTCAGTTTGGGCTGCATGCAAGGCCTCTTTTACATATAATATCATGGTAGGACACTGATCCTATGCCAAGGTAAGCAAGGATCAGCTTGTATGCAAAGATTTATGCCCAAACTGCCTATTCTGGGTGCAAATATGCAGTACAGTCAGGCACAGAGACTGACTTCAGTCTCAGCAGTAAAACAGTAGCAAAACTTACTATGATATGATCAGATCTTACATGCAATGGCTTTGCATGTTAGATCTGATGCATCCCAAGGCAACCCCATGGTGTTCTGAGCATTACTAGCCAGAGACACCACCAACAAAGCAGAGATCAAGATACTAACACAAAGAACAGCAACATACAAAGGTAAGGATGATTACCTAGAGGTGATATGCAGCTGATTTCGTGTGCAGAATGTCAGCACAGATCCTTCTTCTCCTTCTCTTCTTCTCCCTCTTCCTTCTCTTTCTCTCTTTCTCTCTGTCAGCTGGAGCAGTAAAACGAAATGGGGGGCTGCCCCCTCCTATTTATAGAATTGGCCCCACTAAGGCCTGTTTAGCCTCAGGGTCCCTTTCCCAAGAATGGATTTTTTTACTGCATTCTGGGCCATCTGGCTGCACAGGTGGGGTCCACATGGTTCTAGGGGTGGCTAATGGTTCCTAAGATTCCCATTTACCCCTAGAGGGTGTTCATGGTTTGTATGGATGGCCCCCACATGTCTGGAGCTCAATAAACTCATTTCAGCTACTTTGGGCAATTCTCTGGGCCTTTAGGCTAATCGCCCAGTGCATCGCCTAGAGAATGCAGCATTGATGCATAGGCCTTGGGCTTGCATAGGTGCTTGGCCTATGGCTTGGGCATTGCACCAACACCTCATTTAGGGTCGACATACATTTGAATACGTGTGGGCCCCATAAATATGGATAGGAGAGAGAGTACCTGGGGTTGATGCAGTACATCATGCTGTGGACAGTGTAGTTCCATGGGTCTACAATCCATCTTCTGACAGGTATATAGGAGGACATCCTCGAGGGTTCTTCACTGAATTCAACCACTAGAGTGATGCTCCACAGTGTGTTTAGGTGTCTGGTCAGAGGTCCTTGCCCTTCATCCAAAATTCCAATCAGTCAGGGGCAGGTTTGACATTTCTCCCTACCTTACAAAAATTTCATCCTCGAAATTGGCTTACCTTATAATTCAAATAGTTGGGGATACTTCTTTTGCATTTCTTCTTCGTGTTCCCACGATGCTTCCTCTATGGGACAGTTTCTCCACCGAACCTTGACGAATGCGACCGTGCGATTACGGAGGTTATGTTCCTTTTTGTCCAATATTGCCATTGGCTGCTCTTCATAGGTCATATCTGCATCTAATTGTTCAGGTTCCACTGAGAGTACATGTGCTGGGTTGTTGATGTACTTCCTTAGTATTGACACATGGAAAATGTCATGGACACCTTGCAAGGATGGCGGTAGTGCCAGTCGATACGCTATGGGTCCCACTCTATTGAGGACTTCGTAAGGACCAATATATCTTAGGCTTAGTTTGCCGTTCTTGTTGAAGCGTAGCAACACCTTCGTTGGAGATACTCGAAGAAATACCTTCTCTCCGACCCCAATTCAATATTCTTCCTTCGATTGTCGGCATAACTTCTGGATTGGGCCGCTTTAATCTTTTCTTTGATCACATCCACCTTCTCACAGGTTACCTATATCATTTCGGGCCCAAGATGCTTTCGTTCTCCGACTTTGTCTCAATACAATGTTGTATGGCACTTTCGACCATATAAAGCTTCATACGGTGCCATGCCAATGGTGGAGTGGTAGCTGTTGTTGTATTCAAAATCCACCAAGGGTATGTGGGCATCCCAATTGTCGTTCATTTCTGATATACAGGCTCTGAGCATGTCTTCCAAAGTCTGAATGGTTCTTTTGGCCTGTCCGTCCATCTGAGGATGGAAAGCCATGTTGAGATTTAGTTGAGATCCCAGTGCCTGTTGCAAATTCCAAAATTTTGAGGTGAATTGGGGGTCCCTGTCGGATACAATGCTGATGGGTACGCCATGTAAGCAGACTACATTCTCAATGTATAGTTGGGCGAGCTTTTCCATCTAATAGTTTATCCTGATGGGAATAAAGTGAGCCGCCTTCGTTAGTCCGTCGACAATCACCCAGATTGCATTTATCCCTTTCCTGGTGTTGGGTATATTCCTCATGAAATCCATGGTAATTCTTTCCCATTTCCACTAACCCATACAGTTTGTGTCTTTCCGCCTTTATTTGCTAATAGGTGAGGCATTCAGACACGTATATAGCTACAGTCTGCTTCATTCCAATCCTCCAATAGTACTTCTTCAAATCCTTGTACATCTTTGTACTTCTAGGGTGGATTGAGTAGGGTAAATTGTGTGCCTCCCTAAGAATTCGGTCCTGCACATCATAGTCACCAGGCATGCACAATCTATCTCTGAATTTTAATGTCCCGTCATGGGCCAACTAGAAGTCTGGGTCCTTGTGAACTCCATGCTTCACTTCCCAGATTATCTTGGCTAGATCAGGGTCTTTGGGCTATTTCTCAATTATCTCTTCCCGGATCGACGGTTGTATATATCCATAGCTGTAAGTTGCATAGCCATTCCTTCAATCATAAGTTCCAGATCAAACTTCCGAGCTTCTTCTATCAGTTGTTCGCTAACAACCAAAGAAGCGAGGGATGCTGTTTTGGATTTCCTGCTTAATGCATCCGCCACTATATTGGCCTTGCCAGGGTGGTATTGAATCTCACAGTCATAGTCCTTCACCAATTCTAACCACCGTCTCTGTCTCATATTCAACTCCTTCTGGGTGAAGAAATACTTCAGACTCTTGTGATCGCTGAAGATCTCACTCTTTTCACTATAGAGATAATGTCGCTAGATTTTCAACGCAAAAACTACCGCAGCCAACTCTAAGTCGTGAGTAGGGTAGTTCTTTTCATGTTCTTTCAACTGCCTCGAGGCATAGGCAACCACTTTTCTTTTTGCATCAACACACAGTCCAATCCTGTTCGGGATGCGTTGGTGTATACCACCATTCCTCCGGTGCCATCTGGAATAGTCAATACTAGCGCCGTCACCAATCGATTCCTTAACTATTGGGAGCTTTTCTCGCAAGCATCGGTCCATTCAAACTTCACACCCTTCTTTGTTAGCTGTGTCATGGTGTAGAGATGCGCGAGAAATTCTCAATAACCGGTAGTAGTACCTGGCTAAACCCAAGAAGCTTTGGATTTCAGTGGCATTCTTTGGAGTCTCCCACTTGAGAACCGCCTTTACCTTGTTTGGGTCTACCTTGATGCCATCTTTGGTGATGATGTGTCCTAAGAATCCAATCTGGTGGAGCTAAAATTTGCACTTGCTGAACTTGACGAACAGTTGGTGCTCCTGCAATCGTTGCAACATGAAAGTAAGGTGTCGACCATACTGCTCTTCACTTTTAGAATATACCAGAATGTCGTCGATGAATACAATGACGAACTTGTCCAACACATCATTGAACACCCTATTCATCATGTCCGTGAATGCTGCCAGGGCATTGGTTAACCCGAACGATAGTACTAAAAATTCATAATGTCCGTATCGAGTTCTAAACGCCATCTTATGTATATCGCCGCTCTTGATCTTCAATTGGTGGTATCCGGACCTAAGATCAATCTTGGAGAAAACTCTTGCTCCCTGCAGTTGATCAAATAGGTCATCGATGTGTGGTAGCGGGTATCGATTCTTGATCGTAAGTTTATTTAGTTCTCGGTAACCAATGTACAGTCACATGCTACCATCCTTCTTCTTCATAAATAGCACAAGTGCTCCCCAAGGAGACACGCTAGGTCGTATGAATCCTTTCTTCAGCAAATCTTGTAGTTGGACCTACAGTTCTTTTAATTCAATGGGTGCCATTTGGTATGGTGCCTTGGATATCGGTGCCGCACCAGGAATCAGATCGATTGCAAACTTTGCCTCATGATCTGGCGGTAGCTGGGTCAGATCTTCTGAAAAAATGTCGGGAAACTCCCTAATGATGTCAAGTTCTTCCAATGGCTTTATCTTTGCCTTGGTATCCATTACCATGGCCAAATAGCCCTAACATCCTTCATTCAACAACTTTCACGCTTGGCGGCAGAATAAAGTTATTCTTTTGGACTTCTTCATCGGTTCACTTTGGTAGGTGAAAACTGAGCCATCATCCAACTTGAATGTGATCTTCTTCTCAGCACACATGATGTTCGCTCCATAGGTGGATAGCCAATCCATGCCTAGTATCACGTCAAAGTCCCTTATATCGAACTCAATCAGACGGGCAGTTAAGTTCGTCCCGTAAATTTCCACCAAACAGGGGTGGTAAACTTCCTTCAGGCTCATGACACTACCGGTTGGTGTACTGACTACTAAATCTTGCCCAAAGTCCCTTGGTTGCGTGGTCATCCTACTCGTGAAGGTGTTGGAAACAAAAGAGTGGGATGCGCTCGAGTCGAATAGCACTTGCACAGGGGTGGATGAGACAATCGGGATACCTAGGGTTTGTATAAAATAAGGATGCAATTAAGTTTTCTTGCATCCACAGGTTATTTCCTATAATTTAGTGGTGTTAGGTGGACTTACCTGTCATCACTTTGGGATTCGCCTCCGCTTCTTCATTAGTCAGCGTGAACACTTTTCCTCGAGTCTGATTGTCCCATGGCTGGAAGGTTCGAGCATGGGACTGGTTTGGCGAGTATGTGTTGTATCCGTAGTGCATGCATTCCCTGGCCATATGTCCTACCTTGTGGCACACGTAACATCTGCTGGATAACACGATCGGTGATGAGGCCTGGCTTGCTTGGCTCATTGCAGGTCGGGTTGGCAGGGCTATAGTTGTCACTTGGCTTACAGTTGGTTGGGTAGGCCGCTGTAAGTGGGGAAAAATGAGGTTTGGCTCACATCTGGTCGACGATACTAAGTCGGGCTGGGGCTCGAACTAGCTCCTCAAAAAACCTTGTTCGGCCATCCAAATTTTGATAGTTGCTTGGCCTCTTGCCTAAGTCGGGCGACGCTGTAGCTTTATCTTTCTCCTTTAATCTATCTTCCATAGTCTTCCCCTCTTAAACCATTTGAGCGTAGTCCTAAATATCTAGGACCGACAGGATTGACCCAATCTCTAGTTTAAGTCCTTTCTCAAATTTCTTTGTTTTACTGGCTTCCCCCTTCATGTGCTCCAGAGCAAAATGGAACAAATCTTTGAATTGTTGCTGGTAGTCCAGTACAGTCTTGGTTCCTTGCCCAAGAGCAGAGAACTCAACTTCCTTCTTGTCTCTAAAGCTCTCAGGGAAGTAGTTCTTAAAGAAAACTTCTTTGAATTGCTCCCAAGTGGGATTTGGATGAGCTGCTTCAAGATTAGGCTTGGTTGCCTTCCACCATGCTTCTGCCTCATTCTGTAGCTGATACCCAACACATCAGTTTCTATGCATCTGTACATTCAAGTACGTCAAATGCCTTTTCCAAGGTGCTAATCCACCATTCTGGCTGCATTGCCTCAAAATTTATCTTGGAAAACGTGGGCAGCTAGAGCTTCTTGAATCTCTCCATCACCTTAGCCATAGAGCCTTCCGCTATATGTTGGGGCACAAGTGGTGGAAAATGTATTGGCCGATTGGGTGGTGGTGGTGGCACTGCTTGCTCTTGCATCATGGCCGCAAATTGTGTAGACATTTGGCCCAACAACTCCTATTGTTGCTGCATGGTTTGCATCATGGTGGTCATGATGGTGCTCACCTCTCCAGCTGCCATACCTGGCTGAGGTGCAGCAGCAATAGCTCGGGCAGCCATTAGTACCCTTGGTGAAGTAACTGATACTTCAAAGTTCTGAGCTTCGACTCCATCCGGTAGCTCAACCTTTGGGACAAATCGAGGGCATCTTCACGATGACCACCTCAGTTGGATCTAGCATTGACCATGTTTGGTTCTCTGAAAGAAGCTTTATGTTCAATATTCACATACCCTTGACAGGAATAATTTATAATTTCTAACTATCACATGTACATTATCAATTCCACAGTTCCAGTGTAATAATGTTATCATTCCAGTAAGATGTGTTATTCACCAATTGTCATTGCTAAGAGTTTTATGTCTGTGAGGTGTTTTATGCCATGATATGTTATGCAAGATGTCATGTTAAAGATTTATATTAAGCAGTGGTTTCTTAGTCTTATACCTGTACCTAGCATGCAAGTCTCTCCAACTTCTTCCCAGTCATAATGCTTGTATATATAGGTATCCTATATCACTCCTAACCTCATCAGCTAGGGCAAGGTACATGGCACGCTTCACTGGTCCACTAGTGTCTGCAATTTCCAAGAAGACAATCAGTCGCTTTTATGCCTGGGATTGTATCTCTCAAATCCAAGCTAGTGTCTTCCTTAGTCGCCTAATGTAGACTATGTTGCTGGGGTCTCCAAGCCTGAACAAGACAATCAGATCCTGCCTTGGAGAATTTCTAGGTATTAGGTTTCTATGGTCACTTAACTCAAAATCAGCAACACTATAGGTAATTAGAGCAACATAGACAGGAAGTTAAATGGATCAGCTCGAGGTTGCACACAATACTACAGTGTTCCACTGGATCTAACACACCACTCAGGTAGGGATATGTACAGTGTACAAATTTTCTTATTTTGTTGTACAACCTATTGGGTTTAACATTGATTAGGCTAGGCTATAGGTAAGGTATGGCCTATATGCAGGCATAGCATCATAAGAAGTTTCTCAATTTTGAAACACAGCTATCTACATAATACCATACATCCTGTGTATCTATGTTTGGTTTTTCACACGCATCAATCACACAGAGGTTCATCCATCCAAGTATATACATATATTACTTTATACATAATAGTTATGCCCAAATTAGGCTATATATATAAAAAAAAAATTGTCTTCTTGAAAAATTTTCACTTCTTCATCCTATCTTGTATACATCTAAGTATTTTGCTTAACATTGTTATTTATTACATGTATTTATTCATCGTTACTATTATTTATTTATTATATATATATATTTTTTTATTCACATTATCATACAAAAGCCTTAATTGTCTTATTTATACCCTTACTTTATAGGAAACATAAGCCCATATGTCAAAATTGCATTTTCTGCTGAAATTCCATTCTCTGGGCGTTTCACTGGGCATATGGCTCAATCGCCCAGTGCATCTCCCAGAGAATCGGGGCTTAGTTTAAAATAGTCCGAGAGCTCATTGTTTCCTTCTAATCTCTATTTTGAGAGCTCCAAACCACTAGGGCAGTGCTCACAAGGACTTTTTAGCTAATTCCTCACCAAATCCAAGCATCTTTGCAAGTCTTCTGCGCATCTATGCTAGTCCAAGTAGGTTTTCATCAATATTTTACTGTTATAGGACTGCTATCCAAGTTTTCGTTTTCTTTTTGGTTTGATTTACAGTTTTTATGCCCTAATTTCCTCTTTTCCTTCTTCTTGCTTTGCAACAACCATGTCTACAAGCGAAAGACACAGCACAGTGAGGAAGGCAGTGAGCCACAAGCACCTGTGGTCTGACCCAGTGCCTTCTTCACCTTCGACAGTAACTTCTCCATCACCCGAAGAAGATTCCTTGTCCGAGGAACCGGAGTTTGACCGATTTTGGTTCTCCCGGTACGAGCACACGCAAGATTGGGCGAAGTTCTATTCCAAAAACATTGTGAATGGTAGGGTGGTGCAAGTAGATGACTTCCACCAGTACAGGCTCTATGCCAAGTTCAATGCCTTAGGTTGGGCACCGATGCTATCTCCTACGCTGCCATGCTACCCGAACTTGGTTCGGTATTTCTACTGCAACCTTGTACTGGCTTTTGGGGTGCAAGGGTTTGGATTGGAGAGCAGGGTGAAAGGGGTTGACATAAAGTTCACCACTGCCACACTAACAAAGATTTTGGGACTGCCCGACACAAGCGACAGGTGCTACTATAAGCCTAGGGTGGATATTTCCGACATATTTTCTTTGGAGACCAGGAGGGCGGTCTTCAAAGTTTTGACTGGGGCTGAAGGGATTCCGAAGTCTGAGGTGGATTACAAGCCTACTGTCAGGATCATTAGTAGATGCATCTCCTATAACATCTATCCCAAGGGTGGGAACGAGGGTAGCATTTCCATGCTTAGGGCTTACATTACCTACTATTCATTGAGGGCCGGCAAGGGGGTTCTAGTGATCAACCTTCCTTACTTACTGATGCAGGTGATGCTCTACCATGCACAGAACCCATCAGATGGGAACCTGCCCTATAGGAAGTTCCTGACTCATGTGTTCCAATATTTTGGGGTTACTCTTGCTAGTGAGTACGAGGGAGGTGATAGGTCGAAGCCTATCAGCAAGACCTCCATCCAAAAGATGAAGATGTAGGGGGAACCAGAGAGCGATCCTAAGTTTGAGGAGGAGGAGATGGAGGAGGGACATGAGGCAGCAGAGGGAGCTGGGTTGGGTGAACAGGAGGGTGATCCGGTGGATCCTAGTGCACAATTTGGAGATCTACCTTATTATAGGCCGATTGGAGCTTCTAGTTCTCAAGTGCCACCTTAGGTGCTTGAGTCCTATGGTTGGTCTGACATGATGGCACAGTTCCGAGGCCTCCATACTCAGCTTGCTCAAATGTTGACACGGATGGATCAGGGCTTCACTTTCCTGGAGGGGAGAGTAGGTTCTGTTGAGTAGCGCCTTGACTTCTGGGATTCCTACTATCGAGTTAACTCATAACAGGCTCGGCCTCCGCAGAGCGATGATCCTCCACAAGAGTAGTCCCCCAGCTTCAGTTTCTTACCTAGGATTTGGTCTCTTTTACTTCAGCCTAGCTCTATGTAGTTTTTTTTTTTTTCATGGATTATGTATTTCTTTGCTTGCATTTTTTTTGTCTCTTTATTTCTCTGCAGTTGTATCTGGAAGTAGTACTTCCATTTGAACTTCTATGTAATGGCTTCCGCCATATCTTAGTCTTTTATAAAGCTTAATGTTATTGTTCTATTTTTCCTTACTGTCTGTTATTTATAGTTGCCCCTGTTAATTTAATTATAATATGTTTTACTTTCTTGCAAGTTATTAATCCTATTCCGCTGTCTGTGAATGTAGAAAGCGCTGCTTGCTCTGATACCAAGCTCTGTCATACCCCAAACCACCCCCTGGGAGGATTAGGTAGGTGACCCGAATTGCACTGCAGCAATCCGCCAAATCCCAAGAATCTAGAAGCAGTTAATCCATTCACAGACACACACATCCACAATATTACAAGGTATAAAACACATAGTGCTGCAGAAAGCTATATTTACATTAAACATAAAAGGAAAAGAACAGAAGGAAGGAAAATATAAACAATAGCAGTGTTTTAATTCATTCTCTCTCTCACTCCCAAAGTAACATCAACTCCTAAATCTATCAGATACAGCTTTATACAAAAGAATATAAACAAGGCAAGGTGACCCGAGCCCCAAAACCAAAGCTATGAAATAAAAAAGAAACTCCAACAAAACAAAAGGAGTCCCGAGATCAAAGCAGAGTCAGCAGCATCCCTCACAGGTCATCCTCAGCTACCACCAAAAATACTCGTACCAGCGGTATGACCTCCATCTGGGTCCATACCAATATAGTCATAACCACCATAGCTCACCTTCGGGAGATAAGCCTCCCTGCCATAGTAACATCCACCTGTAGGATCATCTAACAGAAACATATATAACAGAGTGTGAGCTCCACCGAGCCCGTGAATGAAATATCACCATGCATACATGTAAGGACAACCATATAAGTCCTACATGAGGTGCAGTTCATTTTATTTATTAGCCACCTAACATCATAACTAAGGCAGGTTAGTGCTACTACAATCCCCAATACATGTATCCCTAGTGCAGGCTTTTAACCCCTTCCCGTGATACACCCATTGAGTTGTCAGAGAGGATCGATCAGCTCCCACATCAGTCACCAAGGTCAGCCCGACCATCCCTCTAGGATTAACTTGTGAGGCATCCATCCTTTCTTTCACATATCACATTTCTTTTCTCTGGCTTATAGCCCTTAACATTCTCTTTTATTTTATTTTCTTTTCTCTTTCATATGGTCACTCTCACAAGCATCCAACACCTTAACCCCTGTTGGCAAGGGTACGTAGCACGGGTGATGATACTTTAGCCCAATGCATTTATATGGCATCGTATGAGTCTGGTGGTGTCAACTGTATCCCATTCTATGGGTTACCACATGCCTCATTTCTAAGCCGGCTACGGCATATAATCTAGTAATTCACATACAACAATCAATGTCCAATCACAGCATTCACCAGACAAGTATTCCTTATTCAATAGAATTCTCAATAATTGAATTAAGTGAACAGTATGATAGTATTAATATAAATTGTGTTGACATATTAGCCGTGTCGCATTTACATACACGGTGTAATTTCAGTCACCTTGTTCTGGTCCTACTAGTTCAGCTGTCGGTTTTGTTCCGGTTGGCGGTTGACTATGCACCTCGAGCACAGGATCAAAACATAATTTGTCGGATCATAAATGTGTGTCAATTAATTTTTAAAGCTGTATTAATATCCTAGTGTTGGTCTAGGCTTATTGGTTTGACTCTATGTTTATATTGATGTTACTTGGAATTTTCTGGGCCTTACACTGGGCTTTCAGGTCTATCTCCCGGTGCATCACCCAGAGATGTGGAATTCTATCTAACTTGGTACCTAACAGTGTAGTTAGCCAATACATGGCCTAGACAGATACAAACTAGTACCCAGGTCAGCAGTTCAGCTGAAACCAATCTTGGGCATGGTTACCTGGCCCTGTGGGACCAACTTGGGTACCCAAAGTATGGAGGATAACAAGCATATGTGGAGAGGGGTATTTTGGTCATTTACCACCTCATCACACAATCTATATGTCACTGGTGAAGGCCCAAAAAGCCAGGACACAAAATAAGCCCAAATTATATCTTTGTGCATTTCACTAGGTAATTAGGCCAATCGCCCAGTGCATCGCCCAGAGCCTGTTTGAGACGAGTTTGAGCAGTTTTTCTTAGATTTTACAGCAGGGGCTGCCATGGCATCGATCATGGAGGCATGGGGGATGGTCATGGACCATAACTGGAGTATAATCCAATGGTTCCAATGGTTTTAGGTTTGGTTTTCCCATTTGGAAGCCAGGAGCTGTTCTGACAACACAGAGAACAGCTGTCCAAGCTGTGCTCAAGCTCAAGGATTCAGTTTGGGCTGCATGCAAGGCCTCTTTTACTCATAATATCATGGTAGGACACTGATCCTATGCCAAGGTAAGCAAGGATCAGCTTGCATGCAAAGATTCATGCCCAGACTGCCTATTCTGGGTGCAACTGTGTAGTGCAGTCATACACAGAGACTGACTTCAGTCTCAACAATAAAACAGTAGCAAAACTTGCTATGATATGATCAGATCTTACATGCAATGGCTTTGCATGTTAGATCTGATGCATCCCAAGGCAACCCCATGGTATTCTGAGCATTACTAGCCAGAGACATCGCCAACAGAGCAGAGATCAAGATACTAACACAGAGAACAACAACATACAAAGGTAAAGATGATTACCTGGAGGTGATATGTAGCTGATTCAGTGTGCAGAATGGCAGCACAGATCCTTCTTCTCCTTCTCTTCTTCTTCCTCTTCCTTCTCTTTCTCTCTTTCTCTCTTTCAGCTGGAGCAGTAAAACGAAAAGAGGGGCTGCCTCCTCCTATTTATAGAATTGGCCCCACTAAGGCCTATTTGGCCTCAGGATCCCTTTCGCAAGAATGCATTCTTGACTACATTCTGGGCCATTCTGGCTGCACAGGTGGGGTCCACATGGTTCCAGGGGTGGGTATTGGTTCCTAAAATTCCCATCTATCCCTAAAGGGTGTTCATGGTCTGTATGGGTGGTCCCCACAAGTCTGGAGCTCAATAAACTCATTTTAGCCACTCTAGGCGATTCTCTAGGCCTTTGGGCCAATCGCCTAGTGCTTCGCCCAGAGAATGCAGCATTGCTGCATAGGCCTTGAGCTTGCACATGTGCTTGGTCTCTAGCTTGGGCATTGCACCAACACCTCATCTAGGGTCTGACATACATCTGAATAGGTGTGGGTCCCATAAATATGGATAGGAGAGAGAGTACCTGGGGTTGATGAAGTACATCATGCTATGGGCAGTGCAGCTGCATGGGTCTGTAATCCATCTTCTGACAGGTATATAGGAGGACATCCTCGGGGGTTCTCCATTGAATTCAACCACTGGAGTGATGCTCCACAGTGTGTTTAGGTGTCTGGTTAGAGGTCCCTACCCTTCATCCAAAATTCCAATCAGTCAGGGGTAGGTTTGACATTTAACCATGCCCGGGGGTATCGGCATCACCCAAGACACAGGCATGTGGGCCTTACACACAAAATCAAACATAAAAGGCTTGAAAGAAGCATCGAATGCAAGTACGGATGCAACTAGTCAGCTTGCAACCGGCCTTGCCTCTGATGCCAAGAAAGATGCAATTTAAGCTTCAAAAAGTCCAGGCTTTGACCCGCACTTCAACGACTTAGGGAGAGTAAAAATAGGCAACAAAATAGGGTCAATAACCTACCCCTCTTCCATCATGGTGTGTGCCCGTGATCTCAAAGAGCTTCCCAACAACGAAGCTAACCTCATCAACGAATGAAGTGTCGATATGGCATAACACAGGGTGTGCCTTACGGTATGCCTCACTGTCAGGGCTTGTACTTGGAGGAAGGTCCGTGAAGTCATCGTCAACAAATTTTCCCATCCTCAGTTGAGGAAATTGTCCTCTATAGTCAACCCCGTGAACTGGTCAATGATCTTACAGGTTGGCTTGATGATGAAGGAGAACAGTTCATTGGCATAGACCTCTGCTCCATCTACATGGCATAGAATGAGATTTAATATTAGTATCTAGGGTGCGGGTATAACATTCCCCCAAACTTACAAGAAATTTCGTCATTGAAATTTGTATGCATTATAAGTCGAATAGAGAGGGATACGTTGCCCACATTTCCACTACGGCCACCCAAGATGCTTCTTCCTCCATATAGTTACACAACTTTACCTTCACATAGTAGATAGGTCGATTACGAAGGTGAACAATCTTGCTGTTCAGAACCCTCATCAGATTGCTCTTTGTAAGGCATAATAGCTACGAGCTCCGATAGTTCTTGTGATAGAACATGACTCAGGTCATGAACGCACTTCTGCAACATGGACACATGGAATACCTCATATATGCCATCCAAGGATGGGGGAGGTACCAATAGATATGCCATCGGCCTGACTTTCGCAAGGATCTCATAAGGTCCAATAAACCTCAAACATAAATCCCTAGAAATGAAAAGGTTCAACTAACCCTCTAAATCTTGCCCAGGACTCATGCTCCTATGCTTGGGTCACAAGGTATAGGTCTATACTACTTTCACTTACGAGGCTTTTGTTCTGAAGGCCTTTACTTGTGATTCTCCCATACTTGACTCAAATAATAAATTGGAATATTGATGGAATCTCCTATTGTTCACTCCCAATACAGAGGGAATCATTGGTGATCCATTACCCCACTCATACCTATTATTGGGTAAAGTTCCGTCAAATCCTTCAGTTTCAGCTTTCAAAACCACAAGACTACTAAACTAACACCCGACAAAAGAATTTACACCAACTAACATCTCAAGAGCTATTACTCACTTCCTAGCCTCTGGTCTGGACCGACTCTCCTCAGTGGTGCTCAAGGCCAGGCAAGATCTAAGAATCTGCTCTCTCAAGGAACGCTCGGGATCGACACCAAAATCTCCATCTAACACTCACGAGTGGTACTCAGGGTTGAACAAGGCCAAGAATGGACATGTCCAAGGGTACTCGGAACCAAAACTTAGAGTCTCTAGGTGTTTTCCCAAGGAAGCCCGGGCCAAAAACTAAGGCCCTGAAAAATAAAATGTACCCCCCTCTAACCGCTAGACTACTTAATAAATCCTTTCATGAGTCACTCACTGACAGTTGGACAAGTACCAAGAGTTTACAACAAACAACGGTGAACAAATAAATTGGGTGCTAAACCCCAAGATCGACAATTGAAGCGTAGGTCAAAGGTTGGTGCTTAAGATACCTAACACAATAAAATTTACACTAATGCCCTGCTAACCACGTAAAGAAACAATACATGCTAGGCATTAATGAGTTATAAAAGGTACTTGTCGTTGCACCCACAAAACAAGCCTAAACATGAAGGAAAGGTTGACAACAATGAGCAAAAAGGGATAGATAAGAATTGGCCAAGAAAAATCAATCAAAAATAGGTTTTAGGGGGATCGGATGCAGATAATATCCTGTGTCCGATCTTAAATCCGACCCGACCCGCAGTGCAGGCAACATTGGATGCAGCATCGGATCTTAGCTGGACGTGGGTCCGATGTAGTTTTATAAAACAGGGGAAGCCTACGATTGGTTCACCTCATTTCAAATTCTCCCTTTTTGGCTCTAAAGCTTGGGAAAGCTCTTGGTTGCAACCATACTTGGATCCTAAGCCTCTCTTGGTGATTTTGCTCCTCAAAGCCAAGATTCAACTCTCCAAAATACTTCAGGTAAGGATTTTCTTCTCAAAGCTCTAATTTTTAGATTTTCTCCTCAAGTGTAACTCTAGAGTTTTGGTTTCTCTCTTGCCATAGGGATTTGTTGTAGGTTAAACATTTGCTTGTTGGTAAACTTATAAATTGCATGACTAAAGTTGTTTGCACATCCTATTCTCTTCCAATCACTCCCAATCATAGATCTAGGTAAGGATTTGAATGAATAAAACCCAAGATCGAAAAATCATCATTGTTTTGGGTAGAATTGTGGAAAGCTTTTCTATGAGGGCACCATTCCCAAATGGTTTTCTCATGCTCCAATTGTTTGAAATACCATTCATGCTCTTAATTCCTTCTTCCATGAGTTTAGACAGAGATTTTGGATCTTTCTCCATTCTAAATCAAATTCTCTTTGCTGTCATTCGGGAATTTCTGATATGACATGTATATAACCATTTTTTCCCACTTTATCTGTTGTGGTTTATGTTATTTACCTTCCAAAATTTATACTTGATTCACCGTTACATTCCTAGATCGAATTTCCTTCACTGTTTGTTTTTGGGGAAAACCAATATGGAGCATATTAGCGGATCATCCTCCAGTTGTGCCAAGCACCTTCCCATCTTCCCACTCAAGCTTTATGATATTTTATCTTCCCACTAATCTCTCATAATGTTTTTGTATTAAGGATTCTCTCAACTTTTCATGTGATCTTTTGTATATAAATACTCATTGTAATCTCTTCATTGTATACAAATCAATATACAATCTAGTTTCACATTTCATAGGGCATGTGTGAGGCCATCTATCCATCGACTACTAGTTATTTAAGTTGCTTAATACTTCAATCATGTACTTGATTCCCCCTAGCATTTCTAGGTTAAAACTGGAAGAAGAACTTCAACATTGGCAAGCTTTTTGATTCTTTTCTCTCCTTTTCCTTGTTGTACATGTATGACTTGAATGGATTGTCTATAGCACTAATAAATCACCCCATTGTGAGATCTTAGTATGAACATCTATCTCTAGTCTCCCTACACATTCAATTTATGCAAGAGCTTGGATGGAACAAGCTAAAAGCTGAAAATCCTTACTGCTTTTGGGAAAACAGCCTTGTGGTAGCAGTATTTACATCTTCCATTTATCTCTTAATATACTTGATGTTTAGACCCATCTACACATGCTTTGGACTATTGAGGTAGGTTTACTGAGGAATGCTTGAAAGTAAAATCCCTCTCTAGAGTGGATCCTTTTCAATTCTTCTTAGTTAAGGTGAGAGAAGGATAGATCCTCAAATTGCATTTCAATTTGCTTTCAATCCATTATTCTCAAGTGTATTGGTTGATATTACTAAAGGAACAAAAAACCCCTCTTTTTCTCTTCACACCACACTTAGGAAACATAACACTTCTCATTGCTATAAATTTTTTTTTTTTTTAACAAGGAATGTGATAGGCACTTATACTTTTCCTTACTACAACCCATTACTTGGTTCCATTGTTGGGGTTTAAGCCTTCATTCCAATTAATCACACCTGTACTCATTGGTTTGGTTTCTTGTGTGGTTAGTTCTTGTACATTGCCCTTGCATAGCCTCATTTCCCCTTTTACTGGTGTGCACCTATTCACACTTGAGCACACACTTGCACTACTTAGTTTTAGCTGTGTATTTAGTTAATCATAAAGGTGAAATAGAGGACTACTACTGCATTCCTCTTTTATTACTCTAGGAAGAGGTTTGGAAATAAAATACATCAACATTTGGGCTGAGACTTGATTCACCCATGGGGGAGTACAATGGGTTGCATGAATGGGCTTGAAAACTCTTCAAAAATTTTACTGTTATAACTTATTCATACTCATCCAAATACTTATACCATCTAGCTTGGTATGTCTAATGTCTTTGGGTTGCAAGTGGGGTTGGGATAAAGGTTTCTTCCTTTTAACTAACTTGCCCTCTAGCTGTAATGGCTTTATATATTACTTGTTTTTTATTGGTAAATAGTATTACACCAAACATACTTAGTTTTGTGGAAATCTATTCCAAAGCTTAGTATTATGCCCATTGTTTAATAGGCAATAAGATAGCAGAATTATTTTTGCTGCACATTGGAGGGCAAGAGGAGGTTGCTAACCCTTATTATTAAAGGTCCTTTATATAACAATATGTTTGTTTTCTTATAGGGAGTACCATTGAATAGTGGCATGCCCATGTGCTGTATTTATTTATTTAAAAAGGGAGAGATGACTCTTTGGGGCTTAAAGATTACAATCCCAATGTAAGATCACCTCCCCTAGCTTATGAAAAGATATTTACTATTTGGACTAACAGCTGATTTTCTTTACTTGTTTTTCCTTGCTTGTGTGCAGGCCTGGATGACTGCCTGAGGAAGAACCTTTATATGCTTTCTGACGACGAGGACGACGTGGAGTCCTAGGCTTGGGATCCATGTCATTTCACTCCATCAGTATTTCACTTCTTTTGCTTAGTTTGGTTTGTACTATTGTAGTTTAATTTACATTTAAGAACTTATGTAATATTTTCAGTTGTAAAAAATTTGGGGTTTCATTTTGGTTTATTAAAACAATGTACTCACCTCCAGAGGAGGTTTATGTAAGTGAGAGTTGAACTATTAATGGAATCCATATTTCTTGCTAATGCACACTGTTCTCCTACTATATGCTATTATTGTTGGCTATTTTTATAACAATATCTTCTCCCTAAATTCACATACAAGTCCGTTATTCTCTTGAAAGCTTTTAAGTTAGAATAAAATGGTGTAGAGTAAATCAAGAGTTGTCACTAGACTGTGGTTGGTGCAGAGCATCACACTCTGATACCATGCTATCACGCCCCCATTTCGACAAGGAATAAAGTACAGGTAAAGGGGTGACTATAAGGACACACATCTTCCCAATAAACTACCAGTATCACAGATACAGTGTCTCAATCCACAGTCATACACCAATATTAAAATATAATATTATCAGAGTACGAAAGACAAGAGAATATTACATTCCAAGATAGATTAGAGTTGCGAAAGCGTAAATTAAATAGTTACAAGATGTTCAAAGGTTGAAGATAATAAGTATTGTAGTTCCCAAAATTCCTATGACCATCAAGTAACTACTAAAAGATATAATATAATGTTTATACAAGGCGCAAGGCCTTCAAAATAACAAAACAGGATTGAATCCCAAGTAGCAGTACAACCCGTAGGCATAATCATCACAGGAGCAACCACCACCATGATCCTCCGTCACGGCCTCTGGTTCCTCAGTACCAATATCATCATAACTCGAAGACTGGACCTCGAGTCCATCAAAGTACCCACCATCTATATCAAAATCTAAAAGAATGTGTACACAGGGGTTAGCTTCACTGAGCTAGTGAGAAAAGGGGATGTACAATCACATAATCGCAAATAGTCCATGATGCATGTACATGTTAATTCATTTTCCACATAGCACACAAACTAAGTTAATAGGTATATGCTACTGTAGTAACTCGAGAAATACTGTGGGTCACTTAACCTATCACCACAGGATAACCTCATTTGTTACTAGGGGCCCGCACCAGTCGAAGCCCCAGTACCTCCTAAAGGCAGACTTGATAACCATTACTACCCCTAGCTTGGCCTCTCACACTCCACAGGCGGCAGGTGCTCTGGTTACCCAACACCTAAACCCTTGTTGGTAAGGGTCATAGCATAGGAAACAAAACTAACCGCAATTATACTACATGAAATTCCTATCGTCTCGAGAGATATTTCGGGTGCATCAACGTACCATACCATCTAGCACCCGTGTACCAGCACGACATGGCGCATACAGATCATCATGGCATGCAATATAAGTTCACAAACATTTCTAGGGTTTCGATACTGGTATTTCCCGGCACCATCACCCGATACAAAGATGAAACACATATCACAACATTTTCATATCATCTTATATTCAAGTTAAGTAATGCAATTATGCAACATGTTTAACAATGATGCAATTAGTATAATAAACATATGCTTAGTATAATCAAACCAAACAATTACCCAAAACCCACTCACCGATTGTTTGTTATAGATCTTGTATTCACAAACCAATTACCATTTAGATAACTTTCTTGTACACGTAAGGATGCCTAGGAAAACGTGTAAGAGTTTTAAAAGGGATAGGGAAGGCCTCATAGAGAAGCCATCAAAGTTACATAAGTTATAGGCTTCAGAACAGCATCGAAAGCAACATCGGATGCAGATAGGATCTTGTATCTGACCTCGCATCCAACCTTTCCTGTAGGCTCAAGCCTCAATGGATGCAGGATTGGATGCACGCAGTATGCTGCATCCGATGCTACCCAGGTGCGATTTTTAAGGTCTTTGACAGCCCATTTTACCTTATTTGGCTCTTTAAGTCCTAAGGGGCTAGGGAGGGGGGTGTCATAGGGTCTAATAAGCTCTTAGAAGTAAAATCCATTCAAAGATTGAGGGGTTCAAAGGATCAATTACTCAAAATACAGATTTGGGGTTTCCTTTGGTGATTGAAACCCTTGAATAAAAGAGATTCAGATGGAGGTCTTAATAGAGGTTCTAATAGGACTGTACCACATTAATGGAGTCCCAAAAACACAGCTTAGGTTACTCCTTTGGTTCCAAGAGGAACCCCAAGCTCAAAACCGAGACCAAGTTAGCCATCCAACCTCAAAACGAAAAAGAGAAAAGAGACGGGGAGAGAGGTGAGAGTGTCCTTGGCCTACCTGGTTTGAGGTACACAAGGGATGCTCCTTGTAGATCCAAGCTCATGCAATCGGTCCCCTCTTCTTCTCCTTCTCCTTCTCCTTCTTCACCTCCTTGCTGTCTCCCTCTCTTCACAACTCTCTCTTCTCTTATACGGACTAGGGTAGGAAATGAGAAATGGCTAGTTCCTAGCCATAGGTACCCTATTTATAGAAATGCCCTACTAGGGCCTGCTTGGGTAGGGTAGCTTAAATGTCCACTTAGGGGTTGTTTGGGTAGAGTCTCTTAATGTCTCTAACAAAGAAACACATCCTAACTCATTTAAACTACATTATAAACATAACCTGGGTCTTGTGGGCTTCATTTTAGGATATTGCTTGGGCCTTGTTTGGCTAAGGTCTTTTAATGTCTAAAGTACATTAACCTATTTCAAGCATGACTTGCACCCAAGGGCCCACTCAATAGGCAACCATTGCAAGAGGGTTAGGGTACGTGTTAGCCTTGCCCGGGGGTATCGACATCACCCGAGACACGGGCATGTGGGCCCCACACACAAAATCAAACATAAAAGTCTTGAAAGCAACATCGGATGCAAGCACGGATGCAACCAGTCAGCTTGCATCCGGCCTTGCCTCTGATGCCAAGAAAGAGGCAATTTAAGCTTCGAAAGGTTCGGGCTTTGACCCGTACTTCAAGGACTTAGAGAGGGTGAAAACAAGCAACAAAATAGGGTCAATAACCTACCCGTCTTCCATCATGGTGTGTGCCTTGTCATCTCAAAGAGCTTCACAACAGCGAAGCTAACCTCATCAACGAATGAAGTGTCAATATGGCACGATATAGGGAGTGCCTTCCAGTATGCCTCACTATCAAGGCTTGTACTTGGAGGAAGGTCCGTGAAGTCATCGTCGATGAATTTTCCCCATTCTCGGTTAAGGAAACTGTCCTCTATAGTCAACCTTGTAAACTGGTCAATGATCTTACGAGTTGGCTTGCTGACCAGGGAGAACAGTTCTTCGGCATAAACCTCTGCTCCATCTACGTGGCATAGAATGAGATTTAATATTAGTATCCAGGGTGCGGTTATAACATATATCCTTGGTAGCGGATACTTGTTCTTGATAGTGACCTTGTTCAACTCCCTGTATTAAATGCACAATCCCATTGACCCATCTGTCTTCTTTACAAACAACACAGGTGTCCCCCATGGGGATGACCTGGGCTTGACAAATTCCTTACTTAGGAGCTCCTGTAACTGTTCTTTCAACTCTCTCAACTCTGCCGGTGCCATTCTATAGGGTGGCTTGGAGATAGGCATTATACCTGGCACAGGTTCTATTGGGTACTTTGTATCCTTGGCAACCTCTATGTCTACTAGTGTTGGTCCCTTCACACTCTCATCCACTATGTTGGCTAAAAATCCTTGGCATCCCTGGTTAAGCTTGAAGTTGCATATATTAAGTTTCATACTGCACCTTAGTTGTATGAATCTACTTAGTAGACACTTGCAATTGTAGGGAAGTGCCAGCATATATGTCCTTTTAAGTAGAGGTGTTAAATGTTAATCAAAACTATTTATCGAAACCGAATAAAACCTTTTAATTCAAAACCATCAAATAGTTAAATAATTGGTTTGGTTCTGATTTCAAAATGTACAACCATTTAATATAGGGAAAATTACACGGAGACCCCCTGAGTTTTACTTTAAATACACGAACACCCCCGATGTTTCCAAAACCTACACGAACCTCCCCTATGTTTCCAAAATTTGTAACACTTTAGTCCATTCTGTCACACTCGTTAAGCCATCTTAGTTGCTGACGTTGTCTATTTCCCAAAATTTGAAATGGCCAAAGTGCCCTTAACATAATGTAAACTTACCAAAGTGCCCATGACCTCAAAACAAATTGGGGATGAATTGTTAGGGCTTGGGTTTCACTCTTTGCTTCTCTTCTTCTCTCGACGTATCACCTTCCACCTGCAACTGTGAACCATTCAACCTGAGTTTCTGTGTCTCTCGACGGCGACCATATGACCCAAATGGGAGCGAAATGTTAAGGCTTGGGTTTCTCTCTTTTGCTTCTCTACTTCTCCCATAGCCTGCATGTTTCTTTCTCTCTTCTTATTGAGTTCTAGTCCTAGTCAGCCCTTGAAATCCTCAAAAGATGGGCCTAGTTAGACCAAGGGTTCAGCCTGCGGTTACTAATCTTTTAAACTAAAATAGGAACTCAAAATAGGGTACCACTGGTTCTAGAAATCTAGAAATAATGGAGTTTATAATTGCAGGGTTTATTCTCCAATAACTGTAGATAGTCTAAGGATTTAAACTTAACAAATCATAGTATAAGATTTGCAACAAAAATACTCAATCAATGGGTACCGCTGGTACTAGAAATCTAGGAATAATGAAATAGGAACTAAAAATAGGGTACCGCTAGTTCTAGAAATCTGGAAATAATGGAGTTTATAATAGGAGAGGTTTTTCTCCAATAACTGTAGGCTAGTCTGAGGACTTGAATTTAATAAACCAGAGTATAAAATTTGCAACCAGAAATGTCAATCGATGGTTGGAAGTAATAATACCTGAACTTGAAAATCTTTGGACCATGAGTTGCAGAGCTGAGGTTTGAAATTAAATGAGCGTTTCCATTTTTTCCAATGAGAAATGAGCGTTACTGTTTATGAGTTAAGAACCAAAATTCAAAATGGGAAAAAAAACTCTACGTTTTCCTGTGCGCCTAGGCACAAATCAATGCCTTTGGTCTGCTATTCTGACTCTCTTAGAGTGAGGTCGGCTTCCTCAACATACTTACTATGGAACTCGATTGAGTAGCAAATACGAAGCTATATAGCTCGGTTGAGTCACCGATATGCTCAATTGAGTTGCAGGTACCAATAGCGGTTGAAAACAATGAGATTGCAGGAATTCTCGCTACGGAGCTGCAAGCATGAAGATTGGTCGAGCTTGCAAATGATGAAGTTACAGGAAGTTAGATGGGGTTGGAGAAGATGAACCGACAGGGGGTTGATTTTAGGGAGAAAGGATTTGTTTTTTGATAAAGGGAAATGTGTAATTTAGGTAATTTAAGTTTTTCCATTTTTAATGAAAGGTTAAAATGGTAATTTATGTTTTTTTGATTACACCGTTAGTCAAATGGGTTAGACTGTAGATTTTGAAAATACGGGGAGTGTCATGTATTTAAAGCAAAACTCAGGGGGTCTCCATGTAATTTACCCTTTAATATATGTTTCGATTCAATTTTAAACTGTTTACAGCAAGTCTCCACATTTCGGTAACTGCAATTAAAATTTAGGACAGATATGCAATAAGGAAAATGGTATAACTAGGGGTGCAAGTTTGGCCCTGTCGGCCCGAACCCGCCCTGGCCCGCCCTGAGCCCGAACAGGGTCTAGGTTGAGATATTTGGCCCTGAGGGCTGGTTAGGGTTGGAAATTTTTGACCCTGAGTCAGGGTTGGGTCGGGTTAGGGTTGAGGTTTCAGGCTAAGCTTGGCCCGGCCCCACCCTGATTTAAGTTATACTATAAAATATAATTGATATAATATATACATTATAAACTTTAAATATCACCTACATTTTTTTATATAATATATTATATATGACGACAATAAGTGATATAATACTTTTTATTACAGTGTTATTTTATGTAAATTTGATAATGTTCTCCCCAGCCCATTCCAGCCCATGCATTTCTTTCCCCTTCCCCATGATCAAGGCCAATCAGGGTTGGCCCGGCCCAACCCTGAGGGCGGGTCAGGGTTGGATTTTTCTGGCCTTGAGTTAGGGTCGGGTCGGGCCTGGGCCCAGCTAAGGGGACTTAGGGTTGGGCTAGGGTTCTATAAAGCCCGGCCCAACCCGACCTTGTTGCAGCCCTAGGTATAACACTAGAAAATAATTTAAGAACCATTAACAAAGCATTAAGAACTGTTTATGAGCCTAATACCTCAAATCGTTAACAAAACCAAGATTAAAAACTGTTTAAGGCTGGGAATCCGAAATTATTTACAAACCGGTTTACTTGAACTGTTTATTAAACAGTTTGATTTTGATTACTACCTATTGCACTATGAACCTAACCGAACCGAACCATTTAACATAAAATTGAACTGTTTAACACTTACCTTTAAGTGACACATGACTAGGCTTCTCCCCCCCCCCCCCGGGGGCACACACAAATACAATGGGTCCTTCTTTTACAGTTGGATCCTGGTTCTGCGTCTTAATGCACAAAGTGAAGACAGGAGAGTGGAACCCATGAACTCTTAGGAGCTTGCACTCTACAGGCAAGGCACCAACCAACTGAGCAAGTAGTTGTCTTCTTTAACCAAGCTTCACGAGATCGGAATTGGCATAGGAGTCAGTTGCTACCAATCTGATCCCAATTCCTAGAACCCTATCTCTAACCAATGTATAAAAATCAAAACTAGATCTCACTGTCAGACCATCATCCATGGACTCTATGTAGGGATGTAAATGGATATCCGAAAATTCGAATCTGTTCCGCATCTGTATCCATTTAGAGATATCCGAAAAATATCCGAATACTCCGATAAAAATCCAAATACTTAATCATGTTAGTAAGGAAACACCAGGATTTGGAAGGGAAGGGAGCAGACCAAGCCGATGTCACGAAATAAATAAGTCAACCATTGCAGTTCACATGTAGCATTGGCCATTGCATAATACTCGGCCTCAGCAGAAGACCGGGAGATAGTATGTTGTTTCTTGGTCTTCCAAGAAACCAAGCTGGAACCCAAAAGGATACAATAACCAGTGGTCGATCGCCGGGTCATGGGGCAACTAGCCCAATCTGAATCACAATAAGCCCAGGGTTGTAGATTAGAATCAACAAGGAAAAATATGCCCTGGCCCGGAGTGGTCTTTAAATAACGAAGTAAGCGGTGAGCAGCATCTAGATGGGGTTGGCATGGTTGATGCATGAATCGACTGAGGATGTTCACTGCTTGAACAATGTCAGGGCGGGTGACTGTGAGATAAATTAAGCGACCCACCAGCCGACGATAAGAACCTGGATCGAGAAGTAAGTCACCAATGTCATTAGTGAGCTTAAGGTTGAGTTCCATAGGGGTATATGCAGGGTGCACTCCAGTATACCCGTTGCCTTGTAATATGTCAAGAACATACTTGCGTTGGCATAAGTAGAGACCCTTAGAAGAGCGGGCGACCTCTATGCCCAAAAAATATTTTAGGGCGCCAAGATCTTTGATGTGAAAAGATTGACGTAGCATGTCTTGCACTTGATGAATTAGGGATGAGTCGGACCCGGTGATGACAATATCATCCACATATAATAGAACAAAGACAAAGTTCCCACCTTGTTGCAGAATGAATAAAGAGTGATCGACTGTTGAGTGCCAAAAACCATAGGCACAGAGAGAGTCTGAGAATTTTAAGAACCACTGGCGAGAGGCGTGCTTGAGGCCATACAACGACTTGTGAAGTCGGCAAACAAAAGTCTCCCCTTTAGGCGATAACCAGGGGGGCATCATGTATACTTCTTCGTCCAGATCGCCATGCAGAAATGCATTATTGACATCCATTTGATGGAGAGTCCAGCCTCGGGCCGTGGCTAGGGCAAGTAAGACGCGAACAGTGACCAATTTGGCTACATGGGCGAATGTGTCATGATAATCAACCCCTTTGATCTGTGTGTAACCTTTGGCCACAAGGCATGCTTTGTAACGCTCTATGGAACCATCCGATTTCCTCTTAATCTTGTATACCCATTTGGATCCAATAGCCTTCTTCCCAGGTGGAAGAGGTATAAGAGACCATGTATTATTGGTGCTCAATGCTTCAATTTCGGCCTACATGGCCGCACGCCATTCTACATGTTTCATTGCTTCTGTAAAATTAGGGGGCTCAACTTAAGAATTCAGAGATGTTAGGAAAGCCAAATGTGAATTTTTGAAATGATCATAGGTAAGAAAATGACCGAGGGAATGAGATGTCACGCCCCTATCCCGATGTAATATATTTTGCCACATAGGGGTATGACTGGGACAATCACACATCATCCCAACACCTACCAGGATCACAGATGCAATGTCCCGAGCTACAGTCCACCCTGTCATCACATTATGATGACAGAAAGGAACGTACCGAAAAGAATAAATCGTTCCAATCACAGAATTAGCGGAAGCAAAATTAAATTAAAATATATGAAATTATAGAGCATCGGTTCTCTAATGATAACACATAGTACAATAACAATGTTCGTAACCATTCAATCTCTCCTAATAATTAAACATACAGTTTATACATGATTGTGAATGAATACAAAAATTAAATAATAAATATTTGCCCCAAAGGCACAAATTCTTGGGTGTACATCTACATCCAAGCCATGGTCATCAACTCCACTTGATTTGCATCCAACAGTGCTCGTCAAGAGGCTATCTGCATATAAACTAAAAAGTGGTTGTACAACGGGGTTAGCTACACTAGTTAGTGAGGGAGCAAAGGGGAATGCGCATACATCACACAATCAATATCAAGCAGAATGATGCATGCTAATGTTAGATTCATTTTCCACCTAGCACACAAAGCTATCAGTTAAGTATATGCTACTGTGATAACTCGGGAGACATTGAGGGTCACTTATCCTATCGCCCCAGTGAAACCTCAATTATCACAAGCGGACCTGCGCCAGTAGAAGCCATCATGACCACCAGTGGCAAACCCTGATAGCCATCACTACCCCTGTCCTAGCTTCTCCCACCTCCACAGACCATAGGTGCTTAGACTATCCAACACATAAACCCCTATTGGCAAGAGTCGTAGCATAAGGGAACAAGCATCCTAGCCGCAGATATACTATATGCAGGTTCTATTGTCCCAAAAGGTATTTCGGGTGCCTCAATGTCCCATTTCATCTAGTACCCGGGTACCAGCATGGCACGACACATACAGATCAGGATGACATATAGCAGTTTTAATAATTAAATAAATTGGGGTTCCAGTACCGGCACACCCGACACCGTAGCCTGATACAATGGTGAGCATAATATCATATTCACAACAGTTCACATTTGAATAATAATGCAATGCGCATAATGCTTATAAATATATACTAGCATGCTTAAGATTTCATATTAATATATATTCAAACCCAACAAATCACCCAGAACCCACTCACTTAACACGGATATAGCCGGGCGTGATTGGCATGAATATCCCTAAGCATCGGGTGTCATCATCTGGTGTGGTTCACATGAATCTCACCGGTGCACCAGCCTAGACATACAAAAGAAATCATTAAAACAGGTATAAAGGGGTCCTATGCTAGGCCCTCAAAGTTAAAACCAAGTTTCAACCAAGACAGCACGAGCGGACTCATGGGCAGTCTCAACAGAGGTGAATCTGCCCCTGACTTCGATCAGACCAAAAGATAAAATCAGAGTGAGCGGAAATTCTTACTTGAGTCCCGTGGTGCATCCGTTCGACACCTGAGACACTCCTAAAAGGGACGGAATTAACGGGTGGATGTGCTTCTTGGGTCTGCCCCTGCATCCGTTCAATTACTGAGACAGACCCGAAAGCAACAGGTCCCGGGCGGAGGCAAACAGAGTGAATATGTGGCTTCGTCCGCTCAGGCCATTACACAGGGTTTACACTAGGTAGACTGATGGGCGGTACCATGATAGATGGATCTGATAGATCGTTCATCGACAGTCTCTTTCGAGATTTCAAAGAGCTGCAGCTCCAACTTGAAAATTGGAGCTCCTTATCACCTCAGGGTTATGGAGGGGGTGTTTAAGCCTTCCTAGGGTCACTAGATCCTACGCTCACCTCATGGATCCAAGATCCTATAAGGTTTGGTCTCAATTGGGGTCCAAGGGTTGGGTTTCAAGTTCAAACTAGGGATTCAATAGCCATGGTTGCAAATGCAGCACCAAGGGGTTCAAACCAGGTATAGATCAGCTCCATTAGAGCTCCAACTAGGGATCGAGCTTCACCTTGAGTCCCAAATGGAACTCTAGGTTAGTCCAAGCTTAGGGAATCCACCAAAATCAAATGGAAATGGGAAGACCTAGGTTTGGGGAGCTTACCTTGGTGAGGTTCTCCAATGGAGAGGAGGAATCCATGGCTAGGTGAGCCCCCTTGGCCTCCTCCCTTCCTTTCCATCTCTTCTCCTTCACCTTCTTCTTCCTTCTTTGTCCGGTCGGCAAGAGAAGGAGATGTGGGGCAGCCAGCCATTTTGGCATAGCTCCCATCTTCTTCCCTTCCCCTCTCATTCCTCTTCCACCTCTACTTCTTCCCTCTCCTTCCTTCTCCTCCTTCTTCTCTCATCTCTTCTCCTCCATAATTTGTTTGGGAGGGGGAGAGATAAGGGAATGAAGGGATTTCTTATCTTTAAGGGGTAGAAGGGATCTTAGGGTGTGTTTGGCTTAGGGGTCTTAGAATGTACTTTAGTCCTTAGGCTTTAAATGGGTTTTGGGCTAGGTATTAGGCCATGTTTGGTCCAAGTCATTACCCTTAGGTCCATTTAGGTAGTTAGGGTCTGTTTGGGTTAGGTCCAAGCCTCACTTAGACCTATTAGCCCTTAGGTCTTGTTTGGTTTTTAGTTAGATTATAAAAACCCATTATTCACTTGACATGGTCCAATTAACTAATCCATGGCAAGGGTAGGGGTTCATATGGTTCAAGGGCCTGATTAAGATGTCTGGGACATAGGTATGTGGGTCCCATAGGAAAATAACCCAAAAAGGCTGATGATAGCAAGGGCGGATCCTCGAACGGATTCAGTTCAGGTGAGTCCGTTCGTGACTCCGATGCTATTGTCATGGCCCAAACTTCAAGAAAAGTGGCGGGGCCTTGGCCCACACTTCCAAAACTTCAAGGGGATTCTTTTTATGGTATTTTCAGTTCAAGGCCATCAGCGTTGACCATGGCCATAAGGCATTACCCTTTGGGTAAGGTCTGGATTGTCCTGGGGTATAAGGGGATATTTAGGGTGCAGGTGTAACATGAGATGTATCCGAACCTGTCACCAAAGAAGACACTTGCGACGGGAGAAGAGAACATTCATAATCGTTCAAATAACGCGGGGGCTGCCAAATGCGTGGTGGTCGCGATGTATGGCCAAGGGCAGGTGGCGGGGAAGTGTTGTCGGTGGGTAGATGGGGTGAGCCGATGGTTGGAGAGGTGGGGTTAGGGGTTGGCGTATGGGTAGGGGGGTTGGGAGGTAAATCAGTGTTGGGAACGGGATGGATATTGAGAGCATCATCTTGGGGTAAAGGAAGAACGGGTGAACCGGGGACAAAGTGTTGTTGGTGAAGCCTGATTTGGTCCAGAAAGTGCGGTTGAGACCTTCGGAGGGCTGTTTCAGCCTCAAAACGATCTCGAAATGCTGATAACTTGTGGGGCTCCATGCCATAGGCTGGAGTGGTGTTGGGCTTGTCGAGTTCTTCAAAATGAGTACCTTTTGAGCCATGTGTTATGTTTTTGGTCCGGCCCAAGTTTTTGGGCATTTTTGGGCTGGGGGCATTTGTGTACTTTCTGGGTTAGGGTTTTCTTATATATTGTTCTTATCTCTTTGAGATAGAATAATGAGGGTTTTGTAACATTTCAGAGAAGTAGTGAAATCTGTTCGTTTGCTCGGCCGTGGACGTAGCTTCCATATTGGATGTGAACCACGTAAATCTCTACGTTGTGCGTTGTGTGATCTTTCTCTATTTTCGTTTTTCTTCTTCAAATCACCATTCTGGGCATTGTTTTCGTAACGCAAGGGTGGGTAATAAGGTGTAGAGAAAGATGGTTTCATGGAAAACAATGTCACGGCTGACGTAAATCTTCATTGTAATGAGATCTAGTACATGGTACCCCTTTTGACCATGGGGATAACCTATGAAAACACCCGGTGTAGCGCGAGTGTCAAATTTATGGTGAACGGTAGGATTTCAACTAAAAACAAGGCACCTAAATACCCTTAGGTGATGAAGACGAGGTGGTTTGTTATAAAGAACTTCAAATGGGGTCTTACCCTTCAAAACACGGGTGGGCAACCAGTTGAGTAAATAAGTGGCAGTGAGGACACACTCCCCCCAAAATTCCAAAGGAAGATTGGCTTGGAATTGCAATGCCCAAGCAACATTGAGAAGATGCCGGTGCTTGTGTTCAATGGTGCCGTTCTGTTGGGGTGTATGGACATAGCTAGATTGCTGAATAATGCCGTTAGATTGAAAAAACTGTTTGGTAGTATTATTGAAAAATTCTAAAGCATTATCAGATCTAAGGCATTTTATAATTTTGTTGAATTGGGTTTGGATCATGGCAAAAAATTGGGGAATTAAATAATTAACCTCTGATTTAGAGATCATAAAAAAAACCCAAGTACTTCGTGAAAAGTCATCTACGATGGTAAGAAAATATTTGGCACCTGACAAAGTAGAGGTGCGGTAAGGGCCCCATATGTCAACATGAATTAAGTCAAAACAAGATGTACTAGAAATCATACTTGAAGGAAATGGCAGCCGTGTTTGTTTGGCTAAGGGACAAATGGTGCAAGTGCAATTATTCGAAATGGAAATAGTAGAATCAATTTTATTAAGGTGGGGTTGGGGAAATGATCCGGGATGGCCTAAATGCCAGTGCCAAAGGTCAAAGTGCGCCCCCGGAGATGTTGCAGAAGCAAATGGTGATGGTGGAGCAACCTCAAGAAAGTATAGGCCTCCATGTCTCTTACCCGTCGCTAAACTCTTCTTCGAGTGTGGGTCCTGAAACACACATGAATCAGAGGTGAAGGTGATTAAGTATTTGAAAGAAGCAGTTAATTGACTAATGGAAAGAAGATTATAATGAAATGAAGGAACTAGTCAAACATAATCCAAAGTAATGGCGGGGGTAAGGGAAACGGAACCCGTGTGGGTCACCGGTGTTTGAGAGCCATTCGGCAAAGTGATTGGGAAAATAGTAGAAGAAGCAATAACATTGCTGAGTAAAGAAGCATTAAAAGTAATATGGTGCGTTGCACCGGAATCTAATATCCAAGTTGAAGATGATAAACGAGTCGGAGTACCTGCCATGTTAACCAATGGATGGTTACCAGATGGGATCAAGGCAAGGAGCTGCTGGAGTTGTGCGGCCGTGAGCATGGGGGCAGTGACTAGTGGAGAGTCGGCATGGGCAGCGGCCACAAGGGAAGGAGGGGTGGAGGAACGAGCTCCATGGCTGGATCGTTTAGCATTATTTTGATCCTTCCACCAGTCCGGGTACCCAATCTTCTTTAAACGGCGAGAGCCGGAATGACGTCGTGACCACCAAGAGAACAATGATAAAATGGCTTGGTGGAGGAACCCGATTTGGTGCCAACCGAAGTCAGTCGAGTGGCAGCCATGGCAGCGGAATCAGGAACAGCCAAGCGGGCATCGGTAATGGAACGTTTTCGTTCCTCTTGAAGGAGCAAAGAGTAAGCCTTGTTGACGGTAGGTAAAGGATCCATGAGCAAAGCTGGCTGCGAACGGTAGTATAGGTCTCATTTAATCCTTGTAAGAAGTCCATAAGATAATCCTCTGCAAGAAGGTCCTGTAAAGGCGATAAGGCCCCACAGGAGCAAGATGGAAGGACCCGGTATGATAGTAGTTCATCACGGTATCCCTTGATCTTAGTGTAATAAGCAGAAATGGAATTGGTTCCCTGGACATGGGTAGAAATAGCCTTGCGAATTTCAAATATGCGAGGGGCGTTCTTCTGGGAAAATCGATCAAGCAAGTCAGCCCAAGCATCTTTGGCTGAATCGATTCAGAGAATACTGTGGGCGATAGAGGGTATGATGGAATGCACGATCCAAGATCGCACCATACTGTTGCAACGAACGCAATGAGGGTAATCGGCAGAGGTAGTTTCAGGCTTCGTAAGGGAACCATCGAGAAATGCAATCTTGTTTTTGGCTTCCAAAGCCATAAGCATCGATCGATGCCAAGTTGGAAAATTATCCCCATCAAGGAGGGGGGTGACCAGAGAAGAACCGGGCTGATCAGAAGCATGTAAAAAATATGGGGAGGTGGTGGGTAATGGCGGCACTGCCACAGGTGTGGTGGACGAATCACCCATGGAGAAAGCTCAAGAGAAGGTAACCTAGACTGATACCATGTTAGTAAGGAAACACCAGGATTTGGAGCTAATAGTAGCTTGGCTTTCCACTGAATGGATGAGGTAATAATATATATACAATGTACAAGGATCAATCAAAGGATCAATCAATCCTAATCTATAGCTATACAAAATCAATCAATCCTAATCTATAGCTATACAAAATCAATCTTAACAAATATAGTTACATGGGTGAAAATGGAAGGTTGGTGGATGGAAAGTTGGTGAGAAAGTTGGTGAAATGGATGAGATGGATGAAGTTGATGAAATGGATGAGGTGGATGGGTGAGATGGAATGTGAATGGATAAGAAATCATAAAAAATTAAGTAAATAATGATCTTGAGGGTTTTTGAAGATTTAGCTGGTTCTAGAATATGAGGAAAAGAGCATCATGATCTAAGAGATATGGATTGAGAGTGAATTGTATCTGTTAGGGGGAAAAAGTTCCGGGTTACACAAGGCAGAGATGTAAACGGATGGTCGAAAATCCGAATTTATTTAGAGGTATCTGTATTAGGTCAAGGAATATCGAGATCCGATCACATCCGATTCATATCCAAGATGAATCCGATCCGTTTGCATCCCTAACCCTAAGTCTCCAACCTTCTTCCCCCGATCCATTAAACCATTCAGTCTAAATTAGAATAGGACAGCACACGTTTGACTGTTTGGATAAGTTAAACAGTATTTTGGGTAAGTTTTACTTAATAAGGCACATTAGTTATTTACCCTAAAAAAATAAAAATAAATAAGGCACATTAGTTAGCTACTTTATCAAGACAATCACATATTTCTTAAATCTTTAATAATTTTTTATTAAAATTTGGATGGACAAAGTTTTTCTGGACAGTATCTCCAAGAAAATGGTAAGAAAATATATTAGTTTCGCTAGAAAAATCTGTAGGGAAATATTTATTTTTACCAAATGAGCTTAAAATTATATAAGAACATAAAACATTTAAAGGAAAGGATAAATACTCTTAAGGGAGTAATTTGATTCTCTTCACCACCAAAAAAAAAAAAAAAAAAAAAAAAATGTTTCTCAAATTAGAAAGACCAAAACCTTAATTTCTCCATTCACTATAGTTATATAAATAGGGCTTATCATCTGCTGCAGAAGAATAACCAAACGGTAGAGAGAAGAATTGGGTGATCATCAAGAGAATGGCGTCTACGGCTTTCAACCTCTTCAACCTTTTGCTTGTTTTTATCCTTGTTCTTGCTTTCAGTGTCTCACTTAGCTCTGGTGACTCTCGCTCTCTCTCTCTCTCTCTCAAAATAAAATTACAAAAAAAAACTTCTCCTCCAAAGTTTTTTGTTTTTTGTTGTGTTATTTTTGGTTGGAAGAGTTGCAAGTAACATAATATAGTTGATTGGTCGCCCGCAGGTGAAGTAGTCCCATTCAGTCGGTGCTATGGGGGATGTAATGCAACCTATGGAGCCAATGAATGCAACGTTGATTGTGTTGAGAAAGCAGAGACAAGTGGGCGTTGCATTAATATCCAAAAAGGCTCGCCTGGAAAAGTGCTTTGCTGCTGCAAAACTTAGATTGATTGATTTCTAAATTGAATAAATTGGTGTATATGGTGCTCTGCCCAATCTAGACATATTTAAATAAGTAGAATAAGAAAAGCTTTTTGTGATTACTTGTGAGTCATGTTCAACCATATATATTAGTTTCGTTTACTGTGACTTGGGTTCTACGGTTCTACCTCCAACAAAAAAAAAAAAAAATTCCAATAATCGCAGAGTTGTCTTGATTTTCAGTTCAGATCCTTTGCGGCGCGCTGCCGATAGTGGGCGGCACAAACACAGGGCTGCACGCAATGTCCGCCTTATCCTAGAGATGTAAACGGATAGTCGAAAATCCGTATTTGAATCGGGTTCATATTCGTTTATGAGGATTCGTATTCGAAAATTCACTATCCGGAAACTATCCGAATCCGTCCGAAACTAATCAAATACAAATATGGTAATCCATGTTTCCGACCGATTATTATCCGATTCGTTTAGCTATCCGATGGTATTAAAATATCCAAAATAAAATATTCGTATTCGTCTATCCGATTAAGTTGCCTTCTTGAATTTTGTATTTTATTTATATTTATAACTTAGTAGCTAGTAAGTTAGAAAATATGATTGTTTTATATATATTACTATATGACTAGGATAGATGTTATCATATACCTATTAGAAAAGCATATAAAAACAAAACAAAAAGTAGAAATACATAAAAAATGTAAATAAAACCAAAAAAAGGAATTAGGAAAGCCAAAATTTAGATGGAAAGCCAAAAGTCTCAATGGAAAGTCACAAGTAAAAATGTAACTAAGACAAAAAAAGATAGGAAAGCCAAAAATCTCGATGGAAACTTGGAAAGCCAAAAACCTCTTTGAAAACTGAAATCTCGGATTCTCGGTCTCTCAACTCTCAAGACTCTCAAGTATAACCCTAAAGCTCAACGTTCTCTTTGCCTTCCATTCACTGTGACTACAAATCTACAATCCCTCTCTCTGGTTTCATATACATATCGTTTCATGCCTTCTTGCGCACATCTTCGTTGTTACAAGAGACATCGTTCTGCATGCGCAATCACCAGTAGCAACTGTCAAAGGTAACTCTCTCTCTCTCTATTGTTTCATATGCATCGTTTCCTTCTTTATAGCATTACCCCTTATGCCATTTCTACCATTCTAATTTCTAGCGAATCCATCTCTTGGATCGTCCTCTAAAGTCCAAGAACTCATTGTTCAGGTTGTCGATCTCAAGTCTGTCGGCAACAGATTTACATGAGTTTCTATCTGTCAGATTCTGTTTTTTTTTTTTTCAACTGGATGAATCTGGTTGTTGTATGTTGGATTTGTTATTAGTCTTGTCTACAGTATCACCTATTGCTTTATATTTGTTGGGTTGTTCCATATTCGGATACTGCAGGTTTGGTTGGGTTTTAGATCAGGCTTTTCTGTTTTATTATATTCCTTGCATTTTATGTATTATGTGATACAAGATTTCAAATCGGTTTGAAAAATGGAGTGTAATGAAGTCATTTCTAAGAAGAAATAAAGCTCAATAAATTGAAAACAGTAAGTGGACAATCGAATGGTCATTAGATAGAAACATTCGGATATTTTGTATCCGTTGCTAAATGAATCGAACCGGATAATATTCGGAATCCATTCAACAAGTCGAATTCGAATTTGATATTGTGTTATTATATTCGGCGGATATTCAGATCGAATTCGGATAGCGGAATTGTAAACGAATTCGAATTCGGATAGTACCCAATCCGATTCGAATTCGATCCGTTTACATCTCTACCTTATCCTTGGTGTAGCGCCTTGCCTGAGCAGGAGTAAGGCAGTCATTGCTCTACGCCTTGTGTCAGCACTGCTCAGGCCGCTACGGGCAATGCGCTGTGGAAGATCTGGATTTTCTTACGCCTGGCCGAGATGAAACCTAGGATCGAAACCCATGTCTAAACCTAGAAACGAGATCCAGCGTGTTTCGTTTTTGGGGCTTGATCGAAACTGACCTCAAAACTGAGATTTATAACCTTTTTTATAAATATATAGCTGTTAAGACCTAAGACTTGATCAAGTGATCAATGTGGGCTGTTAAGAAAACAACGCCCAGAATGGCGATTTGCAGAAGAAAAATGGAATAGAGAAAGCACACACAACGAACAACATAGAGATTTACGTGGTTCACCCCCAAGGTGGGAAGCTACATCCACGACCCGAGCAATTAGAATAGATTTCACTATTTTTCTGGAAATGTTACAAACCCTCTTGACCCCATCTCAAAGAGATAAGAACATTATATAGGGAAGCCCTAACCCCAGAAAGTACAGAAGTGCCCCTGACCCAAAATTGCCAAAAAAATAGGACCAGACCAAAACATAACATATGGCTCAAAAGTACTCATTTTGAAGATCTTGACGAGCCCAACACAACTCCTTGCCATTGGGGGGGATGTTCGCCACTTTTTGCCATTTCGAGATCATTTCGAGGCCAAAAAAGCCCTTCGAAGATCACAACCGCACTTTTTGGCCAAAATCAGGCTTGCCGAATTCAGTGCAGAGTCATGTGCACAAATACATGTGAGAGGCAACTATTAGCTATCATAACTGAAGCAGCCAATTCAAATTCAATTTTTAAAATGTCATAACCGAAGTAGCCAATTTAAATTCAATTTTTGAATTTGAAATCCTTGAATATCTTTGTATATAGTTGTTCAAGATTCTCTCCTACGTTTCCTAGGACAGTTACAACAATCAAGTGTATATATTTTCCCTTCATGTAAATAGCTATGTTATTAGCGGTCATAACCGAAGCAACCAATTGAATTTGAATCGGCTGCTTCGATTATGACATTTAATACAAAGATATTCAAGGATTTCAAATTCAAAAATTGAATTTAAATTGGCTGCTTCGGTTATGACAGCTAATAGCCACCATATTTGTAACACTTTAGGAGTTAAGAACCAAAGTTCAAAATGGGAAAAAAAACTCTTATTGTTCCAATAAATAACTCTTCTATAGAGTTCCTCTTTCCTATTCTTAAGCAAGCCCCTGAGAGGGCTTAATTGATCCATGATTTATGTTTCATCTTTCATTTCCTTTTCGTTTGTTTCGAGAAAGCTATCGATCAATGTTTTCCTACGTGCCTAGGCACAAATCAATGCCTTTGGTCTGCTATTTTGACTCTCTTAGAGAGATGGGGTCAGCTTCTTCAACATACTTACTATGGAACTCAATTGAGTCACAAATACGAAGTTAAGCTCGGTTGAGTCACAGATATGCTTAGTTGAGTTACAAGTACCAATAGCGGTTGAAAACTGTTGCGTCAAGAAATCGCTCAGCGGTCCTCCGAGTGTTGTAACCTGCAAAAGACCCTGGGTGACAAAGGAGAACAGGTGTGGTTCCGGCCAAGGACTCTCCGATGCCTAAGTTAGATCTCTCTGAGCAAATAGATGAATAGTAGTATTCAAGATGAGTTCAGATGTGTTTAGCTCCCTTTGATGGGGCTGTGTACCTTGCCTTTTATAGTAGTGTATGGCGGTGTGGAGAGTCCTAGTTGATGTACAGTATTTGCCGTAGGTGATAGAGTCCCTGAGTAGCAGGGCTCCTCCTTGATAGGTTGTCTTCCCGTGAGACGTAGTGTCCTTGATAGACTTGGTAGTTGTCTTCCCATAAGAAGTAGTGTCATGGTAGACTTGGTATCCTTGGTGTATAGACCTCATCTATGTGGTAGATGAGGTTCTCAGTATATGAGTCCATTCAGAGTACGTGACTCGATAGGCGGTGGCCTAGAGTCCTTGGTGATGCGATCTGTGTCTTGTTGATGGTGGTAATGACTGTCGTATTCGAGGGAGACTATGCCCGAGGATGACGTGTTCGGGGAAGCCGTGACCGGAGGTCTTCGTCCAAGGGGTTGGCGCCCAAGGAGATCCGTGCCCAAGGGGGTTGCCACCTAGGGAGGTCCACGCCCCCAAGGGGGTTGGCACCCAGAGAGGTCCACGCTCCCAAAGGGGTTGGAGCCTAAGGGTGGCCGCGCCCGTGGGTGTTGGTGGATGGTGCCTGTAGTTGGTCCTTCACTGGCCCTGTTTTGGTTTCCTTTCTTGGTCCGGGACACATGGCGACCTCTGATTGATTGGAGTGAATTCGGGTTCATCATTTGCCCCCCACTCTCTTGGAACGGAGTGCTCAAGAGAGTATCCTCCACCTCATTGTATCAACTAGGGGGTTCCCTATGAATAATTTCTTCTCTGAGGGTGTGCTTGTGAATAACTTGGTGAGGGAGAGGTTATAGGTTCAAACCCCTCCTTCCCCATCTTTTTGGTCTCTTTTTCTTTTTTCCTTCTTTTTATAGATATATACTTTTGTCTCATTCACCCTTTTCACTTTTTGCTTTCTCTTCCTCTCTCTCTCGTACTTTTTTACTTTTTGCTTTTTTCATCTTCTACTTTTGCTTGAGCTTTGAATTTGGTGACTATTCATTGTGCCCCCCATGTGTTTGTTCTTGGGTCATAATGAAAAATAATATGCTTTACTTGCTTACTTGATTCTTCTTGGACATTGGCCTGGTCCTTGGTGGCTTGCTTGGCATGGTGTCTATGGCCTTGCTTGTTGTGCTCAAGTGTTGCCCGCGCTCATGCATTTTCTAGCTTCCATCCGTGTCTTGGCATATAGGAGTTCAAGTGATCCGCGCCCAAGTGATCCGCGCTCAAGCGATTCGCGCCCAAGCAATCCGTGCTCAAGCGATCCGCGCCCAACTTGGTTAGTGGTCAAGCGATCTGCGCCCAAGCTGGTCGATCCGCTCCCGAGGTGGTCGATCCATGCCTAGGGTGATCCACTCCCAAGGTGGTCGATCCGCGCCTGAGGTGGTCGATCCGCTCCCAGGTGGTTGATCCTTGCCCCGGTGGTCCGCGCCTAGGCAATCCACGCCCAAGGTGGTCGATCCTCGCTCGAGGCGGATGATCCGCACGCAGGTGGTCAATCCGTACCCCGGTGGTCCATGCCTAGGCGATCCTAGCCCAAAGTGGTATGTCCGCGTCCGCGCCTAGGTGATTCGCGTCTGTCCACGGACGTCTATCGACTGTATCAATCCGCGTCTGTCCACAATCTGCACTTTGGACTGTGTTTGGTGCGTGTTGCTCTTCCTTTCCTGGTTTTTTTTTTTTTTTTTTTTTATTGGTTCTGCATTGTTGGTTGCAGGTTAGCCTCTGTCTCTTCTCATTGGTTGCTTGGTTTTGGGAGGCCTTCGTTCTGAGTAAGTAACCAGTTTGCTTCCTTGTCTGTTCATGTCTTCGTCTGACGACTCTGATCTGACCTCGGTCGGGGTTGGATCTGTTGAGGAGTCTTCTTCGGGGTCGCCTTCCCCCGTGGGTACTTCTTCTTCTTTTCCTTCCCCCGCTGCTAGTAATGGGGAGGAGGAGGTTTCTAGAGATTCTTCCCCTAGTAGGGGTCGTAGGGCCTCTAGAGCTTCTATCTCTGTTGGTGACCCTAGGAGTAAGTTGGCTCACATTCCTAGTGTCTTGACTTCCTCAGACTTGGAGTCCCTTCGCCGAGAGTTCCATATTCCTTCTGAGGTCGTGCTTCGCGTCCCTGGACCTGAAGACCGTGCTTATTCTCATCGATCGGATGAGGTCTGCCTTTATCATATTTTCTACGCCCATGGTCTTCGTTTCCCTATCTCTCGCTTTGTGGAGCTGGTGTTGGAGCATTGGTGCCTTACTCCTGGGCAGGTGTTGCCCAACTCTTGGCGGGTCATATTGGGCTTCTATGTGTTCTTCGCCTGGATGGGGTGTGCTGCCACTGTTCCCTTGTTCTTTTACTTCTACGTGTTGAAGAAGGGGGAAGGTGGGTGTTACCACTTTGCTCATCGTCTCCCTAGGGGATCTCTTGCTGCGCTCGATCCTCTTGTGGGGATTACTAGGTCCTCGTTGAGACTCTGGAGAGACCGCTTCTTTTCTGTCGTTGTCCGCAGATGTGCATTGCGGTCTATTTGGGAAACCATTGATATCTAGTGGGTGAACCGCCCTCTTGGGTTGAGCAACTTTGAGCGCGACTCCCTCCAGCAATGTCAGGGTTGCAACCCGTTCGACGTCCATTAGTTGGATTCTGAGGCTTCCTTATGTCTTTGGAAATTGAGTCCTGGAAAGATACTTGACTTCTTTAATATTTGCTTAGGTACTTTCCTTCTATGTATCCTTGGCTTGACCTGTCTTGTGTTTTTGATTGGATGTTGCTGTGCAATGGACATCAGGCCAGATCTTAGCATCTTCCGCTCCAACCTGCAAAAGAGGAGCGCTCAGGCTTGCTGCTTCTGGGGGTGGTTCTCCTGTTGTGGTACCCCCAGCTTCTACTTCTCCTCCTACGGTCGCTGGGACCAAGAGGAAGGGGAGTCCTGATCCCCCCAGCTCGGTGAGGACTGGGCCGCGGGTTATTCTTCCACGGACTTCTCCTCCTGTTTCCACCCCTGGGTCCGCTGCTCTACCCCCTTCTAAGGGGAAAGGGGTGGCCTCTACTCCTATTGACACCGCAACTGACCCACCGACCTCTTCCCCTTTGGTGTTGGGGTGGGATCTTCTGGAGGGATCGACATTGGCCACTCGTGGTGTGAGTCGAGAGTGGTTGGACATGGGAAGGCTTCCCGCAGAGCGTTCGGTTCTCCAGGGGTTCAGTGACACCTTCTTGGCACAAACCCTCTATCAAGACATGGCTTCTGTGAGTTGTGCTTCTCACTCTTTTTATGTCATTGCTTCTCTTGTACGTGGGATGTTTATTGTCTGCCATGTTGATTATAGGTCCAGCATCGTGCGACTGAGGCAGTGCTTCGATTGGAGAGTCATGCCTTCCGTGAGATTCAAATAAAGCATGCACTGTAGATTGTGGAGAGGGAGCTCCAAGGGCATAGGGTTGCTTGTGAGGAGGCTGTGGCATGTGAGCGGAGTGTGTCGGAGGAGCTCAAGGTGTCCACCGCTGCAGTGGCTCAGAGTTCATCTAGAGTTTAAGCCTTGGAGGAGGCTTCGCGCTTCGAGGAAGAGGCACGAGGTAGAGTTATCTGAGGCTGGGGAGCGTGCAGTGGCGGCATATCGGCAGTCTCCTAAGATCACTGCGTACTTTTACTAGTATAACCAGGAGATATACGATGGAGGCATCAGGGACTTGGTGGTTCGCATTCTAGAGAGGACCCTTGATTACGATTTCTTGGGGTTCCCCGAGGTTACCACGCTACTACCTGAGACCTCTACGGTGGCTCGTGTCCTCCCGGAGGATGGCGCTGTGATGACAGAGGAGGGTGTGGCCGCACCAGAGGAGAGTGCTACTCCTCCTGCTAAGGCTGACATGATGTCTCTTGCTGGATCAGAGGCTGCTCCTCCATTAGATGCCCTATGATTTTATAGATGTTCTTTTTGAATGTTGAGTTTTTGGATGAGAACTTTTTGGATGAGAACTTTTGGATTGTGATGCTTGCTTTTTGTCTTCCTGGATTATATGTACTTGACTTTTTCTTTTGGTGATGCTGATATGACCTGCATTTGATCCTTGTTGCTTTGATGGTTCTCGTATCTGTGCAATTCCATGTGGTTGGTAGTCCTTAGGGGTGTCTTATCTTAGTGGTCAATGAACCTTGGTGGCCAACGGGCCCCTGGTGGCATAACGCCTTGGTGGCATAACACCTGGCATAATGCCTTGGTAGGCAATGGGCCTTGGCTGCATTGCGCCCTGGTGTTGTGGCAGTGCTTCGATTGAGTAGTAGAAGAAGTCGAGTATTACCAAATTTTTTTTCAAATTACCCTTGAAACTATAATGCCATCTACTGCTACTACTACTGCTACTACTATTGGTGGTGGTGCTGCTCTGCTGTTGCTTCTATTGATAGTACTTCTTCAGGTGTTCTGAGTTCCAGGTACGGTCTATTTTCTTGCCCCCCAGAGTTTTCAAGCGTATGTCCCTGGGCGTATCAGCTTGGAAACTATATAGGGTCCTTCCCAATTTGCTGATAGCTTTCCTTCTTTCCTTGGTTGTGATGCACTTGCTCTCCTTAGGACTAGGTCTCCCTGGTGGAATAACCTTTCTCGTACCCTGGCATTGTAGTACTTGGCTGTGCGCTGTTGGTATGCCACGTTTCTCAGTAGTGCCTTCTCTCGTACCTCATCCAGGAAGTCTAGGTTCGCTCGCAGTCCATCTGTGTAAGTTCTTTCATTGAAGTGCAGTACTCTGTGGGACATGGCGAGGACCTCTACTAGTGCTAGTGCCTCTGTGCTATATGCTAGGCAGAATGGGCTTTCTCCTATGGGTGTCCTTACTGTGGTGCGATATGTCCACAGAACACTCAATAATTCTTCGACCCACTTCCCTTTGGCTCCTTTCAGTCTTTTCTTTATTCCGTCCAGTAGGGTTCTATTGGTGACCTCCACCTGAGCATTGGCCTGTGGGTAGGCTATCGAAATAGGCCGATAGTCAATGTTGTAGCTCTGACAAAAGGTTCTGAACTTGGGGTTGTTGAATTGCTTCCCATTGTTGGAGACAATGATCTTTGGCACACCGAACCTATAGATGATGTCATCACAGATGAACTTCTCCATTTCATTCTTTGTGATCTTGGCCAATGGTTTGGCCTCTACCCATTTGGTGAAGTAGTCGATGGCAACCACCAAGTACTTGCGGTTGCCTGATGCCGCTGTGAAGTCACCCAAGATGTCCACCCCCCACATGGCAAAGGGAATGGGGTTGAGGATCGATGTTAGCTTGGTGGCGGGTAAATGGGGTACTGGGGCGAACAATTGACATTGCTCGCAAGCCTTGACGTACTATATGGCTTCCTCTTGCATTCTTGGCCAGCAGAGCCCCTGGCGGAGGATTTTATAGGCTAGATGTCGTCCTCCCATGTGGCTTCCACAGATCCCCTCATGTACTTCTGCCAGGGCATATTGGGCTCCCTTGGGTCCTAGGCACCGAAGTAGTGGTGCTGTGGCCCCCCTCTTGTACAGTACTCCATCCAGGATGGTATACTTTGTAGCTCTCATCCTTATCTTTATTGCCTTGACCTTGTCTTCTGGTAAGACATCGTTCTTCAGGTAGTCGAGTATAGGGTCCATCCAGCTAGGCCCTTCCTCAATCTCATTGACCAGCTTCTCTTGGTATGTCGGTTCATTCAATATTTCCACGTATATTGCACTGGCTAGGTTCCTGAGTTCATCGTTGGCTAGCCTAGACAGTGCATCTATAGTAGCATTCTCGATCCTGGGTACTCGAACCATCTCGAACTTCACGAACTGCCCGATCAATTCCTGAGCACGTGCTAGGTATGGTGCCATGCGCTCATCCTTCACCTCATACTCTCCGTTCACTTGGTTCACTACAAGCTAGGAGTCACTCCGGATGGATAGATGTGTGACTTGGATGGCTTTGGCCACCCGGAGTCCAACCAACAGTGCTTCGTACTCTACCTCATTGTTAGATGCTTGGAAGCCAAACCAGAGAGCATATTGTATTCAGAATCCTTCATGGCTGGTAAGTATGAAACCAGCTCCTCTTCCTGTGGCATTACTCGAACCATCCACAAACATCTCCCACGATCCTCGATCCTGCTCCTCTGGTTCCTATACTTCTGTCTTGTTCTCAGGCAGGGTGCACTCAGCTATAAAGTCTGCCAGAGCGAGGCCTTTGATGGCCATCCTGGGTTGGAACCTGATGTCGTGCTCACTCAACTCAACCACCCAGGCGATCAACAGTCCGGAGACGTCGGGCTTGTGCAATACCTTCTTCAGTGGAAAGTTGGTGAGGACTATGATGGTATGGGCTAGGAAGTATGGTCTGAGCTTCCTTTCTGCGATTACCAGTTCGTATGCTACCTTCTCTATTCTTGTATACCTGGTCTCCGCATCGATTAAGACATGACTCATATAGTAGATGGGCCTCTGTATTTTGCCTTCTTCTTTTAGCAGCACTGCACTCACTGCGATGGGGGTCGCTGCTAAGTAGATTTGCAATTCTTCATTGGGCTCTGGGTGCCCAAGCAATGGTGGGTTCTCAAGGTATACCTTCAATTCTTCAAACGCTTTCTGGCACTCCTCCTTCCATGCAAAGTCTTTAGGACTTCGGAGGTTCTTCAGCGTCTTGAAGAATGACAGACACTTATCTCCGGACTGTGACACAAACCTTGATAGGGCGGCTATCCTTCCATTCAACCTCTGTACTTTCCTGACTGTCCTCGGGGGTGCCATCTCCTGGATGGCCTTGATCTTGGAGGGGTTGGCTTCTATTCCTCGTACTGAGACCATGATCCCTAGGAATTTTTCGAACGTTACTCCAAAAGCACACTTTGCAGGGTTGAGTTTCATTTAGTTCCTTCTTAGTATGACGAATGCTTCTTCCAGGTCAGCCAGGTGTTGATGAGCTTGGATGCTTTTCATGAGCATGTCATCCACGTACACCTCCACGTTGCGCCCAATCTGTTCCTCAAACATCTTGTTGACCATCCTCTGGTAGGTGGCCCCTGCATTCTTCATTCCGAACGACATGACACGGTAGCAGTAATTCTCCTTGTCTGTTCGGAAGGCGGCGTAAGACTCGTCATCCTCATGTATGAGGATCTGGTTGTAGCCAGAGTAGGTGTCCATGAAACTCATTATCTAATGTCCTGCAGTTGCATCGATCCACAGATCGATCCTGGGTAGTGGGTACTCATCCTTGGGACATGCCTTGTTCAAGTCAGTGTAGTCGACGCACATCCTCTACTTTCCATTAGGCTTGGGAACCATGACCACGTTTGTGAGCTAGGTAGGGAACTTTTCTTCTCTGATGAACCCTGCTCGGCTCAACTTCTCGACCTCTTCTTTGATGGCTGCCTATCCGTTGAGGGCAAAATTCCTTCACTTCTGCTGGACGGGCTTCCTGGTTGGGTCTACATGTAGTCTGTGCTCTGCTATGGATCTGGGTATGCCTGGCATGTCTGCAGTCGACCATGCAAAGACATCCATGTTTGTCTGGAGGAGGTTCCCCAGCTCTTCTTTCTGTTCATTGCTCAACAGTGTGCCAATCTGTACTACCTTGGAAGGGTCATCCTTGCTGAGTGGCCATGAAACTAAGTCCTTGACTGGTCTTCCTCTCTTCTCTGTCAATTCATCTCTTTGGTCACTGACCAGGTTCTCCATGCACAGTGCCATTCCTCGGGTGTTGCCGTTGTTCTTCTTCACGAAGGTGGCATAGCATTCTCTAGCCTTCTTTTGATCACCTCGTACTTCACCCACTCCATTGTCAGTGGGGAACTTCACCTTCAGGTGGATTGGAGATACAATGCCTCTAAGGGCCATCAAAGATGGTCGTGCTAGGAGGCCGTTGAATGATACCACGGACCTGACGACCATGAAGTTTACCATGATGGTCACCTGTCGAGGGTGTTCTCCAAAGGTGATGGGTAGTTCTATGGTGCCTCTGATGGAAGCTGTGGTGCCCGAGAATCCATGGAGGTAGGTGAGCTCTGGCTTAAGTTGATCATCTCCAAACCCAAATTGGCGGTAGGCTTCCAGTGAGAGTACGTCCACGGACCCCCCTGTATCAATCAACACCCTGTGCACTGGTCAGTTGGCTATCTCCACCTACACTACCAGGGCATCCTCATGTGGACAGCTTACGCCTTCCAAGTCTGCATCTGAGAAGGAGATCACCGTCTCAGTCCTTGCTATTTTGCTTGGCTTCTCTGATACTCCCATGAACCTGGCATGGGCCTTGGCTTTTCTGGTTGATTCTTGCCCCGATCCTCCAAGTATGGTGAGGATGGGGGCTACCTTGGTGTCACTGGGTTCTACTACCTCTCTTCTTTCATCAGTGCGGTCTCTCTCCCTATCTTGGTCCGCTCTCCTTTCTTCCCTCCTTGGTTCTGTTTCTCGGTCACAACCTCGATCTCCTTGACCCGAATGGCCACCACATCTCCCCTTCACATATTTGTTCAAACTCCCTGCTTTCACAAAGCCTTCTATCTCCCTCTTCAATTAGTAGCATTCCTCTGTGTCATTCCCATAGTCCTTGTGGAAGAGGCAGTACTTGTGAGGGTTACGCTTCTCAGGTCTTGCCAGCATGGATCATGGCCATTTGATTAAGTCACGGTCTTGTATCTGCATGAGGATCTGTGACCTGGTGGTGTTAAGGGGTGTGAACTCTGGGCTGCTTGCCCTCTCACTTCTCTCTGATCGACGATCACTTCTTCTCGATGGGAGATCGCCTTTCTCCTGTCGTCATGCAGTCCTTGATCTTTTATTCTCCTTGCGATCATCTGGTGCTGACCTCTTATTGTCTTGGGTCTTGCCTTCGATTGCCTTTGTCTGTGACTGTACTATCTCGGCCATGTTGGCGAACTCATTGCATCACTCTAGGAGCTCTTTCATGGTCCTGGTCTCATGACGTGCCAGGTCCTTGATCAGTTCCATGTCACGGATGCCCCCAGCTAAAGCAGCATGCTGGGTCTAGTTATCCAGGTCTCTGACTTCTGAGGACTCCTTGGTAAACCTGCTGACATACTCCCTGAGGGACTCCCCAGGGTTTTGGATCACGTTAAGCAGATTGACAGTGGTCTTCTTCTACTTGATGCTACTCTGGAAGCGGGTCACAAACTGCTTGCATAGCTCTGCAAATGATCCAATCGACCTCAGTCGTAGTCTAGAGAACCATAAGGTCGCCACACCCTTGAGGGATGCAGGGAATGCTCAACAAGATACCACATCCAATCCACCATATAGTGTCATCATGCCATTGAAATAGTTGATGTGGTCATTAGGGTTGGTGGTACCACTGTAGAGTTCAAAGGTGGGTAGCCTGAACCTGGATGGGAGTGAGGCTGACATGATCTCTTCTGAGAAGGGGTGTTGTCCAGGGATGGAGTGTGTTTCCCCCTTGGTCTGTTTCTTCAACCCTTCCAGCTTTTCGTCCAACTCTCAGAGTCTCTTATCTAGCTCTTCATCCCGTGTTTGTCCCTCACATCTGATTAGTCATTCATTGTGAGCTCGTTCGCGTCCTCTCCTAGAAGTCCCCTCCCATCTCAATTGTTGGCGAGATGGTGAAGGGTCGCATCGTGATGAATCTTATCTTGACCGCGAGGGGCTTGCTTCACGATAAGTCCGGCTTTGCTCTAGTGCATAGCTTCCTCCTAGTCGACCATTAAACACCGACCTCCCGATGGACCCTTCAAGGTTAGGTACCATGGATCGGTGTGATGGTGTTCTCCATTGATTCGACCACGCTGGAGGATCCGCCGATTGCCCTCTAGGGTGGGAAGGCTCTCCCCGCTGCCTGGTGTGCCTCTCGGACCTGTCACCCCTGGTAGGTGACCTCCTGGGGTTCTGTTCCCATCGAGGATCCATCCTGCGATGGTGTGATGTCGCACGCTGCCTCAAGTAGTCACGGAAGAGTCGTTGATCCTCGAGGATCTGTCGTTGTAGGTCATTGATCTGACCCATAGTTCCTGGGGCATTGAGGTCAGGTACCACCTCCACCACCACTTCATTGTTGTGTTCGACCTCCGCAACTTGATCATCATCCGGGATCTCCCTCTCCAAAGAGACATGGCCCTGGTCATTGGCTCTACAATGTGAGCTCTCTGGAGGAGGTGATCCATTCCCCTCCCTTGGGGCATTATTGGTGGAGGGAGCGGTCTTCTTGTGCGCCATGGTTGATCAGATATTGAAACAAGCTAGTAGAAGTGATGGCTAGCGTCGTTCCCATAGACGGCGCCAATCTGTTGCATCAAGAAATCACTCAGCGGTCCTTCGAGTGTCGTAACCTGCAAAAGACCCTGGGTGACAAAGGACAACTGGTGTGGTTCCGGCCTAGGACTCTCCGATGCCTAAGTTAGATCTCTCTGAGCAAATAAATGAATAGTAGTATTTAAGATGAGTTCAGATGTGTTCAGCTCTCTTTTATGGGGCTGTGTACCTTGCCTTTTGTAGTAGTGTATGGTGGTGTGGAGAGTCCCAGTTGATGTAGAGTATTTACCGTAGGTGATAGAGTCCCTGAGTAGCAGGGCTCCTCCTTGATAGGTTGTCTTCCCGTGAGACGTAGTGTCCTTGATAGACTTGGTAGTTGTCTTCCCATAAGAAGTAGTGTCATGGTAGACTTGGTATCCTTGGTGGATAGACCTCATCTATGTGGTAGATGAGGTTCTTAGTATATGAGCCCATTCAGAGTACGTGACTCGATAGGGGTGGCCTAGAGTCCTTAGTGATGCAATCTATGTCTTGTTGATGGCAGTGATGACTGCCGTGTTCGAGGGAGACTGTGCCCGGGGATGACGTTTTCGGGGAAGCCATGCCCGGGAGTCTTCGTCCAAGGGGTAGGCGCCCAAGGAGATCCGTGCCCAAGGGGGTTGGCACCCAGGTCCACGCCCCAAGGGGGTTGGCACCCAGAGAGGTCCACGCCCCCAAGGGGGTTGGCACCCAGAGAGGTCCACACCCCCAAGGGGGTTGGCGCCCAAGGGTGGCCGCGCCTGTGGGTGTTGGTGGATGGTGCCTGCGGTTGGTCTTTCACTGGCCCTGTTTTTGTTTCCTTTCTTGGTCCGGGACACGTGGCGACCTCTGATTGGTTGTAGTGAATTTGAATTCATCAAAAACGATGAGATTGCAGGAATTTTTGCTATGGAGCTGCAAGCATGAAGATCAGTCGAGCTTGGAAATGATGCAGTTACAGGAAGTTAGGTGGGGTTGGAGAAGATGAACCAACAGAGGGTTGATTTTAGGGAGAAAGGATTTGCTTTTTGCTAAAGGGAAATGTGTAATTTAGGTAATTTATGTTTTTTCCGTTTTTAATGAAAGGTTAAAATGGTAATTTGTGTTTTTCTTTTTACATCGTTAGTCAAATGGGTTAGACTGTAGATTTTGAAAACATAGGGAGTGTTCGTGTATTTAAAGCAAAACTCAGGGGGTCTCTATATAATTTACCCTTCAATATATGTTTCAATTCAATTTTAAACCGTTTACAGCAAGTCAGCAAGTCTCCACATTTCGGTAAATGCAATTAAAATTTAGGACAGATATAAGGAAAATGGTATAACACTAGAAAATAATTTAAGAACCATTTACAAAGCGTCAAGAACCGTTTATGAGCCTATTACCTCAAATTGTTAACAAAACCAAGATAAAAAACCATTTAAGGTTGGGAATCTGGAATTATTTACAAACTGGTTTACTTGAACTATTTATTAAACAATTTGATTTCGAGTACAACCTATTACACTATGAACCTAACCGAACCGAACCATTTAACATAAAATTGAACTGTTTAACAGTCATACCTTTAAGTGACACATGACTAGGCTTCTCCTTCCCCCACCCCCCCCCCCCCCCCGACACACACAAATACAATGGGTCCTTCTTTTACAGTTGGATCTGGTTGTGCGTCTTAATGCACAAAGTGAAGACAGGAGAGTTGAACCCATGAACTCCTACGAGCTTGCACTCTATAGGCAAGGCACCAACCAACTGAGCAAGTAGTTGTCTTCTTTAACCAAGCTTCATGAGACCGGAATTGGCATAGGAGTAAGTTGCTACCAATCTGATCCCAATTCCTAGAACCCTATCTCTAACCAATGTATTAAAATCAAAACTAGATCTCACTGTCACACCATCATCCATGGACTCTAAGTAGGGATGTAAATAGATATCCGAAAATCCGAATCTGATCTGCATCTGTATCCGTTTAGAGATATCCGAAAAATATCTGAATACTCCGATAAAAATCCATCCGAAAAAAAATCCAAATACTTAATCATAAAAATTAAGTAAATAATGATCTTGAGGGTTTTTGAAGATTTAGCTGGTTCTAGAATATGAAAAAAAGAGAATCATGATCTAAGAGATATGGATGGAGAGTTAATTGTATCTGTTAGGGGGAGGAAGTTTCGGGTTACACAAGGCAGAGATGTAAACGGATGGTTGAAAATCCAAATTTATTTAGAGGTATCCGTATTAGGCCAGGGAATATCCGGATCCGATCACATCCGATCCGTATCTGAGCCCAATCCGATCCATTTACATCCCTAACCCTAAGTCTCCAACCTTCTACCCCCGATCCATTAAACCATTCAATCTAAATTAGAATAGGACAGCACGCATTTGTCTGTTTGGATAAGTTAAACAGTAGTTTGGGTAAGTTTTACTTAATAACGCACATTAGTTATTTACCCCAAAAAAATAAAAATAAATAAGGCACATTAGTTAGCTACTTTTTTATGACAATCACATATTTCTTAAATCCTTAATTATTTTTTATTAACATGTGGAAGGACAAAGTTTTTCTGGACAGTATCTCCAAGAAAATGGTAAGAAAATGTATTAGTTTCGCTGGAAAAATCTGTAGGGATATATTTATTTTTACCAAATGATCTTAAAATATATAAGAACATAAAACATTTAAAGAAAAGTATACTCTTAAGGGAGAGATAGAATAGCAAAGTGATTGAATTCTCTGTATCTTGGCTTTGATAGGAGACTCTGTATTTATAATTGTATATGCTGTTTACAATTTGAAAATTTGAAAATTTGAAATACATGTAGAGATAAGGATAGGATTTGTTACAAGGATTATCTTAATGACCAAGAGAGAAAAGTGGAGAGGATTTTGTGGACTTAATTAGCCTCCACCATTGTAATTCAAATTTGAATTTGAATTTGAGGTGGTTACATTAATACCCCCCGCAAGCGAATCGGCCCATTGGTGGCGGTGAGCTTGTCTCTTAGAGCATTGAATCTTGGCGCTAGTAAGCCTTTGGACATAATATCAACAACCTGGTCTTGACTTGGGAGAAAGCGTATACAGAGACGCTTTGTAGTTACCTGTTCACGAACAAAATGATAATCTATCTCTATGTGTTTTGTCCGTGAATGGAATAGAGGGTTTGCCGCAAAATAAGTGCCTCCAATGTTGTCACAGTACAGTACTAGTGTAGGTGAGGAAATGCCAAGGTCACTTAGTAGCTGAGTTATCCAGATCAACTCTGCTGATGCGTTTGCAACACCCTTATATTCTGATTTTGTGGAGGATTTGGCCACTGTGTGTTGCTTCTTGGAGCTCCATGAGATTAAATTATGACCCAGATAAATGCAGAAGCCACTAGTCGATCGATGATCATCAGGGCATCAAGCCCAATCTGCATCTGTATACGTAGTTAGCTGGATGGGAGATGCAGCCTTGAGATGGATGCCGTGGTCAATAGTTCCCTTCAAATAACACAAGATCCTCTTGACAACTTCCCAATGTTCATTTATGGGGCAATGCATGAATTGACAGACTTTGTTGACAGAGAAAGCAATATCTAGTCTAGTCAAGGTCAAGTATTGGAGTGTGCCAACTATGCTTCTGTAGAGGGTTGCATCAGAAAATGGTGTGCCACTATCTCGACTGAGAGCCGTTGTAGAGCTAGGAGTGGGCATGGGTTTGGCAGCCTCCATATCAGCCTTTTTTAACAGGTCAGGAGTGTACTTGGTTCGTGTCAAGTAGAGACCAGTAGGAGTGTGCAAAGACTGAATGCCAAGGAAAAAATGAAGATTCCCAAGGTCTGTATTTGCAAATTCTGTGCCAAGGCTCCTGATGATATCATGAACAGTCGTTGAGTTTGACCCTGTGATTATTATATCATCAACATAGATCAAGATATAAACTATAGTACCAGGCAACTGTCGCACATATAAGGATATGTCTGCCTGTGAGGCTTTGAATCCAAGAGTGACTAGGAATGAACCAAGTCTTTAGGCCCATGCTCTGGGTGCTTGTTTCAGCCCATACAAAGCACGCTGGAGATGGCATATATGATTAGGGTAATCTGGGTCAACAAGCCCTTGAGGCTGGCTCATGTAGACTTGTTCTTGTAATGCTCCATTTAAAAAGGCATTTTTTACATCAAGTTGTCAGAGAACCCACTTGTTAGTGACTATAAGGGAAAGAACTGTTCGGATTGTAGTGGGCTTGACAACAGGGCTGAAAGTATCAAAATAATTGATGCCCTCTTGTTGGTGAAATCCCTTTGCAACCAATTGGGCTTTATAACGGGAAATTGACCCATCAGCATTTCTTTTAATGCGAAAAATCCACTTATTACCAACAATATTAAGGAGGGATTTGGAGGGATCAATTTCCATGTCCCATTGGGCATTAGAGCATTGAACTCATCGCTCATGGCTGCACGCCATTTGGGGTCTTTACTGGTTAATGTATATGAAGTTGGTTCGTCCTCTTTGTCCTTGATGGTGCCAAGTAAGGCTTGAGGAATCGGGTGTCTTATAGCAAGAAGGTTGAGTTTGGTTACAGGTTTAGTGACACCATTCCTTAGTCGAGTAACCATTGGATGTGATGGTGGATTGGAGCTAGGTAGGGCTGGTTCAGGAAGAGCTAAAGATGGAGATGGTTCTGGTTGGACCAAGGGAAGAGGTGGGTCAGATGGAGGTAAGGGAAGGGCCGGTTCATTTTGAATCAAGGCTGGTGCTGGTTCGGTTGAAGGTGTTATGGGTTGGTTTGATGTTGGCAGGGGTAGGGCTGTTGGGGTTGATGTTGGCCCAATTTGGGGGATGGGGACTTCCACTAATTGATCTGTTACATGCGTGGTGATTTGAGATTGGGGCAGGGAACATGGGTATATTACATTGCCAGTATTGATGATAGTGGGGAGGGGATTTTGGGGGGTTGGGCATACACTTTTAGATTTACATGATTTTTCAAGTGGAAATGCAGACTCATCGAACGTGACATGCCTTGAAATGTAAGTGCGCCCAATAGTTGGATCCAAGCACTTGTAGCCTTTGTGTGAGGTGTTGTAACCAAGAAAAATGCATTAAGCTGACCAAAATTGGAGCTTGTGCTTGTTGTATGGTTGAAGCGATGGGTAGCAGACACACCCATAAGTGTGCAACACTATATAATCAGGTTCTTCATTAAATAGTACCTGAAAGGGAGACCTATTTTTCAACAATGGTGCAGGTAAACTATTGATCAAGTAGGTTGCAGTTTCAAAAGCAGACACCCAATGTTTCATGGGGACAGAGGCACGAGCCAGTAAGGTCAGGCTAGTTTTAACCACATGGCGATGCTTACGCTCTGCTCTCCCATTTTGTTCAGATGTATGTGGACATGAGTATCTATGCATTATTACATATTGTTGGAAATAATGATCAAAGAATTGGTACTCTTTGGCTCCATCAGATTGGAACATTTTTATTTTGCAATTGAAAAAATTTGTCACAAAGTTAAAATTGGTGAACACTGACAAAGCATCTGAACGCCTGACAATAGGAAAAATACAAGTATACCTACTAAAATCATCGATAAAGGATATGTAGTATTGATATCCTTGTATTGAGGATATTGGAGTTGGACCCATATGTCTGAGTGAATTAATTGAAAAGGAGTAGTGGCAACCAAATTACTTAAAGAAAATGGCAACTTATGGGATTTCTCCATTTGACAAGAAACACAAATCAAATTATTTGCAGCAGCAGCACTGGTCAGCAAGTGAGAGTGAGTAATGATAGATTCAAGGCACTTCATGGATGGATGGCCTAGACGGTCGTGCCAGATGGATTTGGAAACCCTTTCACCTACGTACACGCTAGACTGTTTATTGGATGAAGAAGGCAACAAATTGAAAGCAGATGGAAGCCGGTAAAGGCCATCTTTAAGCATACCGCAGAGTAGAGAATTTTCCCCGTTCGTGGGTCCTTCACAAAACAACAAGAAGGGTTAAACTCTAACACAACATTGTTGTCAGATGTGAACTTACTAACAGAGAGTAAATTTTTTGTAATTTGAGGAACATGTAACACATCTTTGAGTTGAAAAAGATGAGAGGGAGTGGAAAGAAGTGAAGTGCCAGTGTGATGGATTTTCAAACCTACGCCATTACCAACTTTTACTTGATCAGACCCAGTATGGGGGGCATTGAGTTGCATGTTTCCAAGATCAGAAGTGAGATGGTGTGTGGCTCCTTAATCAGGGTACCAAGCTGAATCATATTGAGATGATGGTGTTGCAAGGAGAGTAGTGGGCGAGTCTACTTGGGTTGGCACTGGTTGTGCCTTATACCTTGGGTTAAAACGGTTGTTGCAAGATATTGCTGAGTGATTGCCCTTCTGGCAGATCTGACAATTCGAGGTTTGGTTGTTCTGGTAGTAATGGCCACAGCCTTTATTGTTATAGCCACAACCTCTGTAGTATCCACGACCTTGAGTGGAGTTGTTGTTCCTCGGGGTAGAAGCACCAGATGTGGGGTTGAGTGACCCCTTGGAAGCGACATTAGCTTCAACTGTGGGAAGCTCAATAAGAGGTGTTCTCTGTTCCTTGAGAATTTCCTGGTTTAGCAGGAGACCAGTGAGATCATCAAGGGATAAAGGATTGATCCTGGTAGTCACCGCCGTTACAAAATTTTCATAGTCTGGCCCAAGTCCTTTGAGAATACTGAGGACTATATCTGGTTCTGAGATGGGTTGTGCAACGGCAGCAAGGTTTGCAACAATTTCCTTGATTTTTTGAAGGTATTCAGACATGGAGGAGTCTCCTTTTTTGACTTGTAGTAGCTGGTACTTAAGCTACATCACACGGGCTTGTGAATGCAAAGCATATAACTTACGGACACATAATGCTCAAAAAGTTTATATCGCATGTGACAATATTAAACTAAAATGTATAAATGTTCAATACAAAGGTGAACCGGGTTGAACCGAAACAAATTGGGTTTGATGGACACACACTTGTCCAACAATCTCCCACTTGTACATCAAAGCCAATTCCCCATATATTTTAAACCCATGCCCTCCATGTGTTTCTCAAACACTCCTGGTGACAAACCCTTTGTCATGGCATCAGACACATTTTCAATTATGTCCACTTTGGAGATACTCACGTCGTCCTACTGGATAATCTCTCTGATGAGGTGATACTTCCGCTACACGTGCTTGTTCCTCTGATGAGCCCTAGGCTCCTTAGCTTGTGCAATGGCCCCTCTGTTGTCACATAATAGGGGAATGGGGCCCTTGACAAGATTAGGGACTACTCCAGAAATGTTAGGAACTTCCTAACCCAAACACCTTATTAGCCGCATCACATGATGCAAGGTGTTCATAAAAATAGGGATCGGCTGTAGATTTCAATTTTGTACTCCTCTATACAATGGCACCTCCACTCATTAGACTCATAACGACTCACAATACCTACTATATAGTAAACGTCCAGCCTCGTACGCAACATACCGTACATTAGACTTCCTACTGCTGAGGCATAGGGAATCCTCTTCATCTCTTCAATGTCTGTCTGAGACTGAGGACATTGAGATCTGAAAAGACTGACTCCATGTCTGAAGGGAACACTTCCCCTCTTGGAGTTCTCAATGCTAAATCTGGCGAGGACTTTGTCTATATAGGTAGCCTGTGTCAAGCCTAGCATCCTTTTTTGGCGATCTCTTACGAGTTTGATCCCAAGGATATAGCTAGCTTTACCAAGGTCTTTCATAAAAAACATTGTGGATAACCACTGTTTTACTGATGAAAGAAAACCTACATCGTTACCAATCAGCAATATGTCATCTTCGTACAAAACAAGAAAACATATTGCCCTCCCACTGATCTTCTTGTAAATGCATGGTTCATCCATGTTTTGATCAAAACCAAACGATTTGATTGATTGATCAAACCTGATGTTCCAGCTCCTGGAAGCCTGCTTCCGCCCATAAATGGACATCTGTAATTTGCACACCTTTCTTTCTTCCTCCAAGGAAGAGAACCGCTCTGGCTGTTCCATGTAGATTTCCTCTTGAAGGAATCCATTCAGAAATGTAATTTGCACATCCATTTGCCAGATTTCATTATCAAAGTGTGCAGCGATAGCCAATAAAATCCTGATGGATTTCATCATCGTCACTGGTGAAAAGGTTTCCTCATAGTCTATACCTTCTTTCTGGGTATAGCCCTTTGCCACCAGTCTCGCTTTGAATCTTTTGACCTTTCCATCTACGCCCTTCTTCCTCTTAAAGATCCATTTACATCCAATCGGCTTAACGTCAGGTAGTGGAACAACTAGAGTCCAGACCTTGTTGGAATGCATCGAATCGATTTCAGAGCGCATTATCTCCAGCCACCTAGTGGCATCAATATCCTTTAGAGCCTCAGAGTATGTCATCGGATCATCATCCGATTCAACCGATACCATGTGGAACTCTTCCACAGTTTCCTCTTCAGTTAGAAGAGTAAGCTTGGTGGGTGGTCTAATAGTCCTCCCACTGCGTCAAGGTTCTTCAGGTGTTGGTATTTCAGTGGATATGCCAATTGGTCTCACTTCAGGAAGTGACGTTTCTGAGCTATCTGATAGCTCTTTAATGACTATTGGTTCGGACCTCTGGGTCATCATTTCTTCCTCCAGATATGTGACGTGTTTACTTACAATGACCTTCTGGTCAACTGGGTCATAGAAATAATAGCCTATCGTGCCTTTGGGATAGCCTATGAAATGGCATCTTGAAGTCCTGGATTCCAACTTGTCTGCTGTTGCTTTCACACATGTGCTATGCAACCCCATACCCTAAGATGTTAAATACTGGGCTTACGCCCTTTTCACAACTCAAAGGGTGTCTTGGTTACAAACTTGGATGGAACCCTATTCAAGATGTAAATTGCCATTTCTAAAGCATACCCTCAGAAAGAGAGAGGTAGCTCACTATAAGTGAGCATTGTCCGGACCATATCCAATAGGCTCCTATTGCATCATTCAGATACACCATTTTGTTGTGGTGTGCCTGGATTAGTTAGCTGACTAACTATCCCTTGGGATATGAAATGATTTTTAAACTCATCCGATAGATACTCCCCTCCACGATCTGATCGTAAGGACTTGACACGTTTATCGAGCTATCTTTTGACCTCGGCTTGGAATTCTTTGAATTTATCAAAGGCTTTCGATTTCCTATGCATCAAATATATGTAACCATATCTAGAGTAATCATCAGTGAATGTGATAAAGTACTCATACCCATATCTCACTTGTATGTTTATGGGTCCACACACATCAGTGTGTATTAACTCTAACAAATCTGTGGCTCTAGTACCTTTATTGCTAAAGGATTTCTTGGTCATTTTGCCCTGAAGGCATGACTCACAGGTTGGGAATGGTTCCACCTTCAGACTCTCTAAGGGTCCATCCCTCACCAATCTACTGATTCGGTCCACATTAATGTGACCTAATCTTAGATGCCATAGTTATGTTGAGTTCACTGGAGCTGCTTTCCGTTTCAATTCAACATTTGAAACAACATTCATTCTAATAGGGCAATCTAAAAAATACAAACCACTTTGCATATATCCGGATGCCACAAAGGAATTATTAAAATGAATAATTAACTTAGAATTAAAGGAAAAACTATATCTTTCCAAAACAAGTTTTGAAACTGAAATTATCTTCCTCTTGAAAGAGGGTACATAATAGCAATCTTTTAAAACTAAACAAGCAAAACTAAAATTTAAAATAAAAGTTCCAATAGCTATCGCCATGGTCTCAGCTCCAGTGCCCATCCGAAGACGCACCTCATTTCTTTTCAGGTTCCTTGTCTCCTTGAACCCCTGCAAATCATTGTAAATATGAACAGTGGAACCACTATCCACCAACCAACAATTGGTCGGTTCAAAAGACAAATTAGACTCATAAAGAACGTGAACATCACATGTACCTTCTTTAGCAGCCTTTGTTTCATCCGGCTTCTTGTCTTTCACAGTAGCCAGGAAAGCACGACAGTTTCTTTTTCAGTGACCCTTCTTCTTGCAATAGAAGCACTTGTCTTTGTCTTTATTGCCAGGCTTCCCACCCTTGGGTTTCAGGGTCTTACCCTTACTTCCCTTTTTCTTCTTCTTCCCACTTGAAGAAGGCTTTGCCTCAGTTGCATTGACCTCAGCCTTGTCCTTTTTCAAGGACGCTTCAGCCTCTACCAGTGCATTAGCATGCTCGGTGAGCTCCATCTCCTTATCAGACATCTTGTAGGACATCTTAAAGGGTGCATAGGCAGAAGTGAGTGACGCTAAGATCACATCGGTCTTGTATCGCAGGCTGAAATTAGTCCCCATGGATTCCAGTTTTTCAAACAGATTGATCATTTTCATTACATGATCCATCACCAGAATCCCCTAGGACATCTTGGTATTGTGGATTTGACTCACCACATCAGAATGGGCGTGTGTCAACTGCCTGTTGAACAATTCAGCAAACTTATCCATCTTACCCCAGCAGTGCGTATATCCTTGACCGAGTCTAGAACTGACTTTTTCAACGATCCTACGATATAAAGTGACGCCTTAGAATCCCTCATGAGGAACTCCTGCATCTCTTCATTTGCCTCAAAATCGTTTGGGTCGGGTTGAGGAGGAACTTGTTCATCTAGAACTGTATACAGTCCTTCAGTAGTTAAGAGCAACTTAATGCTCTGGTACCAATCGACATAGTTTGTACCATTAAGTTTGTATTCGCTAATGAGTGTCAAAAAGTTGGAATTAACGGCAGTCATTGTATAATTATCTATACATGCACAAGTGAATAACGACATGCTAATTAATAAACATTGAAAATAATAAATTGAGCACACACACATCAATGGTCTTTCATTATTTGGGTTTCCCTCATAACCCAAAAGATGAATTGGATACCTACGACCCTTGCATGCATAACTTACCCTGTCGGGAGTCATTATACACACCATGGTAGTGTGGACTAGGCTGTCCGCCTCATGGGCTTCCAATATTTTTGGCCACCTAGGTGCCATGTCCAGATCCTGTCGGCTGACATACACCCAAGTCATGTACTTATCTATTGCATTAGTTAGAATCATGGAATCATGAAAAATGGTCCATTGTCGTAGTGCCCTCTCACTATCCATACCCTAACGTATCTAAATAGAGGTAAATATAGATAAGTATGTGACAGTGGTCCTAGCAATGTCATGTCGGCGTATGCAAGGCATATCACACAATCTCTACATTTATCTTCAATAGGAGGCCATGGTCATGTCTACCGATTAAGACTAGTCCATATCATACATGTATTATGATTAAAGAGGGATTAAGCAACTCTCACATACATGGATAGATTTAAACAACATAATTAATCAACATTAATTAAAAGTGATTATGGGATGGCGGCATTTTTATCAGAAGCAATTAAAGAACCCTCCCAATAAAAATAAAATTAATAACTTTGGGTGCATTTATCATGCCATGGATGCCACACCTCGATCATCTTCTCCGCCCGATCACGTCTTCAAAGTAGGTGACTTGCATCTCCATAAGCTTTGAGTGCCACATGTGGATCACCATCTACATGCCCTGGTAGTCCTAATTCCTCTAAAATTACAATGGAAACCTAGAAAAAATTCTATACATTTTTCTTTCCATAATAATAAAGAAACTCCACATGGAGAAACCAACCCACCATTTGGGCTACCCATGGGGTGGAGTACATTTGTTTATAAAAAAAGGTAGGGGGAGAGAGAGAAAGAGAGAGAAGCATCACATCCACCCATAACCCCATGTATCACATACATAAATAATCCATCCATTTATTAGAATTCCATTCCCATAATCACATCATAATATAATTTCATGCATGGGCATTAAAACAAGTAAACTAAAAATAACATGGATTTCCTCAATTATTGAATCACCACATCACATGTGATAACATGCATCCAAACTCAAAAATTAAAATCATATTTTAATTACAAGTGAGTGGAGAGAGGGATCCCTTCACCCATCTTCATCCTTTAAAACCAAAAATTCTATTTTTCCCGTAGGCAGTAGCCACTGGCACTGTAGGCAGAAGCGACTGGCACCGTAGGTAGTAGCTGCTAGCACCGTACACAGAAGAGACTGGCACCGTAGGCAGCAGCCCAAAAAATAAAGGAAAATACGTAAATGGGCAGGGAAAAGGGGAAGGGGCATGCGTAGAGGCTTGGCAGCGTGCGCTCCCCCCCCCCCCAAATGATTAAAATTAAAAAAAAAAAGTAATCATTTATTTGGATACATGCTTCAATAATTGGAATAAATAAATCAATAATCAAATCCATCATACATGGGTTGGTTGTTACACCAACAACCTTGTAACTACCCATGTGCATATGGGAAGGTTGTTACAACAATCATATTATAACCACCCATGTGCCAACTTGCATCCCACTCATGATAATCATATTAATCCATTAATTATTCAATATTCATGGGTGGGAAAGGTGGCTCTGATACCACACTATTGGTCAAAATAACGGTCCAGAGATAAAACCATGGTTCCCTAGGGAAACCAATTATAAACCAATTAGGGTATTGCACACCCTGGGTTAGCCCATGGTGTCTCATGGGTGCCCCATTTAATTTTTAGGGTTTTCCATGGTTGCTCATGGGAACCCTGGTGCAACCCTGTTAGGGTTTCTCCTTCCCTCATGTGTCCGAATCAATTATAGAGCACATTAGGGATAGAGAAACAACATCTCTAATCCATCACATGGCAAGAGGGATCCATCCCATACTCGAATGCGCAGCGAAAATAAATCGATTCGAATTTCTTTCGCATCCCATAAATATTAATAATTAATAACTGGAGGAAGTAAACAAGAATTGCTAATTTGGTGAGCCTCAAGTGTTGCTCCTCCAATAGACAATGGTTCTTCCTCCAGTGAGCGCTCCAAGTAAACAGATCTGAAACTCCAATGGTGCTACCAAGGTTCTTCAAGCCAATCCCAGATGCTCTTAAATTCTTCAGCACAGATCTAGGGTTTCACAAACCCTAACTCTCAAACACAGATGAGAGAAACTAGAAGAAGAAGAAGAAGAGATCTCAAAGAGGGAGAGAGAGGCCAAAACGCAGAAGAGGGGGCCAGGCAAAAACGTGGAGCACTCCCCCTCTGCGTTTTTGGTCCCCTTTATATAATGCCAGGGTTTAATAAAAAAACCCTAAATGGATAAGATTTAATCCCTTTGAAAGTCTGACTCTCTCTCTCTTTGTTTGGCAATTCTGTTCAAACTCAAAGTGCTACACAGGTGAAGAAGCAGAATCTAATAGGAAAAGTATTAATTAATTACTTATTTAATATTTAATGGATAATTACAATTAGTACCATATCCATTAATTAAATCAAGTACTAATTAAATTAGTAAATTCTAAATAACTCCCTATATGATAACTATTTATCATATACGACCCCCCTCCACTAATCAACACCATCATTATAGAATCTAAGGCATGTACACATGTACTGCCAAACCCCAATCCATAGTACATGTCCATATACAAGCATCTGTGCACTTGATCGGGTCCCGTAAAACTCGATAAAATACTTTGTTCAAATAATTATAAATAATGCATTATTTTATGTAAAATAGATTTTTGCAAAACCATTTCCAAAACGGCACTGAATCCAGATTCTGATCCGACCATGCACAGACAGTCTCTATCTTGGTGTTCCCTAATAGGGCAGTGGTGACCGTGTTGGATAACTCCTTCACTCACAAAGTGTTCACGCATTCCCAGAACACCGGCTTTGACTCGCTTGGGTCTTAGTCATTGATGAACCAAAGAATGCGATCACACTTTGCAGTGACAGGGTTCCCTCAGGTACAGGATGTCGGTGATACATGTCTATCCCTTCCTACATCTGGTGGTAATACATGAGAGAATCGACAAAGTAGATTCTTCGCCAATGCACACATCAAACATGTGAGCACTCACATTCGTACCCTGACATCACATGTCTAGGCATACCCAATGCGACGACCATATGATAAGGGTGTCCAACCCAAACCCTAGTCGCGACTACCATTTTAAGTATAACTTACAAACACATAATGCTCAAAAAGTTTATATCGCATGTGACAATATTAAACTAAAATGTATAAATATTCAATACAAAGGTGAACCGGGTTGAACCAGACCGAATCGGGTTTGATGGACACAAACTTGTCCGACACTTTCCCCCTACCCCTTCCTAACTCTTTGATCGACTACTGGTTTTCAGAAACTACCTTACATGCTCTGTTTTCTGGCAACCATTCAGCTCTTCATATTGAGTATCGATCACTTCTGTTGTTCACCCATTTCAGAACCTTAGTTCGAGGGCTTGCAGGAACTGAAAGTTATAATATAGTTCAGAGCTGATCTTTCTTTCCTACTGCCATATGTTATTGCAGAATAAAATATCAGTTTATATAGACCTTTATTGGGGCTGCCATCTCTTGCATTCGGTAGGGTTAGAAATTAGGAATTTATCCCTTAACTTTTATTTTGATTGAATTCCTGTCGCATGAGTTTCATCGATCACACCTGAGAGGCTGAGATGGATTTTCGCTGGATTCGGTTGTGTATAAAAGGAATAAGATGACCCTGGTTATGGGTTGTTAAATGTTACCATGTCTCCTCGCTTTACAATATTATCCCTCTCTTTTACTCTTAACTCAGTAAATAGAAGTGGTCACCGCCTGAAAAACAGCAACAGCTGCACTTTTATCACTCCTATGGTTGCTTTCGATCAGACTCCAATGGGATTAGGCCATCTGATCAAATCCAATGGCCATCACAGATTTTTTTTTTTGTTTTTTTTTTAGCAAGCCTTCACTGGTTCAAACGATTGCATCATTCAGAGCTGAAGGATGGGGGAAGAAAGAGAATACAGGAGAGGATGAATGAGAGATGGTATGGTAAGATCGGTTTCAGAGGAAAGAAATGAGAAAATGGAATAGATTATATCAGAGATAGGGTTTGGGTTTGGAGAGTTCAGTCAATGAGTTGCTTGGTAAGAGATTAGAAAAAGGCATGAAAAGGATGGGAGTTCGGTAATGATGAGTATAGACACCTGATTTTTGTCACCCCTCCTTGGCGATGATGACACACTGAGTATCAGCGACCTCTGTCTCAGATACCAAAAAATAATAAAATAAAAAAATAGGCGGTCTAAACCCCGGCTCATTGAGGTTTTGGCCTGACAGGGGCAAAATAAGAAATCACAAAAAAGGAGAGAAGAAGAAGAAATAAACTTTAAGAGGGGGAGGGTAAACGGGTAAAAATAGAAAGAAAAAAAAGGAGAGAGAATGTGTGGACTTGATCCATGGAAAAACCCCTCGGTGCCAAGTCCATAGAAAGATGCCACGTGGCATCTAAATGGAATTAAAAAGAAAGAGGTGGGTAAAATGGGGAAAGCATTTAAAAGAAAATATCTAAAACCAAAAAGAGAGGGGTAAAATGGAAAAGTTAAAGAAAAAATAAAATCTAAACCTAAAGTTAGAAAAGGGATAACACAGTAAAAGCATAAATCCTAGATAGGGGATTTAAAAAGAAAAGTAGGGAATGTTGGAAAGGGGGGAGCAGCCGTCATTTCGCAAAAGGGAAGTGAGAAAAACGGAGAGAGGATTGCCAAAAAAAAGAGAATGGAAAGAGAGAGAAGGAACAGTGAGAGAAAAGGAGAGACAGAGGGGAGCGAAGGAAAAAAGAAAAGGGAGAGGGGTCTTCGTCATGCTGAGGAGTAAAACCAGCGAATGAGAAGTAAGAAACGAAGTTACAAGGGGGAGGAGAGAAAAACACAGAAAAGAAGAAAGAAAGAGTGAAAACAGAGAGAAAAGGAGCGTGGCAGAAAGGAAAAAGAAGGAGCGTTGCAGAGAGAAAGAAAGAGAAGACAGAATGAGAGACTAGAGAGAGGAGTGAAGAAAAAGAAAATGGAGTCTGGAACTGAGATAGCTAGCCGAGAACTCCTCTGAGTCAGGGAAGAAAGACCCACCGGTGGCGGCAGCACCGTGGATTCTCTCTTCTTCTTGTCCTATTTCTTGATTTCTGTTCATTAATTTTATCTCTTCTTTTATTTCTGGAATCCACCGAGCCATTTTTCTTTTATTTTGATTTGTTGTTTTTAAAATCCAAAATACCCCCACCATCCCATCTCCATCTCCCATTCTTCATTTTGATTTCAAAAGGTTCATCCGGATCTTCCTCCCTTATTTTGATTTTTCTTCCAAAATTACCTCTACTCTCCATCTCAACCGAACTACTACCTTCTTCTATTTTTCTTATCATCCTGTTTAGTTTCTTTTAAATCAGACAATCCATATCTGATTCACCCATCACCACCGATTCCATTTTAGTCCTCTTACGGTCTTTGTTTTCTGCACTTTGCACCAATTCTTATCTTCCCATTTTCTGAAACCCATCTTCGAGAGTGGCAGTGATGCTGATGCGATGACAATGAACTACAGCACCAAATAAGCTCGGTGAGCCTGGTCTGCAACGTCCATGGAGTGAAAGGAGATCCTGTTGCTGTGGTGATTCATGCTGCTCTCTTCTTTTCATTTCATTTCGTTCATTTTGTTTGTCATGTTTGTTTCTCTGTGAGAGATTTGTAAATAACTCCCTTCCCCCATTTTATTTCCCCTCTCTGGTTCGTGACCATCACAAGCTGCTGATTGCATTGGGAGCTCCCTTCCCCCATTTTATTTCCCCTCTCTGGTTCGTGACCATCACAAGCTGCTGATTGCATTGGGAGCTCCACGAAGACCCCTCAGGTGAAATTCTGCCCATATTCATTTTGCTTTATTTCATTGTAATTCATATATGCTGTTTTGCTCCAATCTCTGCTATTTTGTCTATTCATGTCAAGTGCATATTGTGATTATTGTTTGATTGAATGTAAGATGTCGCCATGTCCCGATCCCTCTACCATTCTGCCCATTCTGAATGGCAATGGTTCCATATCATTTCTTTGCAATGTTTGATGTCGGATCCCCTACTCTTTGTTTTTTATTATGTTTGTGTTTTCGGTACAAGCGAAATAGCATGAACCTTGGGTGTTAAAGTCTTGGAAATTCTGCCATTAGTTTTTGATATTTGAATCAGGGTTGGGTATTGCTTGATTTTGGCCTTTGGGCTATACCAATCCGGTTTTAATCCGGTTTTAAATTCGGTTAGAAAATGTGAGTTTCAGATTCCAAAATTGGCATGTCTTGATTTTGGCTAAATTTAGGTCCATTGTGATGCCCATCTATTAAAGATTAATTTCAGATTTGAACCGGCCCGTTAGAAATGGGCATGGATTTTTGGACAATGGCCCGTGTGTTATAAATTGGGCTTGGGCTTGAAATTATGAGACTTGGATTTGATTTAGTTGGGATTTTGGGTATGGGCTGTATTTCCAATTTGGGCCCATTTTGTTTGGGGCCATTTGGCTTTGGCTTTAGTTTGGGCATTGGCCAATCAGCCAAGATTAGGCTGTGAGTGGAGAGGCTATAACCCACACTTGGGTTTGAGTGCATGTTACCGTCTACAATGGGATCTCGGGGTTGTATCACTCGATGCCTTTTGGTCGCCCTTAGAATTGGAACGTGTGAGAAGGGATGATAACGCCCCTCTAGTGGCCCGAGTTGAAATGTTACACGTTGGGATCCCGGGGATGTAGATATACGCTCTTTGAGACGGGAGTTGGGCTAGCCCGTCATCTAGCCCTCGGATGATTAGTAATTCTTTTGCCGTTTACTTGACATGATTAGGATAAGCAGATTTGCATGATTTAGTTGTGTGAATTCCATGCATGCCATGTCTAGCCAAATTAGAGTAATTTAGCTATGTATTGCATGTGCTAATGTGATTAGATTGTATATATTTACCCTGTTTTATCAGTTTAACTGCTTGTTATGTCGATTTAATTATTTTTACACCCTAGGATAGAATAACATAGAAATTTGGTGTAGGATTGCAAGTTGTCACGCCTAGATGCCTAGTATAGGACCAGTAGCTTGAAACTAGGACTGTATTAGTGAGCAACAATGGTCAAAGCAAAGGATGATCGGCTCCAGTCTGGCGGACTGGTTGCCTAACACCTTCCCAGTCTGTAACCTGACACTTACCCAATGATCTGGGTAGACCCCGACCTTATCCATGAGTCAGTAATCTCTCCCCATTCGCGGGAAATCTGTGGGTCCTAGACCCTTTCTAGGTGGCGGCTTCCTATTGACCCGTTTGCCCTCTTAGAAGGAATTAGGGTCCTTGGTTTAGGTTTCACCAGCGAGATTTGGTTCGCACATCGAGAACTAACCCCCTGTCGAAGAAATTTGGATTTTTCGAAATCCATGGTTCTTACAATGAGGTTTTTGTTAGTGATCGGTTGAGTGTGAGGAAGAAGAAGTGTTTATGGGTGTTTTAATTTAAAGGGTAGATTAGGTACTTAGACCATTAAGAAGTGTAAAATTGTCTTTTAAAAAATATTAAGTTGCTGACATCACCACTTAACAGCTCTTCACTAACGGTAGGGGGTCTGATGGAACTAATTTGGTAAAGCAGGGGGTGGCGCTGCTAATATGGTAGTTAGTGGGTGTGCCTTAAAATATAGGCAAACGTCAGGGGGTGGCACTGATAATTTCCCTTTTTATAAATATATAGCTGTTAAGACTTAAGACTTGATCAAGTGATCACTATGGGCTGTTAAGAAAAACAACACCCAGAATGACGATTTGCAGAAGAAAAACAGAATAGAGAAAGCACACACAACGCACAACATAGAGATTTACGTGGTTCACCCCCAAGGTGAGAAGCTACATCCACGGCCGAGCAATAGAACAGATTTCACTATTTTTCTGGAAATGTTACAAACCCTCTTAACCCCATCTCAAAGAGATAAGAACATTATATAGGGAAGCCCTAACCCCAAAAAGTATAAAAGTGCCCCCTAGCCCAGAATTGCCAAAAAAATAGGGCCGGACCAAAACATAACATATGGCTTAAAAGTACTCATATCGAAGATCTCGACGAGTCCAACACAACAACCTGCCTCCGACGAGGATATTCGCCATTTTTCACCATTCTGAGATCTTTTCAAGGCTGAAAAAGCCCTCTGAAGATCTCAACCGCACTTTCTGGCCAAAATCAGGCTTCACCAACAACATGGGCCAAGCTGGTCTGTGCCGAATTTAGTGCAAAGGCATGTACACAAATACATGTGAGAGGCAGCCATATTTGTAACACTTTAGGAGTTAAGAACCAAAGTTCAAAGTGGAAAAAACAACTCTTATTGTTCCGATAAATAACTCTTCTATAGAGTTCCTCTTTATTATTCTTAAGTAAGCCCCCAAGAGGGCTTCGTTGATCCATGATTTATTTTTCATCTTTCGTTTCCTTTTCATTTGTTTCGAGAAAGCTATTGATCAACGTTTTCCTACGTGCCTAGGCACAAATCAATGCCTTTGGTCTGCTATTCTGACTCTCTTAGAGAGATGGGGTCGGCTTCTTACTTACTATGGAACTCGATTGAATCGCAAATACGAAGCTATATAGCTCAGTTGAGTTGTAGATATGCTAAGTTGAGTTGTAGGTACCAATAGCGGTTGAAAACGATGAGATTGCAGGAATTTTCGGTATGGAGCTGCAAGCATGAAGATCGGTCGAGCTTGGAAGCGATAAAGCTGCAGGAAGTTAGGTAGGGTTGGAGAAGATGAATCAACGGAGGGTTGATTTTAGGGACAAAGGATTTGCTTTTTGCTAAAGGGAAATGTGTAATTTAGGTAATTTACGTTTTTTCCGTTTTTAATGAAAGATTAAAATGGTAATTTGTGTTTTTCTTTTTACATCGTTAGTCAAATGGGTTAGACTGTAGATTTTGAAAACATAGGGAGTGTTCGTGTATTTAAAGCAAAACTCAGAGGGTCTCTGTGTAATTTATCCTTCAATATATGTTTCAATTCAATTTTAAATTAAGCCGTTTACAGCAAGTCTCCACATTTCGGTAATGCAATTAAAATTTAGGACAGACATGCAATAAGGAAAATGGTATAACACTAGAAAATAATTTAAGAACCATTTACAAAGCGTTAAGAACCGTTTATGAGCCTATTACCTCAAATCGTTAACAAAACCAAGATCAAAAACCGTTTAAGGTTGGGAATCCGAAATTATTTACAAACCGGTTTACTTGAACTGTTTATTAAACAGATTTATTTTGATTAATACCTATTACACTATGAACCTAACCGAACTGAACCATTTAACATAAAATTGAACTGTTTAACACTCTTACCTTTAAGTGACACATGACTAGGCTTCTCCCCCCCCCCCCCCCCCCCACACGACACACACCAATACAATGGGTCCTTTTACAGTTGGATCCTAGCTCTGCGTCTTAATGCACAAAGTGAAGACAGGAGAGTTGAACCCATGAACTGCTAGGAGCCTGCACTCTACAAGCAAGGCACTAACCAACTGAGCAAGTAGTTGCCTTCTTTAACCAAGGTTCATGAGAACGGAATTGGCATAGGAGTCAGTTGTTACTAATCTGATCCCAATCCCTAGAACCCTATCTCTAACCAATGTATAAAAGTCCAAACTAGATCTCATTGTGAGACCATCATCCTTGGACTCTAAGTAGGGATGTAAATAGTTATCCGAAAATCTGAATCTGATCCACATCTATAACCGTTTAGAGATATCTGGAAAAAACCAGAATACTTTGATAAAAATCCGTCCGAAAAAAAATCTGAATACTTAATCATAAAAATCTAAATAAATAATGATCTTGAGGGTTTTTGAAGATTTAGCTGGTTCTAGAATATGAGGAACAGAGAATCATGATCTAAGAGATATGGATTGAGAGTCAATTGTTTCTATTAGGGGGAGGAAGGTCCAGGTTACACAAGGCGGCGATGTAAACGGATGGTCGAAAATCCGAATTCGATCTGTATCCAAATCCATTTAGAGGTATCCATATTAGACCAGGAAATATCCGGATCCGATCCGTATCCGAGCTAAATCCGATCCATTTACATCCCTAACTCTAAGTCTCCAACCTTCTGCCCTCGCTCCATTAAACCATTCAGTCTAAATTAGAATAAGACACCACACGTTTGACTGTTTGGATAAGTTAAAGAGTAGTTTGGGTAACTTTTACTTAATAAGGCACATTAGTTTTTTATCTCAAAAAAATAAAAATAAATAAGGCACATTAGTTAGCTACTTTTTAAGACAATCACATATTTCTTAAATCCTTGACAATTTTATATTAAAATTTGGAAGGACAAAGTTTTTCTGAACAGTACCTCCAAGAAAATGGTAAGAAAATATATTAGTTTGGTTGGAAAAATCTGTAGGAATATATTTATTTTTACCAAATGAGCTTAAAATTATATAAGAACATAAAACATTTAAAGGAAAGTATACTGTTAAGGGAGTAATTTGATTCTCTTCACCACCAAAAAAAAAAGATTCTCAAATTAGAAAGACCAAAAACTTAATTTCTCCATTCACTATAGTTATATAAATAGGGCTTATCATCTGCTGCAGAAGAATAACCAAACGGTAGAGAGAAGAATAGAGTGATCAAGAGAATGGCGTCTAAGCCTTTCAACCTCCTCAACTTTTTTGCTTGTTTTTATCCTTGTTCTTGCTGTCAGTGTCTCAATTAGCTCTGGTGACTCTCTCTCTCAAAATAAAATTACAAAAAAAAACTTCTCCAAATTTTTTTGTTTTTTGTTTTTTGTTGAGCTTTTTTTGGTTGGAAGAGTTGTAAGTAACATAATGTTACATCAAGAAATCGTCGGGTGGTCCTTCGGGTGCCACAACCAGCAAAAGGTCGTTAGGGACATGGGAGAACCGGTGTGGTTCTGGCCAAAGACTCTCCGATGTCTAAATTAGATCTCTCTGAGCAATAGATGAATTGTTGGAATTCTAGCTGGCCTAATGGGCCGGGGGGAGAATACCTAAGTATTTGTAGGGGAGTGTGGCGATGTGGAGAGTCCTTAGTGATAGGCCTCCTTGGTAGTAGAGTCCTTCACATAGTAGATCACTTCTCTTGGGATGTTGAGTTTGGATAGGGAAGGTGTTCCCTCGTAGATAGACATGTGTGCTCTTCGAGTGTTGGATAAGATCCATAACACTCGTGCACAAGCAAGGTGCATCTCCCTTGGGATAAGATCCCTTCGTCTGTATGATGATGTAAATCCGGGTGGTGATGCCATTGCCAACTTGTGTAATGACCTTGGTCCTTGCACGACCTACTGGGTTTCTTCCTCTTAGTTCTAGCGGATGAGTCTTGACGTAGCTGGGTGTGGGTTGTCCTCCCTTCATACCATGCCATGTGGCGGATCAAGGTTGGCCCCGAGTATTTATGGTTTATCACGTGCCCCCCACTCTCTTGGAACAAAGTGCTCAAGAGAGTAGTATTCTTGTCTTCATGTGTGTGAGGGGCATGATGTAAATAAGTCTCCTTGGAAGGAGTTCCACGAAAAATCTTTTTGTGAGTGTGAGAGGTGAGGGGTTCAACTCCTCTCCACTACACTTTTATTGCTTTTCTTTTCCCTTTTGCTATTTCTTCTTTTTTCTTTCTTCATTTTTCATTTGACCTTACTTTCTCTCTCTTGCTTTTCTATCTTCTCTATCTTGCTTTTCCATCTCCTCTCTCTTGCTTGATGCTTGCACCCATATCTCTTGCCTTCCAAGTGCTTGCTTTTGGGTCTTAGTGAGTAAAGTGGTTTCCCTCTTCACTCTCTTTCTTTGCCTTAGTTCTCTCCTTTCTTGGTCACACCTGTGTCTGCTTGGCCTGCCTCGATCAACCTCGATCACTCAGCTTGCGCCCACTCGCAGTCAGTTGCCCGTCGCCTGCGTCACTTGTCCGCTCTCCCACGGTCAGTCAGCCGTCGCCCAGGGTCCCTCGCCTGTGCCCACGGTCGGTCTCCCGTCGCCCGCAGTTACTTGCCCATGTGCGCGGTCACTTGCCTGTGCCCGTGGTCACTTGCCTGCGTCTACTCGCGGTCAGTCGCCGGCGCCCGCGGTTACTTGCCCATCGTAGCCCATCGCCCGTGGCCAAAAAAATTTTATTTATTTATTTATTTATTTTTTGGTACTGACTCGAATTGGTCTTTTGCTACAGACGCATCTTCATGCGAAGCCTCAATCTTGACCCGTCGTGAATTTTGACCTAGGACCTTGACTTCAGACCTTGACCCTGGACCTTGACCTCGAACCTCGACCTTAGACCTCGACCTTCTTGGTACATTTTCCTTGCTTTGTTGCTATCATTCATTGTGAGTACCTTTGCCATTTGGTCTCTAAGACACTTCCTCGGTTGTGTATTTGTACATGTGGCAGTATAATGCTAGGGTGTTTAGCTTGGGAGCCGAGGAGTGTTGCCTAAGTAAGTCCAGATTCTGATCCTGATACCTCTCATAAGGGTTGTGCCTTTGATGGGCTAACCTCTGGCTCGTCCACATCATCGTCTACGTCGGGCACAGACACTCTCCCTCTTTTGCCTTCTCCTAGGCCTATTTCTAGTGACGGGGAGGATGCCATTGATAGTCCTAGCCCAGATGGTAATCCTCCTAGAGATGATGCTGGGGTGGCACCCCCGGTCATGGACCCCGATAGTAGGATGGGATGGTTCTCGAGCATCTTGATCGCATCAGATTTGGTGTCTTTTCATCGATTGTACCATATAACTCCTAAGATTATCATTTGCGCCGTTGGGGGAAACGATCGTGCCTTCTCCCACTGAGCGAACGAGGTATTCCTTTATGAGGTTTCCTTCTCCTACGACCTTCGCTTCCCTATCCTTCGATTCGCCGAGTTGGTCTTGGACCATTGACACCTTAACCCCGGGCAGATGTTGCCCAGCTCATGGAGGGTTATCCTGGGCTTTTATGTATCTTTCGTTTGGATGGGGCATGCCACTACTGTTCCTCTGTTCTTGCATTTCTATGCGTTGAGGAAGAGGGATGGCGAGTGGTACCACTTCTACCGCCGCACTCTCAAGGGGCCCTTCGCCAACTTTGACTTCTTCGAGGGCCTCACCAATTCGGTGAGACATTGGAGGGATCGATTCTTCGTTGCCACGATCCCCCAATGCATGTTACGAACCACCTGGGAGGCCATTGACCTAAAGAGTGTGAACCGTTCTCTTGAGCTTAACGATTTCGAGAACGAGTCCCTCACTCAGTGCCTGGGAGGCAGCAAGTTCGACGTTTGCCAATTGGACTCGGAGGCCTTCCTATTCTTTTGGAAGTTGAGTTTGGGTAAGCTCTTCACTTTCGTTCCCATGCCTGTACTTGTACATAGAATTTTTTCTTTTGTTTATCTGATGCTGACTTGGTCACTTTCTCTGTTTGTTATTGTTGTCGGTGGACTTGCGACCTGACCCTGAGTTCTTTTGAGCTAACACTCGGAAGAGAGCAACTCAGCAGGAGGCTGCCTAGGCCGCGCTTTCTCATTTGGATACCTCTTCTACTAGGGTAAGAGATGCCCACACTCCCTCAGTCCCCACTCCTCCTCCCACCATAGCTCTGGCCATGGGCGCCAAGAGGAAGGCAAGTCCCAGCCCTCCTAGCTTTGGGAGGGGCTCTCTGGTGTTCAAGCTTCCTCAGCCAACTCTTGCTACTTCTCCTGCACTTGGTGCTTCTGTTCCATCCTCCTCCAAGGGTAAGGGGGTGGTCTCTTCTTTGGGCGCTGACGCCGATCCGCCGACCCCGTCTCCCTTGGTCCTTCCCTAGGATCTCTAGGAGGGTGCTTCTGTTATGGTTGGCCGTGATATCACCCTAGAGTGGTTGGACAAGGGTCGGCTTCCCTCAGATCGTGAGGCTCTGCAGGTCATGATCGACTCCGAGCTGCTGAGGTCCCTTTATGTGTATACGATTTCTATAAGTCAATGCTTCTTTATTTTTCCTTTCTTTATGTTAACATGTTGGAGTTTTGCTGATTGTGATCCGATTTGCAGGTCCAGTACCATGCTACTGAGGCGATGCTTCGTTTAAAGAAGTATGCCTTCCAGAGGTTTCAGCATGCCCGACAGCTGTGGGGTTTGGAGAGGGACTCTTGGAGCAGAAGGCTGCCTCTAAGGAGGGCGCTGTTTGGGAGAGGAGGATGTTCGAGGAGATTGGGGCCTTATCTTCTCAAAGGGTGGCGTTGAAAGCCCAGAGCTCGGACTTGACGGCCAGGGTTTGGTCACTTAAGGAGGAGCTGCTCGTCTTGAGGCAGGAGCGTGAGGCTGACATGGACCGGGCTCGTGAGCAAGCCATGGCTGAGTTCCAAAAATCTTGAGCCTTATTGGACATGTTCTATGAGTACAACGACAAGGTTTATGATATGGGCATAAATGACACAGTGGTGTATGTCCTTAGGGAGACTCTTGGCTATGACTTCTCCAAGTTCTCGAGCTATGTTCCGTCGATCGCTGCAGACGAGGTTGCTGTCGCCCCTCCTACTGTTGCTCGTCCTACTGTTGCTCCTCTGGAGGAGGTCGGGGCTCCCCCTGAGGAGGGGGTTATTCCCTTTGAGGAGGTTGTGGCTCCTCCCCCTGAGGAGGATGTGACTCCCCCCGAGGAGGGCATGGTTCCCCCTTAACTTCTTGTGTCGTACTCCTTTCCTTTTTTTTTGTTTTTCTGAACGTTGGATATTGGTCTTGTAATTATTTTTGTCATCTTCTATGTTATCTCGTTCTTTTTGAGTCTCTGTGGTTGGATCCTCACTCCTTTGTAAGTTGCTTTTCGTTGTTTGGTGGCCAGCAAGCCTTGGTGGCATATCGCCTTGTGGCTAATAGGCCTTGGTGGCATTCTGCCTCATGGCCGAGAGGACTTAGTGGTATTTAGCCTCATGGCCAATGGCCTTGGTTAGCATTAGAGCCTCATGGCCGATGGCCTTGGTTGGCATAGAGCCTCGTGGCCGATGGCCTTGGTTTTTTAGGAAGCTCGACCAGTGATGGAGATATACACAGATGCAACCAAGAACAAACTCCTAGTACTTCAAAATCTTCAAAATTCCTCAGGTGCTCAGAGTTAAATGCTCGATGTATGTTCTTGATCCCCGGGGTTTTCAAGCGGTATGTCCCTTACAGTATCTGCTTGGAAACTATGTAGGGTCCTTCCCAGTTTGCTGACAGCTTGCCTTCCTTCCTGGGCTGTGACGCTTGAGCCCTCTTTAGCACTAGATCTTCCTGGTGGAATAACCTCTCCTTGACCCTTGCATTGTAGTACATGGTCATTCGCTACTGGTATGCCATGTTCCCAATTAGTGCCTTCTCACGAATCTCGTCCAAGAAATCTAAATTTTCCCTGAGTCCATCATCAGATGTGCGCTCATTGAAGTGCAAGACTCTGTGGGACATGGCTAAGACTTCCACTGGTGCTAGGGCCTCGATACCATATGCAAGCCGGAATGGGCTCTCCCCTATGGGGGTCCTTACTATTATTCGGTTCGCCCACAGGACACTAGGAAGCTCTTCGACCCACTTCGCTTTTGCTTCCTTTAACCTTTTCATGATTCCCTCGAGCAGTGTTTTGTTTGTCACCTCCACCTAACCATTGGCCTGTGGGTAAGCCATGGAGACAAGCCTTAATGTTGTATGACTAGCAGAAAGCCTTGAACTTGGGAGTATTGAATTATTTCCCATCGTCCGTGACGATGATCTTTGGCACCCCGAACCTATAGATTACCTTATCTCGAACAAATTTCTCTATCTCTTTCTCCATTATCTTTGCTAATGGCTCAGCTTTGACCCATTTGGTGAAGTAATCGATGGCGACCACCAAGTACTTTCTATTCTCGGACGCCGGGGTGAAGTTGCCAAGGATGTCCATGCTCCACATGGTAAACGATATAGGGTTAAGGATGGAGGTCAACTTGGTGGCTGGCTGGTGTGATACTGGGGCGAACAACTGTACTCCCACGCTTTGACGTACTCTATGGCCTCCTCCTGCATCCGGGACCAATAGAATCCTTGGCGGAAGACTTTATAGGCTAGCGCTCGCCTACCCATATGACTTCTGCATATTCCTTCGTGAACCTCCCGCAAGGCGTATTTGACTCCCTTGAGTCCTAGGCACCTGAGCAGTGGTGCTGTGACCGCTCTCTTGTATAGTACGTCATCGATGATGATGTACTTCACTGCCTGCATCTTGACTTTCTTAGCCTCGACCTTGTCTTCTGGTAGTATATCGTTCTGTAGGTAATTGGCGATGGGGTCCATCCAGATTGGCCCCTCCTCGATCTCGTTGACTTATTTCTCTTAGTATGTTGGTTCATGAAGTATCTCAACGTACACGGCACTAGCTAAGTTTCAAAGCTCATCATTTGCCAGTCTTGATAAGGCATCTGCTGTAGCATTCTCGCTTCGCGGTATTCGAACCATCTGGAACTTCTTAAACTATCTCGAACTTCTCGAACCATCTTAAACTTCTCAAACTATCTCGACCTCACGCTGGGTAGGACTCCATGCATTCATCTTCGTCCTCGCACCCCCCATTTACTTGGTTTACCATGAGTTGGGAATCACTTTGAACGGCTAGGTGGGTGATCAGGATTGCTCTCAAGACTTGTAGTCCGGTAAGCAATGCCTCATACTTTGCCTCATGCTTGGAAGATGAATTGAGGTGCGTATTGAATCCAAAAACTTTCAGGGCTGGTGATAATGAATCCAGCCCTGGTCCCTGCTGCATTACTCAATCCGTCAACAAACATCTCCCATGATCCCCGATCCGGTTCCTCACTCGATCCATCCATGAATGTCTCCCATGATTCTGGATCATGTTCCTCACACGATCCATCCAAGAACATCTCCATATCACGCTCAATTTGTGCCTGATTATCTTGTTGACCATCGTCTGGTAGGTTGGTCCTGCATTCTTTAGCCCAAACGGCATGGCGCGGTAACAGTAGTTCTCCTTTAGGAATCGCCCAAGCTTATTTTTTTGTTCTTTGCCTAGCAGCGATCCAAACCTGCACTACCTTGGTGGGGTCGTCCTTGCTAAGAGGATATGGGACGAGGTCCTCCATCGACTTTCCCCTTTGTTCTGTTAGCTCGTCTCTTTGGTCGCTGATGAGGTTCTTTACACACAGTGCCATCCCTTGAGTGTGGCCATTGTTCTTCTTGACGAACATTGCGTAGCACTCCCTAGCTTTCTTCTGGTCTCCTCTGATCTCGCCCACTCCTTTCTCTGTTGGGAACTTCACCTTCAGGTGGATGGCCGAGACTATTCCCTTGAGATCGATTAGGGATGGTCGTCCTAGTATGCCATTGAAAATACCACTGATCTCACTACCATGAAGTTAACCATGATGGTGATTTATCGAGGGTGCTCTCCGACGATGACGGGCAATTCCATTATTCCTCTGATGGAGGTGGTGGCGCATGAGAACCCGTGGAGACGGGTTAGTTCAGGCTTAAGCTGGTCGTCGCTGAACCCATACTGCCTATAGGCTTCTAGTGAGAGCACGTCCACAAATGCTCTGGTGTCCACCAACATCCTGTGTATAGCGTCCGAGAAGGACATGACCGTCTCGGTCTTGGCTACTGTGCTCGGCATCTCTACTACTCCCACAAACCTACCATGGGCTTTGGCCTTTCTTGTGGACTCCTGCCCTGGTCCTACCAATATGGTGAGGATTGGGGCTCCTCTAGTGTTGCTTGGTCCCGCTCCGTCCTTCCTTTCCTCCGGTCCGTCCCTCTCTCAACCCCGATCTATTCTCCTTTCTTCACGCCATGGCTCCTCCCTTTCTCGGTCACGGTCTCTACCTCTTTGGCCTGAACGACCCTCTCATCCTCCCCTCACAAATCTATTCAGGCTCCCCACCTTTACAAGTTGTTCTATCTCCCTCTTCAGTTGGATGCAGTCTTTCGTGTCATGTCTGTGTCGTTGTGGAAGAGACAATATTTGTTTGGATTTCTCTTCTTGGGTCCTGCAAGCATGGGTCTCGGTCAATTGAGCAAGCCATGCTCTTGGATTTGCATGAGGATCTATGACCTTGTGGTGTTCAGGGGAGTGTAGTCGGGGCTTCCAACTCGATCAGTTCTCTCTGGGAGGCGCTCAGTCTTCTCTGGCTGGCGATCACCTTTCTCTTGTCGGTGCTCGGTCCTTGATCTTTTGCCCTCTTTATTGTCATCCGGTGCCAATCTCTTGTTGTCTTGAGGTTTGGCCTCGATCACCTTCTTCCGAGCTTATAGTACCTCGACCATGTTGGCAAACTCATTGCACCATTGCAGAAGTTCTTTCGTTGTCCTGGTCTCATGTCGTGCCAGGTCCTTGACCAAGTCCAGGTCTCTGATGCCCCCAGCCAGGGCTGCATGCTGGGTCTGGTTGTTTAGGTCTCAGACCTCCAGGGATTCCTTCGTGAACCTGGTGACATATTCCTTGAGGGATTCCCCAAGGTTCTGCACCATGTTCAGCAAATTGACCGTGGTCTTCTTCTACTTGATGCTACTTTGAAAGCTGGTGATAAACTGCTCGCAGAGTCCCGTGAATGAATTTATCGATCGAGGTTGGAGCCTTGAAAACCATGAGGTGTTCGCACCCTTGAGGATGCTGGGAATGCTCAGCAGGAGACCATGTCTGATCCCCAATATAGGGTCATTATCCTGTTGAAATAGTTGATGTTGTCATTGGGATCCGTGGTACCGCTGCAGAGCTCGAAGGTAGGCAACCTGAATCTAGAGGGGAGAGATGCGCTCATGATTTCTGTCGAGAATGGATATTGGCCTGGTATGGTGTGTGTTTCGCCTTTCGTCTGCTTCTTTAATCCTTCCAAATTCTGGACAATTCTCAGAGTCTTTTATCTAGCTCCTCATTACGTGACTGTCCGCCATGCCTGGTTGCGCGTTCACTGCGAACCCGCTCTTGACCCTTCCTTGATGTTCCCTCACGCCGTGAGTTTTGACGCAATGGCGAGTGGTCACACCTGATGAGCCTTGACGTAAATGTGAGGGAATTTCTTCACGATAGGTCCGACTCGGCCTTAGTTTGCGACTTCCTCCTAGTCATCCTTGGATTACTGATCTTCTGATCGAACCATCCTAATTAGGTTCCACCGACCTATGTGTTGGTGACACCCATGTTCTGATCGGATCGGCAGATCCGCTGTTCTCATGGGATGACGTGAAGGATCTCCTTAGTGGTTAGTTAAACTTGCACGCCTCGCTAGTCTCTCTGATCTTTTACCCCTAAGGGGTGACCTCCTAGGATTTTGCTCCTGTCGAGGGATTGGCTCTGTCCTTTGTGGTGGCAATGCCCTACGGCTACGGGACGTCATCCGTTGCCTCAGATAGTCTTGAAAGAGTCTTTGGTCCTGAAGGATCTATCATTGCAAGTCATTGATCTGACCTACAGTTGCTGACGCGTTCGGGTCAGGTACTGCCTCCACGACTACTTCGTTATTGAGGTCGACTACGTCGACATGCTCGTTCTCCGATTTCTCCATCTCCTGGAATTCATGATTATTGGCTCTCCGATGAGGGCTCTCTAGTGGAGGTAACCCATTCCTCTCCCTCATAGCATTAGTGGAGGGAGTGGCCTTCTTACCCCGTGGTGCCATTAAATAGTTGAGGAAGCGAGCTAGTAGATACGTTGGCTAGTGTCGTTCCCACGGACGACACCAATCTATTGTGTCAAGAAATCGTCGGGTGGTCCTTCGAGTGCCGCAACCTGCAAAAGGACATCAAGGACAAAGGAGAACCAGTGTGGTTCAGGCCAAGGACTCTGATGCCTAAATTAGATCTCTCTGAGCACCAGATGAATTGTTGGAATTTAAGATGGCTTAATGGGGGGAGAATACCTGAGTATTTATAGCGGAGTGTGGCGGTGTGGAGGGTCCAAGTAGTTAGTGATAGGCCTCCTTGGTAGTAGAGTCCTTCACATAGTAGATCACCTCTCTTGGGAGGTTGAGTCTGGAAAGGGAAGGTGTTCCCTCGTAGATAAACATGTGTGCTCCTCGAGTGTTGGATAAGATCTATGAGAGTCGTGCACGAACAAGGTGCATCTCCTTTGGGATAAGATCCCTTTGCCTGTAGGATGATGTAAATCTGAATGGTGACGCCATTGCCAACTTTTGTAGTGACCTTGGTCCTTACATGACCTACTGGGTCTCTTCCTCTTAGGTCTAGCGGATGAGTCTTGACGTAGCCGAGTCTGGATTGTCCTCCCTTCATGGCATGCCACAAGGCGGATCAGAGTTGGCCCCAAGTATTTATGGTTTATCACATAATATAGTTGATTGGTGGCTACAGGTGTAGTAGTCCCATTCAGTCGGTGCTTTAGGGGATGTAATGCAAGCTATGGAGACAGTGAATGCAACGTTGATTATGTTAACAAAGGAGAGACAAGTGGGCATTGCATTAATATCCAAAAAGGCTCTCCTGGAAAAGTGCTTTGCTGCTGCAAAACTTGATTGATTGATTTCTAAATTGAATGCATGTTTTTATGCTTTTATTATCTTCTCTCCCGTCCAAATAAATTAATTGGTGTATATGGTTCTTGCCCAATCTAGAGATATTTAATTAAGCAGAATAAGAAAAGCTTTGTTGTGACGATTTGTGAGTCATGTTCAACCATATATATATTAGTTTCGTCTACTGTGGCTTGGGTTTTGCGGTTCAACCTTAAAAAAAAAAAAATCCAAAAATCTCTGAGTTGTCTTGATTTTCAATACAGATCCTCTGTGGTGCGCTGCTTTAGTGACCTAAATGGTGCAAACATAGAGCTACTTGCAATATCCATCTTATCCCTGCCCGAGCGCCATACCCGAGAAACCATATGTGCCATTTTTATCATTTATAAGGGGAGGAGGCCGAAGGGGTATTTATGTAAGCATAAGGGACATGTGGTTGTCTTTTTATGTATGTTCACTTGCACCTCTGTGGCCCTTCCGTGCATGGGGACTGTTGCGTCAAGAAATCATTCGGTGGTCCCTTCGAGTGTCAAACCTGTAAAAGGACCAGAGTGATAAAGGAGAATCGGTGTGGTTCCGGCCTAGGACTCTCCGATGCCTAAGTTAGATCTCTTTGAGCAAACAGATGAATGATAGAATTCAAGATAATAATTGGAGTTGCATACCTTCCTTTTTATAGTGGAGTATGCCAGTGTGGAGAGTCCTAGTTTGATGGCGAGAGATCCGTGTAGTTGACAGTCCCTGGGTTACAGGGCTCTTCCATAATTGGTGAGTTCCCTACGGGAGGGAGTGTTCGATGGAGTTGGGATCCTTGATAGATAGACACCTCTGTGTGGTGATAAAACCTTTGGTGTTTGAGTTCGTCAGGGTGACGTGACTCCTAGGCGGTGGCCTAGAGTCCTGGAGATGGTGCATGTCTATAGTGATGGCTGGATCGCAGACTAGGTGTCACAATGTTCGCACAGGCTATATCTGTGATGTCGAACCTGATGAGGCTGCGCCTGGAGAAGAGGCCGCGCCCGAGGGAGGCCATGCCCATGGGAGGCCGCACCCAAGAGGGGGTCGCGCTTGAGGCCACGCCCAAGAGGTCGCACCCCATGAGGCTGTGCCTATCTAGTCCGCGCCCATGGGCATGCTTGTGGTTCATGTTTGAGCTGGTTCTCTATCAGGCCTGTAACGTCCCACCTCCTTGGGCTGGGACATGTGGCGGCTCATGATTAGCCGGTGTGATTTTGGGTTTATCATTTGCCCCCCACTCTCTTGGAACGGAGTGTTCAAGAGAGTAGCCTTTTTTATTTTTGTTTTTGAAGCTTTGTCTCCCTTGCTCTCCTCTTAATCTCTTCCTCTCTTGGCTAATAGCCCTTGGCCTTCCTGGTGGCTTGCCCAGCCTTGGCCTACTTAGTGTTGCTTACTCTTGATTTTGATCTCGTCCGCGGTCTCGATCACGAGCTTGTCGCCTCCTTGTGCCCGTGTCACCCGTGCCTCAGTCACTGGGTCACTTGGCCTGTAATTATTGTCACTTCCTACTTTTGATATTTATGATTGAATTCTTGCCTCCCTTCTGGGTGTTGTTGTTCCTCGCCCTTTGTATGTGGCAGATAGGCCTTGGTAGTCGTTCAACCCTAGTGGCCTTGAGCCTTGGTGGTTATCAAACTTTGGTGGCCTTGAGTCTTGGGGGTCTATAGACCTTGGTGGCCTTACGCCTTGGTGGTCATTTGACCTCGGTGGCCTTATGTCTCGGTGGTCCGAGGACCTTGGTGGCATTGTGCTTTGGTGGTCTACGGACCTTGGTGGCATTGCGCCTTGGTGGTCTACGGACCTTGGTGGCCAATGGGCCTTGGTGGCATTACGTCTTGGTGGTCTATGGACCTTGGTGGCCAACGGACCTTGGTGGCATTACGTCTTGGTGGTCTACGGACCTTGGTGGCCAACAAGCCCTAGTATTCGAACCATCTCAAACTTCTCGAACTCCATGAACTTCTTGGACTTTGCCTCTAAACCTCGAACTCGCGTCAAATATGATGTCTCATACTTCTCCCTTTTTTTTTTTTGATATTGACTCAAATTGGTCTTTGGCCACAGACACATCTTGGCTCGAACCTCGACCTCGAACCCTCGCGAACTTCGACCTCGGACCTCGAACTTCAAACTTTGATCTCGAACCTCAGACCTCAAACCTTCGCTAACTCCGACCTTGGACCTCGAACCTCGTCCTCAAACCTCGTCCATAGCTTGTAGCATTTTATTTTATTTTTATATTGACTCGAATTGGTTTTTGGCCATAGACATATCTTTACTCGAACCTCGACCTCGAACCCTCGCAAACTCCAACCTCGAACCCTCACGAACTCCGACCTTAGACTCTCGCGAACTCTGACCTCGGACCTTGAACCTCGAACCTTATCCTCGAACCTCGTCCATAGCTTGTTGCCTACGGTCCTTGTCTATAACATTTTTTTATTTATTATTGACTTGAATTGGTCTTTGGCTACAAACACGTCTTTGCTCGAACCTCGGCCTCGAACCTTCGCGAACTCCGACCTTAGACCTCGGACCTCGATCCTTGACCTTGGATCTCATCCTCGAACCTCATCCATGGCCTGTCGCCTACAGCCTGGGGCCGTGGCCCCTTTTTTTTTTTTTGAACTCGATTTGATCTTTGGCCACAGGCACGTCTTTGATTGAACCTCGACCTCGAACCTTCGCGAACTCTAACCACGGACCTCGGACCTCGTCCATGCCCATGGCCTGTCGATCGCGGTCCTTGGCCGTGGCCAAAGACCCCCTTTTTATTTTTCTTTCTTCTCTCTTTTCTTCTTTGCTTTTGGCCAGCGCCCATTGACAGATGGCGCCCATTCATGAATTTTTTTTTTCGATCTCTTTGTTCTCTCTCTTAATAGGTGACGTCCATTGATGACGACTATGTCCCTTTGGCCGTGGCCTCTTGGTCGTGTTCTTTTGGCCGTGGTCTCTTGGCCGTGGTCTCTTGGCCGTGGCCAATTGGCCTCTTTTTTTTTTTTTACTCTCTTTCTTCCCTCTCTTAAGAGTCGGCGCCCATTGATGATGATCATGGCCCTTTGGCTGTGGTCTCTTGGCCGTGGTCTCTTGTCTGCGGCCATTGGCGATCATCCTCGGACCTTGACGTCTTGCTCTTTTTATAGTCGTCCGATGCTGATCTCTTGTTATCCTGTGGCTTGGCCTCGATCACCTTCTTCCGAGCCTGGAATACCTCGACCATGTTGGCAAACTCGTTACATCGTTCCAGAAGCTCCTTCATAGTCCTAGTCTCATGTCACGCCAAGTCCTTAATCAAATCCAGGTCTCTCATGCCCCCAGCCAAGGCTGCGTGCTGGGTCGGGTCGTCAAAGTCTCGGACCTCCAAGGACTCCTTGGTGAACCTGGTGACGTACTCCCTAAGGGACTCCCTAGGATTTTGTACCACATTTAGTAGATTGACCGTGGTCTTCTTTTACTTACGCTACTCTGGAAGCGGGTGACGAACTATTCACACAACTCTGCGAACGAACCTATTGACCTCGGTCGTAGTCTGGAAAATTATGATGTAGCTGCACCCTTGAGGGATGCAGGGAACGCTCGGCAGGAGACCACGTCTGATCCCCCATATAAGGTTATCATCCCATTGAAGTAGTTGATGTGATCATTGGGGTCCGTGGTACCACTGTAGAGTTCGAAGGTGGGTAACCTGAACCTGGAGGGGAGTGTGGCTGCCATGATCTCTGCTAAGAATGGATGTTGTCGGGGTGTCGAGTGTGTCTCGCCCTTGGTCTGCTTCTTCAATCCTTCCAGCTTCTCATCTAAATCTCGGAGTCTCTTGTCTAGCTCCTCTTCTCGTGACTATCTCTCACGTCTGGCTGGATGTTCACTATGACCTTGCTCTCAACCTCTCCTTGAAGTTCCCTCCCATCTTGAGTGTTGGCGGGATGGTGAATGGTCATGTCGTGATGACCCTTGGTGTGAATGTGAGGGGCTTTCTTCTTGATAGGTCTGGCTCTGCCCTGGTGTGTGACTTTCTCCTAGTCGACCTTGGAACATCGACCTCCTAATTGATCTTTTTGGACTGGGTACCACGGATCGGTGTGATGGTGTCCTCCCACGGTCTGGCCGTGCTAGGAGGTCCATTGTTCTGGTGGGATGTTGAGAGGGATCCCCCCGTTGGTGAGTGGCACTTGCACACCTGGTGTACCTCTCTGATCTGTCAACCCGGGGAGGTGACCTCCTAGGGCTCTGCTCCTGTCCTAGAACAGGATGTGTCCTCGGTGGTGGCAAAGTTCTACGGTGGTGGGATGTCGCATGCTGCCTCAGGTAGTCTCAAAAGAGTCATTGGTCATTGAGCATCTACCGTCGCAAGTCATTGATCTGACACACAGTTGCTGGTGCATTCCCGTAGATGGCGTCAATCTGTTGCGTCAAGAAATCGTCCAGTGGTCCCTTCGAGTGCCATAACCTGCAAAAGGACCAGAGTGACAAAGGAGAACCGGTGTGGTTCCGCCCTAGGACTCTCCGATGCCTAAGTTAGATCTCTCTGAGCAAATAGATGAATAGTTAGAATTCAAGATGATCAATGAAATAGCATACCTTCTTTTTTATAGCAGAGTATGGCGGTGTGGAGAGTCCTAGTTTGATGGCGAGTGATCCATGTAGTTGACAGTCCCTGGGTTACAGGGCTCTTCCATAATTGGTGAGTTCCCTACGGGAGGGAGTGTGGTGATAAAACCTCTGGTGTTTGAGTCCGTCAAGATGATGTGACTCCTAGGCGGTGGCCTAGAGTCCTGGAGATGGTGCATGTCTACAGTGATGGCTGGATCACAGACTAGGTGTCACGACATCTGCGTAGGCCATAACTGTGACGTCTAACCTGATGAGGCCGCGCCTAGAGAAGAGGCCGCGCTGTGCCCTAGGGAGGCCGTGCCCGTGGGAGGCCGTGCCCAAGGGAGCCCACGCCTGTGGGAGGCCTCACCCAAGAGGGGGTCGCGCCTGTGAGGTCACGCGTGAGGCCGCGCCCAAGAGGGGGCTGCGCCTATGAGGTCGCGCATGAGGCCACGCCTGTGAGGTCGCACCCCATGAGGCCGCGCCTGTCTGGTCCTCGCCCATGGTCATGCTTGTGGTTCATGTCTGAGCTGGTTCTCTATCGGGCCTGTAACGGCCCACCTCCTTGGACTGGGACACGTGGCGGCTCACGATTGGCCGGTGTGATTTTGGGTTTATCAGGGACAAATGAGAGAAACACATTGACATCATTGGGGGGGGGGGCGCTATTTCCAACTTTCATGTTGGTGGGATTGTCATTTCAACCCCTCTGCCGCCGCTGTGTCCAACATGGGCATCAAAATTTGATCCAAATGGATTGTTAAATCTGAGCCATCCATTTTGAAACTCTAATCTCATTTTTGGCCAATTAAAAACGATTAACTAAACCACTGATCAAATGGTACCAAAACTAATTGGACTCACTAGTTTGAAATTCTTCACCCTATAGACTCCTTCCCTTTTTCTCTTTTTAAATTTCTAGTGTGAGACAACAAATTAGTGCATTTTCCTGATCTTTCTCTTCCAATGGAAGCAAAATACTACTTAGTTTTTAGGTTAAGTTTGGAAAAAATATGAGAGTTAATAGAAAATGATAAACCAAGACCCATAAGAAACCAATAAAATCGAAATTAATGAGTTATCGGCTTTGAGATTAGGTCCTGGGAGCTATAATAAGCTTACTTATCTAGCTTATTAATTATGGTTCCGATTCTGGTCTTGACTCTTGAGCCGAACAAGTGGAGCTTAAGATCAACCCAACTGAAATTGACTTGACAGGCCAATATGACACTCCTAGCAATTTTCTAAATACCATAAACCCAAGAAACCAGCCCCTCATTTATACGAACATTGGTTTTGATTCTGTATGTGTTTGTGTGTGCTTGAGAGAGAGGGAGACACGATGTAATTGGTTATGCACTATTTCTATTTTGGGAAAAAGAATGTTGCTAGGTCGTGTGGCTCATGTGCCTAGACACAGGAGTACGCAAAATTATCGACTAGTCCTTGAAATAAAAATATTCCCATCTGTTTTGATGCCCACATGTGCTATAATTGCCCAGAAAATAATCCCTCTCCAATTCCCTAAAACTGTGCAGTGTGACAGTTTGGTGTGGAGATGTCGACACGTGGCAGCTTGGACATCCAACGGTACCGAGCTCAATAAAACAATGGAAGTCGATGAGCTTGGACCGTTGGATGTCTGAGCTGCCATGTGCTGCAATCTCCACCCAAAGTGCCACACTGCACAGTTTTAGGGAATTGTAGAGTATTAAAATCCCTCATTGCCCCCCACCTTAGTGCATGGGCTATATGACCAAGCTGTGATCTTCTTTTTTTTAGCTAGAGGGTCTAAATACAGAGTAATTGGTTTTTTATTTTTATTTTTATGTTTTTAAGGGCAAGAGATCACTGTCTGGTCGTATGGGGAGACATCTTATCGAGTGGATTTGGCCCTCTTATCTCTGCCCCTTTCCTATGAGCCATTTGTTTTGAACGTTGGGATGAGTAACATGGAGTTGACTGTCACTGAATTGACTAACATGCTAAGGGAGCATGAGGTGACCCTTGAGAAAAATAATGCAGTGCTTATGGTGACTGATGTCAATTCTTCTAAGCCCAAGGGCAAAAAGAAGAAGTTTACTAAAAAGGGGAACAAAGGAAAGATCAATGTTGTCAAAGTAGGCCAGATCAAGACGAAAACTGATGATGGAAATTGTTTCCACTGCAACAAGCCAGGTCACTGGAAGCGTAACTGCCATGCTTTCTTGGTAACCTTGCCAAAGAAGCCTGAAGGTATTTCTAGAACCTATGTCATTATTGAAACCAATTTGTTGGTAGGACCAACTAACTCATGGTGTATGGACTCTGGATCCACTACACATGTTTGTAATGTGTCATAGGGGTTCAAAAAGACGGATGCTGCAAAAAAATGAGATACGACTTATAGTGGGGACTAGAGCAGAGATCGACATAGTTTCTATTTGCAATTTTTATTTTAAGTTTAAGAGATGTTGGAACAATTATTTTAAATGATTGTTATTTTATTCTTAAATTTCATGGAAAAATTATTTCTGTTTTCTAGATTTAAAAACTTTGGATATTCTTTTCAATTTAATACAAGCTTTGTTTTTAGATTTAAAGAAAAGTATATTGCTTTTGGATTTTATGAGAATGGTCTTTATTTTTTGAAATCCAGTGGTAAAACAGAAACTTCTAGTATGGTTACCTCAAATTCTGAAAGAAAGCTAGCTCCATGTCTAAGAGAAGGGATTGGACTCTGTTGGACATAATCCACTCCATGCTCAATTACTCTGAGTCATAAAAGACAAAGTGTTTCTAAGTTATCATGTAACGTTCTCGATCTGAGCTTATAGATAATAAGGAGCTGTCTAGTAACTCCGTCCATATCATTATAACTCCACCTGACACTTACACTCCTATCATTGTGCAACAATGTTGCGAGCCTCAATGTAGTGGAAGTTCTATAATATTAGATTCCCAAATCGTTGTACTCTTCTCGCAAAGGATAACGAAAGGGTAGAAGAGTTCTACATGGTGTTTGATTCATCATATTTGGATCCCAACACTTACTTTGAGGAAGTCTAGGATGGACGCACAAATTTATTGGTGATGATTAATTCCATTCAGATTTTATTGTTGATAGCCTCATCTGGCAGATGGACATTTAGATGACATTTTCCTAATGGATATCTTGAGGAATATATCTATATGGATAAGCCAGAGGAGCTCATTTCTTAGGGAGAAGATACTAATGTATGCAAGTTGTCAAGGTCCGTTTATGGTTTCAAGCAAGCTTCAAGAAGCTAGGACATCTATTTTGATTGGACAGTCAAAATGTTTGGCTTTGATCAAAATATTGATGAACTATGTGCGTACAAAAGGACCAATGGGAGAGCAATATACTTTTTAGTCCTATATGTAGATGACATATTATTGATTGGAAATGATGTGGGCAAGCTGTCATTTGTTAAGGTGTGGTTGTCTACTAATTTCTCAATAAAGGACTTAGAAGATGCAAGTTATATATCCTAGACATCAAGATTGTGAGAGATCACAAGAAAGGATGCTAGGACATTCTCATGCCAACTACATTAAGAAATTATGGTTAGGTTTAATTTGCAAAATTCTAAGAGAGGAAATGTTCCTTTTAGACATGGTGAAAGCCTCTCCAAAGCTCAGTGCCCCAAGATTCCTGAGGACATTGAGAAAATGAGGATAATTTCTAATGCATCTGTTGTGGGAAGTCTTATATGTGTCATGCTTTGCACTAGACCAGATATTTGTTATGCAATTGGCATAGTGAGTAGATTCCAGTATAACCCCGGTCATGAGTATTGGTCTGCAGTGAAGTATAACTTCAAGTACTTGAGACAGACCAAGTATTTTCCTTGTCCAAATAGTTTGTCAGTCACAGGCTATACAAACCAGATATCTGTTATGCAATTGGGATAGTGAGTAGGTTCCAGTATAACCCCGGTCATGAGTATTGGTCTGCAGTGAAGTATAATTTCAAGTACTTGAGACAGACCAAGGATTTTCCTTGTGCAAATAGTTTGTCAGTCATAGGCTATACAGACTCGTATATCTAGACTAACAAAGATGACAAAAAGTAAAATTCAAGCATGGTATTTATAGAGGAACTGTCATTTGAAGATGTGCTAAGTTGACACTGTTAAAAATCTATATATCATACACATGTTAAGAACATGGGATTAAAGTATATAGGATATTGGCTTTGATGTACACATGGGAGATTGTTGGATATAGTGTCCATCAAATCCAGATAAATGGTTTATTTTAATTAATTTGCAATTATTTTTATGGGTGATTGTGTGTCTAGAGGTATGACCTCAAAGTGTTCGTGACTAGGGACAAAATTGGGCTCTCCATTTATATGGTTGTCGCATTGTGTGTTTTTTGGGAATGGAGATTTCAAACATAGATGGGGGTACACTTTAATTGTGTATCAGACTCGATCATTCGAGAACCTAACATGGACTATTGTCGTATGTTTAGTGTAAATTGGTTTTCGAGATAGATGTGTGGTTCCCAGACCTAAGAGATCTTTATCGTTGCGGACTAGCACAGTGTACTTTAGTGTACATTAAGATTGATGCCTACATATAACTAGCTATACATCACTATGTTGGGTCCATTTTGTCTACCTATGGATGAAAGTGACGCTTAATAAGGAATCTACTTCTCATGTAGAGAGAATATCTCGAAAGAGAATCTTAAACTTTATTGGACAGAAATTCCAAGCTTGGTGGTTTGTAAAGTGTTTACAAAAGTTTTATAAAATTATTATTATTTAACAAATATATTTTATAAATATTTTACCGCATTGTTTTGTTGTCCAATCAGTGATCAAGAGGCTTTATTCTAGTTGTTCAATGGACAAGGGTAGTGACAATAATTCAATTCCATGCCCTGAGGTCCATTGTGAGATGTTGTAAAGTGAAGGGACTTACATGTAATATTTTTTTTTTATCAATTACGAGTTTACGGTTATAATAGTTGTCATGGTGACGCCTTGATGTCCAGGTGCCTTTCTCTCGCCTTGATTTCTGGTGTCGCATTGGTCGCCTAGGTGATGCCTTGTTGCCTTGTTTTTTAAACTCCTCGGCCGCCTTGATTCGTCTAGGCGTCGTAACAACTATGGCAGTTATTAACAAAATTAATTTGTACTTATGTGCAACTATTGTAATTAGCCGATTGAGTATGACTTAGTGTAAGCTACCTTGGTGTATAACCCAGTAGGATCGCACCACTTGACACTTGAAATCCCAATAAGGAAAAAAATTGGGGTTTGGTTATAAATATAGTCTTTAAGATGAGAGAGTGACGGTAATTCAATTATTAGCTCATAGATTTTGAGAAAGAGATTTGCTCCCAAAATTACAATTTTCTCTCTCTTCTTCTTCTCTCTAATTGTCCAAGAGTTGGTGATTGTCATTGTTAGAGAAAGAGTTCCGCTGCATTCTTCTCCATCAAAGCATTAAGTGGAGATTGATTCCTACCTTTGCAGGTTTGGTGTTCAAGTGTTGCGAATCGGTGGAGGTTCTGCACTTGTCGCACTGAAGAGGTAACCCTAAACCTATATTGAGATATTGTCTAAAATACCCTACACTGCGTGAGGATCAATTCTTTGTATCAGATCAAATAAGTTTCGTTTCGGTACCGTTCCCTCCTACACCTTTTTCTCTAGGGATGATATTGGGAGACGGAGGATGATTGGCAAAGTGGTAGATGGGAGCTTGAAGTAATATAAGGGCTTGCCAACTTTAAGATTTGTTTGACTTAAACTACAATTCTCTAAAGGGAAGGATTCTCTGAACATGAGGTGTGGGCAATGCCTACACACATGGATTTTTTAATTCATATTGTTGGGAGAAAAATTATTTAAAAAAATCTAGGAGTAGGTGTTACCCACGCCTCATGTTCAGAGAGACTTCCCTTCTCAAAATTACCAATTTAGAGTTGCCTAACTTAAGGGCACCCTAACATGATTCTTAAGAAATTAGAACATTTCTTTAGAATTTACAAGGGCATGTCATGTCTCAAGTTGGAAATTTTGTTGCCTTAGATGGATCACATAAGGCTCATTTATTTATGTCCTATGTCTTTTTCTTTATTTTTGTTGAAAGAACTTTTATTGAAGAGAAGGGAAAGAAGTACACATGACATCTTGGTTACTGAGATCCAAGAGACAAGGATTGAAAGATGGCAAAACTATCCTACTTGCCCAGGATATTGCCTTCCGAGCTAGGAAATCGACTACTTGATTCCTTTCCCTAGATATGTGATTAAACACAATAGATGTAAACTAAGATGCCAGATTGTGTATATCATGGATTATGTTGTTGATTGATAGTGGAGGGTTTGTGACATGGGCAAATGACTGATTAATGTTGAGCACTCTGACTCCACAAAAACTTGACTAACGCCTTCTTCCCTCACCATTGACCCGAACGAACTATCAAGGCCTCGCTCATAATGATACCTTTAACATATGCTGGTTCATAAAGAGCATTGATTGCAAGATCCCTGATAATCTCTCAAAACAACTCCAATTCCCCCACATTTTCTTCTCTGGGCAGTGCAACATCGCAATTGATTTTAACATGAACAGGATGGGGTGGCGGCCACTGTGGTTGGGAGGGGGGGGATAACCCCTGATTGGCCATTCATGCTTTCATGATTCTCTGACATTCGCCAAAACTCATCACAAGCCCATTGAGCTTTGGTAAAGACATTTACTGGAGTCCAGACCATGTGGTTGAAGGCTTTTTCATTCCTAGCGATCCATATATACCAACACATGAAAGCAAATTGACTAAGAACCTCCCTCTCCACTTTCTTACTCGGAATATGGATCTGATTCCATTATTTTTTTTTTTTTTGATAAAAAGGAAAAAGTCATATTAATTGAAATAGTTCAACAAACATTGTTCTGAGAAGTTAAATAATCTTCCATGTTTAGCCAAATTATGGGCAGGTCGAATTAAAGTCCTAGGCTGTTTAATAAAAGTTGTAGTCCAAAATAAAGTAATTAGAGACTGAATATCAAAAAGCAAATGGAAAAGGTCCCATGGCCACGGGTGATTTTCTTGGTTCATCAGCCAATCCTTCACTTCCATCGAGTCCATCCAAATAGTCAGGTTCCTGCATTCCAATAAAAGTGCCCTTTTGATTGCTTCCTTGATTTCTCTGAGTTTCGTTTCCTGTGCTGACCCTGCATATCCAAAATTCATGCAAGAGGCAACTAATTTATTTTTATGTATGATAAAAGATCCCCATCCTCCCTTGTTATTTGAGGGATCAAAACTCCCATCTGATAGAATTAAGTTGTAATCTGCCGGCTCAAGATTCAAATAGAAGTCAAGACCGTATTTAGTTTCTTCCTGAGAAAGAAGCCTCTTGATGGATGGTTACTGAAACTAGGTTTCTTTCCAAGTGTAACTTATTGTCCAATATCCATTGGTTTATATACTCCATTATTGAATTTGGACAAAATAATTTCCCTTGGAAAACAATACTGTTTTTGTTAGAATTTTAATTCTATAAGGATTAATATTCTAATATTATATGGATTATATTAAATATCTTAAACCAGGATAATTAGAGTTTTGGTCTAATTAGGGAGGTCATTAAGTTGTATTAGAAGTCTAATGTGGACTGGCCTAGTGTGGGCCAGATAGATTTCTATTGGGACTATGATGAGAGAGACCCTCTAGGAATTACAATATAAAGAGAGCTAGGTCCCCCCTCTACCCATCACAACTATTAGTTCTCAATTGCTTTTGAGGAGTGCATTCAGAGAGGGAGATATTCAGTGTTCATCGTCCTTGCGCATTCGGCATTCTCATCAGGCCAGTTACTTTGGGAATAGAGGGGAAGCACCTAGATCTTGTTCTTTATTTTTCGCTGCAATCATCATCATCATGGATGCGAAACAAGGTTGGTGGTTCTATCCCTGTTTTCTATTCTTTAATTGATTGTGTTCTTGAACGCCCTATGGAGATCTTGGCTTTTTGGATTATGTCCCTATTCGGTTCGATTCAATCTAACATGTGGTATCAGAGCCTCTATAGATCTGTTCTTGAACCTATATGGATTCAAAATAATAGAACATACTAAGGGAATCAAAAATATTTTGGTTCGAATCAAAGTTTTTAGGGTTTTTTCAATTTTTCAAAAAATCCGTACGGATATGGCACACTGCCAATTTTTTTAGCTGCAAAAGTGAAATCTGACCATACATTATGGAAGAGCATAAAAAATCAGGAATTTTGATGGGTGGATCACCGTCGGCGGCCGCCGGACGCGCCCTCACGTGCCAGCGACAACAGCGGGTGATCTTACTCGCTGGCAGTTGTTTAAAAAAAAAATAAAAATAGGGAATCTGGGATTTTGCTATCGTGCATCCTACCAGTTATATAGGACTGCTAACGTGCGCCGTCGGGTCTGGTTGACCTGTTTCCCGGCTCGTTAGTTCGACTCGAAAACCCGAAGGTTCGACCCAGTTGGACCGGTCTTGAACCGGGTTGGTTAAATCGGGGTTAAACCAAATTGTTTCGATTCGATCGTACGGATCGATTTGGACCAGTACAGTCAACCTTTTTTGGCTTGAACTTTGACTGGTCTTTCTGGGAGCTACGAGACTCCATTTAGGGTCCCATTTTTGCATTGGCTCTGTTTTTTTGTGCTCTACACAGTGGTACCCTCTATTTTGATCAGATATACATATTTTAAATATTTTTGGTATTCTTTTAATGCATGTCCTTTTCTAGAATTTATCGGTTCATTCCATTGGGAACCGAACCAATTTTCTGACTTGCTGGAATACCTACCTTAATGAACAGAATCACTAGTTTGTTGTGTTAGTTTTAAGACATTTAAGCCCCTTGTCATAAATTATAAAATAACACAAATTTGTTTAAGGATGTAAGTAATTTTGAAAATCCCAAGAGAGGGTTTCATAGGTTCGACACCGGTCTCATACAGTTGTGGGATGTCCTTTAATTTTGATGTGTGGTCATACACCCAAAGGTGGTGGTCATGTATTGGTACTTGAAGGGGTACATATATAGTATGCATGTGAATAGGCTGGCCCTAGAATTCTGCACACTCAAAGGTGGTGGATTTTGAAAGTTGAGTTGTATTCCCATGGCCACTGGTATGTAGGGATTTTTACAATTCCATGTTGGGAATTCAGCCCAAAGGTATTTTCCCAATGATGTGTGTAAAATTCTCATTAACTTATAAGGTTTCAAACTGTACTTGCATCATTCTAATTATTGTACTGTTCATTGTTTAAATTTTCAGTCACCTTTTCTGTCAACAATAACATGGTTACTATTGAGCTTTTCACTGGGTCAAACTTTAAGAAGTGGAAAGAGGACATTATGTTTGCTATGGAAATGACAGATGTGCACACGTCCCTTGTTATAGATAAACCAATGGATCTAACTGCTAATAGTACTGAGAATGAAAAATCCGTGCATGCTGCATGGCAAAAGAGTAATTGACTCAGTATACTGTCCATAAAGAGGTCGATACCGAAACACCTAAAAAGTGGTCTGCCTGACCAATGTATTGTCAAGGAATTGCTAGATGCAATTTTCAAGAGATACAAAGTTTCATCGAATGCTAAGATTGGGACACTTCTGCAAGGGTTGTTTAATATGGAATATGATGATTCTGGGGGTGTTAGGGATTACATTATCAGGATGGTTGATTACCAAACTAAACTCAAAGCCTTAAACATTCCTCTTCCAAATGCTCTAATTGTTCATCAAGCCCTAAATACCCTACCTTATGAATTTGGTATCATTCAAACCAACTACATTTCCTAAGATGGAGTATGGAGTATTAATGACCTAATTTCTTGGGTTGTGTCTGAGGAAGAAAAACTGAAGAAAGACAAAAAGCCTGCTATCCTATTTACTTCCAAAGCCCATAAGAGTAAGAAGTCTAAAAACCACACTCATAATTCTACCAATAAACAGTCCGATCAGACTAACAATTTGGGACCCAAGAAAGACTCTTTGAAGAAAGAGAGTGATCGCTGCTTTTTTTGCAAGAAGAAGGGTCACATGAAAAAAGACTGTGACAAATACAAGGCTTGGTTACTCAAGCCCAAGCAGCCATCAGGTAATGATTCTTTGGCTTTTGTTTATGAATCCAATCTATCAGAAGCACCATCCAGTTCTTGGTGGCTAGATAGCGTTGCAACTAACTATGTTGCTTTTACCATACAGGGGTTCATAAACCGGAGGAGGCCAAACAAGGATGAATCAAGGCTGGTTGTAGGAAACGATGGACATTCTGACGTAGAATTCGTGGGAGATGTCATTTTATTATTAGATTTTACTTTTAAATTGACTTTAAAGAACACTTTTTATGTACCGTCCTTCAGGCGGAATTTAATTTCGGTTTCAGTTTTGGACATTAGTGGTTTCCATTTTGAAATAAAGAATACTATGGTTAATTTATTTTTTAATTCAACTAAAGTTGGTTCCTACCTTATGTCCAATGGATTGTATAGATTGTGTTTGTCTCCCACTGATATCTACGTCTCCTGTAATGTTGAAAGCGTTATTTCTAAAAGACCCTTACCTAAAGAACGGTCTTTCACATTGTGGCATAAGAGGCTATGTCATATTTCTAAGGCAAGAGTGGAAACGCTAATAAAGTCTGACATCCTGCCTACTCTTGAAAGTGATCTAGAAACTTATGTAGACTGTTGTAAGGGAAATATGACCAAAATAAAAAAGAAAACTGCAGTCCATAGTTTTGACCTGTTAGAGGTCAATCACACTGACATCAGTGGTCCCTATTCAGCCACATAATGTAAAATTTTTTATTTCATCACTTTTACAGACAACTATTCCTGATATGGATACCTGTACTTAATTAAAGAAAAGTCTGAATCTCTTGACAAGTTCAAGATTTTTAGGACTGAAGTTGAGTAACAGTTAGAGAAAGTTATTAAAATTGTTAGATCTGATCGTGGGGGTGAGTATTATGGTAGACATGGCGATGCTGGATAGCTTAAGGGCTTGTTTGCCAAATACCTTGAGGACTCTGGAATTGTAGGTCAGTTTACTATGCCAGGAAGTCCTGAACAAAATGGGGTCACCGAAAGGCGTAACCGCATCCTTGTGGACATGGTGAGGAGTATGGTTAGTAGAACAAATTTACCTAAGTTCTTATGGGGTGAAGCCTTGAAAACTGCTCTTTATATCCTTAACCGTGTACCTACTAAAGCCGCACTTCTTATACCTTTTGAGTTGTGGACCAGCCGTAAACCCAGTTTAAACCATCTTAGAGTTTGGGGGTGCCCTGTAGAAGTGAAGTTGTATGATTCGACTTTAAACAAGTTGGATCCCAAGACTACTCGTTGCTACTTTGTCAGCTGCCTAGATCATTCGAAAGGATATAAATTTTATAATCTCTGCGGAGGCACTAGGATTGTGAACTCACAGACAGTGAAGTTTCTGGAATTTGATGTGGCCGAAAGAATGATTGTTCTCAGACTGTTCAAGATAGTCATATAGTTGGTACATCAGTACCTATTCAGACGGATGTGGGGCATACTGCTCCATTGGTTACACCTGTTGGAGTTCAGGAGCCTAATATTGATACGGTCCCTGACAATCATGTAGCACCTAATGAGATTCCTCTTATTCAGGATGCGGTTGAGGATCCTATTATTGATGCAGTTTTAGCTGAGATTCCTCAGATTCAGGTTGAGGGAGTGGTGGCACCATTATAGAGATCCATCAGGGAGAGAAAGTCAGCTATATCATCTATCTATGAGGTCTATCTGGGAGAACATAACTATGACATTGGTTGTGTGGTTGATCCGGTTACTTGTTCAAGCGCTATTTCTAGTCCTCAATCAGATTTGTGGTTAGATGCGATGAGAGATGAAATGCAATCGATGAAACATAATGATGGTTGGGAGCTTGTTGATTTACCTAAAGGTTGTAAGCCCATTGATTGTAAATGGGTGTATAAAACCAAAAGGGATTCCAAAGGAAAAGTTGAGAGGTTTAAAGCCAGACTGGTAGCCAAGGGATTCACTCAGAGAGAGGGAGTAGACTATAACGAAACTTTTTCTCCAGTCTCTTCGAAGGATTCTTTCGGGGTGATCATAGCATTGGTAGCTCATTTTGATATGGAGCTACATTAGATGGATGTTAAAATCGCCTTTCTCAATGGCAATCTTGATGAGGAAGTCTATATGGTTCAGCCTGAAGGTTTTGCAGTGGATGGTTCAGATCATCTTATGTGTAGACTCAAGAAGTCTATCTACGGTCTCAAACAAGCTTCTAGGCAGTGGTATCTGAATTTTGACAGTGTTGTGACTTCATTTAGTTTTGTGGAAAATAAAGTGGATCAGTGTGTATATCACAAGGTTAGTGGGAGCAAATTCTATTTTCTCACTCTTTATGTGGATGATATCCTGCTTGCGAGCAGTGATCTAGGGATGTTGCATAATACAAAGCAACTATTATCTAGGAAATTTGACATAAAGGACCTTGGTGAGGCTTCTTTTGTTTCTGATATTAAGATCTATAGGGATCGTTCTCGCCGTATATTAAGTCTTTCTTAGAGGGCTTATGTTGATCATGTTCTGGAGAGGTTCAGTATGTTGGATTGCAAACCTGAGAATGTTCCTATTCTCAAAGGTGATAATCTGAGTTTGACACAGTGCCCAAAAAATGAAGCTGAGAGGAAAGAAATGAAGAAGGTGCCTTATGCTAGCGCACTTGGTAGTATCATGTATGCTCAGGTCTGTACCAGACCGGATATTGCTTTTGTGACGGGACTTCTTGGTAGGTATCAGTCAGATCCTGGTCTTAGCCACTGCGTTACTACCAAGAAAGTATTGTGGTACTTAAAGGGGACAAGAGATTATATGCTGACTTATAGACACGTTCCTGAACTCAAGCTAGTGGGGTATACAGGCTCTGACTTTGCTGGCTGTGAGGATGATAGGAAATCTACATCAGGTTATGTTTTCTTGATGGCAGGAGGGGTAGTATCATAGAAGAGTAAAAAGTAGACATTGGTGACCACTTCGACTATGCAGGCAGAGTTTGTAGCATGCTATGAGGCTGCTACTCAGGCTATTTGGCCTAGGAATCTCATAAGGAGTTGACCATTGTAGATTTTGTGGATAGACCCATCCAGATATACTGTGATAACAGCTCTGCTGTGTTGGTTATAAACAACAATAAAGGACTTAGAGGGCCTAAACACATGGAGGTCAAGTATTTGACCATAAAGAAGAGAGTAAAGGAAGGTGACATTGTAGTGGAGCATATTGGTATAGATGATATGGTTGCAGATCCCCTAACCAAAGGTCTTCGCCCTTGTGTTTTTGAGAGACATGTCATGAGCATGGGCTTAGTTGCATCATGGGATGCGGTTAATTAGTGGGAGTTTGTTTTATTTTGCTTCATTGTAATCTAAAGTTTCTTTTCATCTGTATTTTTACCTAATGGTAAACTTTGATTTATATATATGTATCAGTTGTCATTGCATGCAGTTTCTTTTAAACACATGGGTGCTTTATTTATTGACATGATGTATATATTTATGGTTTCAAAGACTTAAGGAATGTATTAACCTTAAGCAAGGCTGGGGCATTAAATTATTAGCTTAAAGGTATGTCTTATAACACATAAAGTAAAACTCGAGTTATTCAAGATGAGACATACAGATTCATTGGAATCATAAAGATTATTTCTCTAGTGAGCATGTGCCACTTAAAGAAGAGAAATTTTGAACTGACAAATGGATAATACATAAAGAATCACTATGTGAGTGTTATCTCATCGCCACACTACCACATTGCATCCGTGTTAGTAGAGTTGAGGGCTCTCGTGATCATGGAAGGCTCTGTGTCACTTGATCATAGATGTAGTTACAGCCATGATTCGGTATCTAAAACTCTATGGGACAGGATTGACTTTCTAATACGACCTCTAGACCAATTTGTTTTTAAATTGTGCACATAAAGTTTTCCTAAAAGGTTGTTAGCCTGTGATTTGTTTTGGTCAAAACTATTTTTAAATCTCTTTAAAAATAAGGAATTTAATATAAGTCCAAGTGGGAGAATGTTAGAATTTTAATTCTATAAGGATTAATATTCTAATATTATATGGATTAATATTAAATATCTTAAACCAGGCTAATTAGAGTTTTGGTCTAATTAGGGAGGTCATTAAGTTGTATTAGAAGTCGAATGTGGATTGGCCTAGTGTGGGCCAGATAGATTCCTACTGGGACTATGATGAGAGAGACCCTCTAGGAATTACTATATAAAGAGAGCTAGGTCCCCCCTCTACCCATCACAACTATTAGTTCTCAATTGCTTTTGAGGAGTACATTTAGAGAGGGAGATATTCAGTGTTCATCGTCCTTGCGCTTCAGCATTCTCATCAGGCCAGTTACTTTGGGAATAGAGGGGAAGCACCTAGATCTTGTTCTTTATTTTCCGCTGCAATCATCATCATCATAGATGCGAAACAAGGTTGGTGATTCTATCCTTGTTTTCTATTATTTAATTGATTATGTTCTTGAACGCCCTATGGAGATCCTGGCTTTTGGGATTATGTCCCTATTCAATTCAATTCAATCTAACAGTTTTTGCATTGCCAAATGAAGTACAAGATGATGCTGACAATACCAAGGAATTAGTTTGCATCCGATTTAGTTAAGATTGGGTCCGAGGTTATGGAAGTTAAAACTTCCAGCAAATTGTCCCCTTAAATGCTCAGTTCGAAGGCCCAGAGGACCTGCAGCCCAGATTTTTTTAGTGTACGGACAAGAAAGGAAAAGGTGCCATGGTGTTTCAGATTCAAGATGACAGAAGGGGCAAAAGGTTGGAGCCGAAAGTAGCCAAAATAATTTGTTTCTAGTTGTGACCCCATTAATAAGGACTTTCCAAAGGAAGAGTTTAAATTTTGGATGTACTTTCAACTTCCATAGTCTTCTCTAAATAGGAGAAGGGTTGGGTCCTTGAGTAGAGTCGGTTCCCACAAATTTTGCTGCAGCTTTTGTGGAGAAGATACCCAATTTAGAAATAGGGGAAAACAGCTGATCAATCCTCATGTGGGTTCTCAAATAAAGGTATTGAAAGTATCGATTCCACAAGAGCTCACTAACTGTTGAGAAGTTCGGATTTATGGTTAAGGCTGGTTGATCACTGTTATTTGCCCATGGTTGATCCCATTGTTGAAGCACTTGCGCCAGCTTTACCTCTTTTGAGTTAGGGACAATAAAGCTTACATTACTTCCAAACCATGATTCCTTTGCAAAGGAGCTATTAAAGAGTATGTGGTCAATCGATTCAATCTCGCAGCTACATAACAAGCAATAGGGATCAATTGGAATTTTTTGTTTTGCCAGACCCTTGCTTGATGTTATGCCTTGAGTGCAGCAACACCCAAGAAAAACTCTGATTTTAGGGGGCACTTTACAGCTCCATATCCGCTTCGAGACTACCAATGGTACATTATCCCATTCATACCTTCTTGATGAGGAAGGTTGCAAGTTCATAATATGATCCATTTTATAATCCATTTGGTTGACTTGAATGTGATATGCAGATTTGATAGAGAAAATACCTACTTGAACCTCCCCATATTTGACGATCCTCCCTAGGATTAATACTTAGAGGAATTTTTAATATAACTTCCTTGTCCGTTGGGGAAAAGCAATGATTAAGCACATCCTCCTTCCATCGATGGTTGTTTGCATCTATTAACTCAACCACCATTGATATATTGCAGCCAGCCGATCTAACAACTTGGATTTAAACTTGGAAGGGTTGGAACCTGTTGATACGTGACTTGGGCTGTGTATCCAAAGTTATGAGCCGTTCTGTAAAATAATACGCACGGGTCAATGCTAGCTGGTTTGGGCCGGCCGATTGAGCTCTGATGCCAAAGTCAGATCACGCACACACAGATAATTTGAGAAATTTAGAAGATTGAACTTAAAGTCCCCCCTTTGAACTGTGACATACCTGGCTAGTTATACGTTCTATGCCACAGACCGTCATAGGCTTTTATCGATGATAGACCATTGCTCCGGTCTAGGAAGTGTTGAGGTAGCATCATATTTGGGTGGACACCTGTCTCGGGGGATCATGTTGAATGCATGACCCTAGCTCATATGTTTAGCGTGATCTGGATGAAATGATCCTTCCTTCTCCGAGCATGTTAGACCTCGGTCCCTGAATGCTCGGATCGGTCGATACCCGACCAAGCTGTTTTCTGGATTTACTGGGCACTAGCTATCCTTAAGATTGGACCAGCCTTGAACATCACAATCTGATATTTCACATCTGCCCGCCTGGTTCATCCATGGTTTAGATCGGCCTGGCCGACCCGACCTTGAAAGATGACACGCGTCACCTTGTCATTGGTGGAGTAAGAACGGGTATATCATATGCCCCCCACTCGCTTGGTCCATTAGTGGTCTGAGCGAGTACTGGTATACTCTTCCTTATCCTTGTTGTTCCATCTCTCTTTTCTTTCTCTTTAACCAAGCCGATATATGCTGAGCTGTGCTTGACTGGAATCTTATCTCTAGTATTGCCCTCGGGCTCTGTGCCACCGTTCAGCCACATGTCGAGGTGTCATGATTATACCTCGGGTAACCAGACCATTTTTAAATTGTATCCATCAATCGCGTTCTCTCATGATCGTTGGATCTCTGCGTCGCTAGGCTATAAATAGGAGAACAGTTAGACTTCATTTTTTGTCTGCTACTTGTTTTCGAAGGTCGTGTTGCTCCTTTGCTCGGGTGATTTAGAAGGTCGGTGCCGTGTCTTTCTTTCTACTTGGCACTTCCTGCTCGGGTCTACCGTAAGTAAGTTCTTTTTTCACCCATGGCCTGTAGTGGTAGTGAATATAAATTACCCGAGGTGAGCCCCTCGATAAAAGGCTATAGTCAGGACTCAGACCCGGATTCGCCTAGTACCCTAAATGCTGGGGATCTCCTCAGCTTGGCCTCTGACGACCTCAGTAATGTTCACCCCTACCTGGACGTAGTAGTGGAGCCTGATCGTGAGACCTGTAACGCTTTAACTTCTCATCCCGATTTAGAAAAACACGTCCAAACTGTTGGTCTGACTGCGGGGGTTGAGGGAGAAGTAGAGATAGACATCTTGGCCGCATAGAGCCAAGGTTTCGTCGACCATGGGGTTCAGAATCAGGTCACCCCTGAGGATTGGGTCAGTTCTGACGAAGTGGACGATGAAGATAGTGAGGACGAGGATGACGAGGATGATGATGATGATAGTGATGATGCTACGCTGGACGAACTAGAACAGAGTGTATACACTGTGGCTAGCATTTTGCGCCCATCCGACCTAGCTCGGATCAGGAAGCAATATTCTATTTCGGATGAGGTCGTCTTGAGGCTTCCTTTGAAGAAGGAGATGGCATGTCATACCTATGGTACTTGGGTTAGCTTGTATGAGATGTCCTTTTATAACGGGTTGAGGCTTCCCGCATTAGGTCTCGTAAAAGACATTTTTTACCATTGGCTTCTCACCCCCTGTCAGTTGGCTCTGAATTCTTGGAGGATTATCCTGGGGTTTTATGTTTTTTTTAAATGGATCGGTTTTGAGTCAAGTTTAGCACTTTTTTCATTTTATTTAATGCTTAAAAAATGTAATCTGGACGGGTGGTATATTTCACCTGTCGTAACCTAGGGAAAAATAGGAAGGGAGTCTCTCTCTTTATGGCTATGCCTACATCTGTCAAAAAATGGAAAGATCGGTTGTTCTACCCTGACATTCCAGGGTCGCCTTTCAGGTCAGAATGGCTCGAGATCAAATTAAAAGTTGTGAATCAACCTCTTCCCTTGAATAGGGGGGAAGAGAGGGCTATCGCCCGAGCCGCAATGGCCAAGAAGTTTGACTTCCGGAAACTGAAATCCGATGACTTTCTTAAAGCAATGAACTTGGGTGAGTTAAAATAGCTTGGCCCTCAACCCCTCCTTGACGTCTTGTTTATATTCTAATCTTGTTTTATTATTTTTGCAATGACTTTTAAGCTCGACAAAAAAAACTTGCCCGTGCCGCCCTTGAGAAGAAAAGGAAGGCCGTTGGGGATGCAAGGAAAGACAAAGGCAAGGGGATATGAGCCAATCACTTCCTCCCACCAACAAGGAGAGGGGTAAGGCAGTGGATAATGCCCCTCCTCGGCCATCAAAAGGTGATGGCAAGGTGCCTCCTCCGTCCGACTTTTTCATCATCGATTCGGAGTTCGGTCTTGGCAAGAGTGACTGAAGGGATGGAAAAAGAAAAAGGGATGAGCTCCCCTCCCCTTCCAAGACCATTAACGGGAGAAGTCGATCGTCTCCCCCACTGATAAGGATAAGAAAGACAAGAAGTTCAAGGGTAAGGACACCGAGTCAAATTATTTTATTCGGTGGAATATGAAAACAGGTGACTCGGCCATGGATGATGGCGCCATCGCCCGAGAATGGGTTTCCAAGTGTCGTCTTTCTCGGGATAGGGACGAGCTTAGGGATCTCTTCAATGGTGCTTTCTCTGTTGATTTGTACAAGGCTTTAAGCACTGCATGTTCTCTAGCTTTCTTTTGAGTATTATCCTTTGCACCGGTCCGATCTTTGTACTGCTTGTTTAGTCGTATGTTCCTATTTTTCTAGGGTTTTGCTTATGCAGCCGAGGCTAGCCTTTGAGTGAAAAATCTTTCACATAAACAATGGGAGACCAGCCTTAACCTCAGCTCTGCCCTGGGTGAGAAGAGGGCCCTTGAAAAGGAAAATGAGGGAGCAGATGTTACCATCACTGAACTTCAGAACAAGCTTGTCGCCCTCTCTGTCCAGACCACCCGGCTCATTGAGGAGTGTAAACGATACCATAACTAGAAAATAGATTTGACCAAGTTTTTAGAGGATGCCCGTGTTGAGTTGCATGAGACTGTGAGGATGGCCGACGAAGATCTGCTTTTAGTGAAGATGTCCGTAATTGAGGATTTCAAAAGCTCGGATGCATTTGGAGCAATCATCACATCCTATAATGCCGAGGCTTTTGAAATGGGTGCCAATCATGCTTGTCGTCATGTGTTGTTGCCTCAAAATTGAGAGCTTACCAACCTGGAGGTCGGGCTCGTCTGCTCACGGATGAGGACGATCTTCGCTGTTGCCTCAAAACTGAGGGCTTTACCAACCCGGAGGTCGGCCTCATCTACTCACGGATGAGGACGATCATCGCTGTTGCCTCAAAATTGAGGGCTTTAACAACCCAGAAGTCAGCCTCGTCTACTCACGGATGAGGACGATCTTCGTTGTTGCCTCGAAATTGAGGACTTTACCAACCTAGAGGTCAGCCTTGTCGGCTCACGGATGAGGACGATCTTCGCTATTGCCTCGAAATTGATGGCTTTACCAACCCAGAGATTGGCCTTGTCTACTCACGGATGAGAACGATCTTCACTGTTGCCTCAAAATTGAGGGCTTTACCAACCCGAAGGTCGGCCTCGTCTACTCACGGATGAGGATGACCTTCGCTGTTGCCTCACAATTAAGGGCTTTACCAACCCGGAGGTTGGCCTCGTCTACTCATGGATGAGGACGATCTTTGCTATTGCCTCAAAATTGAGGGCTTTACCAACCCAGAGGTTGGGCTTGTTTGCTCACGGATGAGGTTGATCTTCGCTATTGCCTTAAAATTGAGGGCTTTAACAACTTGGAGGTTGGCCTCGTCTACTCACGGATGAGGACAATCTTCACATCAGTGTAAATAAAAGATTTCCTTTATTTGCTAGAGTATATTTGAACAAAATTGAAGGGAAAGACAAATCATGTAAATCCTCTGCCTTTTACTGATAATATTTCTTCATGTTTTCCGAATTCCACGGTCGGGGTAGCTCTTCTCCTTCCATTGTTTTGAGGTAATAGGTCCCGGGCTGAACCACTCTAGAAATTACATAGGGGCCCTCCCAGTTGGCTAACAATTTATTGACATTCCTTGGATCAGAAGCGCTGGCTTTTTGCACGACAAGATCTCCGATCTTGAATGGCCGTGGCCAAACTCTGCTATTATAATACCGAGCCACCCTTTGATAAGCGGCATTCTTAATCCTAGCATTCTCACAGACCTGTTCTAAGAAATCAGTGTTAGTGCAGAGTCCTTCTTCTTTGAATCGTTCATTGAAACATGCCACCCGATGCGAGGTTTCCACTACCTGGACTAGAGCCAAAACCTCGGTTTTGTATGCCAACTAGAACGAAGTTTCCCCTGTAGGCATTCTGACGGACGTCCTGTAAGATAATAGTACATTGGGGAGCTCATCCACCCATTTTGCCTTGGCATTCAGTAACCTCTTCTTCAAGCCATCTTTGATAGTTCGGTTCATGACTTCCACCTGGCCATTGCACTGCGGGTGCGCCATAGAGGTATTACGAAACTCGATCTGATACATGTTGTAAAAAGCTCAAAATGCCCAATCGTCACATTATATTTCGTTATCCGTAAGCAAGATCCGAGGAAGGCCAAATCGATATATGATCTTATCCCTAAAGAACTTCTCCATGTTTTCTCTATGATCATTGCTAGAGGCTCGGCCTCAACCCACTTAGTGAAATAATCTATTACGACGATCAAATACTTCCTGTTCCCCGAAGCTGGGGTGAAATTTCCAAGCAAGTCCATTCCCCACATGGCGAATGGGATCGGGCAAAGCATGGGTGTCAAGAAGGCAGAAGGTCGGTGTGACACCGACTCGGGCAATTGGCAGTGCTCACATCTCTTGACATAATCTTTAGCTTCTTGTTGCATTCTAGGCCAGTAGAAACCTTGCCTGAGTATTTTATAAGCAAAGGATCTTCCTGCCATATGGCTGCTGCAAATTCCCTCATGCACCTCTTCCAACATGTACCTAGCCCCATTTGGTCTGAGATAGTGCAGCAAGGGGCTTGAGACTGACCTTTTGTATAGGACTCCATCAATGTAGATATAATTTACAGCCTTACGTCTGACGATGCGTGCTTCATTCCTGTCCGTTGGTAAGACATCATTCTTCAGGTATTGGACAATGGAATCCATCCAGCTCGGTCCCTCTTCCACATTGTTAATTTCATCGGTTCGGTATGATGGTCTGCCCAACTCTTCGATGTACACAGCTCTGTCCAATGTAGACCCCTTAGTAGTGATCAGCCTTGACAGGGCATCAGCCGAACTATTTTCCTCATGCGGTATTTACTGACTATCAAAGCTCTCAAATTGCCCGATCAGCTCTTTAACCTTTGCCAGATATTTTGCCATCCGATCTTCCTTGACTTCATAGTCGCCTCTTACTTGGTTCACAATTAGTTGAGAATCGATGTAGACTATAATCCGTGATGCTAGGACTGCCCGAGAGAATCTCAACCTTGCCAGGAATGCCTCATATGCTGCATCATTGTTGGAGGCTATGAAAAAAAATCACAGTGCATACTGGATCGTGAACCCTTTTGGGCTAGTCAGGATTAGCCTGGCTCCGTTGCCATTCGAACCACTTGGATCCGTCAACGAACAGAGTCCAACAGCCTCCATTGTTCGGCTTGGCCCAGGATTTAGATCGTTCCGGGGGAAAGTGTACTCTACAACAAAAGCTGCTAATGCTTGGGGTTTAATGGCGGGCCAAGGCTGGAATTCTATCTGATGCTTGCTTAGTTCTACTGCCCATCCGACTAGTCGTCTTGAGAGGTCGGGTTAGTGCAGGATTTTCTTTAAGGGATGGTTCGTCATGACTGCGATAGCGTGGGCCTAGAAGTACGATCGCAACCTTCTCGCTGTGGTGACCAGGGCGAAAGCCAACTTTTCGATATGAGAATACCTCACCTCAGGGTTCACCAATACGTGACTAATGTAGTAAACCAGCCTTTGGAGCCGGGCTGAGCAATCTTCCTTTACTAACACTACACTTACCGCCACTTCCGACGTGGCTAAGTATATTTGCAGGTCTTCTCCATGGTCTGGTCAGACTAGCAACGGAGGTTTTCCAAATAACTTTTTATGCCTCGAAAGGTTCCTGACACTCCTCTGTCCAACTGAAGTCCCGCGGGTCTCTTAATCCCTTCAAAGCTTTGAAAAATGGGTGACATTTATCTCCGGTTCGTGACATGAACCTATTAAGCATGGCGACCCTCTTAGTCAATCGTTGTACTTCCTTCACCATCCGAGGTGGCTGCATCTCTCTGATGGCCTTGATTTTTGAAGGGTTGGCTTCACTACCACGCTTAGATACCATGTAGCCGAGGAACTTTCTTGATCCGACCTTGAGCGCGCACTTCGCCGAGTTAAGCTTCACCTTGTGCCTTTTAAGGACTTAGAATACTTTGTCTAGATCGGCAATGTGATCTTTTGACTTTTTGATCTTGACTAGCATGTCATCAAAATAAACCTCCATATTCCTGCTGATCTGATCTTTGAACACCATGTTAACCATGCGCTGATAAGTCGCCCCAGCATTTTTTAGGCTAAAAGGCATCGCTCTATACCAGAAGTTTCCCAGCCCGGTTTGGAATACCGTCAAGGATTCATCAGCCTTATGCATCTTTATTTGGTTATAACTTGAGTAAGCATCCATGAAAGATAACATCTCATACCCTGCTGTTGCATCAATGAGTTGATCAATTCGGGGTAACGGGTAATTGTCCTTCGGGCAGGCTTCGTTCAGATCAGAATAATCTACGCACATTCTCCATTTTCCATTTTCTTTTGGAACCATGACCACATTTGTTTGCCAAGTGGGGAACTCAATGGGATGGATGAAACCCAAGCTTTTCAATTTTTTGACTTCTTCCTCTATCGCTACGAGTTTGTCTGTGGCAAAGTTTCGACACTTTTGTTGCACTGGCTTTCTGCTCGAGTCAACCCATAGCCTATGCTCGGCTATATGGCGAGGTATTCCTGGCATGTCAGTTTCCGTCCAAGCGAATACATCGAGATTGGTTCTAAGGAAATCAACTATCTTCTGTCTTTGTTGTGGATTCAGCTGGCTACCGATGTGTACTGTCTTGTCGGGGTTCTCCTCCAGTTGTACCGCGACAAGCTCTTCCACCGGTTTGCCCCATCGCTCATTCACTTCATCCCTTTGATCAGGCACTTCAATGCCACAGGCCATTGCTCAGCAATTGCCTTTGGTCAATTTCATGAAAGCCGCATAGCATTCCCTCAACTTCTTCTTGTCAGCCCGGCATTCCCCAACCCCATTCTCGATAAGGAATTTCATCATCAAGTGCTTCGTGGACACAATTGCTCCCAGGGCATTCAAGGATGGCCGACCAAGGATCACATTGAAAACTGAGACGACCTTCACTACCATAAAATTTACCCTTATGGTCTTCGTATTTAGGTATGTTTCAGCCGTCAAAGTCATCTCAATCGTCCCTTCATTGTTGCAGACGCTCTAGAGAATCTGTATAAATTGGTGCCATCCGGCTTGAGATCGGCATCCTTAAGTCTAAACTACTGAAATGCTTCATAGGACATCATGTCTATCGACGCACTGGTATCCACAAGGATCTGATGGACCGGTCTGTTATCGATCACCGCTTGTATGACCACCGCATCATCGAGGGCTAGCTGACATTCTCTATGTCAATGTCTGAAATACTGATCACTGGTTCCTTCCTTGCTTGTTTATTCATTGCCTCTGTGACCCTGACGAATCGGGTATGAGCTTTAGCCGTCCTCACCAATTCTTGCCCCAGTCCTTCCAAAATGGTGAGTATAGGAGTGCCCAGCATAATCTGGCTCATTTCCCCTTCTTTTTTACCATCGAAACGTTGTTTACCGAACTAAATTGGACCCCGATCTGTCCTTCATTCTTTCCTATCTCCCTGATGATCTTCACTCCTCCTATCTCTTCTATTCTCTCTTCGATCCTCCCCGCGGTAAGACTGGTTCACCCTCCTTTCCACCTTTGCCTTGTCCACAAACTGAGCAAGTTGCCCCTCGCTTATTAACTTCTCTACCTCTCTTCTCAACTACCTACAGTCATCAGTGTGGTGCCCGGTGTCCTTGTGAAACTTACAATACTTATTTGGGTTCCTATCCTTCGTGTCAGAGTACATCGGGTCGGGCCAATTAAGTAGACCTTGGTTCTGAATCTGTAGCAATATTTCCAAGCCTTGTGTTGAGAGGCATGTAGTCTGGGCTCTGCGCTCTCTCCCTCCGATCTGACCTTGTTCTCTTGTCCTCTTTCCTAGGATGATGGTCATCACGGCGATCCTTGCAATCTTCTCTGTCGGTGCTCTTCTTTTTGTCTTGACCTCGTAGGTCTTACCCCGCACTGCTAGCCCCTCTGCCATGTTGGCATACTGGTTACATCGCTCCATCAGCTCATACATGGTTGTTACTTTGTTCAGGACCAGGGATTTAACCAGCTCCACGTCAGTCACTTCATTGTGTAGAGCATTAAATGCCATTGTCTCATCGAGGTCTTCCACATCCAATGAATCATTCATGAATCGAGTTAAGAAATCCTGGATCGGCTCTACCTTATGCTGCTTTAACGCAAAAAGGCTCACCACGGTCTTCTTTTATCGAATGCTGCTCTAAAAATGTGCCACGAAGGCCTCAACTAACTCCTTCCAACAATTGATCGACCTTGGTTTTAGCTTTGAGAACCACAGTGTCGCTGCCCCTTTTAGCGAGGCCAAAAAAGCACGACATAACACTGCATCTGTCCCACCATATATCATCATGACCGAGATGTAATAACTGATGTGATCTATAGGATCAGTCTTCCCTTCGTACATGACAAAATTGGGCAACTTGAAGCTTCAAGGCAGGTCGGCGTTTAGGATTTCGTTAGTGAATGGATGGTGCTGGGCCAAAGTATGCAATCCGCCTCCTCTCTTATCTAGGCTCTTTACCTAATCATCCAACTCTTGTAACCGCTTCTCCTAGGTGTGGTTGGGGACAAGCACAGGATTCTTAAATTTTGATTCCCTACACATTCTGATCTTCTCGACAAGTGAGCTTTCTGACCCGGTACGCATCCTTACTTCTTTGTTCCCTCGTCGCGTGCTTCCCTGATGTGCCCTTCCTCCGCCTTGGGCATGATGCCCTGCTTCTGATCCTTTCGGACTCATTGACTGTCGAGTCTAGCCTCCTGCCGGTGGTGGAGGAATGACTTGATCGGGTAGGCCCTGCCGGGCTAAGACATCTAGCCGATCAAGGCATGTCCAGAATAGTGTCTGGTTCTCTAAGATCTAGAGTTGTAACCATTGGACCTATGCATTGGTGGTTGGTGCATTTGGATCAAGAGTTCCAAGCTCTGCCAATGCGGGTTGCAGGGGAGGGATCAGGGTCCCTAGGCTCTCTTAAACTATTGAGGGGACATCCTGTCCCACCTGCTCAACGACCCCCTACCGACCATCTATTTAGGTAGCAGCGCCTCCTTCGCGGCCCGTCGAGTGTTGGGTCGTCCACCTCGACCTAGAGCTTGACTTGACCTGGGTCAAGATGTTTTCGACCTGTCAGTTGCCATAGCCTTTTGTCTATTTTCCCACAGATGGCGCCAATCTGTTGATACGTGACCTGGGCTATGTATCCAAAGTTACAAGCCGTTCTACAAAATAATACGCACGGGTCAATGCTAGCTGGTCTGGGCCGACCGATTGAGCTTTGATGCCAAAGTCAGATCGCGCACACACAAATTGTCACACCCCTATCCCGATGTAAGATATTTTGCCACATAGGGGTATAACTAGGATAATCACACATCATTCCAACACCTACCTGGATCGTAGATATAGTGTCCTGAGCCACAGTCCACCCTATCATCACATTAGGATGACAGAAAGGAACATACCGAAAGGAATAAAGCGTTCCAATCTCAGAGCGGAAGCAAAATTAAATTCAAATATGTGAAATTATAGAGCATCGGTTCTCTAATGATAACACATAGTACAATATCAGTGTTCGTAACCATTTAATCTCTCCTAATAATTAAACATACAGTTTGTACATGACTGTGGGAGGAATACAAAAGTTAACTAATAAATAATTGCCCCAAGGGCACAAATCCTTAGGTGTACATCTACATCCAAGCCACGGTCGTCAACTCCACTTGATTTGCATCCTATGGTGCTCGTCAAGAGGTTATCTACATAAACAAACTAAAAAGTGGTTGTACAACAGGGTTAGCTACACTAGCTAGTGAGGGAGCAAAGGGGAATGCGCATACATGACACAAACTATATCAAACAGAATGATGCATGCTAATGTTAGATTCATTTTCCACCTAGCACACAATTCTATCGGTCAAGTGTATGCTATTGTGATAACTCGGGAGACACTGAGGGTCACTTATCCTATCGCCCCAGTGAAACCTCAACTATCATGAAGGGACCTGCGCCGGTAGAAGCCATCATGACCACCCAGTGGAAAACCCCGATAGCCATCACTACCCCTGTCCTGGCCTCACCCACCTCCACAGACCACAGGTGCTCAGACTATCCAACACATAAACCCCTGTTGTCAAGGGTCGTAGCATAAGGGAGAAAGCATCCTAGCCGCAGATATACTATATGTAGGTACTAACGTCTCGAGAGGTATTCCGGGTGCATCAACGTCCCATTCCATCTAGTACCCAGGTACCAGCACGGGACGACACATATAAATTAGGATGGCATACAACAAATTTCATAATTTAAATAAATTGGGGTTTTGGTACCAGCACACCCGGCACTGTAGCCCGATACAATGGCGAGCATACTATCACATTCATAATAGATCACATGGAATAAAATGCAATGCACACCATGCTTATAAATATACCATTGCATTCTTAGTATTGACAATTATATAATATTCAAACCCAACGAAGTCACCCAGAACCCACTCACCTAACACGGGTATCGCCCGGCGTGATTGGCATGAATCTCCCTAGACATCGGGTGCCATCCGACGTGGTTCACATGAATCTCATCGGTGCACCAACCTAGACATACAAAATAAATCATTAAAACAAGTATAGAATGGTACCATGCTAGGCCCCTAAGGTTAAAACCAAGTTTCAACCAAGACAGCATGAGTGGACTCATGGGCGGTCTGAGCAGAGGTGAATCCTCCCCTGACTCCGTTCAGGCCAAAAGGTAAAATCAGAGCGAGCGGACCCACGAGCGGAACTTCTTACTTGAGTCCGGTGGTGCATCCGTTCAACACCTGAGACAATCATAAAAGGGAGCGGATCCACGGGCCAATGTGCTTCTTGGGTCCGCCCCTGCATCCGTTCGATTTCCTGAGACAGACCCGAGAGCAACAGGCCTAGGGCGGAGGCAAACAAAGTGAATCCGTGCCTTCGTTCGCTCAGGCTATTACGCAGGGTTTGTACTGGGCAGACTGAAGGGCAGTACCACGATAGATGGATCTGGTTGTTCGTCCGCCGACAGTCTCTTCTGAGATTCCAAGGAGTTTCAGCTTCAGCTTGAAGCTTGGAGCTCCTTAGCACCTCAGGGTCATGGAGGGGGTGTTTAAGCCTTCCTAGGGTCACTAGAACCTAGGCTTAAGCTCATGGATTCAAGATCCACAAGGATTGGTCTCAATTGGGGTCCAAGGGTTGGGTTTCATGGTCCAAAATCAAGGTTCACCAATAATGGCTGCAATTGCAACACCAAGGGGTCCAAACCAATCCTAGTTCAGCTCCATTAGAGCTCCAACTAGGGACCGAGCTCCACCTTGAGTCCCAAATGGAACTCTAGGTCACCCAAGCTCAAGGAAATCATCAAAATAAAAGGGGAAAATGGAGGAGAACCAGGTTTGGGGAGCTTACCTTGGTGAGATCCTCCCATGGAGTGGTGGAGTCCAAGGCTAGGTGAGCCCCCTTGGCCTCTTCCCTTCCTTTCCATCTCTTCTCCTTCACCTTCTTCTTCCTTCTTTGTCCGGTCAGCAAGAGAAGGAGATGTGGGGCAGCCAGCTATTTGGGCATAGCTCCCATCTTCTTCCCTTGCCCTCTCATTCCCCTTCCACTTCTACTTCTTCCCTCTTTCTTCCTTCTTCTTCTCCTTTTCTTGTCTCTTCCCCTCCACGGTTTTGGGGAGGGGGAGAGATAAGGGAATAAATGGATTCTTTTAGCTTTAAGGGGGTAGAAGGGTCCTTAGGGTGTGTTTGGTTAGGGGTCTTAGAATGTAGTTAGGTCCTTAGGCTTTAAAATGGGTCCTGGGTTAGGCATTAGGCCATGTTTGGTCCAAGTCAGGGCCCTTAGGTCCATATAGTTGGTTAGGGTCTGTTTGGGTTGGGTCCAAGCTTCACTTAGGTTTTGTTTGGTTTAGGCTAGGGTATATAAAACCCATTATCTCCCTAAGTTAGGCTTTGTGGGGCCCACCTACCCAAAAAATGGTAAGGGCAGGGGTCCACATGGTCCAAAGGTTCAATTAAGGTGTCCGGGACACGGGCATGTGAGTCCCACAGGAAGACTAGCCAAAAAGGCTGATGACAGCACGGGCGGATCCTCGAGCGAATTCAGTAAGAGTGAGTCCATTCGTGACTCCGGTGCTGCTGTCATGGCCCAAATTTCAAGAAAAGTGGTGGGGATTTGGACCTCACTTCCAGGTCTTCGAGGGGGTTCTTATTATAATATTTTCAGTTCAAGGTCATCGGTATTGACCATGGCCATAAGGCATTACCCATTGCGTAAGGTCTATAATGGGTAATGCCTGGTTTACCCCGGGGTATAAGGGGATATTTGGGGTGCGGGTGTAACATAGATAATTTGAGAAATTTAGAAGATTGAACTTAAAGTCCCCCCTTTGAACTGTGACATACCTGGCTATTTATAGGTTCTGTGCCACGGACCATCATAGGCTTTTATCGATGATAGACCATTGCTCTGGTCTAGGAAGTGTTGAGGTGGCGTCCTATTTGGGTGGACACCTGTCTCAGGGGATCATGTCGAATGCATGACCCTAGCTCATATGTTTAGCGTGATCTAGGTGAAGTGATCCTTCCTTCTTCGGGCATGTTAGACCTCAGTCCCTGAATGCTCGGTTCGGTCGATACTTGACCGAGCTGTTTTTTGGATTTGCTGGGCGCTAGCTGTCCTTGAGATCGGACCAGCCCTGAACATAACAATCTGATATTTTACATCTGCCCGCCTGGTTCATCCACGGTTCAGGTTGGCTTGGCAGACCCGACCTTGAAAGATGACACTCATCACCTTGTCATTGGTGGAGTGAGAATAGGTATATCAGAACCCAATTGCAATCCCACACATCAATGCTCTCCCAAGATCCAATCTGCCAAATAAGGCCTTGAAGAAGGACCTTCCTCCCAACAAGAAGACTCTTCCAAGCCCAAGTTGGTTTATTAGTTATTATCATCAATGGCATTAAGGAAATCTGTGTTGGGGTTGTGTGTCCTATGTCAATACATTGTTTTTACGACCATATAATATGGGTTGCCAAATTCAATTATGTAATAATGGCATATTATCTAATTATTTTAAATAGATTTCGGATGTAAAATAAATGAGAAACAAACATTCAAAAACTTTACGGTGACATTTTACATCATATTTTCCTTCTTGGAAACAAACGTTGGAAAATATTTCAGCATGGAAAATTTTACATGTAAATGTGAAAATTTTACGCTGAAATAAATAGAGCTAGCAAACACTGATTGATCTGAAACTTGATATGTGAGTAATGAAACTCTTGGTCTATCCTGAAAATTCCACCCCCTAAACGGCCACCATCATTTTCACCTATGGATTGCCATCCATAAAGTCCAAAATCGTTCCCTTTATTAAATTTAAAAAAAAAAATTTCTTTTCACCTGGTTTTTGCCTGAAAACAAATGGAGCCCTAAGAGGAAATACAAAATTTTGAGGAAAGATCGAATTTTCAACACATTAGAGATCTATAACTTCTAATTAATACATATATCAGGCTATATAAAGAGTATCATGCCCCAGGACTGAAAATTATCCCAGTAGAAGAGAAACCACAAGAGTGAGTGCTGTGGACTCTAATGGTATGGAGGATTGTCAACTGGACCAGGCTATTGCTATCTCTCACTGTCCCTCCTAACTGCAATCTCGAATGCTATGGAGGCTATGGACTCCCTCACACTACAACAAAAGCACGCAAGCTCAGCGCTTCTATGACACTTTCAGTGATTGTAATGTTTTACCTCTGCGAAAGGTGGTTTTTCCTTACAATTGCATTTCACAAGGAAAAATAGGTGAAACCATAATCTTTTCTTTTGTCTAAATTGTTGGGGGTAGGTTCTAAGTCCTTTACAATATATATTGTACCTCTTAAAAAAGAAAACAACAAAATAGGTGTCTAAGAATAGTCCTACAAATGTAGTAGGGTTGTCTTGTACAAGGAAACTAGAAAATAAATGTAAAATAAGGAAAAATGTTCTCTATGGGGGGAGGGGGGCGTTGGCCACGCCTAGATACAGTAGGGGGTAAAATGATCGTCCTGCCCCCTGAGAAGCCAGTGTGCATGCTCTCATTGGCTGCCTTGCGTGTACGCTCTCATTGGCTGCCTCGTGCATGCATGCGCTCTCATTAACTGCCTTGCGCACGCATAGCCCCTATATTCCCCCACAGAGAACTGCTCCTCCATAAAATAAATAGTAACTAATATGATCCTACCATATATTTAGTGAGATAGGTTCCTTGTCATTGATAAGGCATAGAATCACCTCACCAATCAGATGCTTCCACCTGGCCGAACCGAGGTCAATCCGAGGACCGACCTGAACCAAGAGAAGTCAGGCCGACCCGGTCCCCGAGAGATCACACGGCCGAGCTGTGCATCATGGCTTAGCCCGCAAAGCACTCCCAAATCAGCCATCGACCTCGAGCCGACCTCACGCCAGTCAACCAAGATCGAGACCGAACTCTGAGGCTGAGCTCCAAGGCCGACCTCTGAGACCGAGACCGAACTGTGAGGCCGAGCTCCAAGGTCGATCTCTGAGGCCAACCACTAAGGCCGACCACTAAGGCCGTGCCCTCCACAAAAGCCTTTGTAGCAGCTCGCCGGGAATCGCAGAGCCACGTTAGCACAATCCGAGAATCGCGGGTTAAGGGTCGAGCCACAATCCTATCACGATATTGAATCACACTCCCATTAGGACTCTTACCTTAATAACAGTCCGACCCCAAAAATAACTCTCCACTTTGCTCTACGCGAGAGAGCCTTCCAAGAGAAGAACTCCTACCATACTAGGACTCTCCCAACCGCCTCACCTTACTCTATAAATACTCAGGTATGGAACTCAAATGCTCATCTCACTTTTACTAAGCTGTTACGTTGTTGTACTGGAGACCTGACTTAAGCGTCAGAGATTCTTAGGCTGAAGCCACACCGGCTCTCTTGCGCTCACTCATTTTTTTACAGGCTCATCCGTGGGCAAACCGGGCGACGAAGGTTTTCACATGCAACAGATTTGGCGCCATCTGTGGGAACGACATCAGCAAGCCATCGTCGTTTCTACCAACTTCAAGAGTAGGAACAATGGTGCAAACAAGATCAGGACAGCACGGCTCCGCCTCCCACGGGGATGAGCCGCAACCTGATAGGCAAGCGAGACATTCGCGGCCCCCTGAGGCATCACGGCAAGGCACGATCGGAAGACCCCCTCAGGCAGGGGGTGTGCAGCCCAGCACGGGTGCCGTGGCCAATCCAACTCCCCCGCCGGAGGGTGGGAATGGTGGAAGTGTGCTGGACATAGTAGCGGCTAACCGAACACAGGTCGAGCCAAACTTGAATGGGCTGAGCCTACTACCACCGCCACCCTTATCGAAGAATTTGGATCCGGAAGCCCCGGAGAATAACCGACAAGTTATGGATTTGCAGCTGCAGATGCTCCACACCAACGAGATGCTACGTACTTTCATGACCCAGATAGCCCGGGGTGGGCTGATGGGTCAACCACTGGTCGCGCCCCCCTCCAGCCTCGGTCCGCGTAGAGGGAAACTTGCAGTAGAATGGTGGCTGGCATTGGGCCGAGCCAAGCCGAGCTGCATCGTCACATCCGCCTCATCAGAAAACTCTTCCCCTGCGTCCCAACAGGAGCACTCGATAGGGCCAGCAGGAGCATCGTCGAAGCCCGAGGACCGGGTAAGAGATCGAACCAGCGACATCGATAGCGAGGAGATCGGTATTTTTGGGCTGGCTCAGAGAGGACGGATGGCCTATTGCACACCGAGAACAAGAGGAGGTAGCCCCCCGACGTTGAAGCCCTCTGCCTCTCCGAGAGAGCAGTCGAGAAGCCCCCGTGGGTCCAATTTCTAGATGGAAAGAAGAATAAGGAGGGGTGATGCTAACCGAGCCGACCAGAATGGCCGACCTCAACGGGACGACCAAGTGAACCGATCCCGAGCTGAAGGATAAAATGGCTGACCTCGGCTGAATGAATGGGATAATTTGCATCAGGTGGACTAGCTGAACAGCTGAGCACCTGAAACCGAGCTGGAAAAGCGGCTACGAGACTTGGCCGAGTAGGTGGAGGGATTAATGAAATAGGTGACCCTGGATGCCTATTCCCTGGTCGAACGACACCCTTATCCTCCTGAGCTCATGACCGCGTCAATATCGACCGGGTTCAAGCCACCTCTCTTCGACCGGTATAATGGGACCACCGACCCAACGGATTATATCAGCTACTTCAATGCGATGATGACCATGTACGGGGGAATCGAGATTGTCACTTGTCGGGCTTTCCCTGCATCTCTCAAGGGCACGACGATCTCATGGTTCTCCTGGTTGCCACCGAACTCCATAACAGACTTCGCTCAGGTCTGTCGAGCCTTCGTCACGCACTTTCAGAGTAGCATAAAACACAAGAAGACGACGGTCAACCTCCTCAGCGTGAAGCAATGATCTGATGAGTCAATCCGAGCGTTTGTCTCACTTTTCAACAAAGAATCCTTAGACATTAAGGATTTGGATGAGGCCACGGCCCATATTATGATGAGCAACGGGCTCGCTGACATGGACCTCATCAAGGACTTGGCCCGGAAGCTGACCAAAAACCTGGCAGAGCTCTTGGAGAGGTACAATGAGGTTATAAATATGGTCGAGGTGCTCCAAGCCCTGAAGGAAAACGAAGGCCGAGCCGAGAAGAAAAGGCTGATGACTAATGACTGCAAGGAGGAAAAGCGGCCCAAGATTGATCATCGAGCCGAGAGATCAGACCAAGCTCAAAGTCCGGACTACACCCCCTTGAACACATCGCGGAAAGAGATCTTGATGCAAATACAGGAAGGCAGATACATCCGCCGACCCCAACCGTTGCAAGCCGGGTCATCTCGGAATCCCAATAAGTATTGTCAATTCCGCAAGGACACCGAGGATTGTTATCAGTTGAAAAGAGAAATCGAAGAGCTAATCAATGCAGGGCACTTGAAGCGGCACATCAAGGGAGGCCAAAAAGACCACAGAGGTTAAAGGACTGATGGCCGCGACCAGAAAAGGGCCGAGCCGAGGTCTGGGAATGGACGAGCCGAACGCGAAGCGGATAAAATCTGAGCTGAGAGGAAAGACGACGGATCTGGGCCGAGCAATGACAAAAGAGCTCCCATATACACTATCCTTGGAGGGCCCGGATAAGAGTCCACTCAGAAGGCTAAGGCAAATGCGTGGTTTATTGGGGTCGCCGAGATGCCAAGCTAAAGGCCGAAGTCTGAGGCGACGATCTCCTTCACCGAGGCCAACCTGGAAGGTATAAGTTTACCTCACGATGATGCTTTAGTAATGCAGGTGGAAATTGCAAAGAGACCCATTCATCGCGTATTGGTTGACACGGGTGCATCCGTGGACCTTATGTCACTAGACGCATACCGACAATTTGGCTTCGGTGATGAAGTGCTCAAGCCGGAAGGTACCTCACTTCACGGGTTCTAGGGAGCCGTCGCCACCATCAAGGGCTCAATCGACCTGCTGGTCACGATCGAACAAGCTCCATGTCAAGTAACGGTCCAGGTCAAATTCAAGGTAGTACGGTTGGTGGTGGCTTTCAATGCCATACTCGGTCGCCCATCCTTGACCGCTATCCAAGCCATCATCTCGCCGATGCACCTGAAGATGAAGTTCCATACCGAGAACAGCATCGACGAAGTTTGAGGTGACCAGAAGAAAGAATGGGAGTGCTATGCTACTTTTATCAAACAAAACAAAGGCAACGTCTGAGGGATGCCGATGTGTATCGAGCACTTCCTGGAAGACCAGCGGGATGAACTTACCGAAAGAAGAGGACGACCTGTGGAAGACCTGACCCGTTTCCCCTCAGTGACGAAGACCCGACAAAGATGGTACAACTTAGATCACTGCTGAGCGAGGAACAAAGGAATCAGTTCAAAAACTTCTTGAAGGCAAACGCCGACGTCTTTGCCTGATCGGCCGCCGACATGCCTGGTATACCTCGACATATAGCCGAGCATCAACTACACATATATCCAACCTGAAAGCCAGTTCAACAGAAGAGAAGGAACTACGCCCTTGATCGCCAAGCCACCATCAAGGAAGAAGTGGAGAAGCTACGCCGATTAGGGTTCATCTGAGAAGAAAAATTCCCGACTTGGCTGGCGAACATCGTTATGGTTCCCAAGCAGAACGGGAAATGGAGGATGTGCGTCAACTACACCGACCTTAACAAGGCCTGCCTAAAGGACGAGTACCCGCTACCTTGGATTGATCTCTTGATTGAAGCCATGGCGAGGCACGAAATGCTGAGCTTCATGGACGCGTGCTCCGGCTACAACCAAATCATGATGCATGAGGAGGATGAGTCATACACGGCATTCCAAACTGACCAAGAAAATTTATGTTACAAGGTCATGCCGTTCGGGTTGAAGAATGTCGGAGCAACATATCAACGGCTGGTGAACTATATCTTCGGCGGGCATATTGGAAGAAACATGGAAGTCTACATGGACGACATGTTAGTGAAAATCTTGAAGGTTGAGCACCACTTGGCCGACCTGGAAGAAGCCTTTGGCATGCTAAGGAAGAACCAAATGAAACTGAACCCCACTAAGTGTGCATTCGGCGTGACCTCGGGAAAGTTCCTCGCCTTTATGGTCTCCGTCAGAGGCATCGAGGCCAATCCTACAAAAATTGAGGTCATCCAAGAGATGAGCCCTCCAAGGATGATCCGAGAAGTACAAAGGCTAAATGGGCGAGTGGCGGCGTTGGCACGATTCATGTCGAGGTCGGGCGATAAGTGTCTGTCGTTCTTCAAGGCCCTCAAGAACATCTGGAACCTGAAGGACTTTATTTGGTCGGACGAATATCAACAAGCTTTTGCAGAGCTGAAGAAATACTTGGAGAACCCGCCTCTTCTCAGTCGACCCGAGCCAAAAGAAGAGCTTCAAGTTTACTTAGCCGCTACCCCGGTGGCGGTCAGCGCGGTGTTGGAAAGGGAAGAAGGCCGAGCTCAGAAGCCCATATACTACATCAGCCATGTTCTTGTTGATGTCGAGACAAGATACTCCAAGTTCGAGAAGGTAGCATTCGCTCTTGTCACGGCCGCGAGAAAGCTAAGGCCATACTTTCAAGCTCATCCGATCGCGGTGCTGACCGACCAGCCCCTCAAGAAAATATTGCACAAGGTCGACGTGTCAGGTCAACTGATCACCTAGGCGGTCGAGCTGAGTGAGTACGATATAAGTTATCGCCCGAGGACCGCGATAAAAGGGCAAGCACTTGCCGACTTCTTCACCGAGTGCACAATGCCCGACCTCGAGGTCAAGCAAGAGAAGACAGCGGAAGAAGCCAATGCGGGAGCTAAGACCGACCTGACCTGGACCATGAACGTTGACAGCTCGAGCAACCCCAGAGGGAGCGGGGCCGAGCTGATCCTAGTCAGCCCCGAGGGCTTTCGGATACAATACACCCTAAGATTCAAGTTCCCAGCCTTGAACAATGAGGCCGAGTACGAAGCCCTCCTAGCCGGGCTCCGTGTGAGCAAGGCTATAGGTGTTAAGCAATTGAGGGTACGAGGAGACTCGCAACTTGTGGTCAACTAGGTCAACGGAGACTATGAGGCAAAAGATGAAAGAATGATAGCCTACCTGAGCCGAGCACGGGAGATGATTTCCAAGCTCGAGCACTTTGAAATGACTCGAGTACCAAGGAAAGAGAACTTCGTGGCCGACACCCTGTCTAGGTTGGCCGAGGCCGACCTCCCAAATCTGAGCCGATCAGTATACATTGAGATTCTGGAGAAGCCTTCCTTGCAAGAAGAAAGCGTCAAACACATCGAGGAGGACAGGCCTACCTGGATGGACCCCATTGTAAACTACTTGGAGAATGACCAGCTCTCAGAGAGTCAGGAAGAAGCAAGAAAAGTCAAAATCTGAGTTGCCAAGTACACCATGATCGACGGAGTGCTTTATAAGAAAGCCATCTCAGCGCCCCTTCTCCGATGTCTCGGACCAAAGGGAGCCGAGTACGCCTTGGCTGAGGTGCATGAAGGAATATATGGGAGCCACATGGGCGGCTGAGCCCTAGCATATAAGATACTTCGACAAGGGTTTTATTGGCTGAGAATGCAAGAAGAGGCCATGAGGTATGTGAAGATGTGCAAGAAGTGTCAGCTCTTTGCACCAGTACCGAGCCAACCTGCAACAAAGCTGACCTCTATGCTGAGCCCGATCCCTTTTTCTATGTGGGGGATGGACATTCTCAGAGATTTCACCCCGGCATCGGGGAATCGAAAGTATGTGGTTGTGGCGATCGACTACTTCACCAAGTGGGTCAAGGCTGAACCCCTAGCAACCATCACCGAGAAGAGCAAGGAGAAGTTCTTCCGGGATAAGGTCATCTACCGGTTCGGACTACCAAAAGTGCTCATCACGGACAATGGCGCATAATTCAATAACCCAGCCTTCCGAGAGTTCTGCAAGCACTTCTATATTGACTTTCGATCGGTCTCAATAGCTCATCCACAAGCCAAAGGATGAGTAGAGGTGTCGAACCGAACACAACTTGCAGGGATCAAAAGAAGATTTGATGAAGCAAAAGGTAGATGGGTGGAAGAGCTGCCGAACGTCCTATGGGCTTATTGGACAACCATGAGAACACCGACCGGGGAGAGACCTTTTAGGCTAGCATACGGAACCGAAGCCCTCACTCCCATCGAGGTCAAAGCGTCATCATACCGAGTGCTCAACTTGCAATGAGAAGACCTACGAGGATGGGCTTAGAGCCAACCTTGACTTTCTCGACGAAGTCCGAGAGAACGCCTTGGTTCGGAACACAGCTTACAAACAGAAGACGGCAAAGTACCACGACTCGTGGGTGAAGGAACGACATTTTTGCCAAGGAGACCTCATCCTCAGAAAGCTCAGCGTATCCCAGCCAAGGTAGCAAGGAAAGTTGGCACCAAATTGGGAAGGCCCGTACATAGTCTCCAAGCAAATTCGCCCAGGAACATATCATTTGCAGACTCCGGGGGACAAGAAGGTACCGAGGTCGTGGAACTCAGAAAATTTAAAGAAATTTTTTCAGTAGTCTTCTTAGATATCCAGCTTGGCACGGTCTATGACGACCATATTTTGTACTCGGCTTCGGCCTCGACGTTGACAATTTAATAAAACAAAGTCTTTCTCTACTACTTAGCGTACTTTCAAACTCCAAGCATGCCGAGTCATAAGACCAGTCCTCATAGACCTGGCCGACGTCAAAGACCGACCCTCATAGGTCAGCAACCAAGTCGTAAGATAGGTCCTCATCGACCTGACCGACCTAAAAAATTGTCCCTAATAGGTAGGCAACCAAGTCGTAAGACCGGTCCTCATAGACCTGGCTGACCTCAAAGACCGACCCTCATAGGTCGGCTAAGTCAGAAGACCAATCCACATAGTTCGATGACTAGACCAGCAAGCACAAAGTCTCGCCATAGCCGAGCCGAATGAAATCCAAAAAGCAAGAAAAAATATCCAAGGCATTGTGCTCGGCCATAGAGTCAGCTCGGCCTCACAACCAATCAATTGGTAGCCGGCCCGAGCTGATCGGTGAAAACGACAAGTTAATAAAGATGGACGACAATATGACCTTGGCCCATCGCAAATGTTTTGTGGCCAAGCGGTCAGGCCGACCTGATTGACCCAACATAGCGTAGCTAAAAACAATCGAGTCCTGGAACTCGGCTATGAGGCCGGGTCGGCAGATTGGCCACGGCACACAGACAATCAAGAACAACACATGCAAGGAAAGAAAGGCAAATGAGTGCCGACCTCAAACACTTAGACAATTTGGAAAAAGAAAGTTTTCTATTCATTGAAGGCCGACAACCCGAAGTGGTTACAAAAAGTGGGCAGCTCGGCCCATTACATACAAAAAAAAAAAAAGAAGAGAAAGTTATCCAAAACCCCGCGCAGGGGGATGTGTACATCAAAAGAAGAAAAGGGAGCCTAGAGCTCGATGGTCTGGAGGGGGTCCTTGGCAGTAGGGTCCTCGACGATGACCTCCTTGACGGCGTCATCCTCGGTGAGCTCATCCTGGGGAACGGTCATGGCCAGGCAGGCCTGGTCGACCTCCACCCCAGCATTGTCTCCCAACTCCTCGACCACGGTGGTCGCGACATCGTCAAATTGGGAAAGATTGAGGGTGGGGTAGATGGCCTTTATCTCCTTCAAGAGGTCGGCGCGACCAGTCTCATAACCCTCGCCATACGGTGGCTTCCTCATTTCATGGCACACCTCGGTGTATTCCTCCGACATGAGGTACTCGGTAACAACCTCGGCTCGAGCCCATGCCAGGTCATCCTTGGCCTTCTTCTTGGCTTGGTCGAGCTGAGCCTTCAAGGCCTCGACCTCTTCCCCCCGCTTCGCCGCCACCTCCTCCAAGCTCTTGACCTCGGCCTCAACTTCATCAAGCTTTGCTGTGGTCTCCCGATGCCTCAGGACGGCCTCCCAAGTGTCCTTGTTGGCCAACTCAACCTGAGCCTCAAGAGAGGAGTTCGCGGTCAGAAGCCGTTCAAATCGGAGGAGGGTCTCCACGGCCTTGGAAAACCCCTGAAAAAGACAACTGAACATTAGCAAGGCCGAGCACAACAGATCGGACCACTCAATAAGAGCTGAACACAAAGCTTACCATATTAAAGTCTTAAAACACGGAGGAGAGAAGCTCGGGGTTGATCAACTTCTCGAGCATTTCCCTATCCCGAGGAAGCTGACTTGCATTGAGCCATTCTTTTGCATGCGCGACCGACGTCAGGGCCGAGTCCCCTGGGAAGAGGTGCCAGTTCGACCTCAATGGGACATTATTGGCCGAGGCCCTCCCAAAGACGTATCGAGAGACGTCGGTCGGCGAGGCCACGGGCAAAGGACCACCACCCATCAAATTGATCGAGAGCTTCTAGCGTTTAATGTCCCTCGGCGGGCTCAGCTCGTCCTTTTGACCCTTCCCTATTCGGGAGGGGCTCAGTGGGGCTCTGTTCTTCTCGGCCTCAAGGCCGACTACAGTATCAGTTGGGCTCGGCAGCACAGCCTTGCCCTACAACGTCTTGGAAGACTCGCCTCGAGACTTCTTCTCGACATTTTTTCTCCTCCTGTCCGCAATGGTCTCAGCCCTGAGCCGAGCCGTGTCCATTGGGGGAATGTGACCGACCACTGCAAGAGAAACAACATGTTAGAAATATGCCAAAAGAAAGAAAAGACCAAGTAAACAGGTCGGCTCGGATGCCCCAGTCGACCGCAGCAGACTGAAGACAGCTCAGCTCAAACTCGTACCAGGGGTCATATGCCACCTTTGAAGGAACCCCTGGTCCAGGAGCTGGAGGACATCGAAAGGCTGATGCTAGCGGATCAGGTCAAGTGAGGTCAGCTCATTCTCGGTCAGGGGCAAAGTCCTATTGACATAATCTAAGTGGATCACCTTCCACTTGGCCCGAAAGGGGCAGTTCGGGATAGAAGCAAAGAAGAACCGAGGCTTCCAGTTTTTCTTTGAGGACGACGTTCCAACCAGAAACTTGTGGCGGCTCAGTGCCGTGTTCTTCCCAGTACGGAGGGTGAAATAATACCACCCCTTCTTCGGCAACTTCTTCAAGAAAAATAGCCTAGAAAAAAGAGCCACGCTCGCAGCTCGGCCCATCTCACCAAAAAGGACGTGGAAGCCATACACGAATAGCCATGAGTTCGGCACCAGCTGACCTGGAGACAGGTGGAAATGGTCCAAGATCTAATCCACCAGGTCAAGCACGGGAAGCCTAAAGGCATACCTGAAGGGCATCTCATACAAGATCACCTCGCCAGGCCGAATGAAGCAGGCCATCTCCCCAGGGTTAGGAGCTCGGAGCTCGATGTCCTCGGGGATGGCGTAAATCACCCTGAGGCATTGGAGGTCGGCATCAGTAACTATGCTCTGGACAGTGCTGACACTTCCTTCTCCAAGCTTGGGAATGTCAGCAGACGAGCTGACCGAGCCGACCCCATCTCGGGAAGAACCTTCCTCACCCGACTCCTCGTCATCGATTTTAGATGATCCCGAGCCCTCGGTTCGATCTTTAGGAATTGGCTGGGCCTCAAGGCCGGACTCCATGGGCAGGGGAAACTCGGTAACATCGGCCTGGCGCGACTCTGCTATGGCGGGCTCATCCGAGGTCGAGCCCAATAGGTCTATTGTGGGGGAGCGAACAGGGAGCTCTCGGATCGGACTCGCACCCTAAGCCGCCCCAACGAACACCTCACCTGCATGACTACTACCAACTGACATAATGGGCAGAGGGGACTTACTGGTTGAAGAAGCTTCGGAGACGAGTTGAGCACGAACTAGAAAGCTGAGAACGCCGAGCACCGAATGAGCTAAAGAATCTGAGCTAGCCGAGCAGTCAAAAACTTGAACAGTGAAGAATGAATGAAGAAGGGTCGCCTACTTATGGCCACTGAGCATAGAAGATCCAACGGCCGAGAAGAACTCAACAAGATCTAACGGCCCAAATCAAAGGATGATTTGACTTCCCGAGCGCAATTATGGGGGCGAATGATGTGGCACTGCCCCAACTATCAGGCCGTACAACGTCATATCGCCGACAAGATGAGCTCGGCTCGATCGCAAGGAGAGGCAGTCGAGCAAGCCAAAAAATTTCACTCATCAAGGCCGAGCTGACCCCAGATGAGTGGGGGGGCCTGTAATAAGGCATAGAATCACCTCACCAATCAGATGCTTCTGCCTGGCCGAACCGAGGTCAATCCGAGGACCGACCTAAACCGAGAGAATTCGGGCCGACCTGATCCCCGAGAGATCACACGGCCGAGCTGAGCATCACGGCTCAGCCAGTAAAGCACTCCTAAATCAGCCATCGACCCCGAGCTGACCTCACGCCAGTCAACCGAGACCAAGACTAACCAATGAAATCGGGTTGGCAATGACACCCGTGTGCTGGTGTCAAGGGGAGTGCCACCGGCGGCTGGCCCAGCAACCCGCCCCGGGCCATCTGTCCCATGAAAGTTCGCAACATCTCATTAGTGCGAAGCACCTGTAGCTGAAGGTCCATAACTTGCCGATTATTTGCCGAGGCCTCTGGGTCCAAGTTTTCTCGCAAGGGCGGCGGCGTCGGTAGGTTCAGCCCATCCCGGTTCGGCTAAGTTCGAGGCTGACCCTCCGCTACCGTTGTGTCCAACACACTTCCACCATTTCCTCCCTCCGGCGGTGGAATCGGGTTGGCAATGACACCCGTGTTGCGCTGAGTTCCTTGTCCTCGCGGGGGTCTTTCGATTGCGCCTTTTCACGACGATTCAGGGGGTGGTGGCGAGCACCTCACCCGCTTGTCAGGTTACGGCTCATCCCCGCGGGACGCAAAGCCGTGTTGCCCCAATCTTGTTTGCACAACCATTACTCTTGCGATTGGTAGAAACGACGCTAACTAACTGAAGTCGTTCCCACAAATGGCGCCAAATCTGTTGCGGATGAAAACCTCCGATGCCCGGTTCGCCCATGGATGAGCCTGTAAAAATCGAGTAAGCACAAGAGAGCCGGTGTGGCTCTGGCCTAGGACTCTCCGACGCTCAAGTCAGGTCTCCAATGCAACAACGTAATAGTATAGTGAAAGTGAGATGAGCGTTTGAACTTCATACCTGGGTATTTATAGGATGAGATGAGGCGGTTGGAGGAGTCCCTGCATGGTAAGAGTTCTTCATTGGCTGGGCTCTTCCATGCAGAGTGGAGTGGAGTGGAGAGTCATTTTCGGAGTCGGACTCTTAATGAGGTAAGAGTCCTTGTAGAGGCGTAATCCCGTATTGTGTTGGGATTATGGCTTGATCCCTATCCCGTGATTCTCGGGTGGTGCTAACGTGGCCCCGAGATCCCCGGTGGGCCGTTATTGCTGTCTCTGGGGAGGGCTTAGCCTTGGGCGGCCGTGTCCTCAGTTTTCAGCCTTGGCCTCGGGCGGCGGTGGCCTCAGCTCTCGGCCTCGGCCTCGGGCGACCATGGCCTCAGTTCTCGGCCTCGGCCTCGGGCGGCTGTGGCCTCAGTTCTCGGCCTTGGCCTCAGCATATGTGGCATGGGAACTGCCCCCAATCATGTGGGAGCTCGACTGTGCCGTGGCACTCTGTCTGGCCGATTTGAGAGGGCTCGGCAAGCATGATGCTCGGCCATGTAGCCCGGTCATGCTGGGGGAATCGCCTTCTTTGTTCTGTGTTTGGTGTAGCGCCGCGTATCAGGTGCTCGGCCCGGTCCTGGGGGGGGGGGGGGGTAGGTGCTCAGTCTTGGTGCTCGGCCAAGCAGGGATTAAGGTGATGTCATTCTACCGGGGGCTCGGTCGGTTCGGCTCGGTCCTTGGGTTCGGTCTCATCATATCCACGTGGCACTTTCTGGTTGGTTGGGGATTCCTTGACTCATCATGTAGGGTATTTAATCAAGTTAGGATTTTAATTTGACCGTTTCTAGTCGACGATAAGGAGTTTGAAGGTTTTTATTTGATTCTTGATGAAACGAAAGATTGCTAATATAATCTTTGGAGATCAGATGCCAAACCTTAATCCTGAGAACCGACGTTTGGGAAGACGATTATCTTGGGTTCTTCAACCTTTGACCCCGTTGCCTGACTGAGTTCTTCGTCGTCCACTCCTCTGGTTTTTCCTTCTTTATTTTTTTTTTAAAAAGAAGAAGGATCTGTGGTTACAAGTTTAATTTCTAATTCAGATCTGAACTTTCTTCTTTGATCCAATTTTTTTCCTTCGTTTTTTCAGCAAACAAGAGATAAAACAAACTGAATCTGTTGCAGGAAAAATAAGAAGATGAGGGGGTGGGTAGAGTTGCATGAAAAATAAGAAGAATGGGAAGTGGCGAATAGGGTCGCAGGAAGAAGAAGATGAGGGAGCGGGTGGAGTTGCAGGAAAAATAAGAAGAATGGGAAGTGACGATGGGGGACGAGGAGAAGAAGAAGAAGAAGAAGAAAAAGAAGAAATTGGGAGGAGGAGAGTCGATATTTCTAATTCAACAATGAAATGATGTTATTACCCTTTGATTTTGGGACCTCTAAGCACGTGCTCATTAAAGTTCCCGCATAATTGGTTGAAAGTGATTTTTAACCAAAAACCATAAACACCTTTCAATCTATTTTTGATTTTTGGGTTTTTTCAATCTTTTTTAAATAGAAACAGGCTCCATAAACGATACCAAACACAACCAAAAACATTTTTGAGGCAAAAATCAAAATTAAAAACTATACCAAAGATGACCTTAAATCAAACCCCAAAGTGAAATAACAATTTTAACCTCAACCAAAAATTGAAATGACAATGGAGGTACCCTACGTTTGTAGAAAATGCACTTTAGATACCTGATACCCTCTCTACTTCTGCTCCTCTTCTTCTCCTTCTTCTTGTTGCCACAGCCACAGCCATGATCGAAACCATGGCTGCAACTCCCATCTGAGGCAAATCAGTCACCGCATGGAGGTTGGACTGTTGATAGCTTCATCGGAGCTCCGTGACCGTTCGGTGCTATTGACTAATATAACGGACTGAAATAAGCACTTCGATTAAATCAAAAACTCTACACCTAAACGCTTTACTATAACATCGCAGAGATTCGAAAACAAAGGTAGCGTCAAAGCATTGGCAAAGCAACAGAGACTCAGTGGGGAGCTTCAATGGCGGAGAAGCCACAACCGGTTCACGTTCTGTACTGTCCGGTTTGCAGTCTCCCCGCAGAATACTATGAATTTGAACCGGGTTTTGAGAAATGCAAGCCCTGGCTGATTGAAAACGCTCCCGAGCTGTATCCCGATCTCATCAAAGGTAAAACCCTTATTTTGTTTTGTCTTATTTGATCTGGTGTTGTTTTGAACTTTGGGAAGTCCAAAATCTCGATCTTTGTTATTGGAATGGCATTCGTCTTATACTCTCCCATGAAGTTGGTATATTCATTTATTTAAATTTTGATAGTTTCAGAAACAAATGAGAAGGAAGCAGATAAGGTTTCCGCACAGCTCCACCAATCGATTGGAATTTCTACCGCTAGTGTTGATGGGTCCACTGGTGGTTTTCTCCATTCTCGGTTTAGCTATTTGAGGAAGAGGGAGAGGGAATATTCCCTCTCCGATTCCTTGTTTTAATTAAAAAAAATAAAAATAAGACCACACATATCCTTTTAGGGTTTTTAGATCAAGGGTAAAAAAATAACTTTACATGATCAAGGGTAGTTTAGGGATTTAAAAATATTTAACTAGCTGACATCATCCCTTAACAGTATAAAACTAAAGGTGGGGACTAATTTTTCATATTGGGGTCTAAACTAGGGAGTGATTTGAGTATTTTCAAAAATCAGGGGTGATTTGAGTTTCATTTGAAAACTAGGGGGTGATGTGTAATTTAACCTATTAAGTTTGATGAGTGATGACTATGGATGTCCTACACTCCTACTAAACCACTAAACCAGAAACACAATTTAGATTCACAAATCTAAAAGATTATTCAATGGTGAGTGGTGAAGAGATGGGGAGCCCGCTTAAAACCCATAAATGCAAATGGAAATTTATGGGCAACCATTTTTTATTTTTTTCTCTAGCCAACTTTAGAGACCAATTTTAGGGCTACACCGGTTAGAGCCCGTTTAAAGACCATCTAGAGTTAAACAACCCCATTATTTTTAATATGAAAGGGAAAAAGTTTTCTGTCCAGGAGTGTGGCCTACGCTAGCACTCCCATGAGTCTATCTCTCTCCTCTCAATGTGAAAAGACATTTCTACCACCTTATTTTAAGGAGGACAGAGATAGACACATGGGAGTGTTGGTGTAGGCCACACTCCCATACAGAAAACTGCTTCCCAATATGAAATTAATACTTTGCTCATCAAATGAACAATGTGCTTATTAAAAAGTAAGAGTGAATTTGTTTACACCCAGATTTTGCTCCACTCTTTCATGGTCAGGAGAGGGCTCTCGGCCACAGGGTACCTCGACCAAGTGGGTTGACCGAGACATCATGGCGCTTTTCGATCAAAGGTGGTTTCATCGGCCAAGGTGGTGGACGGTTATTTCCACTGGCGGTTCTTAGCAGTTTGGGTTGGGCAGGTGTGTCGGCCTAAACATGGTGCGATTATGGCCGACAATCAAGGAAACCGTTTCTTGCGGTTATCTTTACCATATAAATAAGTAGGAGGAGCAAGGAAGAGGCATCAATCAAACACACAACAAACATGCATTTTACATGTCTTTATTTTCCTTGTACTGTTTTCTTTTTCTTTCATGATGGTGTGAACTTAAGGTTTTTCTTGTTTTCGCTTTATGCACCCTTATGATTTGCACTGTAGATCATTCACGACAAGTAATCTAGAGTGCAATTCCAGTCCATTGTCAAGGTCATTTGTCTCTCTGCTATCTTTGAGAAGTCCTCGGAGTACTGGGGCACGAGTAGAACCCTAGACCGCCACGATTGTATAGAGTGTCTTGCTCCATTCTAGCCACACCACGCTAGTTGAAGGAACTTTGACCCAACATTTTTGGCACACCCGGTGGGACTCTCGATAGCGATGGTGGTTGAGACTAGAGTGAGTCAACGTAATAAGGATAGCAGTACTGATGAGTCTGATGGTGGAAATGCTGATTAGCTAGTCGCGCAGGGTGAGCAACAGTTGGATGCTGCTGTACCCCCTTTCTTGGTTGTACTGTTGCAAGGGCAGGCCCGCACGGCCGCCGAGACACAAGGGTGACTACAAACAGGGATAGAGGACATGAAAGCCATTGTGGCTTCCATGACCCAAGTCTACAATGGCACCCAAACCCGGTTCGAATAGTTTGTTACGATGTCTCTGGCCCAACAGCGGCGGCCTCAAGTTACCCAACTCCGTATTGGTCAGACCCCGGCCGTTCAAGTTGGCAATGCGATAGGGACTGGAATCGGTCTGCCAACCGCCAGAGAGTTTATCCCAGTGTTTTTCATCAGGCCGGTAGTGCGTCCAGCCAGCCAGCACGTCCAAGCGGTGTGACAGTTAGGACCTCACTCCCTCAGAATGGGGTTACTACTCCGGCATTGTAGATTGGAAACCCGATCGTGCCGGTCACCACGACTGGTCCAACAGCAGGTCCCCAGGTCGAAGGAGAAGAGCGCGCTGGGCGCATGAGTACAAATTTTTATCAAAGGTTGGCGGTGTCCAGGATAAATCTGCCAAAGCCAGAATGGTCGTATGCCGGTCACTTTCCCCCGCCTCCCAACGAGGGGCAGGCAGAGGTCCGACCGAGGCAGCCGGTGGTTGCGGATCAAACCAATTAGGTACTTGTTAATCAGGTAGATTTGACCCGATTGATCCAAGAGCAAATTAATCCCTTGCTTCGGCCTATTACCCGACTGATGTATAAAAAGCCCTGCCCATAGCATTACGACCAGTTGGATTTTGGGTATAATCAGAAAATTCCAAGAGCAAATTAATCCCTTGATGGGTGATGATTATTGATGTCCTACACTCCTACTAAACCACCAAACTAGAAACACAAAATTTAGATTCACTTTTTTTTTTTTGGTTGGTAAATACAAAATTTAGATTCACAAATCTAAAAGATTATCCAATTGTGAGTGGTGAAGAGATGGGGAGTTTGTTAGCTGACTCATCAGCTGACTCATTCTTGCACATGTTTGTAATGTTATATTTGTAGGTAGGATTTCCTATATTTGTAAACTATAGAATAGGTAGGAATATCTTTATTTTCTTTCCTTTCTTTTGGAGTGAATCACTCCCTCTCTTTGTATATTTATTCAACTTACTACTCAATGGAATCACACAGATTACCACCAAATCAGTCTTAACATTGTATCAGCCTAATACCGATCATGAGCTTCTCTAATGGCTCCGACAGCCTCTGACCCAACTTCTCCATATTTTCTTCATAATTCCGACCACCCCGGCACGCCGCTGGTCACACAACTTCTCAATTGCGACAATTTTCCGACATGGAGTTGTGCAATCACCATGGCCCTTCAAGCTAAGAACAAAATCTGCTTCATCGACGGTTCTCTCCCACAACCAGCCGATGATTCTGATGATCTTCCCACCTGGACACGCTGCAACTCCATGGTCACATCATGGTTGATCCATTCAACCATTCCTTCTATTGCCGATAGCAACTTATGGAGCACCAATGCCCATGCCATCTGGGAAGACCTATCTGCTCGTTTTTCTCAACAAACTGCACCCCATATTTTTGAGATACGGCGCTCCATCTCCACTCTTTCACAGGGGACTGATTCTATTTCAAAATATTTTACCTTATTGAAAGCCCTTCGTGATGAACTCGGTGCCTACCAATCGTTGCCTACATGTACCTGTGGTGCCATGACTACATTTCACTCATTTGTGGAAATAGATGCGTTGATTGATTTTCTCCAAGGCCTGAACGATTTGTTCTCGGCGGTTCGCAGTCAGATCCTTTTGATGGATCCCCTGCCAACCATGACCAAAGCATATTCACTTCTTCTTCAGGAGGAACGCCAACGCTCTTTGCACAGCTCGCGCTCCCCTACCTAGGATTAGGTTGCCATGGCAGCCCAGCAATCTACCACCCGCCCTGAACGACCTCGCTATCACTGTAATTTTTGCAATATTGATGGACACTCTGACTCCCGCTGTTTCAAGCAACATGGCTACCCGGCCAACTAGACCCCGCGCAACAAGTCTGGCAAGTGCACTGCTACACCAGCGTGTGCCCCACCTACTCCCCCCGCTGCCCACCTCTCACAATCTTCAGACCAGGCTTCTCCTGCCCCCATGGCCTCCCTCACTTCTGATCAGCTGCTGCAGCTCCTATCCCTCCTCCCTACTGGTACTCCCCACCCATTAGCCCATGTCGCAGGTACTGCCTTAATGGTCCTACCCTCCCCCTCCTTATGGATTATTGACACTAGCGCCATAGATCACTTGGTTTCCGATCTGAATTTTTTTTCCGCCTCTCACCCATCCCCCTCTACCATTCGGCTTCCTAATGGGTTGACAGCCCCTGTTACCCATGTTGGAACCGTTTTTATTTCTCCCAAATTGCACCTTACTGATGTCATATATGTTCCATCGTTCACTTATAATCTTTTATCAGTTAGCAAACTTACTGCTTCCCCTGATTGTATTCTCACCTTTTTGCCTGATTCTTGTCTTTTTCAGGACCGACGGACGAAGATGATTTTTGCGATGGGTAAGCGACATGGTGGTTTATACTTCTAGGATCCCTCGGTTTCGATAGCTTCCACCACTACCTCACCCCAGTTCGACCTTTGGCATTGGAGACTCGGTCATCCGTCTCCCTCTTTATTCTCTTATTTTAAAAGTTTGGATAATTCTGTTTCTTTTTTACCTAAGCATGTATGCACTGTTTGTCCCCTTGCTAAACAAGCACATTTACCTTTTAATTCAAGCATGATTTCTACTACATCTCGTTTTGATCTTATCCATGTGGATGTTTGGGGCCCTTATCACACCCCTACCCACTCTGGGGCACATTCCTTTTTAACTATTGTTGATGATTACACTCGCACCACTTGGGTATTTCTGATGAACCACAAAACTGAGGTGAATTATTTAATTTGGACTTTTTTTCTCATGGTAAAAACCCAATTTGATGCTTCCATTCAAAAAATACGCTTCGACAATGCGCACGAATTTTTTAACAAAGATACCTTTGCCTATTTCACATCCCTTGGGGTACTTCAAGAATCAAGTTGTGTTTACACCCCTCAACAAAACGGTGTTGTGGAGCGTAAACACCGTCACATTTTGGCCATTGCCCATGCCCTCCGCTTTTAAAGTGGTCTACCCTTGGAATTTTGGGGCGACTATATCCTCACTGCATGCTATCTCATAAACCGTTTACCCACCCCTGTGCTCAATGGGCGTACCCCCCATGAACTTCTTTTTCATAAGCAACCCACCCTCTCCCACCTCAAAGTATTTAGCTGTCTTTGTTTTGGACGTTACACTTCCATTCGCCACAAATTTGACCAACGCGCATTACCGGGAATTTTTATTGGGTACCCTCACGAACAAATAGGTAATAAAATGTATGACCTCACTTGAAAAACATTTTATGTTTCTCGGGATGTAGTATTTCATGAATCCATATTTCCCTTCCATCTTCACTCAAACCCCACCATGACACCCTCCTCAATATTGCCATTACCCATCCCTGATCACGATGAACCCTCCCCACCAGCCATTCTGGATGACCCGCCCGCCACCCCTGCTGCCCATCCACCAACCCCACTCCCCCCACCCGTGGAGCCTTCCCGTCCTACTCGCATCTCCAAGAAACCGAGCTATCTACAAGACTACTACCTCTCACTTGCTCAAGCAACAACATCTTCACCGGTCAGTTCAGGTACTGCCCACCCCCTTGCTCATTCCTTATGTTACACCCATTTTTCTAACACTCACAGATCTTTTCTCACTGCTCTAATTGCTACCTTTGAGCCTAGCACTTTTGCAAAAGCCATGAAATTTCCAGAATGGCGCGCTGCCATGGAATCCAAAATTAATGCTCTCACAACCAATCAAACGTGGTCCCTTGTCCCACTTCCAGATGGTAAGCACGCTATTGGTTCGAAATGGGTATTCAAAATTAAACAGAAGCCCGATGGTTCAGTTGAGCGGTACAAAGCCTGCCTTGTTGCCAAGGGCTATACCCAAGTCGAAAGGGTTGATTATCATGACACCTTTGCACCAGTTGCCAAGCTAGTCATTGTCCATGTTCTACTCACTGTTGCCATTGCAAATGCTTGGCCTATTAGACAGCTCGATGTCCACAATGCATTTCTCAATGGGGATCTTACTGAAGATGTTTACATGCAGCCCCCACCCGATTATCGACGCGAGGGGGACAACATGGTTTGCAAATTACAACGGTCCCTAGATGGTCTTAAGCAGGTCTCCCGCAGTTGGTTCTCTAAGCTCTCTACTGCCCTGATTGGTTTTGGCTTTACCCAATCCGAGGCTGATCATTCCTTATTTTTTTAACATCGGGCACCCGCATCTGTGTTTGTCCTTATTTACGTCGATGACATCCTTATCACTGGGTCTGATGCCACATTACTTCAGGCCATCAAGGGTCGCATCTACACCCAGTTTCATACGAAAGATATTGGGCCTCTCAAATATTTCCTTGGCATTGAAGTTGCCCGTTCTCAACATGGCCTCTATCTCTGCCAAAGGAAATATAGTTTGGATATTTTGGATGATTGTGATCTCATTGGTTGTCGGCCTACTGATTTTCCAATGGAGCAGAATTTGAAACTTTTAGATACATCAGGGCCCATTCTCAGTGACCCATCTCCTTATCGACGGTTGGTTGGTCGCCTCATATATCTCACAGTCACAAGGCCAGATATTGAACACACTGTCAATATTTTAAGCCAATTTATGCATCAACCCTGTCAACCGCACCTTGACGCTGCACATCGATTACTTAGGTATCTGAAGGGCACACGAGGTCAAGGTCTCCTCATCCCTGCCAAGAAAGCTCTTAAACTCAGTGCTTACTGCGACTCGAACTGGGCTAGTTGCCTGATGACTCGCCATTCCACGTCTGGCTATTGCATATTTCTTGGCTCCGTTCCCATATCTTGGAAGACAAAGAAGCAGGTCACTATCTCTCATTCTTCCGCAGAGGCCGAATACCGCACCATGGTTGTTACTACTTGCGAGCTCACTTGGCTTACGTATCTCTTACATGACCTAGGTCTACCCCCTCTGGCGCACATTCCCCTCTATTACGACAATCAAGCAGCTCTGCATATTGCTGCAAGCCCTGTTTACCACGAGCGCACCAAACACATTGAGCTTGATTGCCACGTCGTCTGTAAGAAATTACAACAGGGACTCATCCACACCCTCAAGATCTCTTCATCCGACCAGCTTTTCGACCTGTTCACCAAGTCTCTTGGGTGCACTCAGTTTCTACATTTACGGTCCAAGCTGGGCATTCGTGACCTTCATCCTCCACCATGAGGGGGACTGTTAGCTGACTCATCAGCTAACTCATTCTTGCACATGTTTGTAATGTTATATTTGTAGGTAGGATTTCCTATATTTGTAAACTACAGAATAGGTAGGAATATCTTTATTTTCTTTCCTTTCTTATGGAGTGAATCACTCCCTCTCTTTGTATATTTATTCAACCTACTACTCAATGGAATCACACAGATTACCACCAAATCAGTCTTAACAGAGCCCACTTAAAATCCATAAATGCAAATGGAAATTTATGGGCAACCATTTTTTATTTTGTTCTCTAGCCGATTTTATAGACCAATTTTAGTGCTACACCGGTTAGAGCCCGTTTAAAGACCGTCTAGAGTTAAACAACCCCATTGTTTTTAATATGAAATTAATACTTTGCTCATCAACTGAACAATGTGCTTATTAAAAAGTAAGAGTGAATGCAATTTTAATTCCAAAATTGAAGCAGCTCCTAAGCTATTTCACTATTTCAGATGAAATTGATTTCAATTTCTCATAAATAAGGTAAACCATGTCATACCAAAAACACCTCAATTTCTGATCCCAAAAAATTAAGTTTGAAAATCATACTAAATCAGCCACTAAAGTATAGGTGCATGAGAGAGAGAGAGAGAGAGCGACAGTACAATGGTTACATATGTTTACGTAATAGTATGATATATAATAGGGGAATTATTAACGTAACAAGGGTCTGTTATTTATCCAAACATAACAAGACACCTAATGCCCTCTTAAAACTACAAATAAGGATGCAGGTGGAAATAAAATTGTAAGGATATTTGAGTAAAATCACACTTACTGTTGGAAAATAGAAGAGACCCAAGAATTTTAACTAAATTTTTTATGAAAGGGTTTGATATGCCATAATTTGTACTTCAAATCCTGACCTTACACGTGGACCCTGCAGGTTCGCAAGCAAAAGGAAGTTGAGGGCGTGCTGGGAGAATCCCGCTCACGTAACGGTTATGAAGCTAGGCCCACTACAGCAGTTGCGTAACCACCAAGAGAAGGTCCCACATGCATCAAGAATCTCGGAGATCCCAAGATTTGTGGGGGATCACAACCAGAATGGGAGTTTCCAAAAATGGTGCAACCAGAAAAGGAAGCTATTGAAACAGGAAGGATCGCCCGAGATCCCATCCATCACTATAAATTAAGGGCTAGACCCTCATGTAAGGGGACTCAATGGACAGTATTCAATGATTAGTAAAGAGAGCATATTATCCCTCAGTCTCACCTCTGTTATTCCCAATTCCACCTAGTTTCTTCACTAGCACATCAGTTGTGCCGCCGATGGATTTCTCTCCAGCATAAATCTTTGCACAACATTTGGCGCCGTCTATGGGAACGAAAAATGGAGACCTGCAAAGATTCCACTATGACCAACATAAGAAACCAGTCAAGGATCACTTGATCCGCAGCTGCCGTAGCGGCTATTCCTCCTCCAGGACCTTCTGCCGCTGGTCAGGGAGGAGCCTTAGCCCGTCCGACTGCTTCCCGACAAGAAGGTGAAGATCTTATCCCAGAAGACCAGGAGCTACCTTGTCAGGAGGAGTCTCAGCCAAGGCTCCCAGGGGACCCACCACGCTACATAACGGTGGAACAGTTCGACGCAATGCAGGCCCGCTGGGATGACAAGATGGAGCAGATGTTAGAGATGCAGCGCGGTCTCCTACAGGGGATTCCCATACCCCCACCTCCACTGCTGAAGAAGAAAGATCTCGTTTGCCGGAGTATAGCGAGAACCATTTCAATGCAAACAACACCCGACGAAGGAACAGGGAGATGCAGGGAAACACCAAGAATCAAGATTCACATATGACGAAAGTTGAGTAAGCCATAAACAACAAAGTCTTGGAACTCCAAGACCAGATTCAAGAAGTCATAAGGGGAAAGAACCAGGCCCCGATTCATAACTTTCACTTCACTACGGATTTAGCGTTAACGGACGAAGTACGGCTTGAGCCCCTCCCAAAAGGGTTCAAGATGCCAACCATAGAGCAATATGCAGGCACCACGGATCTGGAGGATCACTTGGAAACTTTCAAGTCCCTCCTATTTTTTCAAGGCGCTTCTGACGCTATAATGTGCAGGGCTTTCCCCTCCACCCTGAAGGGAGCAACGTGATAGTGGTTCTCTCAGCTCCCTCCACGATCTCTCTCTAATTTCATAGATCTGGGGCTGGCCTTCTTGGCTCACTTTGTGAGCAATAGAGTTCACAACAAGACAGCCGCCAATCTTCTGGCCATAAAGCAGCGCCCCGATGAATCCATCAGGGGTTTTCTTACAAGGTTCAATAAAGAAGCCCTGGAGGTATGAAACTTGGACCAAATGGTGAAGTTCCAGCCATTGCGTAGCAGAATTCGAGATGTCGAGTTGAAAAAGTCCTTAATCATGGATGAACTAGGAGACATGTATGAGTTGTTTTCAAGATGTGAAAAGTATATCAACTTAGCTGAAGTTCTTACGGCCGAGAAAGAAGACAAAACCGAGAAGAAAGCCCAGGAATAGAAAGAGGAGATCCCCCGAGAAGTTGGCACAAAACGTAATCGAGATGACAAGGATGGTAGAAAAAGGAAAGATGATTGGAAAGCTTGGGTCCCCAAAGCTGCAGATCTAGAATCTGAGCCGGTCTATACAGCTCTGATTTATTCCCGAGCGTATTGAATGAAATTAAGGACCAGGTGACCCTATGATGGCCGGCTAAGATGGTCAAGCCGGCGCATGAGCGCAATAAGAACAAGTACTGTCGCTTTCATCAAGACCATGGTCACGATACCGAGGAATGCAGACAGTTGAAGGATGAGATAGAGCCTCTCATCCAGAGAAGGCGCCTAGGCTGATTCGTACAGAAAGAAGGGAACGATCGGAGGTCAGATTATCGTGCTCAGGAGCTAGAGGGAAGACAAAGATCACCCCCCGGAGCTGATAAAGAGGAACTACACTAGGGTAAGCCCCATACCGAGAATTTACCCTTGAGGGAAATAACAACCATATTTGGTGGCCCTGGCATGGGAGGAGAAACCTCAAATTCACGAAAGCAACACGCTCGGAATGTACTCTAAGCCGAGGCAACAGTCAAAAGGAGGAGAACCGATTATCACATAATCTTCTTCGATGAAGTTCTGATATTCAGACTCCTCATGATGATGCCTTGGTGATCAAGATGATTATCGCCAACTGCACGGTAGGGAGGATCCTGGTGGAAAATGGGAGTTCTACGGACATCCTATATTATGATGCCTTTGAAAAGATGCTTCTGAAACCCGAGATGCTGAAAAGAGTGGAGTCTCCCCTATATGGTTTCAATGGGGCCCCAATACAGGTGGAAGGATCAATTAAGCTGCTGGTTACAGTGGGGACGGAACCTAAACTCTTTACGGTGATGATGAACTTCCTAGTGGTAAAGGTGAATTCCACGCATAATGGAATACTGGGGTGGCCAGGACTTAATCCACTGCAAGCGGTGGTTTCAACCCCACACTTAGTGATGAAATTCCCAACTAACCACGGGGTAAGGGAATGTCAAGGAAGCCAAGTGGCGGCCTGTCGATGCTATGAAGGATACCTGAGAACCAAAGGAAAAGAGCCACAAATGCATTTAATCCACTTGGATGACAACCGAGATATTGGTGAGCAGGAGAGGAGTGAGCCAGCCGAGGAGTTGGTCCCCATGGAGATAGTGGAAGGGGATGCGACGCGTACTGTCCAGATAGGCGCAGGCCTAAATGGCAAAAGAAAAACTACCCTCATAAACTTCTTAAGAACAAACGCAGACTTATTCGCCTGGTCCGCTGCTGACATGCCAAGGATAGACAGAAAGATAGCTAAGCATAGGATCAGTGTATACCCAACTGCCAAGCCAGTGTTCCAGAAGAAAAGAACCTTTGCTCTTGAGCGACAAGAAAAAGTGATCGAGGAGGTAACCAAGCTGCTTGAGGCCGGCTTCATCGAGGAGGCTATCTATCCAGAATGGCTTTCCAATGTTGTAATGGTGCCCAAGCCAAATGCCAAGTGGCAAATGTGTATTGATTTCACAGATCTGAATAAAGCTTGTCCTAAAGACTACTACCCTTTGCCTCGTATTGACTTATTGATAGACGCCACGGCAGGCCATGAAATGCTTTCTTTCATGGATGCCTACTCGGGGTATAATCAGATCAGGATGTATGAGCCTGATATGTTGAAAACTTCTTTTATCATGGGGAGGGATACATACTGTTATATTCGCATGCTTTTCGGATTAAAGAATGCCAAAGCTTCCTACCAGCGCTTGATAAATTACCTGTTCAGGCACCAAATAGTACGCAATATGGAAGTTTATGTAGATGATATGCTGGTAAAGAGCTTGAAAGCACAAGATCACATTGTAGATTTGAATGAGGCATTTCAGGTTTTATGGTCTCAAGAAGAGGGATAGAGGCAAATCCTGTGAAGATCAAGGCTATACTAGAGATGCATCCCCTAGAAGAGTTAAGGAATTACAAGAACCCATGGGAAGAATAGCAGCGCTCGAGAGATTTATCTTAACCCTAGGGGATCGCTGTTTGCCTTTTTTTAAGGCTCTCAAGAATAGTGCAAGGGAATGGGAGACTAAATGGGCCAAGCTCACCTTCGAATGGACCGAAGAATGCCAGACAGGCTTCACTGAGCTAAAAAGATATATGATGCAGCCACCTCTGTTGTCAAAGCCAGGACCAGGGGACACATTGCAGCTATACTTGGCTGCCACTGCTGTTGCAGTTAGCACGGTATTAGTCCGAGGAGACGGACGGGCCCAAAAATTGATATATTATGTGAGCAAGGTACTCCTGGACACCGAAACCGGGTATAGCAGTGTAGAGAAATATGCCTACATGTTGGTTACGGCGGCTCAAAAGTTAAGGCCATATTTCCAGGCTTACACCATTAAGGTGATCACCAACCAGCCTTTGAAAAAGCTATTGGCCAAACCCGACCACTCAGGAAGGCTAGTAGCGTGGTGCGTAGAGTTGGGGGAGTTCGACATCTATTATAAGCCCTAAACTGCTATAAAGGCGCAGGCCCTAGCGGATTTTGTGGTGGAGTGCACACTCCCTGAAGAAGAAATCCCCACCATTGCGGAGCCTGAAGAGGTGGTAGAAGAGTGGACACTATATGTGGATGGTTCATCCAGCGCACAAGGGTGTGGGGCAGGATTGATACTAGCCAACCCTGGAGGGTTCCTTGTGCAGTACGCGCTGAGGTTCAAATTTCAGACAACCAATAATGGGGCCAAATATGAAGCCCTGATTGCAGGACTGAAATTGGTGTAAAGTCTGATGATAAAGCGTATCACCATCCATAGTGATTCACAACTGATAGTTAATCAGGTCAAGAGGGAGTAGGGGGCAAATGATACACCATAATTTGTACTTCAAATCCTAATCTAACAAGTGGACCCTCCAGGTTCGCAAGCAAAAGGAAGTTGAGGGCGTGCTGGGAGAATCCCACGTGCGTAACGGTTATGAAGCTAGGCCCACTATGACAGTTGTGTAACCACCAAGAGAAGGTCCCACATGCATTAAGAATCCCGGAGATCCCAAGATTTGTGGGGGATCACAACCAGGATGGGAGTTTCCAAAAATGGTGCAACTAGAAAAGGAAGCTATTGAAACAGGAAGGATCGCCCGAGATCCCATCCATCACTATAAATTAAGGGCTAGACCCTCATGTAAGGTGACTCAATGGAAAATATTCAATGATCAGTAAAGAGAGCATATTATCCCTCAGTCTCGCCTCTGTTATTCCCCATTCCACCTAGTTTCTTCACTAGCACATCAGTTGTGCTGCTGGTGGATTTCTCTCCGGCATAAATCTTTGCACAACATTTGGCGCCGTCTATGGGAATCACGAATGTCCCGGTACCTGAGAAAAGTGCAGGACCTGATCACAAAATTCAGCCATTTTGAGATACCTCAGGTACCCCGAACATAAAATGCATCTGCAGATGCCCTCTCTAGGCTAGCTACCTCTGATTTTCAAGACCTGGGCAGAATCGTGTATCTAGATGTGCTCGGTACTCTGACCATAGAACAATCCAAGGAGCTATTACCAATCGAGGTGGAACCTTGCTGGATGGACCTTTTAGTCAACTACCTCCAGGAGGGCATACTGCCCACCGACAGGAAAGAAGCAAAGAAAGTCAGAATGAGGGCCGCCCGATACACGATAATAGGGGGAACACTATATAAAAAGGCATTTGCAATGCCCTATTTGAAGTGTCTCTGACCATCTGAGGCAGAGTATGTTCTTCTGGAGATACACACAGGCATTTGTGGACAACACTTGGGGGGCATGGCACTCACCCATAAGGTCATTAGACAGGGATACTTTTGGCCGAATCTCCGTAAAGAAGCAATCAGTTTTGTCCGCAAATTCCTGAAATGTCAGAAGTTTGCACCCATCACGTGCCAACCTGCAACAGAGCTCACTTCAATTTCAAGTCCATTGCCCTTTGTCCAATGGGGAATGGACATACTGGGACCCTTCCCCAAGGCATCTGGAGGTAGACAATTTGTGGTGGTGGCTGTCGACTATTTCACCAAATGGGTAGAAGCGGAAGCTTTGGCAACACTCACCGTAGCAAAGGTTTGGAAATCTTCCTTCATGCAGTTATCTACAGGTATGGAATCCCGAGAACCTTCATTACTAACAATGGAAAGCAGTTTGAGTAAAAGTTCAAGGAATTTAGTGACCACTATGAAATTCAGCTAAGGAAGACCTCAGTAGCCCACCCCCAATCCAATGGACTGGCAAAAACAATGAACAAAATTTTATTAGATGGGATCAAGAAAAAATTGGAAACGACCATAGGTTTGTGGGTGGAAGAATTGCCTAACATTCTATGGGCATATCGGACAGCCACGAGGTTGGCAACTGGCGAAACACCCTTCATGTTGGCATATGGAACAGAAGCAGTACTCCCGGTGGAGATAGGAGAAATCTCGCTGAGGGTGCAACTCTATAATCCTAAGGTTAATGATGAAGAATTAAGAATAAACTTAGATTTGTTGGAGGAAATCAGAGAAACAGCTCGGGTAAGGAATGCAGTACACCAACAGCGGACAGCACGCCACTACAACACAAAGCCGAAAGCTAGAAGGTTCCACCAGGGAGAGCTGGTCCTACGTAAAGTAGAAGCCTCAGACCCGAGATCCATGAGAAAGTTATCACCCAATTGGGAAGGACCATACAGAATCTCCAAACAAGTAGCCCCAGGAGCCTATCATTTGGAGACCTTAAAGGGGGCAGCAATACCACGATACTGGAATGCAGAGAACTTGCAAAAATTTTATCAATAAAGTTCAGTTTCCAGTTGTTTGAATCCCAAAATTGTCATTTGTTGAAAGTTCAGGCCACGACTAATAAAGACATCAGTGATTAATCAAAAAAGTTAATGGCAACCATAATGACTCTTTGCAATATTATTTTTTTAGTTACTAATGATGTGCTACCCTCAACATAATGGTGAGGTGCACCATAGGGGCGTTTCCCCAAATCAAAGGCAAAGTCACCCGACCATAATGGTGAGTTGCACCATAGGGGCGTTTCCCCAAATCAAAGGAGATGGTAACCCGACCATAATGGTGAGTTGCACCATGGGGGCGTTTCCCCAAATAAAAGGAGATGGTTACCCAACCGTAATGGTGAGTTGCACCATAGGGGCATTTCCCCAAATCAAAGGCAATGGTCACCCGACCATAATGGTGAGTTGCACCGTAGGGGCGTTTCCCCAAATCAAAGGAGATGGTCACCCGACCATAATGGTGAGTTACATCATAGGGTTCCCCAAATCAAAAGAGATGGTCACCCGACCATAATGGTGGGTTGTACCATAGGGGCGTTTTTCCAAATAAAAGGCGATGGTCACCCGATCATAATGGTGAGTTGCACCATAGGGAATTTAAGGCCAAGCCACACAAAAATAAAGTATGCAAAGGAAGGATACAAGGAAAATTGCTCGGACAACGAGATTCTTGTATTAGCATTCCAGTCTGCCAGTACAAGTATGCCATGATTTAGGTACAAGCTTACAAAGCAGTCATAGCTTTCAAATACAAGTACACAGTAAGGTTTACAAGTACACACATGAAGCTATGCTCGGTTTTAGAACAAGCTCTCCGAGAGGAGAAAACGTGGCAAACTAATAGGGGGACTACGACTACAGGAGGAAACTGACTTCGTGCTCCCGAGCAGAAGAAAGCTGATGAAAATTAAGCACCGAGGATCGCAAAGTGTGAGACAGGGGTAGCATTAACAACAACATCACACAGAAAGATACTGAGCTTGACATTAGTCACGTAGCACCACCTACTCCAAAGCAATCTCGAGAATCAAGAGGCCGCTGCTTTGCCAAATGGGATTCACCATTAGTACGTTGAAGCACCAAACTAGCCCTATTACTACTCCTCTCAAACCACAGGAAGTGAGGAGTCCGAAGAACACTAGGCGTATAACTGGCTTCTGGTTCCCCAACGCATTGACAGATCCACACCACCACCCACCAAATACGTTAACAATGGAGTTAGCGGGAAGCACCCTCCTCAAGATTCTCCACCTCTTTGATGCAAAATTCCCTCTCCAAGAGTTAGCAAAGGGAAGGCACACAGAGAGGGACCATCACGGCCCGTCAACCCAAAAGACACTGTGTGTCGATTGAGGATCGAAGCTGTGAAGGCCAATGTCGATTGAAGATTGAAGCCGAAAGTAGCACTTCTAAGAAGGTAAACCTTCAAAAACATGCAACCTCTGCATCTAAGAAAACCACGGCAACCAAAACACCATAAGAAGCACAGAGTTTCTATGGAACGGCAATGGGAAGACAACATTGAAGAACCCATATCTCCCTGGGGAGCAAAAGTGTGAAGGATTCCAGCCCCATTTATAGGGCAAAACGACGGTTCAAAGGCGAAAGAGAATATTAAGGGAGCCACTACCCTGCTTAATGGGAAGTTACACACAGGGCCACGTGCTCCAACCCCAATGGACAAACACTTCTCTAAAAACTGGAAGGGGTGCGATTACCTGGACGACAATTCGGCTTCTGTGCCAGCTCCATTAATGGCAAAGTATGTGAAACATCATTCAAATAAGGAAACAATAAATGTTAGCGTGGGGAATCTAGAAAAAATCTCTGAAAAGAGGATTCGTGCCATAATGGGTATTTATGCCAGAGAGAAGGGAAAACGTCACCAGAAGCCAAGGAAAAAGAAGGATTTGACAACTCAAGAAAAGAAAAACTCAGTGGTGTAGATTCAATAAATTCTGAGCATAAAGCAAAACCCACCATATACATTAGAGGGGCAAAAACCGTTACCTGAGATACAACCACAGCAGTTACAGGTGTGTGAGCTCGGGACGAGGTGGATTAGGGGGCAAAGGCCCTGGAACATTCTGTGGAGGAGGAAAAAAAGGTATGGATAGTATTAAGGGGTCAAGTACAACCTCCCGTACTGGAACACGGGTCAAAACCCAATCTTATCTTCCCTCAATTAAAATAGGGGGCAACCTCCTTCACCTGGTTATATAGGCGTTGGGCGCCTTCCAGAGCCTTATCTTCACATAAACTCTTAAAGGTAGCCGACTGAACCACATGGTTGATCGTGAGGGTCGCCGCAGCATATTTCTCAGCCCAGAGATAGTCACTGACGTTATCCATAATATCCCGAGCAAACTCCAGTCTGGCTAGTAGATCTTCCTCCCAGCACTCAAGGGACCTATGATCTTCCAATTCTGCTTTCAAACGAGAATTACGCTTCCTCAGTATAGCATTAGCTTTGTCATATGCTTCTATCCAAGATTGCAATTCCTTGTCATGCTCTGAAGCCTCCCGAGCCACGATACCGGACAAGGGAGGATGATCCTAGGCAAAAAAGGGGTAAGGAGTCCTGGTCGGATATGCAACCAGACAAAGAAATCCAAAATAGCAAATAAAACCCGTGGCCATTTTCCATTAACTAAGGTGCGCAGGATTACAAGAAAAAAAAAACAACGCAATAGCATCTAACAGAATAGAGAAATTAAACCATAAGGGTGTCCACAACATCTTCGGGGGTCAAGAGGGCAACTGGCGTGGTTGACAGGGCTGGGGAAGGATTCTCCTCTCCCTGCTCGACACTCAGCATAATATTTTGCTCGGGGGCAGTCTCAGGAAGAACAAAAGTCATTATTTAGCCAGTTTTGCTGGTAGTAGCTCCTCTAGGGCTGACCAAAGAGCTTTGCCCACCGGCCTTGTTGAGGGGCACCTGAGGAGTCACAAAAGAAGAGGGACGAGGGATGTCCAATTTTCCAACCGAAGAGGCAGGCTTATAGGCGCCCGACTCTAACCGTATAAGCATATTCTCCACTTCGGATATCCCCTCGAAGTTGAAATCCGGTTGCCTCTCCTTCACTTGAACCCAGATGGAGTGAGCAGTCTTTAGCATAGCCAGAGAAGCCGTCGCCATGTGATGAACCTTGCAAGCTTCAGATTCAAGATATTCATTAAGGGCGTTGGCTCCAACATCATTAACTTGAACCTTCAGGCTATCAATATCAACTTGCAGATCATGGAGCAATTATTTCTTCTCTACCAGCTTCTTCTTGACCTTCCCATAAGAGGTTGTGGAAGATCGGATTTGCCCCTCTGCCTTTGCCAGACTCTCCTGAGCTGCCGCCATCGCTTTCACTACAGAATCTTTTTCTACCCTCAGAGTGGTCAACTCGTTATTCAGGAGAGAGGTCTGTTCATCGTTGTACTTGACAGCCTTCCTTAATGCCATCATTTCCTTCTCGGATTCCTGGTATACCGAGGTGACCTTCCTCTTGTGCTCTACCAACTCCGAAGCAAAAGCCAAAGCCTAAAATGGAGAGAGAATGAGGGTCAACAAGTGGGGAGGAATAAGTAGGGGTACAAATCGAGACAAGAACATCACCTCATAGGCCAGTGTAAGGGAGGATTTCTCCAACGTCTCATCGAACATCTCAGAAAGCCAGTCCTGGTTTGTTGGGGCCACGCAATTCAGAACCATATTCTCGGCAGTCGCAATATTGCCAATCACCCTCTGGTCGTTGCTAATGGACTATCGGGGAACAAACACCTCGAGATTGGCCTTACCCTTACCCTTGTCCCTCTTGGTATTATCGGGGGGAGGAAGACCTTTCAGGATCGTGGAGGACCCCTCCTCCTGGGAAGCCAAGCCCAAGCCAGGGGCCTTCTCTTTACCCGAGGAAGCTTCCACAACTTCTGTACCTCGGGCAGGCACGGGGGGAGGCTTGAACGATCCCTTCTTTGGGGAATCCTTGCCCAGCTTGGTGGAGGGCACCTTTCTCTTCTTGCTCTTATCCAAGGGGGCAAGAACTTTATCCCCAGCAACTTAAAGGTCTTCCTTCTCTATGAATGATGCAAGGGAATCCAAAGGAAACTCCACTGCAGCCAACAAAAGGAAGGTATCAAACAAAGAAAAGGTTATAATACAAACTGAAACACCCCGGGAAGGGGGAAGGGAGGAGCTCCTGAGATACTAAGATGCTCACCCCGCTCCAGCTCGCCCATATCCTAGACATCGATAACCTCTGCCCTGATGCGGCTCCTATCTGCTATCATCTTCTCCAAAGTCGCCTGATCCTCAGAGTCCAAGGGTGGAATTTTGTTCCCAGTCGTAGTATCAGGGTAACTCCATGCGGTGGGACACCCAGGCCCCTCACAGACTGCCCAGAAGAACCTCTGCTTCCAACTATGGTTGGACAATGGAAGAGAATCCACTACAGGTACACCACGTTGGCAAAAATAGTACCACCCGGGGTGGCCACTATTTTGATTCAAGGTAAAGCACCTGATAAATAGGGCAGGGGAAGGGCGTTTTCCCAGCCAAAAGTACTTCATTAAAAAGGCCCCCACACACCTCCAGCCATTGGGAACCAGTTGGCTGGTAGCTATCTTATAATGCCTGAGGAGTCGACCCACAAAAGGAGAAAGGGGATATTGAAGTCCAGCTTCAAAGGCATCAAGGATAAGCCCAACCTCCTAGGGTCGAGGCTGATTCAGTCTATCTTCGAGAGAGGGAACTCTGAGAACAACCCCCTCTGGAATCGCATAGACATTTTGGATCTCCAAAAGGTTATAATCAGTTAGAATGGAAGGAATCTCGTCAACCCCTTTTCCAATGGTAGGATCCTGTTGTGGTTGTTGAACTCGATAACCCCTCCTTCCTAGTCGTTTCATGGAGTCAAGGCTGGGGGTGTTGGCAAACACACCAGTGGAGCTCCGAGGAACAAATGTTGAGATCCTAGAACTTGCGCCTCCTGCTAGGGGCAATCGAGGGGAGATTCCCTGGTTTCCTTCTTGGGCAACCCTGTGGAATAATCTCTTACCCTCATCTAACAGGGATTCTACTTCTGTGTCATCTTTGAAAGAAGAATTTCTCTTGGCCTCCCCATTTCCCCAGAGCGGATATAAAAGGAAGAGAAAGGAAATGTAAAAAAAAAAAAGAAGAGAAGAAAGAGAGGAGAGCACTTACTTGGGACGAAGAAGATTACAATTGAAGGAGATAGGAAGGCACAAAACGATGCTATGGCAAAACTAGAAGAAATATCTCTGGTGGAAGAGCTTGAAGACGATGAGATGTGAAAACTAAAGAAGGCTGAAACATTTTATACCCATAGGGATACCCTCATAACGCCCATTAGATCCACCTGCTCAATTACTTTCGATGGACCAGATGACAGGGAGAAGAAAGGACCTAGACCTCGAAGGAAGAGCATCATCATCAAAGGACACCGGGAAAGCAAGGAAGTTTAAAAATTAAACTTTACGACGTCCCATCAATCTCCCCTCAAAAGGCACAAAAAGCGACAGATATTTCGCTCCCACATGCTAACCGTGGCTAGTGGCGGCGCATGTATAAATAGCCAATGAAGGGTAAAAATGCTTAGAAGAGGAAGAATCATCTCCAATCAGGCCTGGCTCCGTGGTAGCCAGACCCAGACAGGCAACCCGAGTTTCGGGTAATTCGTCAAGGCTCATCGTCGATACTTATCAAATTACTCCCTGCACCTCAATCGAGGTAAAGGGAGTAGGGGGCAAATGATACGCCATAATTTGTACTTCAAATCCTGACCTTACACATGGACCCTCCATGTTCGTAAGCAAAAGGAAGTTGAGGGCATGCTAGGAGAATCCCACGCGAGTAACGGTTATGAAGCTAGGCCCACTACGATAGATGCGTAACCACCAAGAGAAGGTCCCACATACATCAAGAATCCCGGAGATCCCAAGATTTGTGGGGGATCACAACCAGAATGGGAGTTTCCAAAAATGGTGCAACCAAAAAAGGAAGCTATTGAAATAGGAAGGATCGCCCGAGATCCCATCCATCACTATAAATTAAGGGCTAGACCCTCATGTAAGGGGACTCAATGGACAATATTCAATGATCAGTAAAGAGAGCATATTATCCCTCAGTCTCGCCTCCGTTATTCCCAATTCCACCTAGTTTCTTCACTAGCACATTAGTTGTGCCGCTGGTGGATTTCTCTCTGGCAAAAATCTTTGCACAACAGGGTTAAAATGTAACTCTCCCTCATTTCTCTCTCCTCTCCACTCCTCCCTCTTCGACTGCGAATGAACTCTCCCTCACTCCACTCTCTCTCACTTCCTCAACCTACCGCTGCTATGACCATCACACGATGGATTTTTGTTCTTACTTCCACCTCTCACTCCTTTACATTTGTCAGAGTACCCATTGGAGAAGGCAACAATTATCTTACCCCACACTTGAGCTTTGTAACTCCCCCGCCCCCGTCCCCTGCATACTGGTGGGTTGGAAGATAGGAGAAAGAGTTGACACAAGAAAGAGAACCTAGGACATGCTTATGGCATTGTATTTATAAACACCAAAAAATTTCTCACGAGACAGCATATGTGCTCCAGAATGATCAATTATGAACAACAAGGATCACATTTAACATCCCCAACAATTCATCAAACCTCATAAAAATTCAGTTGCAGAAACTCTTTACGAATAGAAGTCATTGAAGTCCTTTTTTTCCCCATTGCTTACAGTCTTTAATTTACTCTTTAGTGCTCGACTTTAATATTTCCAGTTGTTTCTCTTTCCTCTCATTAAAGTTATCAAAGCTCCATGCACAAACACATCCGACTAAGCTCGTCTTATCACCAAAACTGTCTTACTCTAATCCCATAATCCTCCAAAAACCAATTGGAGGGAGATGCGACAAATCTTTGGATTTTTTTACTGAAAATGTAGAGGCTTTGTCATCTTCAAGTAATTTGTTTTTTGGTTGTTTTTTCTTGGCAGCAGCTACTTGTTCGAAGAAAGGTTTGACTGAGAGTCTGTTTACAGCAAGTTGGTAAACATTTTATTTCTACATTCAGTGAACCACTGTAAGTACCGTGGTCCTCGGGACGAGGGTTCCTCAGCCTCTTGGCCACAAGGATTGGCTTTGATGAATAATGGTGTATCGTTCTGATATATCATCATGGGGATTGGGATCATGCTTTATAAAAAAATGGAGTCGCCACCTAGGGTTAGGGCCTAGGACCCAATGAGTGTAGCCCCATCCGAGGTTAGCAGAAAGGGCTATGTGATTCCATATGGCCTGGTCAGAGATTTAGGGTATGTAGTCAGGTTACGAGGGTGGGAAGGTGTTAGGCACCCACCTCACCCGGATAAACCGGTCTTTCTACTAGATGTTGGTTTTCGAATGTTCTCCCTTAATAAAATATCCTATACTAACATGTAAGGCTAAGTTATGATGCACTAATCATGACAAAGAAATAAAAATCATGTACTATGTACACTAAAATGAGTTACTTTAATTGTCTACATTATGCCAAATATAATGAGAGGGAAAGAGACAGATACCTGTCTAGAAATGCAAGAAATAAATGAAAGCGCACCGAGGATGAAATATGTGATGTCCCACATCTGAGGTGGAGACGGACGATCGGCTTGTCTCTCTCTTGTCAGACAGAGTAAGGACTATATGAGATGGGTTTTGCTACTCAAACTTCAAGCAGAGTAACGGCTATATAAGGGATTCTTGTAGTCTGTATACAGATAGAATAACGGCTGTGCAGGGGGTTTTTCGTTATCCGTACACTGACGGGATAACAATACCCAAGAGCAGAATCGCCGTGGTGGGGGAGGGTGAGCAGTACCTCCTTTAGCGTTTAGTAAAAGGGTCTAATAAGTCATTTTAGAGATATTAGGGTGATTTGGTTCAGATGTAGGGACAAGAGTCCTTCTTGAGAGAGATACCGATGTCTATCCATGTCCTATTGTCATCATCGCCGGGGGGTGACAAAATTCAGTGTCTACAGTTTGCCCCTCTTTGGCCGAGGCCTGTGCCAATAGCCGAAGGGTAAAGACAAAAGACCAACTAATTTTGTCACCAAGAGCATGTACTGCTGACGCTTTGCTCAAAGGCGGCAAAGTTGCCAAAATAGGTGGTTAATCACGATGAAATCCTTCGATAAACCTCAAAAGAAAATTTTGGGAGTAACCAAATATTTATTATATGAGGGTAAGATGGCACCACTCAACCAGAGTTGCCAAACAGGCTGCTAATCACGATGAAATCCTTCGATAAACCTCAAAAGAGAAACTCGGGAAAAACTAAATTTGAGGGTAATATAGTACCACTCAATTAGAGTTGCCAAACAAGTGGTTAACCGCGATGAAATCTTTTGATAAAAAAAATCAGGAATAACCAAATCTTCATGATAATACCGATCATTCAGCAACTCAAAGTAATTTCATTCCACACTCTTTAATCGGGTGACCCATCTGGTCACACGTCTAAGAGTAACGGTCTCCATTCTGTCATTTCGCACTCTATTATCAGGTGACCCATCCGGTCACACGTCTAAAAGTAACGGTGTTCATTCTATCATTCCGCACTCTATTATCGGGTGACCCATCCAGTCACACGTCTAAGAGTAACGGTCTTCATTCTGTACTCTTCTGGCTAGTGACCTTTCGGTCTTTTACCTGAGAGTAACAGTCGATCCGAATGGTCAAAAATCAAAGACTCAGACGGTCAGGAATCTTTTACTAAATTTTGAAGAATCATCCATTAAATCTTGAAAAAGATTCAAATGGGTTGGAATAATTCGCTAAATCTAGAAAAAGATTTAGATAAATTAGAAGTTAATAAGGAAATGACTCCACTTAACCGATAGAGAATGTATGAGGGTGATATGGCACAGCTTGACCAAAAATCAAAATTTAAGGGTGATAAGGCACCGCTCGATCGAAAATTAAGTTTTGAGGGTGATAAGGCACCGCTCGACCGAAAATCAAGTTTTGAGGGTGATACGACACCGCTCGACCGAGAATCAAGTTTTGAGGGTGATACGGCACCGCTCGACCGAGAATCAAGTTTTGAGGGTGAGCAAAAAAATCTTATCTGAGAGTCAGAGGACTCGACTAATCTGGATTATGAGCAAGAGGACTCAATCGGTCTTGAGAGCAAGACGAATTGATTGTTCTTAATTTATCTTGAGAGCAAGAGGACTTGATTGGTTCTTGAGAGCAAGAGGGCTTGATTGATCTTAATTTATCTTTGAGAGCAAGAGGACTCGACTGATCTTGGTTGGGAGCAAGAGGACTCGATTGAGCTTGGTTAGGAGCAAGAGGACTCGATTGATCTTGATTGAGAGTGAGAGGACTCGACTGATCTTGGTTGGGAGCAAGAGGACTCGACTAATCTTGGTTGGGCGCAAGAGGACTCGACTGATCTTGGTTGGGAGCACGAGGACTTGATTGATCTTGATTGAGAGCAAGAGGACTAGATTGGTCTTGATTGAGAGCAAGAGGACTCGACTGATCTTGATTGAGAGCAAGAGGACTCGATTGATCTTTTATGAGCAAGAGGACTCGACTGATCTTGGTTGGGAGCAAGAGGACTCGACTGAGCTTGGTTAGGAGCAAGAGGACTCAACTGATCTCGGTTGGGAGCAAGAGGACTCGACTGATCTTGGTTGGGAGCAAAAGGACTCGATTGATCTTGATTGAGAGTAAGAGGGCTCGACTGATCTTGATTGAACAAGAGTTAGTATGATTCATGATAGATGATTGGAGTTTATGTATGAGGACTTTTCCTCAACATTTAGGGTTTTCCCCCTTTTCAGGGCCGTTCTTGAAAATATTTCTGTTTTAGGTTTTTTTTTTTTTATTCTACAGGGTAAGACCCTCTTGATGCCGAAGAAGTATTATGGTGCAGAGAAGGTGCTCTCATGGTATAGACATCATTCTATCGATGATGGCACGTGGAAAGCCACTCTTCAGTCAATCTAAGACAATGGTATGACATACTTATAGCCGATCTGGCTGACCTGTGGAATGACACACTCCAGTCATTCCGAGGGAAAGATATGGTTTTAGTGAGGGACGGGTCTCATCTGAAATGCTTACTGGGGAATGAGCCATTCACGAGTTTTGACAATGGTTGGACGATAAAATTATGCGCAAGTGCAGAAGTGGTCAAGAGATCACGACGATCAGACCATACATGAGTCCGATAGTGGCTAGATAAAATAATGATTTGGATGATAAATTGTCCATGGGTTTAGACTAAAAAGGATCGATTTGTACATGAGTACAATGGAACCCAAAAGATTCATGGGATGATCGAACTACACGCGAGTATAGAGAGGATCAGAAAGTTCAATGATTAATTTGTACATGAGTTAAAGGAGGATCAGATAATGGATCAATCTTGAACACGAGTACAATGAGGATCAAATGATGGATCAATCTGTACATGAGTACAATGGAGACTGAAGATTCACGGGATGATCGATGTACACACGAGTATAGTGAAGATTAAAAAATGTTAATGATTAACTTATACACGAGTACAAGGAAAATCAGATAATGGATCAATCTTGTACACGAGTACAAAGAGGATCAGGATGATGGGTCAATTTGTACATGAGTACAATGGAGACCAAAGATTCACTAGATGATCGAACTACACACAAGTATAGTGAAGATAAAAAAATTTAATGATTAACTTGTACACGAGTACAAGGAAAATCAGATAATGGATCAATCTTGTACACGAGTACAAAGAAGATCAGAATGATGGGTCAATCTGTACTTGAGTACAATGGAGACCAAAAGATTTATAGGATGATTGAACTACACGCGAGTATAGAGAGGATCAGAAAGTTCAATGATTAATTTGTACCTAAGCATAATGAGGATCAGATAATGGATCAATCTTGTACATGAGTACAATGAGGATCAAATGATGGGTCAATCTGTGCAAGAGTACAATAGAGACCAAAAGATTCATGGGATGATCGAACTACATGCGAGTATAGTGAGGATCAGAAAGTTGAATGATTAACTTGTACACGAGTACAAGGAGGATCATATAATGGATCAATCTTGTACGCGAGTACAATGAGATCAAAGATTTATGGGATGATCGAACTACACGCGGGGAAATTCAACGATTACCTTGTACGCGAGTACAAAGAGGATTAGGATTATGGGCCAATCTGTACACGAGTACAACAGAGACCGAAGATTCATGAAAAGATCAAACTACACGCGAGTATAGTGAGGATCAGGAAATTCAATGATTACCTTGTATGTGAGTACCAAGAGGATCAGGATGATGGGTCAATCGGTACACAAATGCAACAGAGACCGAAGATTCACGGGATGATTGAACTATACATGAGTATAGCAAGATCAGAAAGATCACAGAGTGATCAAACTATACGTGAGTATAGTGGGATTGAAAAAATCAATGAATGATCAAGCTATACACATGCATAGCAGGGTTCAATAAGGTCAAAGGTTCAATCAATTTGTACGTGAGTACAGCTGGGACCAGAAGATTCAAATGATAATCGAACTATACACGAGTATAGCAGGGATCATACGTGAATCTGGTATAATCGAAAGATCAAACTAACAGCGATCCAAAAAACCAAATGCACATGAGTACAGAAGTGGTTAAGGACTTGGTCAAACTGTACATGGGGCCAAATCATTGGAGATCGAGTTGTATATGAATTCAACAGTGATCAGATAGTGTCCAACTACATGTGAGTGCAGGAAGTATGAGGGTCCGATGGAACTAACTGATCAGAGCCTAGACTGTATACGAATTCTGTCATGATTGGTTGAGTAGGTTGCACGCAAGTGCAATGGAAATAAGAATTCAGATGGTATATGATCAAGGCATTGGTTAGGAAAATGCAATTCTATGCATGTGCGGTATCCATGATGACAATAGAAAGGAAGTCTACCATTAAAACTTAGGTAGTTGCATTATGATCCAAAATGCAACAAAAAAAAAAACAATCTTATGCAAGCAATTTTTCATATTTATATATATATATTTTTTTTTATTTTTAGTATGCAAAGGGAATCATAGTCCTAATGCAAATTATGTCATGCAAAAAGAAAAACATAACACTATGCAAGTAATCAATTCTATACAAATGTTTATGACACAAATACAAGCAAGTGAAAAGTAATCACATACAACCATAGACACTTATCAGATATTCTCCATTTTTGTGTTGCACAACACTTGTCCTTCACAAAAGCTTAGTGCACAAGTATACGTTACCAAAAAAAATACTTTGGCAGAGAAATCTGAGATTCACTCAACCCCTTTTTTTTTTTAAGAAACAATTTTATTTGTGAGAGAAATTTATTTTGAAAACTTATGGTTATTCACATTCTGACCTAGGAATGCACAATTCCACATAGACATATTATTCTCATCCCGTTACACACGTAGACTCGTCAAACATCGCTTGTCCAACATCGAATGGGTGTGGGGTGAATTTTTGACAACGCGAGTCAAAGGGGTAAATTGAGAGAATGTGTATGAACAAGATGGGTGGATAGGTCATTCTTCCCTCCCTTCATGGAGAGTCATGGCAGTTTATCCCAGATAGTATCATCCTTCTCTACTTGTACGATCATTTTATCTTTTAGGCTGAGACTCTTCATGATTGGGAGTCGATCCTCATGGACAACATGCCCCTTTAATTTCACATGCTCTTGCCTGGTGGATTGCCCCAAGGAAACAAATCATTTTTCCTTATGCTCCTTTGTCCTTCTTATCTTGGATAGAGATTGCCTTAGTGACAAGTTAATTCTTCTGGTCGTCTTACTGGTTGAGAGGGTGAGTACAATGCTGCTGGCATTTAATCCCCTAACCATCTCTTCAGAAATCTTCATGATCTTGGTAGACGTGCTTCTTTTTTTTCACATCATCGGATCGCATCAAAGAGAGAGGGATACTAGTGGGAAAGGGGAAAAAATAGAAATATGATAGATATGATGCAAGTGAGCAAAAATGAAAAGTATGGACGAATGAAAAATTGTACATGTGGGAGGACCGAACTTGATTATCACTTCATCAAGTTGCCTACGTACCCCAAATAGGGATCAGGTCGAACGTAGTTCAGGACAAAGATGCCTTAATGTCAAAGCCTTGATAATTAAGTTCCATCATAGCCAGGTAAGCTCAAAGCTGTGGATGAGAGTCTCATCACCATTTCGCCCGGGAGGGCTTTACTAGGTTGTAATGGGGCTTAGGACTGGGTTCCAAAGGATGGTAAAGGCTCAAATGTGCCCCTAGGGTCTAACCATGACTCGACACTTCTGCTCCCAAAACTTTACCAAGATTCTGGTAACTGAACTTGTTGGGGAATGTAATCAAGAAGTTTGGCAATCCCTCTCGTGTCTCAATTGAAGACTTTGGTAATTTTAACCCTGATAATTTTGACAATATTGTCTCCGAAGGAAAAGTAGCTATTTTTGCCCCATGGTCTAAGTGCTCCCAATTATTTGCAATGCCTTGAGCCAATGCATCCTCTCTTCTCTTTTTTTTTCTTTTTTTTTTTTTTAACTTTCATTTTTTTTTCACTCTTTTTCTTTTGACTATCATTTTTTTTTTTAACCCTTTTCTCTTTTCTTTTTTTTGAACTCTCTTTTTTTTTTTTTTTTTTTTTTTTTGCTTTTTTTTTTTCTTGTTGAGATTGGCCCAATTTTGATTGTGGAGACGGAGCTACTCTTTTTCTTTTCTTTTTTTTAAATCCTTCGAAAACGTATTGCCCTTTTGACATCTTACTTCACTGAGAGACCTCTTCCGGTTAGACCCTAGAAGCTAATGGGACATTTTGATGAGCAAGAGAATATATGGATAATGAGGTGTGGGTGGGCCAAAGTGAGTTTTGCTAAGGCACAACTGAGGGACTAGTGGATTTTATTGTCTCAGGGTTTATTTGAGATGACTAGCGGCCAAAGGGGGCCTCCCTTAATAGGCTTTATGAGATGAAATCTTCATCCAGGCTTCTGACTCGTTGGAAGGGGATCAGATGTATGGAAAGCTCCAGATCTTTAACCATCAAGACTTTGACATTGGAAAAAAGTGTAGTAATTTCTTTTTTTTTTTAAACTAGCAGTCATGAGATCATCATAAACTATTATTTGGATGAAAGAGAAAAGAAAGAGAACGAGTAGATGGACGAGAGAACATATTCATTGATGGCTAATAGAAAATACACGGTGGATGAGTTTACAGAAGGAAATTTGACTGAATGAAAAGACCTAAAGAACTAAGGGATCCAGACCCGATGATGTCTTCAGTGCGATCCTGTCTACACAAGAGTGAAGTACTGCTACTACTTTGTCACTGGACTATGCAGTTTGTACCATGAAAAATGCCCTTCTAGCTAGAGCTGAGTGTTGGGTCCATTTTAAGTCGGCTAGCAAAACTGATACTCATCAAGTTAATGATCGTAGTTTAACACCTTCGGACGATAGTGATGTCCTCAATCAGTGTCCGCCCCTGTTCCATCGGAGGAATATGGAAAACTTTCTTCGGCTATTCTACCACTTTGCAGACTGGCAATGTAAAAGAAGTATTTTCTTTTAAAATTGGTGGTAGGATCAAAAGAATTTTCCCATAATCCTGGAGGAATCTGCTCCTTAGGGACTCCATTAATCTCACATAAATGATTCCTTATCTTCTCCCAATCATCCTTTCTGTATCCTCTATTAAAGAAATCCACCAAATTGAATGTTGTACCAAAATGAAAGGTGCAGTGAGGTTGACGCATGATCAGATTCGCATTTGGTTCTTCTCGTGACTCCTGTATCCAATAAGGGTTATGGAACGTATAGAGGACATTCCATTTTGCACAACTGAATAATTGCTCGAGCCATTGAGTCTATGTCTGAAACCGAAGAAGAAATTTCATTGTGTTTGACCGAGGAGGAACAAATTCTGGATGCAATTCGTCCTGGCTCATATAGGTCAACAATTCTAGAACACGAAAGTTGAATGCTACCATGTACCTTTCGCAAAGGTACAAAAGGAAACAAAGGGCTTCAGTAGACAACTGATAGAGGTCTCTTATGCCGAAGATATTGAAGAAAGGATAATCTAGATGGACAGGAAGTCCTCGGAGGTCGTCATTCCATTGTTGAGGAGAGTAATTTCATGAAACAAATCTAGGCAATCTTCACTCCTTGATTGTAAGACCTGATGCATGATCTGTTCTTGGAGATGGAAAGGTAAAAGGTCAATCCAATATTGCAATCCTGCCAAAACCTCTTTTCCTTGATCTCTTCATGGCCTTCAAACCCATTCAGCTTGGTCATATCAGTTGTTGAAGGAAGAGAGGATTCATGAACATCCTGGGTGAACATCATTGATGGAGACTTTTGACCTGTCACTACCTCTTCTAAAGGAATCAGCAAAGCTTGGATCAAGGAGGTGGGATCAAACCCTTCTAAATCTTCTTCGTGGGCATTGATTGTCTGATTAACAGACTATTGTTTTGCCCCTGGCTTGACTTTTCTTGCTTCCAGCAGGTCTTGGATAGCATGCCCGAGAGCAATGCATTCATCAGTGGGGTGCCTCTCTTGGGTGTGATAGTCACAGTATTGATTTGGGCCATACCAAAATGGTGGAGGATCCCTGATCGAACACGGAGGAACCATGCCCAGAAGTCCCAGTTTCTTCAATTCAGCATATGCAAGAGACCTAGCCACACCCAAATCGGTGAACTCACGTTGTCTTGAATTTGCCATATTCGCCTCTGAATTTTGGCTCTGATATTGCATTGTGTGGCTATACTGGCCATATGCCTTTCTGAACAATTTGTCTTCAATACGCTTCCCTACGGCCATTAGCTCTTCAAAAGTCTTGAGGTGTTGGTAGTAAAGGCAATCGTGATATTCTCCGTATAGATTCTCCAGGATCATCTCCACCTGTTCTGCTTCTGTCGGGCGATTCCACATCTTTACGACCTTCTCTCTAAAACTCATAATGAAATTGTAGAACCCTTCAGTAGGGCCTTGCCTTAGTGTCTCCAACTCTCTCTGTGTGACATCTACTTCAGTGTTGTATGAGTACTGCTTTGTAAAGGCTCTCACCATCATTTACCAAGTCTGAGTCTGTGCCTGATCTAACTGTGTCAACCATCGCAAAGCAGGTCCAACAAGTGAGTACAGAAAAGTCTGCCCCATTTGATTTTCCATGAGGGCCCAAGATTTAGCCACTATAGCAAAGATTTTGAGGTGAGCTTTAGGACCACCTGAACCATCAAATTTATCCAATTTCCATTTGAAGTCTTCGGGTATCTTTCCTTTAGGGAAGAATTTCAGGGAAGAATACCAAGTTATCTTTAGGCTCCTCGCGAACCGTATCCTTAACAGCGATTTCAAGCTTTTCAACTTTCTCCCTCATCATACGCTCCCTTTCAGTCTCAGGATACTCCTGAGTTACGTTGATCACGGCATCTTCTTCTACCATGACAATCCTGGTGGGTACCCTAGGCACTGTCGGGACTACTCTGCAAGTCATAGGCTGAGCATGCTCCGACTCCCTGAAAGTAGGTATTGTGCCTCCTTGGGAAATATCTCGTACTGTTTGTAAGATTTTCACCGTAAATTGCTTCATCTCTGCCACCTCAGCCTTTAATTGGTCCATTTGTCGACCTAACTGTACTTCGGGTGGATCACTGCCTAACGAATCCATGGTGATTCTATCCGGGAAAAGCCTGATCGAACTCTACCTCACGATGTTGGGTGGAGAAGGGGAAGTCCTGAACACCTCTGAATTGGATTGGACCAATTTGGGTTAGCCTATTGTCATAACGGGCTCACGCAGGTAACAGGAAGTCTTTTGATGTGAATTATGCTTTACATAAGTTAGAGAGAATTATTTCAGGCCACAAGGAATTTACTTGAGTATGTAAAATATTTTTTTATTTTAAACATTTTTTTGTATTTTATTTTTATCATTTTTTTGTATTTTATTTTTATCATTTTTTTTTGTATTTTATTTGGCCTAAGTAATCAAAGTCATCATTGGAGCTTCTGATATTGTAGAAGTTCTCTCAGACCATACTTCAAATGCCATCGTCGCCCAAACATTTCTTAAAAAAGAAAGATAAACAAACAAAGAAGAAAGCCAAGTTTCAGGTTCTTGATGATTATATCTGGAATCAATACGAGGTGCTCCTTTTTCGAGGGACATGTAGGAATCCATCATACGGGAGTGGGCTCCCATCTTTCTTCGAGGGACTATCGCGGGACTATGGAATTCCTTACTTTGGGCGGCGTCTCGTATTGAGGCCAGATTAATCATCAAGCGACCTTAAACTCGATCTTTCTTACAGCTAACAAGGGTTAGTTTGTGTCGCACCCTAATCATATATGGTCTATTTTCCTACATGATGCATGTAAGGGGTAGGCTTGATAGGATAGAAAAAGGTCACCCATGACAGAACCGATATACCTATTGCTCGTGGTTGCGAATTGCGGGTACGTGGTTCTTTTAATATACCTGGAGAGTAGGTCACTCAATCTCAAAGTAATCATGCTAGTGTTTTTTTTTAATGGCTAAAGCATCCCACAGACACTAGTGAATACCCTCGCTGGTGATTCTAAACTTGTACAAGAATATCAAAGGTCAGAAGCCACAATTACCCATGACTACTCATGGGGTCCAACGACTAACTACGGGGATAAGAGTGTTCCCATACAGTGTGTATGTGCACAAAAGTGGTACAGGAAGCAGCTATCATCCGATCTCAGAGTACTTAGTATGATGTACCTCACCTCCCTGGGGGTAGAGGTACGACAGGGAGTACCCTCGTCGTTTGATTTCACTTCGAGCACTATGCATGATGCAGTTAATACAAACAAAAAGGTTAGCCAAACATGTTATCATACAAACAATGCATAAGGGAGAATATTCTTGCATTTAACGAGAGTATCTAGTGTTGAAAGCTTGACATGATCCCCAGCAAAGTTGCCACTGTAAGTACCGTGGTCCTCGGGACGAGGGTTCCTCAGCCTCTTGGCGATAAGGATTGGCTTCGATGAATAACAGTGTATCGTTCATATATATCATCATGGGGATTGGGATCATGCTTTATAAAGAAATGGAGTTGCCACCTAGGGTTAGGGCTTAGGACCCAATGGGTGTAGCCCCATCTGGGGTTAGCGAAAAGGGCTACATGATTCCATATGGTCTGGTCAGAGATTCAGGGTAAGTAGTCAGGTTACGAGGGTGGGAAGGTGTTACGCACCCACCTCGCCCAGATAAACCGGTCTTTCTCCTAGATGCTGGTTTTCGAATATTCTCCCTTAATAATATATCCTATACTAACATGTAAGGCTAAGTTATGACGCACTGATCATGACAAAGAAAGAAAAATCATTTACTATGTACACTAAAACGAGTTACTTTAATTGTTTACATTATGCCAAAAATAATGAGAGGGAAAGAGACAGATACCTGTCTAGAATGCACGAAATAAATGAAAGCGCACTGAGGGTAAAATATGTGATATCCCACGGCTCAGGTGGAGACGGACGATCAGCTTGTCTCTCTCTTGTCGGACAGAGTAATGACTATATGAGATGGGTTTTGCTACTCAAACTTTGGGCAGAGTAACAGCTATATAAGGGATTCTTGTTATCTGTATACAGACAGAATAATGGCTGTGAAGGGGGTTTTTCGTTATCCGTACACTGACGGGATAACAATACCCAAGAGCAGAATAGCTCTATGCTTGGATGGATAACCGAAGGATCTACCCACGTCGAAGAACTCCACTCACTCACATACTCATGAGGGAAAGACGGAGGAAAAGAGAGTGAAAAGGGGGCAAAACAAGCCCTGGAGGGTCTCCCTACCCGAGAAAAGCTTGAGAAATGAGGGAGGGGGACCCTCCTATTTATAGGGAGGGGGGACCCTCACCCTTGGCCGGATAAGCCCTCCACGGCACCGTGGGGGACTTTTCCACGTGCCATGGGTGATATCAGCAGGCTGATGTCACACCATGGCGCCTTAGAAATCAAGTACACATCCCCACAGTGCCGTGGGAAGGAGCCCACGGCGCCGTGGGGGCGCAATACCACTTTTCGTTATTTTTTAGGTTTTTGGCTCCCTTCTGACTCTTCAGAGGACCACCGTGGTGGGGGAGGATGAGCAGTACCTCCTTTAGCATTTAGTAAAAGGGTCTGATAAGTCATTTTAGGGATGTTAGGGTGATTTGGTTTAGATGTAGGGACAAGAGTCCTTCTTGAGAGAGATGCCGATGTCTGTCTGTGTCCTATTGTCATCATCACCTGGGAGTGACAAAATTCAGTGTCTACAACCACATATTTATTTGCTTAATGGTATCCGGGGTTACTGGGAACTGATGTATGCATATTGAATTCAGTGTTTTTAGTGTAATTTTTTTTTTCTTTTGGTGTGACATGTATAATATAATGCAAAAGAAACTTTTCAGAGTAATTTTCAGCTTATTCTTATTTGAAATGGTAAGGTGTAAAGTTATGACACCATTATTCTTTTATATAATGGTTCTCATGTTTGTCATTGAGGTGTTGAATGGGTTCCTATAATAATTAGTGAAACACTTAAGAATGAATCACTCCCATGTTCACATGATTAGGATTGATGTACTGACTCTAACAACACGAACCATTTTTCATCTCTCTCTCTCTCTCTCTCTCTCTCTCTCTCTCTCTCTCTCTCTCTCTCTCTCTCTGTGTGGCTATATTTGGAAATGAAGATCTAATAGGCTAACTGTGGATTGGATTTGTTGATGTGGAACTGAAGCATTGTTAAGTCATTATTAAATAGTAATGGTAAGTAGATGCTAAAATATGCCATCTTTGAATTTTAATGATAATTCCCCTATTTTTTATGACTGTTCTTATTCAATCAAAAATGTTCTCATTTGCTTTCTTGTATGGTCTTACAATTTCTCCTTTGTTTCCAGAACTTGATCTTAGTAAGGATTCATATTGAAACATATTTTATTCAATTAAAAGTGCTCTCATTTGCTTTCTTGTGTGAGTCTTTAGCTCAAATAGGTAGAGTACTTGGGGATTCCCTAAGAGATGGTGGTTCGAATCCATCAAGATTCATTGAATTTTTTATTTTTTTTTGTGAATTATTGTGACATGAGTGCAAATGACAATTGTAGGCATTATAACTCAAAAGAATAGTCAAATATGTTGAAACGACCTTCCAGTATACCTTATGGAAAAGAAAGATAAAAATCCCCTACTACCTTTATGGCTTTTCAACTTGTCTAGCAAAAAAAAAAAATCATTAAATAAGTTGCAAGGATGAGCTACAAAGAGGATCCTGAAGCTGAAATCTGGAATTTTTTTTGGGGTGCATTAAATATTTGAAGATGTAGATCTTGAGTTCATATTGGCTTCATGTGTCTCTCTGCACAAGCAGGCCTGCGGATATGTGTGTAATTGTTTCCTTCTATGAGCAAAGTGAAGTTGCATAAAGAAAATATATGTCATTTTTTTATGTAGAATTAAAGCTTTGTGAAGGCATGTCCCATTCAACATTAAGTTGCAAGGAGGAGTTACAAAGAGGATCCTAAAGCACTATAACTAAGGAAAGATTCGATTGAAAATGAAAGTACTAATAGATCAACTTTTGCTGGCAGGAGATTCCCACTCTTGCTGAAAATATAGTTTTTGATGAGTTTGGAAGCAGATTAAGTGGCATTTCAAATTTCAACTTGCAGTGGATTTTGGTGGCTCTCAAGAAATTTATTTTCTTCAACCTATAGAAAGTGTTGCCCTTAACCTCAGTAGCATGTTTCAATTGGCAACCTACATGGAAAACCCAACTTTAGGTTGAAGTGTATAATTGGAGCTGGTAAACAGTTTAAACGCTTTCACGGTTTCGATTTAAATGGTTTGGTTTCAGTAAACGGTTTCTGTTTGATTTTGGCACATTTATGTACATCTAAGAGTGTTAAATGGTCCGGTTCAGTTTAAACTATTTAATTAAATGGTCTCAATGTTGAAACAATAATCGAACCGTTCATTAAATGTTTTCACTATTTTTAATGGTTCGGTTTGGCTTCGGTAAATGGTTTTTGTTTGATTTCGACACATTTATGTACATCTAAGAGTGTTAAACGGTCCGGTTCGATTTAAATCGTTTAATTAAACGGTCTCAATGTTGAAACCATAATCGAACCATTTATTAAACAGTTTTGTGGTTTCGATTTTAATGGTTTGGTTTCGGTAAACGGTTTTTGTTTGATTTCGATACATTTATGTACATCTAAGAGTGTTAAACGGTCCGGTTCGATTTAAATCACTTAATTAAACGGTCTCAATATTGAAACAATAATCGAACCATTTATTAAACGGTTTCTGTTTGATTTTGGCACATTTATGTACATCTAAGAGTGTTAAATGGTCCAGTTCGGTTTAAATCATTTAATTAAACGGTCTCAATTTTGAAACCATAATCGAACCGTTTATTAAAAGGTTTTCACGGTTTCCATTTTAATGGTTCGGTTTGGTTTCGGTAAACAGTTTTTGTTTGATTTCAACACATTTATGTACATCTAAGAGTGTTAAACGGTCCAGTTCGATTTAAATCATTTAATTAAATGGTCTCAATTTTGAAACCATAATCGAACCGTTTATTAAATGTTTTCACGGTTTCGATTTTAATGGTTCGGTTTGTTTTCGGAAAATGGTTTTTGTTTGATTTCGACACATTTATGTACATCTAAGAGTGTTAAACGGTCCGGTTCGATTTAAATTGCTTAATTAAATGGTCTCAATATTGAAACAATAATCGAACCATTTATTAAACAGTTTCGTGGTTTCAGTTTAAACGGTTTGGTTTCAGTAAATGGTTTCTGTTTGATTTTGGCACATTTATGTACATCTAAGAGTGTTAAATGGTCCGGTTTGGTTTAAACCATTTAATTAAACGGTCTCAAATTTGAAACCATACTCGAACCATTTATTAAACGTTTTCACGGTTTTGATTTGGTTTCGGTAAACGGTTTTATTTGATTTCGGCACATTTATGTACATCTAAGAGTGTTAAACAGTCCGGTTCGTTTTAAAATGTTTAATTAAACGGTCTCAATGTTGAAACAATAATCGAACCATTTATTAAATGTTTTCATGGTTTCGATATTAATGGTTCGGTTTGGTTTCAGTAAACGGTTTTTGTTTGATTTTGACACATTTATGTACATATAAGAGTGTTAAACGGTCCGGTTCGATTTAAATCGTTTAATTAAATGGTCTCAATTTTGAAACCATAATCGAACCGTTTATTAACTGTTTTCACAGTTTCGATTTTAATGGTTCGGTTTGGTTTCGGTAAACGGTTTTTGTTTGATTTCGACACATTTATGTACATCTAAGAGTTTTAAACGGTCCGATTCGATTTAAATCGTTTAATTAAACAGTCTCAATGTTGAAACAATAATCGAACCATTTATTAAACAGTTTCATGGTTTCGGTTTAAACAGTTTATGTTTGATTTTGGCACATTTATATATGTACAAGAGTGTTAAATGATCCGGTTCGATTTAAACCATTTAATTAAACGGACTCAATGTTGAAACCATAACTGGTTCATTTATTAAAAGGTTCGATTTGGTATTGGTTAACTCATAAACTAATACGGTATTGGATCGGTATGTACAAGGATCGGCCATATTGGACAAATTTGCCCCTGATCTTCCTTTAAAAATAGATTTTTTGACAGATTTACCCCTTGTCTATACCGTGTCGCTGATATGATATCGGGATATTGTATCAGCAAGGTGCAAACCGGTACGGTACTTTGAACCATGGATTTTTTCTCACTTTGGCTTCAATTTATATGAGATAAGAATGACACAACCTTGGCTTCAATTCATTCAAATGGAAAATCTCAAGACCAATCCCAAGAGATCATCTTTAAGGAGCAAAAGAGAGAGATTGAGTGCAATCTCCGTGAAAGGCAAGGAGCAAGAGAGAGAGAGATTGAGATTGAGATTATTCGTAAGAAACCTCAAGAGTTAGAAAAACAGAGTACTGCAGGCTTCTTGGAGATATGTAAATACACCACATCAGAGACTTGGATCAGCCTCAAATAAGGAACGAAAGTCTTTACCAGAGGGACTTATATACCCCTTAAATATTAGGTCAGATCCTCTACAGGAGTAAATATTGCTATTGCCAAAACTGCCCAAAAACAGGGCATACGCCAGATTTAAAATTAACAGAAAATCGCAAATCATGTGAGCTGCAATTGGAGAACGATTGAGAGATGAAATCTGCAGGTATTGTGCTCAGATTCATGATGCTAATTGATGCTTTCTTTCTCGATTCATGTTGTAAAAGAGGAATGGCAAACACCTGATGAGAATGAGAGAGAAGAGTTAAAACAAAAATAAAAGGAGAAAAAAAAAGATCTGCGGGAAATATCTTACCATTAACAAAATGAGGGAGAAGCACCAATTGAAATCTTTGAAATCAAAATGAGGGAGAAGCACCTGCGGCGGGATGAGGCTAGGTTTTCCAGCAGCTTCTCCGGCAAGCGATCGAGTAAGGGAGAAGCACCTACGTGAGAGAGAGGAGAGATCTGCGGGAAAGAGGCAAAAAGAGAACTATAATTGCAATCGTGTATTAGAGAGGTTGTGTAGGTTGTTAAATGATAGAAATATCCTTTTAAAATATTATTTTACATTATAAATATGAGATTTTAATAAAATACTGAAATGTCCAAATTGTCCTACTTAATGATACTTATTTGTTTTATTTTTTATTATATAATAGTCTTTTCACCTTTTTGTTACATTTGGAAAGTAACCCACCCTTGTCACGCTAATAACAACGTACCCTATATAATAATACATATATATTTGCGTATGTATAGAATTATGCAAAATAAGGCCTATGGATTCAGTACCATAATTTATATTTAATATCTTAAATACAAATTATTTGGATTAAAATTATTTCTTCATTTTAATATAACAAAATAACTTATAAATGATAAAAATAGGGCCAAACCCAGCCTGTCCTATGTCCAACCTCAAGTTAGGTTAAGCCCAGATTGAGCCTTGGGACCCAGGCTGGGCTTGGGTTTATGAAAACTTGGCCAGCCCAGCCCTGTTGCACCCTTAATTAGTAGTATACATGTCTTTCTAACTATGGTAAGAGGTTGGCAATTAAAAATCCTAGAGAGGTCTACAGGTCTAGTTCCACTCTCCCACTCTCTCCCTTTCTCTTCCCCCTTAAGCTATAACCTCATTTATATGAGGGTATTTTCTTTTTCTTTTTTTCGCTAAAAGTTTGTATTAAATAAAACAAAAGAAGAGAAAAAGATCTCTACTTAGTGGTGTTTTCTATACCCTCTCATAGGGCATCATGAAATGACGTCTCTACCCCTGGGTAGATACCCAGGCACGCTCCCCCATTGGCCCAGACGCTCAAGTAGAGATCTCTTGCCCACAAAAGAATTACAAGTGAAAGAGAACTCAAAACAAAGTGCTAAGTATATCAATATCTAAGTATATCAAAGTTTAAATGTGGGTGCATCTGTTTGTAACCAAGAAGGTAACAAACAGATTTTGTAACCATACAATTTTACCCTTTATAACTTGAGGTAGCAGCTACTTTAAAGAGGCTAAAGATGTAAATTTCTTATTTTCTTCTCTGTGACTACCCCTCTAATCACGCAATCCTCCGGTCACCCTCCTTGCCGGCTTCGGAGAAATTCCCATGACAAAAGTGAACATCCTCAAAGGAATGTTGATGTCTCTGTTTTATCATCACCTGCAGTTCTTCTTCGTTTTTACTCCTACTTTCATTTACCAGGAAAATAGAAAAAATACAAAGCAACCAATGAATGTCCAAATAATCACTCGTACTATTCAGGAAAAATGAGTATCTACCATGGGCATGGGATGGAATGTTAGATTTGTATCTACCATGAATTTCAAAATGGAAGTCTTTGAAGTTCCATCTTTTCAAGGTTTTGAATCTCATAATTTTCTTTTTCCATTCTCTTAATATCTTTCCCAAAGTAGGAAAATCTGATTCTTCCCCGCAAAACCACAAGATCTTGAAAATTTTCATTGAGATAGTTGTACTAGGGATGAAATATAAAATTTCCAAAGATGGGAGGAAGAAGAGTTCGAATATAGTGAAGGGTTCTCGAGGAGGACTGGGTGGGGCAATTTGCGTGTGAATTAGTAGCGGAAGCTACTAGGGCAATATGGGCCTGAATTAGTAATGGAAGCTACTGTTAGGGTTTAGGGTTTAAGCACAAGGTTGCTTAAAGCATTACACCCTGAGTATCTAGTTTGGAATACCCAGACTGTTGTCTCCAGCTAGTATTTATAGGAAAACTAGGGTTTAGGTCAGATGGGCTAATTACTAGATTACCCTTCACAGCTTGAGTATTAATACAAGTAGGATTATATTAGAACATATGAAGGGATATTACATAAATACCCTTACAATCTCCTCCTATGTTCTACATATATCCATCATACATGTATAGAAACCATTATTCAATCAGTAATATATAAATTGAATATCAATAATCCAATAAATCAAATAAGTAAACTTTAAGAAATAAAACTATGATTTTAGATCAAAACTAAATCCAACAATAAATCCGAAGTTCCACATGCAAGTGGCTAAACCAAAAGATAAAGAAAAGTCCTTGTAATCCATATGACTTTACTCATCAAGTAAGTCATCCTCATTGAGATCCAGATTCAACCGTTCTCCTCCATCTTTGTCATTCTCTGTAATTTGCCAAGTATGAATTTCATAAGATAATATGAATTCAATCATTTGCACAATAGTATCTAGTTCAACAATAAGAACTTAGTACATTCCATAAATGGCTGAAGGTTAATCAAAAAACAATAAGCATCATCATCAAGTTTCTTTAAAAGAACTCGATCCTATATAGTCTCTATCACAAGGACCATACCATGTTTCCATTTGGAATACTGTGTTCGTCATATCAGTCATAGATTTATGTTGCATCATCAAATTTGGAATGGTACACCATACTATGAAAGACATGTCATTAAATTTGGAATGACATAAAGACTAGCACAGTATCATTGAAATATATCAGACATTTTTCATATTCCTTTGTGGAATAACAAAGTAAGGAAACTTCACATGAAAATTTGCTACACCATCAAGTTTGGAATGGTTTCACAAACCCCCATACTTAGTAACCTAACTAAGTTATCTGAAATATGTAAACTGTCCCGAATGCTTACAAAGGCTAGAGGAGATTCGAATAATTCAAAATAATACTAGGTTAGATTAAGACCTAACTAAATGGTCTTTAACCCCATCTCCCCCGTAGTTTTGAATGTTCGATCTTTGTTCAATCTCTTTGTAAGGGCATCTGCCATATTATCCTTCGATCTCACATCAATCAAAGTGATAATCCCTTGTCCTGTTTGATAATTCAACATGGCCTATTTCAGCCTGATGTGTCTCCTCTTACCATTAAAGAGTGAGTTATTCACTATCATCTTTGTTGCTTGATTATCATAGAATATAGATATGGAGTTTAACTTAAAACTCCTCAATGGAATATCCGTGATCAGATTCTTTATCCACTCTGCTTCATCTCCCGCAAAAGCTAGAGCATAAAGTTTCGATTCCATAGATGATAGAGCAATACCAGTCTGTCTCTTGAATTTCCATGCTACAGCTGCTCCTCCTAGTGTAAATACATAACTACTAGTGGATCTACTGTCTCCCAAATCTGAGCACCAAGATGCATCAGAATATCCTTCCAAAGTTAGAGGATGTCCAGTATAACATAGAGCATAACCAAGAGTACCCTTAAGGTATCTCATCAGCCTCGTCAGGGCATCCCAATGCTCTTTTTCAGGATTACTAGTGAAATGACTCAGCATGCCTACCGTAAAGGCTATGTCTGGCCTAGTGCAACTCATTGTATACATGAGACTACCAATCAATTTAGAATATTCTAACTGATTCATGGTGTCGCCTGTGTTAGGTTTCAACCGTTTGTTATAGTCATAGGGTGTCTCATTCGATTTACAATCACTGTATCCCCAACTAGAAAGTAGCCTCTCAATGTAATGAGACTGACTAAGGGTGACCCCTTGCTCAGTGAAGCTTACTCTCATTCCAAGAATGGTGTCTACCACACCAAAATCTTTCATGTCGAATTCTTTGGACAAGGTTTCTTTGAGATCAGAACCTAGAATCAACATGTCGTCTACATACAAGCAACTAATCATGGCCTTGTTTGACTGAGATAAAAAATAAAGGCACTTATTTGAGTTGTTGGTCCAAAAACCAAGGCTCTTTACTGTCTTGTCAAACTTCTCATGTCACAATTTAGGTGTTTGTTTAAGACCATAGAGAGATTTGTTTAATTTACAAACTCATTTTTCCTAACCTTCCATGACAAACCCTTCAGGTTTGTTCATGTAGATTTCTTCTGTTAAGTCTCCATTAAGGAAAGCCATTTTTACATCCATTTGATGCACAACATAGTGCTTAATAGATGCTATAGCAAGAAGAATCCTTATCGTTGCCAAATGGCAGACCGGGGAGTAGATGTCAAAATAATCTATCCCTCTCACATGGGTATAGCTCTTAGCTACTAATCGTGCTTTATACCTGGCTATAGACCCATCCGAATTAAGTTTCTTCTTCAGCACCCACTTACACCCTATCGTCTTGGCCCCTCTAGGCAGATCAACAAGGTGCCAGGTCTCATTCTGCATTAAAGAGCTCATTTCCTCCTCAATAGCTTCTTTCCATAGTAGTGAGTCCGTAGATCTCATCGCTTCCTTATAGGTGGATGGATCGGTCTCTGGATGGTAGGTCATAAAATCCTCACCAAAATTCTTGGGTACTCTATCTCTAGTAGATACTCTTCTAGGTTCTGATTCAGTAACCACTGTGGGTTGAGTGTCAGAAACAATTGACTCAGTATCCATAGGTGATTCTGTAACCATTTCTGTCAGACCAGGCAAGGTCAGGCCTGTATCTCTGAGGAATTTATCCTCAAAGAATACAACATCCCTAGATTCTATCACCACATTGGTTGATAGATCTAAAAACCGGTCTGCAGCACTATCTTCTATACAACCTAGATACACGCAAGTGTTTGTTCTAGTCCCCACCTTAGGTCTCCTAAGGTCTTATATCCTAACATAAGCTATACAGCCCCAAACCTTAAGAGTGTCATATCTACATGGATGGTTATGCCATAGTTCATAAGGTGTAGAAGTCAGATTTGAATGTGGTAGTCTATTTAGAATGTGATTTGCAGTCAACATTGCTTCTCCCCAATAGCAAGAGGGCATGCCAGCTGTCAATAACATAGAGTTTAACATCTTTGTTAACGTCCTGTTCTTTCTTTCAGCTATGCCATTTGATTGAGGTGAGTAAAGAGCAGTAGTTTCAAGGATTATGCTCGTCGAGGCACAGAATTCCTTGAACTCTGTCAATTTGTATTCTCCTCCCCTATCACTTCTAAATCTTTTAATTTCCAAGTTCAACTGATTTTCTATCCTAATCTTGAAAATTTTAAAATTTTAAAATGCTTCATCTTTAGATTTTAACAGGTATAAATGACAATATCTAGAAAAATCATCTATAAATGTTATCAAATACTTCCGACCTCCTCTAGTTGTGTAGCTTTTAAAGTCACAAATGTCAGAATGTATAAGTTCAAGAAGTTGAGTGCTCCTAGAAATCGGTCTGAAAGGTTTTCTAGTTATTTTGGTTTAAGCACACACTTCACATCTGCTAAATCTGATTGAAGTGTCCAATGGTAAATTATGAGTTTTAGCTAGTTTGAGCATTTTTTTATAGTTCATGTCTTAACCTACAGTGTAGTATTTTGGGATCAAGTGAAATATGGTTAACCTGATTTATTGTTTCATTAGCTAAACTCAACCTAAACATACCATTCAAATTGTAAACACATCAAAAATAAAAAGAGTTAACAGACAGTGTTACTCTACCACTACTAAAAGTAATAGACATGCCAGCATCAAGCAAAATTTCAATTGAAATTAAATTCTTTTCAGAACCAGAAAAGATTTTAACATTTTTCAAAGTTAATATTTTATCTGATGATAGAACCAGGTTCGTTGTCCCTTGTTGAATCACTTCCACGATGTCTTCATTTGCAACAGTGATAGTCTCTGTTACTTGAACAACATCAATGAGCAGGTTCTTGCTATTGCAAATATGACAAGTCGCTCAAGAGTCTAACCACCAATCTGAAAATGTACTGGCCAACCCCTTACCCTTGCCAACCATGGCAATAAAGTTAGTAGGCTTAGTTTTGTCCACCAACATGTGAACTTCCTTCTGTGGTGTGTCAGTGTTCCTTTTCTTAGGACTCCTACACTCAGATGCATAGTGACCCCATTTTCCATAGTTGCGATACTTGCCCTTCTTTTTAAAGTTAGTCTTTTTGGCCTCCAACTGTTGGGTTCTTTATTAGGTAGCTTGGACTGCCTAGGATTTTTCTTGGATTGTGAAAATAAATTCGCAGATGCCTATTATTGTTTTATCATCTCCAAGTTGTTCCTAGCTCTGTTCTCATCTTCGATTCTAATGAACCGTTTGAGATCATCTAGCCCCACTTGTGTTTTCTTCCTATGCATCTCAGTTTTAAAGGAATGCTAGGTAGAGGATAACTTAAAAATAATTGCACCCATTACGAATGCATCAACAACAGGGATATTTTTCTTATTCAGTTTTGTTCTCAAGTTCTCAAAGTCTGTTACTAGAGGAAGTATTTTCTTGTCTTCTTGAAACTTGAAATCCATAAACTTGTCAACCAAGTGAGTCTTTGATAAGTCCTCCTCTTTTTTGAATTGGGCTTCTAGGTTTTCCCAAATTTCTTTTGCAGTCTCATATTTACTATAGGTCTCTGTCAGCCTATCTGACAGGCAGTTCAATAGGTAGTCTTTGCAAAAGTCATCATCACTTATCTATTGGGCTTCAGTTAGGTCTGTGCAATAAGAAAAAGTATTTACTACAGTGTAAAAAATATTGAGGTACTTCAGTCCAAACTAAGTCCTCCTTTTCCAAGAACTGAACTCAGAGCCACTAAAGCTTTCCAATTTGATCATCTCAATTGGAACAACATGTTTCTCCATTATTATGTGATTTGTGTATATGCCCAAGGAAAAACTCAAATAAAAATAAATACTCCAAAGAACAATCACACCTGAGATGGAGAACCCTGGATTTAGACGACGGAGGAAAGGATGGCGGCGGTGCAGGTTGTTGACTGCGCAAGTCGCTGACTGCTGTTCGATGACGGCTGACACTGGTCGCAGCCCGTAGGTAGTGACAGAACCCAAAAAGAATTGATAAATCAAATAAAAAAGTGTCCTTTTTGTCTTCTTCTACTTTTTCCTTTGTTTTTTTTTTTTATTTGTAATAGTCAAATCAAAGGAAATAAAGAGGAGCTTTGAAAAGAAGAAGCTCTCTACCAAGAACGTACTCTGCCAAAGGTAATCTCCAAAACTTCATTTGATTTGTTTGTTTTTTTGACTTGCTTTTGTCTTTGTTATCAAACTATCAAATAAAAACCTTTGACAAAGGTTCTCTTCCAAGGTCTACAAACGTCTACTCAGCTTTGTTTTAAAACTAAATCAAAGCAAAAGCTTTGAGAAACGAAAGCCGTGACGCACGTTCGAACAGAATCGTGAAGACAGATCTCCAAGCTTGATTGATCGTTTGATAAAGAATTACCTCTCAAACTGGAACCGTGACGCAAGAGCTTTGATCGGTGCCGTCAAGATAAAAACAATAACTGTGATCAGATTCCGTGATCACCAAAAGCCGATCAAGTAAAACTCCAAAGCCGATTAGAAAACCAGAATTGTGACGAAGCCGAACGTGAATCCGAAATCCAAAGCCGATCTTGATCGCAGGGAAACAAAAATCCTAATGCTTTAAGATTGTTAGGGTTTAGGGTTTAAGCACAAAGTTGCTTAAAACATTATACCCTGAGTATCTAGTTTGGAATACCCAGACTGTTGCCTCCAGCTAGTATTTATAGGAAAACTAGGGTTTAGGTCAGATGGGCTAATTACTAGATTGCGCTTCACAGCCTGAGTATTAATACAAGTAGGATTATATTAGAACATATGAAGGGATATTACATAAATACCCTTACAGCTATTAGGGCAGTTATGCCAGAACCGATGCCTTCGAGTAGGAGAGAGGGATTGAGCTCCTCTCCCACTCGGGACAATGTCCAGCGCACATCGTCCGGCTAGGGAGGCCTCGATCCACATGCCATTGCACCGGGATGCATGCGGTGGTGTCCGGCGCACAAGTGCGCTGGAGAGGAGCCGGATCCAGGAGAGAGAGGGAGAGAAAAGGGGAGAGGGAATTGGAGCCAAAGCAAGAGTTGGGGCCAGCGAGGGAGAGGGGGAGCCAGAGAAGAGAAGGGGAGATGGAGGAGGGAGAAATTACATAAAACCCTTATCTTAAAGTCTGTTAAGTAAAGTGGGGTGGGCAAAAATGTCCGGCGGAGTGGTCAAGTGCCTAGTGCACTTGGTAGCTACTGGTGCGTAAAGGCCCATTGCTATCAGGAGGTCTTGAATTCAACTCTCTTGGTTCACATCCTACATCCCTCCCCTACCTATCAAAAAAAAAAAAAAAAAATGTCCGGCAGTTACAAACAGCTTTACCCTTTAAATAATGGAAATACAATAAATTCCATTGGTCCATTCCAGCTCTCTAATATAAAATGGTTTAATATGAATTAAAACTATTCTTATCCATTTCATCTTTCATATCAGCATACTGACTCATTATCCTTTTGTGTACATGGTTCTCATCCAAAATGGTGGAGGTGGTTGTGCGAATTTTCCATTCTTTATTCTTCTTTCTATATTTCTTTGATTCAATATTATCTCTTTGTCAGCCTTCCTTTTTTAAATTCTTTTCTTTCAATTTACAGATCTTATTGTTTTCTACTTAAATGAAGGTATCACAATTCTCTCCCACTCACGTTATTTGCAAACTGTCTGTTTGTGTCTACAATTAGTGTGATTCTTCTTCTTCTTCTTCAAACAAAGAGTAAAAGAATGGGGAAGTTAGAATTCATTTTCACTTGCTTAGTTTTCTTTCTTTCTTCTGTGGAGGCTAAGAAAACTCCATCTCCTTCTTCAGCTTTAACTGGACCCCAAAGCAATGTTTCCTTCAGTTATGTTTGTGATCCACTTAGATTTGAGGCCTTAGGGCTGGATGTGTCTAAGTTTGCATTTTGTAATAAGTCACTTTCGTATATTGTAAGGGCTAAGGATTTGATTGATAGGATGACACTAGCAGAGAAGGGAAGGCAACTTGGAAATCTTGCTGATGGGGTACCTCGGTTGGGATTACCCACGTATGAATGGTGGTCTGAAGCTCTCCATGGTGTGTCTAAACAAGGCCCTGGTGTCCACTTTGACAATGCTGTTCCTTCTGCAACTAACTTCCCAGCTGTTATTCTCATGGCAGCATCTTTTAATCAGTCTCTTTGGAAGAATGCAGGCCAGGTAACCCTATTTGTCTCTTAAACCCAAAAATAAAACCCATTTTTTTTAATGGAAAAATCTTGTTGTAACCTTAGGCTGTGTTTGGTATACATTCTTGGAATGCATTAATTCTATATCAATTTTGTATTCTTGGGTGATAAAAACAACAGTTATTATGGCCCAAGAATACGAAATCAACTTGGAATGCATACCAAACACTGCCTTAGTTTTCTTGTTCTTAAAAGTTATTTTAGTCATGGGTAAAAAATGATTTTTATTTTAGTCATGGGTTAAAAATGATTTTTCAAAATAAGTTGAAGGTGATTTATCCTTATCTCACTTTGAAAAGTTGTCATTGTCCATGTGAAATGACAAGATTACCCCTGCAATAATAAACTTTTGGGAACAAAACAAGAGGCAAAAAAGTAAAGTTATAACTTCTTAATTCACCTGCTTTGGTGACAACAAGATGAAAACTTTTTTAATATTTCACGAATTTTTTTTAATTGAAATTTCATGACTTATATATTTATATTTATGTCCGATGTGTTATATATACATTATTTCAGATTGTTTCAACAGAAGCAAGAGCTATGTATAATTTAGGGAATGCTGGTTTGACTTATTGGAGTCCAACTATCAATGTGGTAAGGGATCCTAGATGGGGAAGAATTACTGAAACACCAGGTGAAGATCCTTTTGTTGTTGGTACTTATGCTGCAAACTATGTGAGAGGTTTGCAAGATATTGAAGGTGAAGAGATTCCCAAGGACTTAAATTCTAGGCCTCTCAAGGTTGCTGCATGTTGTAAACACTACACAGCTTATGATGTTGATCATTGGTTGGAAGTTGATCGTGAATATTATGATGCCAAGGTATTAGAATACTAAAGCTATGTTTGGTATGCATTCTTGGAATGCATTCTAGGTCTATTTCGCATTCTTGGACAATAAAAACAACTATTTTTATCATTCAAGAATGCAAAATAGACCAAGAATGTATTCCAAGAATGCATACCAAACACAGCCTAAACTTGTCTTCAATTATATATTTAATTTTGTAGTTATTCAAAATCTTACTGTCTTTTTTTTTTTTTCACTAAATGCTATGAAGGTTTCTCAACAAGACATAGTCGAAACATTTTCTCGTCCCTTTGAGATGTGTGTTCGCGATGGGGATGTTAGTAGTGTTATGTGTTCTTATAACCGCGTTAATGGTATTCCTACATGTGCTGATCCAAAGCTTCTTAAAGAGACCATAAGAGATGAATGGGGTCTAAATGGGTAATAAAACTGTTTATTTTTCTCTTTCCTTGTGTAATTGAATTATATGTTACTCCAATTTTTCACCTAATGTTGTTTGGTTTCTTTTATAGGTATATTGTTTCTGATTGTGACTCAATTTCATCAATGGTTGATAAACAAAAATGGTTAGGTTATGGCTATGAGGATGCTGTTGCACAAGTGCTAAGATCAGGTATATACGTTTTAATTAATTAGCTTAAATTACATAATATCCTAAACCTTATAATTTTATTATTGCATGTTTTTAATTTAGTTTTTTAATTTCAGGATTGGATTTGGATTGTGGAGTTTCCTACCCCAATAACCTTGAGAATGCTACATTGAGTGGAAAAATTAGAGAAGGAGACCTAGACAAGGCTTTGAACAATATCTATGTTGTGCTTATGAGGCTTGGTTTCTTTGATGGCAGTAGTACTTCCCTTACATCTCTTGCAAAGGACAATATCTGTGCTGATGAACACATTGAGTTATCTGCTGAGGCTGCAAGGGAAGGAATTGTATTACTTAAGAATGTGAACTCTACATTGCCTTTGAACTATAATAAGTTCAAGAATATTGCATTGGTAGGACCACATGCCAATGCTACCACTGACATGCTAGGAACCTACATAGGTATGACTCTCTTTTTAATTTTATTTTTATTTTCATTTTTTTTTTTGTGATTAATAAATAAATAATCCTTTTTGTCAATAATTTTAGGTGTTCCCTGCAAGGTTACCTCTCCCTTAATGGGTTTCTCTTCATTTGCAAATGTGAGTTATGCAATTGGATGTGCTGATGTTCAATGCAAAAATGAGAGCATGATATTTCCAGCCGTGGAAGCTGCAAAGAATGCAGATGCTACAATTATTGTGGTTGGATTGAATACAGAGATTGAGGATGAGGGTTTGGATAGACTTGACTTAAACCTTCCTGGTTATCAAAATCAATTAATCAAACAAGTTACTGATGTCTCCACAGGTCCAGTACTTCTTGTTATAATGTCTGCTGGTGGTGTTGATATTTCTTTTGCTAAGAGTAATGATTCCAAAATAAATTCCATCCTTTGGGCTGGTTATCCTGGTGAGGAAGGTGGTCGTGCCATCGCGGAAACCGTCTTTGGAAAATATAATCCTGGTAATTTTAAATTTATAAAGTGATTATAGATTGCTCTTGTGTGTCTCATGTTCTTATAATTTGGTATTTATTTGTTTGTTCATCAGGAGGAAAGTTACCAATTACATGGTATGAAAATGGCTACATTGACATGCTACCCATGACATCTATGCCATTGAGGCCAGTTGATGAGTTAGGTTACCCAGGAAGGACTTACAAGTTCTTCAATGGCTCCACTGTGTATCCATTTAGTTATGGTCTCAGCTACACCCAATTCATCTACAATATACACTCTGCTCGAAGATCTCTTGATATAACATTGAACAAGAACCAGCATTGTCGTCGCCTTAGCTATGGAGATGATGTGAGCAGGCCCTTATGTGAAGGTGTTCTAATTGATGATTTGAACTGCTCTGAAATGGAATTTGATTTTGAGATTGAAGTCCAAAATGTTGGGAAGAGGGATGGTAGTGATGTTCTTATCATCTACTCAGTTCCTCCGGCCGGCATTGAAGGTAGTCATTCTAAGCAAGTGATTGGGTTCCAAAGGGTCTTTGTGCCTGCTGGCCTGAGCAAGAATTTAAAATTTGTGTTCAATGCTTGCAAGAGCTTAATGTTGGTTGAGAAGAATAGTTACACTTTGCTCCCATCTGGTGCACACATGATCATGGTAGGAGATGGATCAGCTTCTTTTACTCTTCAAGTTGGTCTCCATACAAATGGTCAAGTGTAATGATGGTTGTAGCCTTCAATTTTTCTTTGTTTTTTCAGATTGTTAGGTCTTTCAAATGTAATTGGATGGCTTATAGAAATATGGTGTAAGGGATTGCCAGTTTTATGATAAAAGATTGAGCTATTGCACTTAATCACAGTTTTTTATTATTTGTGTTTCTTTTATTTGAAGGGACAATTTCTTAGATCTACTAGATAAGAACGGAAATTACAAGATAATTAAGTAGGTTTCAAATTTATTTTACATCCACTACTTTCCATTATGAAAAGATTTACTCAATCCCCAAAGTTGGTTAATAGTCATGCCATGCAAGAATAAAATAAAAGTAAACTTCCAAAATTTTCCCCAAAAATATGTTTTAATTTTAAACCCTGATGGGAAAAATAGGAGGGAAGGGGTGCACAACTTTCTCTACCTGTTTTTTTTTTTTTAATTGTTTCTCTCACTTTTTTTTTTTTTTGTTTTTTATGACCGAGTTTCCTTCCACCAACTATGAATGAGATCCCATTCACCGTGGGAAGAGGTATTGATAGGGTATTTTGGAACATACTAAAACCCTAGGAGGGGTTGGTGAACCCTAGGTTAGTAGGTAAACCATCCTCTCTTTTTTTTTTTTTTAAATACGTTTCTATTGTTTTCTATTTCAACAATTAAGATGTACTTCCCTTTGGATTCGATGCTGTAGTGTTGTTTTTATTTATTTTAGGGGATAATAATCGCTTTGATTTCTACTCCTACAATTTTGGTGCACTTTCATCGGATTTCCCAGTTTTTAAAATAGTTAAATTAAGTTGGGGCAATTTTGGAAGTCTTCTTTTACTTTCTTCTGACGTGACATGAGTACTAACCAATTTTGGAGACTACGTAAATCTTTTTAAAATAGAAAATATTAGATGTAAAACAAAATTGAAACCTACTATCTTGTAATTTTTGTTCTTATCTAGTGGATCTAAGTAATTTTCCCTTATTTTAATTCTTTTCATCCTCCCTAAAATGCATATATAATTCTCTGTTTATTCATATAGTTTTATGTTGTGTTTGGTATGCATTCTTGGAATACATTCTAGGTCAATTTCATATTCTCATATGCTAAAAAGAGTTGTTTTTATCATGCAAGAATACAAAATTGACCTAGAATGCATTCCAATAGTGCATACCAAAGACAGCCAAAAAATTCTGTTCCTTCATTCCCCTCAACGGACCTCCCCCTCCCCCTTTTGAAAATACCTTTCTTCTTACCAAGATAAATTACTTGTCTTGTTTTGTATAGATGAAATCCTAACTTTCTTTTATTCTAATTGGTTTGGCAGTTTAACTAGTTTGTCTAGTTTTGACCTAACCTATTTCTTGATAGAAATTATTTCATGAATTAAACTCAATAACTTCCTTATCCCAACTAAATGAGGACAGATGCATTCTAGCTATACCCAGTTACGTATTTCTACTCTGTTTAAAACTACATTAGTAATTAACCCAAGCCATTTATATATATTCTTTCTCAACACTTCTTCCCAAGTTACTACTCTTTACTAGTGCACTAATGGTCTCTGGTACAAATGCGCACACCATATGGAATGATGCTCCTTCAACTTATCTTCTATTACGGCTGTTCCCAACATGGTTTGAGGAATCAGAATTGGCTAAAGCGGTCATTAGTATCAGTATTGGTAGAGGCCGATATCGATCCCTAGCCCCGATCCCGGATCGGTTTAAAACTAAATTAATAGTTAACCCAAGCCATTTATATATATCCTTTCTTAGCACTTCTTCCAAAGTCACTTTTGTCTCGTTGCGTCAGGAAACCTCTGGTCTGGTCCACCTGAGATGAACCTGCAAAAAATTGAGTGAGTAAAGGAGAATCATTGTGGCTCCACCCGAGGACTTCGATGCCTAAGTCAAGTCTCCAATTTAGCAGTAGTTCCACTTCGCAAAAAGTGAGATCAGTGTTTAGACTTCATACCTGGGTATTTATAGGGTGATAATATGGCAGTGGAGAAGAGTCCTCGTATGGCAAGGGTCTTATTTTTGGTGGGAGTCTTCTAGGCGGAGTCATATTCGGAAGGGGGCTCTTCACTTGGTAAGAGTCCTTATTTGAGTATGATACGGTTCCACCATTGGATGACAACCAGATTCGGATGACTCAGCGTATCCCGTGATCCTCAAGATGTGCTGACATGGCTCCGTGATTTAGGCGAGTTACGGTTATCGTCTCGTTCAAGGGCTTGGCCTGGGATATCCGACTCATCGGCCATGAGGGTGTTCTAAGCACTTTCACCGGGCTTGACATTCGTGCAAGCTGAGCTCATCTATGCCTCCGGGTGAGGAAAGGGTCGGCCTATCTGCCGATCGTTGTCGACTTGGCCTTGTTACCAACCATGAAGGGCTCAGCTTGGCTCTCGACTGAGGGGAACTCGATCTTACTAACATCCACTTAGGGGTCGGCCAATTGTTGATTTGGAAGAACTCGATCGTCGTGGCGAACATGGTGGGCTCAGCCGTGCTGTTGAACATGGTGGCCTCAGCCACATGATCGATCATGGTGGCCTCGACTGTGTGTCCGACCCTTTGACTTGACTTCCTTCTGACTCTACAAGGGTCACATTAGAGTTAATCCAATGTCTGAGATGGACCAGTATCTGGTTTTTCCATGGACCAGGTTCTTCAACTCGGCCTCGGATGGCTAAGTGTCAAAAAATAGTATGGACGGTTTGACATTAAATGTTGTCAGTGACACATTAGGCGGTGCCTCGTCTCTCATGCAATACGTCCTTCAGCATCATCATTGTGCTTGGGTAATCAAACCGTCAGGCGATTTGAGCCATTGGATTTGCTGGGATCCTTTTCGATGGTCGGATTCCATCGTTTCAGTTGCTTCCCAGTCACTATAAATAGGCGAGGATTCTTCTGCATTTGCACTTGCTTCCAATCATAGAGCACTCGGACAATCCAGAGCACTCAGCTATTTCAAGCACTCGGTTCTCAAAGCGCTCAGCCTTCTTTGCACTGAGCTTTCTAGCTATCTAAGTTTCTAGTTCTTGCGCCCTCAGCATTGGAGCTTTTTCGAGCCTGATTCTCCCTTTACTTTTTGTGATCCGACTCGTCTCCAGCCTCGGTGTCTAGTAAGTCTTCCGACCCTTAGTTATGTCAGTTGGTAGTAGGTTAGAAGCGGAAGTTCTGAGTGAGCTGTGAGAAGTCAGGCATTCGAGCCAAGACTATGACATGTTGTCGCCGCTAGTAGACATTCTTGACTAGGGCTCGGAAGAGCCCGGGTTGGTGGATTCTTGACCTTCCAACACTGCCGAGGTTCCTCTACCTCAAGAGTCCAACCATCTCGCTTAGCCTATCCCTGAGGAACATGAAGAGGACTTAGAGTCAATCTTTGGACAAGATGAGTCTTCGGGGGATGATGATTCTTCAGAGTCGTCTTTGAAAGATGAGGGAAATGGGTCAGCAAGTTCATCTTCCCAAGCTCCCGAACTAGTGGTTTGTAGTGTCGGGACCGTAGAGAGTACCGTCGTTGACGCCGACCTGGTGGAACTTTGGCAAATATACAGGATCCCCGAGGAGATCCAACTCCAAGCCCCCAAGCCTCAGGAGATGGCCTGCTTCATCTGACCCGGCAAGGTGGCTCTACGAGATGGCCTTTAAGTATGGGTTTCGCTTCCTGATCCTCGACCATTGGCATCTATCGCTTGGTCAACTGTCCCCCAATGCCTGGCTCATCATTTATGACTTCCACATCTTCTTCGGCAGGATGGGTCGGGCAGCAACTGTGGCCCTTTTCTCCCGACTATACTACTTGAAGAAGTTCAAGGACCGTGGGTGGTTCTACTTCTCCCACCGACCTCTATGGAATAAGGCTTTAAACGCATGCCAGTTTTTGGACGGTGTCCCGAGCTTCAACAAATACTGGAAGCCTCAGTTTTTCTTTGCTTCCATTCCCAACTGTCCCTTTAGGATTGAGTGGAAAGAGATTGACTTAAAATATGTCAATCAAGTTTCGCTGACCTTGAATGAGGATGATCAGACTTCATTTGACCTTATCCTTCAGGGTCAGCCCTTCAATGTCGTACAACTTCTAGAGGAGAGCTTTCTCTGACTGTGGACCCCATGTATGTGGCCAGCGTTGACCTCTTGTACTCTTCAATTCTTAATTTTTTATCGTCATTTGACCTCCCTCTTATTCTTTGCAGTGGCGGGTGATCTTCCGACTCTGGACTCTGCTCGTATGAGGTCTGAGTTCATGGAAGAGAGGAAAAAGAAAAAAGTGGCCAAGAAATCCAAGGCCAAGGTGACGACAGCTGACCAGACCCAAAAAGGCATCATCATCGGCATTGAGGCCAACCCTACAAAGGCTGCGGCGTCTAACCAGAAGAGGAGGGAGTGGGAGGAGCTGAGCCCGAAGGGAGGAAAGCGGCACAAGAATCAAATTTCAGTAAACATGAAGGGTCCCACTCCTCCCAGGGTTCCATTGACCTCAGCTTTAAGGCTAAGGGAGATGGTCGAGGGTGTTTCCTCCGACCCTCCTTTCGGAAAGGCCTCGTCAAGCAACCTCCCCATTTGGCCCGTTTGGCAGCTGTACCAAGGGGGTTCAGCTCTCAGGTCGGTGTCCCGAGCCAGGGAGTATAGCTCGATGCCAGTCGGCTGCCTGTTGATCGGGTTACTCTGTTGGACATGAGCGACACAGAGCTTTCGGCCATGGTGTTTTAGGATATGGTGGTGCTAAGTTTCCTTCCTGAGTAGGACTTCTCCTTCATATTCCCCGAGATTAATGGGCTGACCTCACTCTTAACTTTGTAAGGTTTTCTAAGGCTGTAGAGGCGGCCCTTCATCTTGACAACTTGTCCTCAAAGGTTGCCTCCCTCGAGGCTCAAGCCGAGAAGGCAAGCGAGGAAACCAAGAAGGCCATCCAAGCACGCCGTGACGAGGAGAACAAAAGGAAGAAGGCCGAGTCCGATCTATAAATCAAAGTTGGAGATGGGCTAAAGGTTAGTCTATTGGCCCGGAGGTCTTACCCTCCAAATATCATTTTTGGCCAAGGGTGTAAACACCAACCCTTGGGGCTTACAAATAAAGCCCATTATTCATCTTCACCTGGGTTCGAACACAAATCCAGCTGGTTTCCTTCAAAATCTTGTTCTCTTTCTTCAAAAAGCACAACATTCAACCACTAGGTTGGGCTGATAATGGACTAGGGTAATTCCTTAATAAAGGAACGAGTCCGGCGCCAAGCCAACGGTAGGTAGTCTAAGTCTAGGATGCTTGGATATAGACTAGTTTGGTATGCCAACAAGACTAAGGACCTACATTAAAAATTCTGTTTTATCTTTCAAGTAATGTCAAATCAAAATAAATGAGGAGAAAATTCGAAACTATGTTCATGTGCATCTGGTTTGAGCATAAACACTAATTATTAATTTTTGTGTGAATAGTGATAGTTCATCTCATCTATTTTACTATTAACATATTTGTACATTAGGTGAACATTAATGTATTAATATATAAATGCCTTAGGATAGAAAGGACATAAAAAATGGGTTTAGGGCAACGTAACATTGTACCTTGATACTTAATATAGGGAGGTTGGCCCGTTCAATAGAATGTATATGACACTAGGTCCAAATAGAAAGAGACCAACCTCAGGGTTGGGTAGATCGGGTGCCTAACACTTTCCCGACTTGTAAATTAACACTTACCTAGAGATCTGAATGCAGATCCAGTATTTTATCCATCATGAGAGTCATTAGCTTCTCTCTATTGAAAAGAAGAGAATCTTTTTGGGTCCTAGGCCCTACACCTAGGTGATGACTTCCTTCAATTGATCAGATATGCCTTCTATCACATGAGGGTGGTATATCTGCTGTATACCCGAAAGAAACCTGGGATTTTTTTTCCCGCGTATCTCTATAATGGTAACCCAGAAAGGAACTCAAAAACCCTGTGTTGTTCTTTCTATTTTTTGAGTTCCTCTAGATCATTTAGTAGAGGCTGGTAATAGCCCAACTCCTCCCATATTTGGATAAGTCTACCATGATAACATTTAATAGACATGTGCTCAGAGTCCATTATGAATGGTTCTGTTTGAAGGTAGTAAATCCTAGCATTATCATGCCTTTTGGAATATCTCTTTTGCACTGAATCCCAAAGGTCTTTTGCAGTACTCATGAACAAGAAGTTTCTGCTGATGTTGGGTTCCATGGAGTGTAATAGCTACCCCATTACTGTGAGATACAGACTCTCCCACTCGTCATACTTCGCGTCGGTAGTTTTTGGTTCTGGAATATTTCCATTCACATAACCCATTAGCCTTCTAGTACCAATAAACATCCTGGCTGATTGGGCCCTCTCAAGGTAGTTTCTACCGTTAAGTTTCATAGTGGTGATCATCATCCTCGGGTTGTTGTTCCCCAACCCCAAACTCTGATCATTGGGTTCAATTATCATACCAAAAGACCAATAGAAACACCATAGACTAAGGCTGCGTTTGGTAACAGTCTGAACAAAGAACGCTAGTTCTTGACTAGAAACGTTCTTTTATGTTCTTGGTCTAGAACGGCGTTCTGAGACCGAAAATGACCGTTTGGTAACGGTCTCAAGAACGTGTTCAGAATGAAAATGGTGTTTGGTAAAACCTGTTCTTTCAAATTTGATATTAATTACAATAATGCCATTTCCTTCTAAATTATACCAAAAAATACTTGTAAAATCATTTTCTCTCTTACCAACCTTAGCATAAAATTAAAATATCCCATTAACATAACCAAAATAATTATAAAAATGTCAAATTTCAAAAATACCATTAAAATTGGGTTCTTGTGTGGATTAGTGCCATAACTGACTATACTATGAACAGTTGAATAAAAAGGATCTTGGTGGATTCGAACCACCATCCCCTTGGAACATGAGCATGTTCCAAGTGCTCTACCAATTTGAGCTAAAGACCCATTAAGTAGAGATCCAAAACAGAAATACAACAAAAAAAAGTCACAGTAGCATGAATCTTCACATGAGGAATGAAATGAGCAAAGGTCTAAAACAGAAATACAGCAAGAGAGTCGCAATGAAATGAATCTTTGCATGAGAAAGTTAACAAGCAAGATTTCCAAATAGGAATTCAGCAGGTGAGTTATGATCTCATCAAAATGGGAAGAAAAAAAAAAAAAAAAACAGGAAAAAAGGAACCTCATGCTATTCTTTCATCACATAATAGGTATGTAATTCATGACTGAACTTTGTACTGCCTCAATCTCAATGAAGACCAATGGAAATGGGGAAGATAAATAGGAAGAAGGGAACCTCATGCTACTCTTTCATTATACCAGCAGTAGTGATGTCAATATGGTAAGAATTGAACATTAATTCTTAATTAGTTTCTCCAAGAAATGGGGCAACTTTATGTTTAATAATATTTATTTTTTGTGGTCCAACAACTAATTTAATGCTCTTCTTGGTTTTCATTATTGTAGGCTGGAATTCAGGTCAAACACATTGAGAAACTTGAAGAGTCATTAGGCGAATTCTGGGTGAACTTGGAATGGATGTCTTTGAGACATTCAAGGACAAGGAGGGACAGTTCAAACAAGAATCAAGTGAAGACATAAGAGGACTGATGAGCTTATATGAAGCTTCAGACCTTGGAATGGAAGGTGAAGACGAAGACGACACACTACTTGTTGAAGCCAAGTACTTCTCTTAGTTTTAGCTAATCTATTCTGCTTAGTTTGTCCATTAACAGAGGAATCCCATGTTTTTGTGGTTAATGTTTATTTAGGCCCCCTAAGAAGGTTCTATATACTCACAAGATGTCCATTCAAATAAAGGTAAAGAGTGTTTCAAGGTTAGTGATGTATGGAATAGTTTAAAAATCCAATGTTCATCCATATCTCTGATCAGTAAAAAAAAAATGAGAGAGAAGGGATGATCATGTTAAGTTAAATTTTTAGCACCAATAACCATATTTACTTCAACAAAGCATCTTCAAATCAAGTTCTGATTTTAATGCCAATGACACATGAAAATTAAGAAAATCTTAATTAAAGTAAGCCACGAATTAATCAACTTATAAATATCAAAATGTAGCATTTACCATGTCCAGAACAATATTAGCTTGCAATCCTTGCATTGGTAAGGACTAAATTAAAAGCTATATATATAACATTCTCTCTTTCTCCAACTCACTCAATTTAGCTATCTTCTTTACTGAGAATTAAAATGGTTTAAATTGGAATAGGCATAGAATTCGACAACTTATGTGTATAATGGGCAGATGGACCAGCATATGTAACCTAGTGCCCTATTCAAATAGGCCAGTCTTATGTGTATAACTTCACTATTACTAGACAGAGAGGGACCCTTTTGTGGCATGCCCATATCTCGTGGTTGAGGTCTACCCTTTATGGACCTATTATCATCCTCCCCAAGCTCGGTGTCCCTTACCCAGCTAAAGTCCCATTGGGCAGTTAGATAGGGGAGATAAAAGAATAATTCAAAATAGCCACATCATTTGTCCATATGACACAATGAGAATGGACCGTTTTGATATCATAACAAGGGCGTGAGAATGAATTCTTACCTTAAAAATTGCAAACAGAAAATGTCAACTTGAGTTAATAGATGGATTTGTTTTCAAAATTAAAAGCCACAAACATTGCCAAATGTGAACATATATATTAAATAGATGCAATAGGTAACCACTGCATTTTCTAGATTGAGTATGCATATTAGACATTTATATAAGCATATCAGATCTAACAAACAAATGATTTTCCCTACTATTACAAAATGATTAATGAGATAGTGGGTGATTATGAAATGTTTCTCCATTATTGCCACATGAAGTTTATGTTACAAAATCCTACTGAGTAAGAGGGCCTAATTGCAAACCTTTACCCTACTATTACAAAATTATTTATGAGACAGTGGGTGATTATGAAATGTTTCTCCATTATTGCCACATGAAGTTTATGTTACATTAATTGATGCTTCTTATGGCCAAATATATATATCTTGGTCTAATCAGTAGCAAGGTTGAGCCATGATTTTCTGCCCATGGCTCTGCTCATAGTTTTTTGGTAATGCAAGGAAACACCCCACTCACACCCCACTCCATGACCCCCTCCCCCAAAACCCAATAACCCCATCTGAGGTAGGACTTGATCTTAAGTCTCCTCAGTCTCTACTACATGAAGTACCAACAATAGAGACTTTACCACCAGGCTAACAATTTTCACCCCATGATTCACCTCCCTCCCAAAAAAAAACAAAAGAAGAAGAAAAGAGTTCTGCCTCCTATGGCTGTATGGCTGCATGCAAATGTGGCACTAATAGGCCCTAATTGGTTAGCATTGAACACCTTGATACAACTAAGAAATCAATCTCAACTCTCTTAATAACAGTTCCCCAACCCTCAGGAAAAGGAAGCAGCAGCAACAGATAAACCTCACAATATCTTCTTCTTCAAAGCCTAATAATCACTACTACATCTACAGAAAAATGAAGCAGCAGTAGGTACAGTCAGTAAGTAAGAAACATAGAGCATGGCTTTCCTTCTCGACTATCTCAGTGCTATTAATAAGGGGCCCTGCAGCAGCTTCTGCTCAACTACTACATCTACATACGGTGGTGGTGGTAGTGGTGGTACCAATAACAGGGAGCCCAAACAAATTGGTTTACTCAAATTGAAAAAAGGGAATAGAGAGATCTGATTACCAAATCAAATCAAACTTTCACAACACATATGTATGATGAGTAAGGAGGTGCAACATCAAATTTACAAAACAAAAAATTAATACCTAGAGCAGAGAATAAAATCCATAAATTGTATACCTAGAACAGAGAATACCTAAAACCAATTTTTCTCAAAAAAATCCTTGAAGCCCAAACCTTTTTGGTTGAGGAGTGCTAATTAAAGGGGTGCTGATCCTATTCCAGAGACAAAAATGAGGGAAAAATTGCATAAATCGTCAGAGAGAGCGACACAGAGATAGTGAGAGGGAGAGTATGAGAGGGAGAGAGAGAGACAGAGAGAGGGAAAGAGCGAGAGAACGACACAGAGACAGTGAGGGAGAGTATGAGAGGGAGAGACAGAGACAGAGAGAGACAGAGAGAGGGAAAGAGCGAGACAGAGATGCAAAGAATGAAAGAGAGAGAGGGAGAGAGAGAGAGACAGAGAGAGCGAAACAGCGCAAGAGAGATGCAGACTACGAGAGATAGAGAGGGAGAGAGAGAGGTCTCACCTGAAGGGTTGCAGATCGAGCTCTGGTTCTTCTTCTCCAAACTTCCATGGCCAAAGAGACCCCTTCCTTCCACACTTCTCCTCACGGGTTTTGTCTCGCAAAATCACAGGTTTCCAAATTTTGTCCCCTTCCATTTGTTCTTGTTCTTTACAGACCGTCGCTGAGACGGTCTGCAAAGAACGTTCTTTTGGTCCTCAAGACCTCCGGTTCATTCTAAAAGAATGAAAAAATGAACCGCAAAGCCAAACACTTTTTCATGTTTTTTTGTTCTTTTTGAACAAAAGAACTGTTCAGAACACTGTTCTAAATGTTACCAAACGCACTCTAAGCCTTAACTAGCTTTAAAAAAATATTGCACACAAAACTAATCTAAAAATCAGATTTGGGGTTTATCAAGCCTAAAAAAAAAACCTGATCTTAAAGTCGGATAGTATCCAACCACGATCAGACCCTCATACCACGAACAATCTCTACATAATCAGATTTGAAATTTAGAAGAAAAAAAACAAATCTGAAAATTAGATCTTAAAATAGCACACAATCCCACGATCTAGATGTGTTTACACCCAGATTTCGCTCAACCCCTTCACAGCCGAATGGAAGTACTTGGCCATAGTGTGACTTGACCAAGGGGTTGTGATCGAGACACCATTGCGCTTTTTGGTCAAGGCTGGATTCATCAGCCAAGAAGCAGTCGGTTAGCATCAACGATGGTTTTTCAGCAGTTAAGACATGGGTGATGCACTAACCCGAACGTGGTTGGGGTAGTGGCCGACAAGTAAGGAGACCGTTCTCATGGCTACCTCTACCATATAAATAAGCAGGAGAAGCGAAAGTGAGAGGCAATCAAATACATATCAAACCTGCAGTTACTTATCTTTACTTTCTCGCACTATTTTTCTTTTTCCTTCACAATGGTGTGAACTTAAGGTTTTATTTTTTGTTGCTTTATGCACCCTTATGCTTCGCACTGTAGACTGTTCACTTTGAGTGATTTAAAGTGCAATTACAATCCATTTCCAGTTCTCTTTGTTCTGCTGTCTTTGAGAAGTCCTCGGATTATCAAGGCGTGAGTAGAGCTCAAGATCGCCATGATGCAATAGGGTGTTCTGTCCTTATTCTGGCCATACTTGTTGGCCGAAGGAATCTAACACAAAAATTTTGGCATACTCAGTGGGACACTCGACAGTAATGGTGGATGCTAGAGCCAGTCTACGTAACAAAGATAGCGAAATCAATGAGTTTGACGGTGGAAATGCTGATTAATTGGTCATGCAGGGAGAGGAGAAGCTGGACAATGTTGTTCCCCCTTATGTAGCTATGCTACTGCAAGAGCAGGTCCATACGGCCGCCGAAACGTAAGGGTACCTATAAACGGGAATGGAGGACATAAAAGCAATTGTTGCTTCCATGGCTCAAGTATATAACGACGCCCATGCTCATTTTGAAGAATTGGTCTCGGTGTTTCTAGCCCAATAGTGGCCGTTGCAGGCCAGCTAATTTTGTATAAGCTAGACCCTGGTGGTACAGATGGTTAGTACGGTAGGGGCCAAAAACGGTTTACCGTCTACTTAGGCTGGGTATCCTGGCGTTTTTAGTCAGGCTGGTTGTGCTAGTTCATCTAGCCAACCAGTACATCCAAATGGTGCAGCAAGGACCACGCCGCCTTAGAATGGAGTCCCTATACCGGCAGTGCAGGTTGGGAATCCAATCGTGTCGGTCACCATGTTAAGTCCAATAATAGGCCCCCAAGCTGCTGGAGGAGAGCGTGTTGGGCGTGTAAATTCAAGTTTTTACCAAAGGCCGGTAGTGCCTAGGGTGAACCTGCCAGAGCTTGAATGGCCGTATGTCGGCCATTTCCCATCACCCCCCAATGAGGGCCAAGCAGAAGTCCAACAAAGATAGCCATTTATTGTAGAGCAAGAAAATCAGATACTTATAAACCAAGTAGATTCGACCCGGTTGATCCAAGAATAGATCAACCCCTTATTTCGGCCCATCACCCGGTCGGTGTATAGAAAGCCATACCCCTAGCATTATGACCAGTTGGACTTTGGAACAATATGAAAATCCTAGAGTTTGCCAAGTTCAACATGTCCACTGTCGAACACGTAGCAAGGTTTGTTGTCCAATATGGAAACCTCGGGGCTAACGAAGTCATGAAGCTTAGGTTGTTCCCAAACTCACTGACCGGATCGGCATTCACTTGGTACACTAACTTACTGGCCGATTCTATCCAAACTTGGAGCGAGATGGAAGATCAATTCCATGCTTAGTTTTACCGGACTGAACCTATGGTCATAATAGCAGACTTGACACACATGTGCCAATTGCCCGATGAGTCAGTTGCCAAGTTTGTCAATAGGTTCACGCTAGCATGATATAAGTGCCCGATCATTTTGTAAGAGTTGGACTACGCTAAAATGGCTCTGGGAGGGCTTTCCTTTGAATTACGAAAGCATTTTACTGGACAAGAGTTTCAAGCCCGCGGCCAACTCGTGGCCCAAGCGACCAGCTATGAGTTGCTCCTCAGAGAAGAGGAAGACCGAAGAGCCTCATCTCTAGGGACTTATTACAAACAGCCGACTTTGGCAATCATGGGGGCTGCTAATCCCAGTTCTGTCAACTTTTTGAAATTTGAGGCCGATGAAGAATGTGAGATTAGCATTGCCGAATCGTTTCAAGGAAACCTTATGTGTACAAGGCTCTATCTCCAGTTGGCGAACGGATGAGTCCCAGCCCACTACCAAAGTCCACTCCGGCTAGGAATTTAGATAGTAGGACCAGGTCTTCCTACAACATATCCAAGGCTGAATCAATCTTTGATCACATCCTCAAAGACAAACAAATTAAGCTATCTGAAGGATATCATATACCTTCAATCAAGGAGATCAAAGGCAAAAGGTATTGTAAATGGCACAATTCATTTACCCATAACACTAATGGTTGTATTGTTCTTCGAATGGCATTGTAGAAAGCTATTAATGATGGATGCTTGAAATTTCCGAACAAGGGGAAAGGTGTCATGTTAGTGGATGAAAACCCTTTTCGCCGGTCAACATGGTGGATGCAGACCTGTCAAACTTGCGCTTGCTTAAGAAGAAGGAACCACTAGTTACGCTAAAGCATCTTCAATACCTGGCCGAAGAGAAGGAAAAAGGGATGGACTTTAAAGCCATTGAGCTGCTGCCAAACCAACAATTTCAATGGGGGCTTGTGTGCATTGTAAGAAGCTATTTAAAAATAAACTTCAAGTAGAGGCAAGCGCCCCCTCGTTGGATGATCAGCCAGGCGGTAGAGAAGCGAAGTTTGCACGGGCTTTAGGGCTTGCGAGGCAAGTCAGACCGGGGCATCATGCTCCTAGATTTGATCGAACTTGGTCAAGTGAACCTCAATGACAACCAAGGGCGAGGCTGGGAAGGCAGTTCGTGGAGGAACGTCTAAACCAACAACCAGCCAACAGTCGAGAAAGTAAGCCATTGTTACAACCTTTGGTTAAAGACTGGGTAGTAAGACCGTCAGCCTTAGCACCCGCGCTGTTTCAGTCTGCTATTACTATTCCTGAACAGGAGGCACGAGAAGGCATGTCTAGAAGGTTTTCAGTTCCTAATCCGCCTAGGATGGTGACTCCTAGGACAAGAGCAAAAAGGGCTCCCCATTGGAGTGTTGTTCGGCATCTAAAGTTCCCTTTCAATCAAAGGAGGAGGATGACTAAGACTCAGAAGTGTAGATGACAAAGGCAGCAAGCAATGGTGCGATGCCAACTTAAGGAGCCGCCAGGATGTACGAACAGGTTTCCACCCATAGAGGGACAGAAGCAACGGACACATAGGACCCCGAGAGCAAACGATGATCGAACAAGCGCCTCACTCAAGGTAGAGGACCCTAAGGCCATTGGAAGAGCTGGGCGACAGATAGCCATGACTTTGTTGAAGGGGAAGGAGAAAATGTTGGCTGGACCAGAGCCCGCATCCCTAGAATGAGGTAAAGAGATTGAAGCAAGTTTTGAGGTGGACCAGCAGCTGGCTTCAGGGTACCTCGCCTCGGCAAGGGAGGAAGGGGCATGGCTGGATCGGAGTCTTCCTCTCCCAAGAAAAGAACGTCCAATTATTCAGAATGGGAGTACACCGATGATTTTGAGCTCCAACGATATATTCAGACAATGATGATTGGTACAGTTTCGGTCAAAGCCCTAGTCCTGATGAATGCCCCAGTCAATATGGTTTATGTCCTGCCTCAAATGTATCAGTCAAGTTGTGAGGTGGTAGACACTGTTGATGAAGGATTTGAGGAGGAAGATGGCAGTCCTTTGATTATGGGAATAGACCCAGAATGCATGATCGAAAATCCTGTTTCCCACGGTTTGTTGTCAGGAGGTATGACCGGCCCAGAGCTGTTATCCCAGGGGCAGTAATCCACCCAGTCGAGCGTGAATTTTGAGAGACCGAGCAGGGAGATGACTCAACACTTAAAGCCTCTATACATTAATGTCCTAATGAATGGTAAGTTTGTTTCACGGGTACTGGTGGAAAATGGAGCCGCAGTCAACATACTCCCCTTAAGAATGATTAAGCATCTGGGCCACGATGAGATCGAGCTTCTATCAGCAAACGTCTTAGTCACCAACCTTTTGGGTGGGGCATCTAAACCTAAAGGCATCCTCCATATTGATCTAAGGATTGGAGGAAAAGAGTCCTTGACTGCTTTGTTTGTCATGGACGTCGACGCCAATTACAATGCCTTTCTTGGATGAGATTGGATCCATGCCAATAGTTGCATCCCATCGTCTCTGCATCAAGTGCTGGTTTTCTGGAATGAAAAAGGAAAGATCGAATGGGTGAGCGCTGACAGTAGGCCTTTCCTCATAAATGCGAATCACACGGAAGCTAGGCTCTATGGTGGAGAGATCACCCCCATCATGTTCGTCGGCCAAGATGAGAATGAAAGATCGACAGTTATGGCAATAGCTTCAACAGTGGCCAAAGATGCTGAGCAGTTGAGTTATACCCTCTCTAGGCTTTTTAGGTCATCAAGCATCAACGGGCCTTTATGGAACAAAATCAAGTTTGATGGATAAGAAGGCCAGAGAGAAAAGCATAGCAGTAGATATAATAAAGAGGCTATCCCTCTATAGTCTAGAACAACGACTAGTTCCTGCTCAGGCCCACATGGCCAAGTGTTCTGTAGATAGTGAGGGTTCTAGTAAAGGTTTAGAGTTGAAACATTTACGTCCAGCACCACCCAAGATGGAGGAGACGTTGGCCGAAGTTCAAGACCTACTTGAGGAAATCGATTTAGGCTTTGGAAATATAAAGAGGGCAACATTTATTAGTGGCCTTCTAGATTCAGATTTTTTAGCATCAATTGTAAGCCTATTAGTAGAATATAAAGACTGTTTCACTTGGGACTACTCCGAGTTACCTGGTTTGGACCGTAATCTTGTGGACCATCATTTGCCTATCTTGGATGGGTATAAACCGGTTAAGTAGCTCCCAAGGCACATGGCGTCTGAGGTAGTGGCAAAAGTAAAGGACGAGATTGAGAGACTCCTTAAAGCAAGATTCATTCGGCCAACTCGCTATGTCCAATGGCTGGTAAACATTGTGCCCGTCCTTAAAAAGAATGGAAAATTGAGGGTTTGTATAGATTTTCAAGACCTGAATACAGCGACACCCAAGGATGAGTATCCTATGTCGGCCGATATGTTAATCGATTCGGCCACAAAGCACCAGATTTTGTCATTCATGGATGGTCACTCGGGTTACAACCAAATATTTATTGCCAAAGAGGATGTCTCGAAGATGGCCTTTAAGTGCCCCAGGACCCTTGGAACATTTGAGTGGGTCCTGGTGCCTTTCGATTTGAAGAATGCTGGGGCCAGTTACCAAAGGGGTATGAACCTCATTTTTCATGACATGATTGGACAATTTTTAAAGGTGTATATCGACAACGTGGTAGTCAAGTCATGAGCCAGGATGAGCACCTCGGACATCTCTGAAAATCTTTTGAGCGAATGAGACGGCATAGTCTAAAGATGAATCCCCTTAAGTGTGCCTTCGAGGTATCAGCAAGGAACTTCTTTGGTTTTCTCATCCACTAGAAAGGGATTGAGGTAGATAGAAATAAAACCAAGGCAATCATGCAGATACTAGCTCCCCGAGATAAGAAGGAACTTCAGAAGTTTTTGGGCCAAGTCAACTTCCTCAGGAGGATCATTTCCAACTCCGTCGGACAGGTCGGGGCATTCTCCTCATTATTGCGACTTCAGTCAAATGATGAATTTTATTAGGAAGATGAGCATCAACAGGCTTTCGAGGAGCTTAAGCGGTACCTGACCAAGCCGCCTATGTTGATACCACCTCAGAAGGGTGTACCACTCAAGTTGTATGTTTTGGCCTCATCCGAGTCGATTGGTAGTTTACTTACTCAAGATAACGAGACCGGTTTTGAACAAGTCGGCTATTATATAAGTCACGACCTGATTGATGTGGAGAGGAAATACATGCCCATCGAGAAACCTTGTTTGGCACTATACTTCAGTTGTACCAAACTCAGGTACTATTTGCTACCCACGACAGTGTTTGTCCTTTGCCAAATAGATGTCATCAAGTATATGCTTCCAGGACAATTATTAGGGGGCGAATAGGAAAATGGATGATGGCCTTAACTGAGTTCTCACTTCAGTATGTTCCTCAAAAATCAATCAAAGTCCAGGCTTTGGCTGATTTCCTCATAATGCATCCCCCACTGGAGTTAGGGGAGAAGAGCATGGATGCAGGGGTTAATGCCATTGTGCGGTCACCCTAGAAACTATTCTTTGATGGTTCCAGAACTAGTGCTTCAGCAGGGGTGGGAATAGTTTTGGTGTCGCTCGCTGGCATTGAGACTCACCTCACTTTTCAACTTTGTTTCCCTTGCACAAATAATCAGGCCGAGTACGAGGCATTGTTAATCGGCCTTAAAACGCTCAGTGCTATAAGTGTGAAAAACGAAGAAATCATTGGTGATTCTCAATTAGTCATCAAGCATTTAGCCAGGGAGTACCGTTGTGAAAGCCAGGCTTTGCTCCCATATTTTTCTATATCCCAGCAGTGTCTGAGCAAGTTTGACAACACCTCGGTCAAGCACATTCCACAGGCGGAGAACAGTGTAGCTAATTGTTTGGCCCAAGCAGCTTCAAGTGTCACATTCTCAAAGGACGAGATGGAAAAATTTTTATCATCCAGATAAAGACTTTCTCATCCATTTTAGACGATGAGCTATTTGAAGTAGGATGCTTGGACAAGGTTTAGTCGGATTGGAGGTCTTCGATCATCCACTTTCTCCAAAATCCTAATGGGAAAGTTGACCGAAAGACAAGGTATCGAGCACTGAATTATTTGTTATAAGGGGAAGAATTATTTAAACAGGGCCAAGACAACCTCTTACTCAAGTGCCTGGGCTTGAACGAGTCCCTACTTGTCATGGCAGAGGCACATGAGGGAATTTGTGGCTCCCACTAGGCTGGAGTTAAGATGAGATGGTTGCTCAAGTGTCACGACTACTATTGGCTGACCATCCTGCAGGACTACATTAGATATGCGAAGGGATGCCAAGCCTATCAAAGGCATGCTCCTATGCAAGGAGTACCTATAGCACAGCTCCACCCCACAGTATAGCCGTGGCCATTCAAAGGATGGGCTCTTGATTTGATCGGGAAAGTAACTCCTACCTCGGCTCAAGGACACACATTTTTCATCGTGGCCACTAACTACTTCACCAAATGGGTGGAGGCTATACCGATGAAGTTAGTTAGCCAGGCCGATGTGATCAGGTTCTTTAAATGCAAGATAATACACTGCTTTGGCTTACCTGAAACCCTTACCTGTGATAATGGGTCAGTCTTCTCTGGGGGAGAGGTATCTTAATTCGTACAAGAGTATGGTATGACCATCACCTTTTCAACACCTTATTACACACAGGGTAATGGTCAGGCCGAGGCCAGCAACAAGGTTATTAAGGTGAATTTGTCAAAAGTCATTGATGATAATCCAAGGTCTTGGGCAGAAATGTTATTAGAGGTTCTTTGGACCTTTAGGACTTCAAAGAGGACAGCATCAGGAACTGTCCCTTATGCACTAACTTTTGGTCACGATGCTGTCTTACCTATGGAGTTGATCGTAAAGTGTCTACGGGTAGCAAGGCAGTATGAGCCGACTCCCAGGGAGTATTCCGACTCCATGATGGCTGAGCTTGAGGATTTGGATGAGGAGCGATTATTGGCTCTCGACCAAAGTCAAGCTCAAAAGTTAAGGTGGTTAAGGCATATAATAAGAAAGTCAAGCCCAAGCCATTAGCGGAATTAGATCTGGTACTTAAGGCCATACTGCCAATTAATCGCAAGGATCCCAGGTATGGGAAATGGTCACCTACCTGGGAAGGGCCATTTCTTATGCATTAGGTCTTGAAGGGTGGAGCTTACCGTTTAAGGACGTTGGACGGCTAAGTGCAATTGAGACCGTTAAACAGAAAGTACTTAAAACATTAGCACCCAATAATATGGGAAGCAAAAATGATAGACTTCCAGGTCGAGTAACGACCATACGAACAAAAAGGGGGGTGATTGTTCTAGCTGAAAGTAAATCGGCCACAAATAACATAGTCAAAGGCTAGATCACAGCGGATCAACTATAGTAAAAAGAAAAAACAAAAACTTCATACTTTCCTGGGCTTTTTCTCCAGGTCGTCCCTAACTTGCTCAAGTAGCTTCTAAACTCTAGCTATTTCTGCCTGAGCACAGGTCACTTGGCATGAAAGCTTTTCCTCCGTAGCCAGGATTGTGTGGTAAACCTTCTTTTCAGTAGCAGCCAAGGTAGTCCCAGTTACAAGAGCACCTCTAGTTTGGTCTAGCCCTTCCAAGACAATCTTCCTCCGATTTTCTAGATCAGCCAGTTCAGCCTCGAGCTGCTTCATCTCCTAGCTAGTCAGGTAAACTTTTAGAAGAATGGAAAGGACTAAAGGAAGCAGAAGGGTGAATCTCCCTGAGGGTAAAGAAAAATTCAAAATAGTCTGTGAGAGACCGAGCCACCAGTGGGCGAAGTAACTTAAAGCCAACGGCAGGAAAGTCATCGGTCAATGGGGAAGGACTGACTTCAGGAAAGTAAGCCCTCAACCACAATTGTAGAACCTAGAAAGGGCCTCTACCATGAGCGAAACCAGATTCCACGAGGTCATTACAACCCCAGTACAAGGAAGAGAGTACAAAAGTAGCAAGATTGACAGGTCGGTCAGCAGCTAAGGTATTTGCAAGACGAGATAGGCTTTGGTGATCTTATCGGCCCGAGTGCAGATAAGGCAACAGCAGATCCAAGAGAGAAGGAAGGCTATATATTCTTGTTTGTTCACCGGGCAACTCTGTTTTTTGGTACTGGGAAAGGTCGGAGGTGTAGCTGGCATTCTTGGTAAGGTTTAAATCCCAATCCACTCAAGAACAGTCAGAGCTATCATTGATCTCTTCCCCTTCAGCCTTAAGGCCTAGTAGAGCCCCCACGTCAAGAAGAGTAGGGCTCATCATCCCACAGCTAAAGTGGAACGAGTTGGTCAAAAGAGACCAAAAATGGAGAGCGGCGTGAAGGAGATCAGCGTCGCAGGGGTAGTGGATAGTTGTCATATGAATGGCATCATAAATGCCAAGTTCTCTCCAAGACTCTTCTTTGACAGAGGACACCTGTTTCACCCAGTCAATCCATTCAGAATACCTAGCAGCCTAGGTTTGTACTTCAGGGTGGTAGGAAGTCCCTTTCGAAATAGAGGGCAATAGGCTGGGTGAGATGGGAAGTTCTTGATAAACTGATTGGAGGAGGGTTCTTCAAGGGTAGGACCTAAGACAAAGTGATCGGAGAAAGGAATAAGTACCTCTAAGTCACAGCGTGGTGCAGACCGGTGCGCCTCTCTTGGAGATGATCGAATATAGTCATAGAACCACCTACATCTTCCTTCTGGCTCATCTATTCCTTCAAATTGCAAAGGATCAGGGCGTAAGTCGCAGTGGCCCAAGGAAGAAGATGAGAAGGCTTATGAGGGAAGGAGACGAGGGGTTTTTGTGTAATTGGAGAGGTAAGGGAGGTTTAAGAAGGGATTTTGGAAACTCAAAAGGAAGAATACTACCTTGGGAAATGGCGAGGATGACCCAAAAGGCGCGAGTGCTGATTTATGATTGGGCCGCGTGTCTTGGCCAGCATTTTTCCAGGAGTTTCGATCACATCGGCGTACGGCACTTTAGAAGATATTTTTTTTGAGTAAAATTGGAGCAGGCACAAATCCCGAGGGCTCCCTCAATTGACCTCCCGACTCGTGAGGGGCATTATTTACACCCAAATTTTGCTTAACCCCTTTACGGCCGAATGGAAGTACTCGACCATAGTGTGACTCGACCAAGGGGTTATAACCAAGACACCATTGCGCTTTTCGACCAAGTCTGGATTCATTAGCCAAGAAGCAGTTGGTTAACATCAACGACGGTTTATTAGTAGTTAAGACATGGGTGATGCACTAACCCGAACGTGGTTGGGGTAGTGGCCGACAAGTAAGGAAACCGTTCTCATGGTTACCTTTACCATATAAATAAGCAGGAGAACCGAAAGTGAGAGGCAATCAAACCTACATTAACTTATCTTTACTTTCTTGCATTGTTTTACTTTTTCCTTCACAATGGTGTAAACTTAAGGTTTTATTTTCTATTACTTTATGCACCCTTATGCTTTGCACTGTAGACTGTTCACTTTGAGTGATTTAAAGTGCAATTACAATCCATGTCCAGTTCTCTTTGGTCTGCTGTCTTTGAGAAGTCCTCGGATTATTGGGGCGCGAGTAGAGCTCAAGATTGTCGTGACTCAATAGGGTGTTCTGTCCTCATTTTGGCCATACTTGTTGGCCGAAGGAATCTAACACAACAAGATGACACATAGATTGCAAGCTCATGTGTGATACAATCCAGAGACAGATTAAACATGCTCTGATACCATGTTGAAAGAAATAGAGTCCCAAACTAGCTTTAAGGAGAAAGTAATAAGATTAAATAAGAGAAGAGAAAAGGAGAGAAAGAAGAAGAAAGAGACAATGAGGAGAGAATGAAGAGTATGTTGATTAGAGTCCAAACCCTCCCTCATATTTAATATAGAAGGATGTTACAATGAAGGACTAAAACGTCCAACGAAAGCAATAAATTAGTCAACAGTCAGTAGTCAACAGCCAATAGTCAGCAGCCAACAGTCCATAGTCATCAGTCAACAATCATCAATCATCAGTCAATAGTCAGCAGTCCTCTTTTGACCTCAAATTACAACCGATGGTAGGCCTGAGAGTAAGCAGAGCTTTCCTATTTATGTACTGGTGGAGGATGGAAATCATTGGAAGGGTAATCAACATTTGGGTACGAGGATGGAAAAGTTAATGGAGAGAATCAAGTGGTGAATAAGTAGAAATTGTGAGATAGCAAAGAGTAAGTCCCTCTGATATAGTTATCACACAGGGATAGGTTCTGTAAGGTAGGAAACTGGCAGAAACCAGTGGGGAAGTCACTAAAAAGATTGAAGCTGGAGAGGTCGATGGACAGACAGCATATGTGAGAGGGTTCATAGAGAATGCGGTCCAAGAGCAGTGAGCATCGGGCGGCGTGATGTTCATCCAAGGTCCAATCTTTGAGATGATCGAGGGAGTTTTAAAGGTGGGCATTCTTGGTCCAAAGTAAGATTTTGGCGTATGATGCAAGAGAGCTCTCTGGTAAGAGAGAGAGACTGACGAGGAGCAGTGTGAGTGAGAATAGCAAAATGGGTTGCCGATGTGCATCATCTCTAACTTTCATTCTAAACTTCTAATGGGATGGCTGGGCGGAAACTGAGAATTAGGAAGGGAAAGGAGGGGTGGGTGTACTATGGTTTCATCTCTAATTAGATATGATGCAAGTCGGGGACCCATTTTGCTATTCTCACTCACACTGCTCCTCATTCTCTCTCTCTCTCTTACCAGAGGGCTCTCTTGCATCATACACCA